>NW_027270917.1:2112500-3330000 GCF_040938485.1 Diadema antillarum
TGTCTGTGTCATGGACTTTGACCAGTGTGTACAAATCTATAAATTTTCTGTGCCAATCGGGATTCGAAGGACACAAAGGGTTAGCCAAACAATTATAACAGCAGCGACACTTGTTTATACTATCACTACTTAATACCGAAAGATATCAGATGAGAAGTCAGGTTTAAAGTTATTTAATGCCAAGTGCATCAGTACATTGAATACAATCAACCAATACTCAGTAGACCAAGACGATCGAACAGGTCTAAGAATATGGCATAATCTAGTGTGCTATGTATACCTACATTTGCTAGCAGTAAGCATTGTAAGAGGAAAACCAGCTTTATCTTGTTTATCATTTATATTTCTAATGTCTATAAATCATCATTAAATAATACAATTATTATTGTCAAATCTTCAAAACAAGCCGGTCAAACCCACGGCTAAATCAAGAATAAAATTCATTAAATTGTATATTTGCAATTTCAGAAAGATGCATAACGGGGCTGCCTGTCTTAAGGGCGCGCAGAAACCGGGAACATATCGTTTTCTCATAGTATGCATTGTCGGAGATAATTTTCTTTGCTGATTTCGGGTTTCTCACTAATAAGTCTTATTTCAGGTGGTTCTGAACGAGTAATAGAACGAGATATCGACAAAGAAATTTGTGCATTGCAAACGCTCCTTGAAATTCTACCAAAATTCGGTGAACCATTGCGTATTGCATCGTTACGTCACCTCGGGGAGGAGCTCCAATTGTCTATATAGATTGAAGATAGCTTGGGCTCAGAAACTTTGCCGTTTTCAATCGGTATGTTATTGTTTCGTTTTGTTTGTTTGTTGTTGTTTGCTTTGATGTTGTTTTTGTTTGTTTGTTTGTTTGTTTGTTTTTGTTGATGGTGATATGAGCAATTCTCCCTTCAGCAGCAGTTATGAAGTAAAAGGAAAGTCTTCTACGGATTCTGACATAGGAGAATAGATATTGTCAGAAAGTACAACGAAAGAGGAAACTATCCCGTTACCAGCAAGAGAACGGGAGATCTGGGCCCCATTTCATAAAAATTAGCTATGATAGCAACTCTTGTTGGAATGGCAATTGTCATGGTAACGACAAGAATCCAGCTTCCTGATTGGCTGTTGCTATGGGAAGTTGCCATTCCAGCAAGAGTTCAGGTCCTTCTGTTCGAGCCAGAAGCTGGAACAGCTGCTGAAGACGAAGATAGGGCTGATTTTTCCAACGACCACGAAGCCGACGATCAAAGTCTTGACATGAATTGGAATATAATTATATAGGCCTACGTCTTTATTTAAATCTGTTATAATAGAAGAGGAAAATTGAAACATGTACTTGAAATGTCTCGATTGAATCGTTTGGTTGCTATAACCTTGGGATAACGTCATAACAAGATGGAAAAGTGATTGTTGGAGCAAGGTCAACCGAGTAAGAAAAGTATAGTTGGCTACACATTGTACCAACGCTGGCCCAACGTCAATCTGTCATTGTTGAGCCAACGTTTGCCCGATTACCAATAGACGTCGGACCACAACATACAGGCACTGCACCAACGTTGGGCTTATTGGTACTGCTATCTGGCATATTGTCACCAGGCCTATTCATGAACCAGAGATTGAAAAAGAACAAGCAAGGGTCGTTGGAAAGACACGAGTGAGGCTGAGCAGATGCTCTCCAAGCCGTTCTATTGATAGGCCCTATAATAGTTCTCTTGCGGAGATCCGTCATCGTCATCCAATCCATCAAGTTTTCGGACCAGCTGTTCCTGCTGGGTGCTGTCCCCGCCCTCCTTTAACGGTACACTACATAACACGGTTTTGGAAAGCAGAGTGTACTGTTACGAATGACGTGACCAAGGTATGCCATCTTCCGTCGATCGTTTGACAGTCGCGAGTAGAGATTCATTATTGTGTTCATGGGGCCCGACTAACTGTGTTGGTGACCAGGTTCCACACGTGATGTAATAATCGCTGGTCTCTATTGTCTTTTCTAGTAGGGCACGCAGAGTACAGTTTCTATTTGTAAGGTCTCAGACACCTGTAGAATTTGATGTTGCTCTTCCGACCCTACCCTGCACGCAACGTTCAGTCTGACCAAGGAGGTACTAGGCAAGCCTAGTACCTCCTTGGTCTGACCATCGCTGCATGCTGATGCGAATATATCTTGACACGGAAATCTGCTGTGCAGGTGCTGTCTTTGGACAGGGTTAGTACGCTCCCAAGTATTTAAAGCTGGTCAGCCCTTCCAAGGGTCCACCATTCCTTGATTATGTAGGTACTTATATCAGTCTTGCTGTTGATATATGACCCTTGACTTGTCTGTGCTGATCGACCCCAATACCATTATAGGCACCTGCTCTTGTCGCAAGTTTGTATCAGGTCCCGATCATCTATGTGCCCCCAGTAAGGTCTAGCTATAGCGTCTGGAAAAAAAAAAGAGATTGTAGATCGGCCTGACACCGATGTGATAGAGGTGTGGTGGTCTTCGAGGGTCACTTGAATAGTTCTCTCCGGAAAGATGTTGAAAAGTCCCAGAGACAACAAACCGCCCTTGCCTTACTCCAACTCTGGTTTAGAATAAGAACTGGTCTTGCAGCCTGTTTGGGATCATTGTGCTGGTGGAATGATCGTAGTGGGCCTGGATGACTAGAATGAGCTCCTCATCAACGTAGAAGTTCATCGGAATCTGGCATAGGCCATTGTACCGAGCCAGATTTAAAATGCTTTCATCAAGTCAATGAAATCGTGGAAGAGGTCATTTTGGTGCACGGTATACATTCAATGAGGACTCGGTACTTCAAAAATTTGCTCTCCTCTCTTCTTAACTTTGCTTGTTCTTCTTATAGCAGTTTCCAAGCCTTGGCTTTTTGTTCGTTTATAATGATGCGGAGTCTGACTTTGCTCATATGAGATATCAGCCTTACAATAGTCCTGTAGTTTTGCTTGAGGTTGACCTTCCTCATGCAATGGAATCATCAGTCACTGGGTCCGCTCTGCTCCCCACTTATTTTCTGTCCATATCTTCTGACATTTTTAGTGCCTCTGTGGTCTTTTCCTCCGTATTTCTTATGCACACACACACGCGCACACACACATTGTATATATATATATATATATATATATATATATATATATATTCAATATATACATATATATATATATATATATATATATATATATATATGTACCGTTTTAATTACATATATACTGACTTTTTTTCCTCTGGTAGTCGTTCGTGATCGGGCAACGAATATGTTTAAATTTCAAATTTTGGTGGCCCGAAAATTAAAATGTATTTCCAGATCCACGAAAAAATATAACAAGCCATCTTGAATCCTAGTTGCCCGATCGGGACACCAAAATACCTTGTTGTAAAATGTGACACGACATGATTTGTCGGTGGCGCCGTGCCACCGGGCCATTTCGCACCGCTAATATCGAGTCCTGTATATGAAGGCTTATACAATATTAACAAAACACACACACACAAACACACACACACACACACACAAACAAACACACACGCACACGCACACAAATCTGCAATTATGTGTTCATAACACTTTACTCTGCTGTGATGTGTCCTTGGGAGGTTTGTGATTATGACTTATTGTGACTTTTCATGTTGTTACGTATGATGTCTTGTTAAGTTCGTTTGAAAGAGCACTGTCAGGAATAATGAGAAGAAGTTTTTGAAGGCACAGAGGAGGTAAAACGGGGAAAACCTGGTAAGCACTGAATTATCATGTCTGGTGATTACGTCTCTTCATTTCTCTTGACATCAGCTGTTCGCTTCGAAGACGGTCTTCTACGAATTCCAAGGTACACACTTTGTCGTGCGACGAAGTGTAAAGCTGTCTATACTATATACGTTTTCTTTACTTTCTTTTCTTGAAGAGAAAATCTCTTACCATCTTGAACACCTGGGCCCCATTTCATAAAAGATGTTACGATGTCAACTCTTGCTGGAATGGCAACTTCCAATAACAACAGCCAATCAGAAAGCTGGATTCTCATCGTTACCATGACAATTGACATTCCAACAAGAGTTGACATCATATCAACTTTTTATGAAATGGGGCCCTGGTCCTTACTGGTGGGCGAGACCACAAGAGCTGTGTGTTCAGTGGTAATGACTTCCACTACATTAGAAATTAGAATCATGAACACAATTCCATCCATGGCCTTAAAGGGGCATTTCAGACGATTTTCATAATTTCATAACATGTAGTACATAAATCGACAGCTCCGTGTATAGATTTGTGGAATTTATTGTGGTCCTTTAGCACAGAAACAATACTCTGAAAAATCTTAAACTAATTACACTGAACAGTGTTGATGACAAAGGAGCCTCACATATTTCAGAAATGTAGCAGTGTAATTCCATTACAATACCAATTGCTTAACAAGGTCACCTGTGTAGAATGTATGCATGCCATCTTCTTTTATTCTGCTTCCCTGAGCACCAACTCATGTATTCTTGAGGTGAGACTGCCATGTCATCATCTTTTCGTGTTCATTGCAATCTTTTTTTTTTTAATTTTGAAAACATTCTTATTCCTCAACCCAATCACAAAATTCTAAAGCTCTAACACCGCAACAGAGCATTACTAGCTGATTAATCTATGTATCCGCTGTTCAAACATTGTATGGAAGGAAGAAGGCTGTGTTTCAAAGAGAAAATCATGTTAGCGTGAAGTTACTGAGCCTGAAAATGAAAGACGCATGAATAAACTGTTTGCAAAACGTGTGTATGGCTATACCTGCCCGTCCCTCATAAGGTGATAATGATTTTTTACCCCGCCAACTCAAACAAGATTCTTTGGGGTATCTTCCTTGATTCTTCCTTGATTAAAAAGAAATAATGACCGCATTCACAAGGCCGTTTGGACCTGGTGATAACGAGATTGAATCCCCTGGTTGTTGTTGTTGTTGTTGTTATCACATTATTTCCTTTCTTTTCCCATTTGTTGACGTGGACTCTGTACAAGCGATGAAAACTATGCGTATCTATATTTCAGTGACAGGCATATATGGTGAATAGAGTTGTCAACACGTTAAAGTCTCATTTATTGTGTGCATTGTTATACATGTATGCAGTCAGCTACATGAAGAAAGCAATATACATGTAACTTACAAAGCTACCAAGTCTCACACATTCTGCGTGAGACTCGAGCATTTAGGGGCCGTCTCACGATCTCACGCATGGCACCCATTTTTCTCACGCATCGGGCGGTCGGGAAGTCTGCAATTTGGGCCTGTAATAATGAGCAAAGCCCAAAAGATTAAAGTGATAGTTGCAATTGAAGGTATATTTTCCTTTTGTCTTTCAAAATAAGTAAAAAATAGTCACTTAAGTATGCACCTGATCGCACCATTAAGAGCTAAGAATTGAAAAAGCTCCCTACCGTGGAAGGCCACAGGGGGAAAAACCCCTCCCACACCCTCGCTCGCGCGCACATTCGCTCGCCGAGATGCCGAGTCATGAAAATCTCACTCATATTTTTTTTTTTTAACTTGGCATTATGCGGTACGCCATTATTTCTGGCTGCACAAGATTGTCCTGAAATCCTTGTAAAAATCTTTATCGAAGTAAACACCACTTTTTTCTCACATTTACCTCACCAGAGAGATAGCTCCATTCTCCGTTATTGGCCCATTAAACAAAATCAACTCCTATTGTTACATATAAACAGAAAAGGGGGAAATAAGATGCACTGATGCATTGGATTGATACCCCTTCGGAAAAAAAAATGAAACTTCGTGGGAAGTGCTAGAGGTGAAATGAGACAAACTCCGAGTTTACTGGTGTCTTATTCTCAATATGATTTCTACGACAAACAACCTTGACTTATCCGATGAATAGCTGATCACGAGGTTCTAATTGAATATAATATAAAAAAGATTTTCTGCAAATATGAACGTCATTCAAAATACTCGAGCGGAATAATTTTGTTAGCAACATAAAACATGAGTATTTCAAAGCGGCGACAAATTCATGCAGAATCGACGCTGGAGATCGATCTCCCAGAACTAATTTCATAATTTCCAGTCAATGAATACAACGTGAGTTTTTCCTCTAGTCAACACTTATTCCAAATCGCACGCGCCGCATTTACCCAACGCGTGCTGCTAACGCTATTCTTTCGATTATGAGCACGCGAATTCAATTACTGCTTTTAATTAACTTGTGGTCAAGGTTGACCCTGCCCTTCCTCGGAGACCAACAATAAGGCATATGACCCTCATCCATTCGCTTCATTCGCGACTTAAATGCCAATTAGTTGCCTTTATTTCTAATAACTCTCCCTATAGCACTCTAACAGCTGTCTTCCTTGGTCTGAAATGATAACGATCTTTATACAAGTTTGATATTAGAAAATGATGATAGAGAAACTCGCGTGGTTTTCACCAACGCTACACGCAACACAATGTGTTTGATTTCGCCTGGATGAATCAGCCACTTGCGATCAGGATGTGCATTAAAAAAAAGAAATTTCACCGTCTGAAATGTATGGATGATTTCTGCAAGATATCATAAAGATGTAGAAGTGAAGTAGGGATGCGGAAGGGGGGGGGGGGGGGAGTACCAACAAATACAGGGGAAAGTCCTGCAAACTGTTAGTAGAGGATGGGGGGGGGGACACTGAAGGCAATGAGATGAATGATGGCTCAGAGGATTATTATCGTTTGTCGGTAGTAGTGGTGACAGTAGTATAGAAGAACTTGAAACAAAAAGTTACAGTGGTAGGAGTAGGCCTTATAGTAGTATTAAACAGCAATAGTAGTAGTAGTAGTAGTAGTAGTAGTAGTATAGAGAGGTCCCTTGTTATAACGATCTGCTTGGGAATATGTACTAAAATGACCTCGCTGTATCGAATATATTGTTATATCCATAAATTAATATATAAACGGAATGTGGACCTACAAGCTTACCTTGTTATAATAGTTATCTTGGTTTTCTTTTTTTGTTGAAAGAAGTCTCACTATCAAAGTGTAATAACTAAAGAGGTATATAGCAGTGGCATGATAACTGGTAATGAAGTAATGTGCAGTTATACCAGGCTAAGAGGTGTTTAATAATCTATAAGCTGTTGTATATTAAAAAAAAATACTTGTAGAACTATATAGAATCAGAACTAACGGATAGTTGTGGTATTGTAAGTATACTTAGTAGTAGCAGGGTCGGCGCAATCGGGGGGGGGGGGGGAGCCCCCCCCCCCCCCCCCACACACACACACACTTTTGTCCAGAAGATATAGGGGTCTGATTCCTTCTTCCCCCTTTTTCTTCTCTTCTTCTTTTGCTGCTTCTCGGGCGATGTAACTAGAGATGTTGCAGCAAAGTGCCCCACCCCCATCCTCCTCCCAGTTCACAATAAAGTCGGCCCTCTATTTAAAAAAAAAAAAGCAAAACAAAACAAAACAAAAACAAAACACGTATTAGCCTCGTCCCTGAGTAGTTGCATAGTAATGGACCTTGTGATACAAATATTGAAAATACAAGTAGTAGCAGTAATTAGTAGTTGTGGTGGTGTAGAGTAGTAGTCAAGTAGTGATGTATAGTTTAGTAGCACTGTAGCAGCCGTAAATAGCAGTTGAAATAATGGCATTAGTTTGTGCAATAGAACAACTAAAGTATGATATCAGTATATGTGGTGGCAATACTAAATGCATAGCAGCAATGGTAGCATATGCAGGCAAGAGTGTAGTAGTAGTAGTAGTAGTAGTAGTAGTAGTAGTAGTAGTGGTAGTGGCCGACAATTGTAGTACATGATAATGGTAACAGTAACTGCATTGTATCTAACTGCAATACTCTATATACAGGGGGCATCATAGCAATGAAAGTTAACAGTATGTATACTGTACCTACTTTACCATCACTGCTGCTGAAGCGTGGTGGTGTGGTAAGTTACATGTAGTAGTAGTAGCAGTAGTAGTAGTAGTGGCAGATTATGTATGATAGTGGAAGTGCAGTGTTGTAACAGTAAATAGTATTTTCATTAGCAGTGATAAATAGTAGTGTAGTGCTAGTACTATGCAAAAAGAGTGTAATAATAGGAGTATTTAAAACTGTACTATAGCTGTACACAAGTCATTGAGTACGAAGTTTGAAGTTTGAAGTTCAAAGTTTATTAACAACAACAACACGCAAATGAGTATATGAATACACGAAAACATGAATGGTTCAAAATACACTTGCACATATAAGTGGATAGCTAGTCAAATACACATGCGTTATTATTACAACTAAACTGGTTTTCATTGGCAAGAACAAATAGAACAAATATTACATACAGAAAAATCAGGAAAAAGATAGAGAAAAATGAAAAGATAAAAAAAACTAATACAAGATCACTATCACAGATGTAGTTGTCAAAGCTATCAGATAGTATACTAAGTATATATAATGGATGTCAGCAATTGCTACTTTTCCGCAAATGGGAAAACCAGTATTGATTGATTGATTGATTAAAAGGTCTTTATTCAAATAAAATCTGAGTCGGCGACTAAAAGTCGAATTACACAGATATACAGAGATTATACAGCAAAACAGATGAAATAATAACATAATCATAATACATAAAAAATACATTACATTCAAACATTCTGTATACACAACTAATACATTTTTAACGCTACAGATTGTTATATAAATACAAAAAGGAAAAAAATGAATGGACATTTTATAAACAGTAGCGGTACACTCCTAATTTTTTTTTTCCACAGAAAAAAAAAAGAAAAGGAAGAAACACTCAGGGCTACTCAACTCATTGTCGAAAGAAGAAGAAAAAAAATGGTTCAAAATACACTTGCACATATAAGTGGATAGTATATACGTAGGCCTACTACTGCATGGAAACCCATTCTCTGATTATCTCCTTACCTTTTTTACATCATTCCTATATGCTGTGACATCAGAAGTTCTATCCTTGTTCAGCGATAACATGGATTTAAGGCATTATTCAACATTTGTATAGATGAAACAAAGGCCCAGCTCGAGTGCTTTAGAATAGTTATGAAATGTGAGTTAGGGATCGAAACAACCAGTGTTAAAAAAAAAAAAAAAAAAAAAAAAAAGATCCATCAGTATTATCAATGTTAAGTGTTGTTGAATATGCAAAATTTGAACAATAGTTAGTTTGTTTGTTTTTTAGAGAGAATTTTACCTAGAATGAACCGTCTGCAGTAATGATTTATTGAAAAAAAAATGATATCTCCTTATATTTCAGGCTTCATTGCGATTTTTTGTATATGGTATATAGGATGTTTTGTGGGGTCTAGGGCAATTACCCCCTGGGCAATTATCCCGCATCCTTCCCCTGGCCCTAATCCTAATCCTAATCCTGAACCTAATCCTATCCCCCCTAACTCATACTCCTAACCCTAACCCTAACCCTAATCTTTACTCTAAGCTTACCACTAACCAGTATTTAGCCAGGGGGTAATTGCCCTCTGGGGGTAATTGCCCTCGCGGATACGTGATATACAAATGATCTATACACAGGCATCAAAATAATGTGATAACTTGAATATTTTTAAAATTACTGTTCCCAATGGTAAATAATACCTTTGACCATAACTTTATGAATTCATGAGTTTTGAAAGAAATGTCCGAACTCCTTTGAACTTCACTGATGTTTTAATCTAATATTTCTGATTTCAGTGAACCCATGCATAAATTTGATTGGGGGTAAATTTTTCTCTGAAATTTCGTTATACCACTACACGACTGTCAAATCGCTTCTTGTACATCTGATGGAGCCATGTATGTATACAACATTCGCCTGCGGTGCTGGAACCAATATGGACGTCTAAATATACGCGATAACTCATTTCGATTATCGAATAAAGATATCTATCTGCGATTGCGGGTCAGCGACATTTCATTTTTTTTTCTTTTTTCGTGCACACTCAAAAAAAAAAAAAATGTTTTCGACGGATGCGGGTTTTGCCGAATACATTCCAATGCAAAGCATCATTCAATTTTAGATGTGACAGATAAGATTTTTAAAGGCACTGATGTTGGGTGAAGCCCGTGTCCAGTCTTCCGAAAAGGTACACCTCCGGTGACGGCGCATATTATAGTCAACTTGCAATACAACTGTGGTACAAGTAATCATCTGCAAGGGTGATCATAGAATGGAGAGCAGCACGAATAGTCGTGTCTTAGCATTGATTGAGCATAGTGCTTATAGTGAACATGCTGCGTATAGTGAGCATGCTACAGTAGCAGTCATATTGTGCACAGGTCCATGTGGGGTTGGGGTGTAACTCATGGAACATAAGCGCATTTGTCGGAACGTACAGATACTAAGTAAATCCTCATGATGAGAGGTGGATTTTTAAGAAAATCATACTTATCATAATGATAGAACTATCCATTTTCTCATGAAATAGCATGCAAGAGAGGTGATGAAATCTTGAAGAAAAAAATCTTACCAAAATGCTTCATCTCTAGGTTTCCCATGTTTTGATGACCAGGATCAATATATATATATATATATATATATATATATATATATATATATATATATATATATATATATATATATATATATATACATGTAAATATATATAGAGTGCACGCAGTTCGGGAATAACTCTGCTATACAGAAGGACTCGAACCTCATGCGATGTGCATGGAAGCTTACCACACGGTCTTAACTTTCCTGATCCTAACTACTCAGCCACGACAGTCCATAATGTGTGCTATTGTAAGATGTAAAGACAGAATAAACTGACCAGAAAGAATATAAATTATTAGTGGAAAAGTGAGCAAAGAAAATGGGATTCCATCGGGATTCGAACCCGAGACCTCCGGATTGCTAGACCGGTGCTCTACCGACTGAGCTATAGAAAGCCCTAGTACAGTGTTCGTCCCAGAAACCCTTAATTCTCAATGCTCGGGTGGTCAGAAGCTATAGCAGTGTGTTTGTGTGTAACACACACTAGTGTGTTTGTGTGTTACACACACGCACACACTAGTGTGTGTTACACACAAACACACTGCTATAGCTTCTGACCACCCGAGCATTGAGAATTAAGGGTTTCTGGGACGAACACTGTACTAGGGCTTTCTATAGCTCAGTCGGTAGAGCACCGGTCTAGCAATCCGGAGGTCTCGGGTTCGAATCCCGATGGAATCCCATTTTCTTTGCTCACTTTTCCACTATTGTAAGATGCTTAGAAATAATGTTTTGATGCAAATATTATAGAAGCCTAACAATGTTGTGCATGTATAGTTGCTATACATAACCAGATCAGCATCTAGGCAGAGTGGCGATAATGTCAAAGTCACAAACCTTGGATAAACTTGCTATACCTGATTATGAATCTTACTGGGATGTTTTACTCGTAGGTGTAGAGCTGGTTTGAAAACACGGAATTAATACAGTGCAGCAATGTTCAGGATGTAGACATTAATAATTAACACAATGGCCCTTCATAAGCATCGAGATAAGAACGGAAATGCCCAAAAGCAATTATTAAAGACTAACTGATGCCTCCATCTCCTTGACTCGTGAAACTAAAATATTCTGCAAGCTGCGGCCCCAATTAAGGTTGTTGATCTGAATTTCTCTTTCTTCTTGTACTGAGCCTCCCTCATTTCATATGAAGTACAATGTACATGTATTTCGGTCTACGGTGAAGCTGAAGTTACATAATAAAAGCTCTCCATGAAAAGATAATGAGGTCAAGTACGCCGGCTCTCTAACATGGAGCTATACATATCTGATATACTTTTTTTCAATTCAATTCAATTCAAATGTTATTTCATTTTTTTTTTTTTTGCAGTTTGCGTATTGTTATTTCATAGCACAGTTTTCATGACAATGTATAATTTTTATGAGGTTCCACATTTATTGATATCCTTCTCAGTTTTCCTTTGATCTGCTTATGAAACCTTATTCTCTGTTACCAAAGAAAGTAGAAAATAATATCTATGTTTTGCTTTGATCTGCTTATGAAACCTTATTCTCTGTTACCAAAGAAAGTAGAACATAATATCTATGTTCTACTTTCTTTGGTAACAGAGAATAAGGTTTCATAAGCAGATCGAAGCAAAACTGAGAAGGATATCAATAAATGTGGAACCTCATAAAAATTATACATTGTCATGAAAACTGTGCTATGAAATAACAATACGCAAACTGCAAAAAAAAAAATGGAGGGACCCACTAAAAGCTAGGTGCTTACTGTAAAACATAGATAGAGATGGTAAGTATAATCGCCAGATAATATCTGGCGTTTTCCCGAGCTAATGTGCTCAATGGAAATTGACGTAAAGCGCACTGACTACCATCATTATTGATACGGCAAAAAGCTGTAAGTGCTAGCCTGGTAAGTAACCTCATGAAAAATACATGCAAGTTGACCTCATTTCTTTGAGGAAATGGTTTGGGCTTCCGGAAGACAACAGAATTTACATGTGACTTCGTGAAGAGTGCTAACAGCCAGTCCATAAAATCTACTGTGGCGAGATTGCTATGAATCGGACATTATTGCAAAAGAAAGCCCTCCGTATCATTTCCAATTCTCCCACTCGTTCACATACAAATGTATTGTTTAACTGTAATAAGCTACTAAAAATTAACGAATTATTTTTATACAACTTAGGCCAATTTATGTATATGTATGATAACAGTTTACTGCCACCTATCTTTGGTTCTATGTTCCAAAAAAATCAATCATTCCATAATTACCCCACCCGACGCTCTAACGAGTTTCATTTACCACTTCTTCGAACGATTTTAGCAAAGAATACACTTATTTACACTGGACCTAATTATTGGAATTCCCTGAACCACGATATAAAATCTGCTCCCTCTATCTACTCCTTTAAAAGGAGATTGAAGTTTTTTCTTTTGCAATCCTATAATGACGACCCCCTGAATCAGATTAGTTCATAGGCTTATTTTGTTTCCCGTCCGCAAAATCTTTATTGCCGTTTTTTTCATTATTGTTACCTTTGCCTTAGCTTTGATTATGATAAGATCTTCTTTAACTTATACCTTGCAGTTGAAGGGTTTGTTGTATATTCTTCTTTTCTTCTTCTTCTCTTTCTTCCTCTAACCTCCGATGATCGTTGTCTCTGTTGCTTACTCCTGTCTATTTTGTTACCTCTTCGTCGCGCTGTAGTCTTGTTTCCTGTCGTGTCGTCGAGTCAGTTTTCTTCCCTATAAGTAGTCTTGTTGCTGTCCCAGTCTTGTCTCATGCTCATTATTTCGTTTGTTATTGTTTTGTGTGTAACTGTTTGTCCGTCTGTCTCTTAGTGGGCTGCTAAACTTTTTATGCCAAACTTTTCGTGCTGCTTTGTTGCTATATTTAGTCAAATTTTGCACCGAGTTTTTAATACAAGAGGGGCCCACACTCTACAAGCATTGTCTTTTTAGTGGGTCCCTCCGTTTTTTCACACAGTGCATATTGACAATTCTTTCATTTTCGTTACTTCTGCAACAATTGCAATGTATTGATACTATTAGTTTTTCTCATTATTGTTGGTTTCTTTGTACGAATTTACATACATTGTATCTGTCACTCAAGAAAGTGAGATTTATGTCTGTATGATTTTATTGTGGAAAAACGAATAAATTCGAACTTGAACTTGAACTTGAACATTACTCAATTCACTCACAAAATATTTTGTCATATAAGATAAACTCTCTCGGATCTTTTGAATAGTGTAGACGTTGTTCCCGATAGGGGTACAACAAATGAAACAGAACGTCTCCCCCCCCCCTTTTTTTTGGGGGGGGGGGGGAGGGGCGTGGGAGCCATTTCCTCTTCGTTTTCTGCTCATTATTTTCCTAATTAGAATATCTTGTTCTGAATGACAGCATTTATTTTGAAATCGGTCAATACGATACAATTATTGAAGAAACGATGATGATGTTGCGGTTCTGCAGAAGAAACGATAGAATTACTATACCGATGGAACGAGGAAATGATGCTTCAAAGTGTTATAACACATTTTATTCACGTTGTCACATGAACGATTTATAAATTCAAAAGCACATAATGTTCAGAAATATCTTCACCCTCCAAGAATGAAACAAACTCTTCATATTCAATACTCTTATATATAGTGCTCAATATCTACAAAAATGATCGTGATATTTAAAATATTGCGCGGATTAATTTGTGTTTACTTTAGGTTCGGTTCCATCTGGCTCGGATGCTGTCAACTTCTTGATGAGGCGTGAAGGTAGAGTTTCATAACTTATTGATATGACAAGTCAATTAAAAAGCTTCTGAAGACCCACATTGTCATCCATTCTTCATAATCTGTCTCTAATCGTTCCACACCGATATCATTATTTGCTCAGCTGCTGAGGTCGGTCCAATAGTTATGATCGTCCTCAATGTGAGAGTGTGCAAGATAGTTTGCTTTTACGGAAACCTGTTCCCCGATTTCTCGAGTTTTTTGTTTATCGGTTTCGATTCGATCGTATCAGCTTTAACATATGAATGTATGTAATTATATATATATATATATAATATGATATATATAATCTAAGTTTATAATAATAATAATGATAATAACAATGATGATAATAGTTATTATTATTATATATTATTATTATTATTGCCATTGTTATTATTATCATTAGCACAGGGAGAGGGGGAGTAGGTGGGGGCGATTAATTGTGTGGTGTTGATAGAATTAAACCTAAAGCTAACCACAGAAAACAATGAGAGACATATAAGTGTGTGTGTACGGATTCATGATATTTGCACTGGTATCATTAAAAAAAGATCGCAAGGAATAGATTAGATTATTTGATTTCATCTAGATGTATGCTCTTTTAAGTTTGTGTGATTTTTCAAAAAGGGTGTTGATCGTAGGACATAGTGGTAGAAAATAAAGCTTGAGTTGAGTTCCTCCTAATGCCCCAGTCACATATAAACACGGATCCTCAAGGATCTACATGATGAACCGGGGAGTTCCTGGATAGTTTCGACCTCGATGGAGCCTCGACGAGCGTTGATATGACTGTATACAGCATCAACACCGCAGCTACACGGATAAGGCCGGAAGAGCGCGTCGTCTATATACACACGGACCAACACGGCATCTACACGGATCAACACGGCAGCTATACACGGCAGCCACACAGACCATCCCGGATTGCTCTGCCAACACGACAGTCCCCGGATGACGCCGGATGTTTTTGACCTCCAAAAAGTTGCCGTGTTGGCCTCCCGGCGTCAACACGGATCTCTCCCCGCAATGAGGTCCCCGGATCACCCCGGATCGATCCGGGGTGGTCCGGGGTGTTCCGGGATGTCTATGTGACTGGGGCATAGGGGGTTTCCTCTCAAATCATTTTGGCCTATCGATCGTGGCCTGGAAGTCACGTTTGCCTTCTCAAATACTATTATTGAGGAAGTGCCCTATAATGATTATGGCTTCGTGTGAGCATCCTCCACGTGTTGTGCTGGGAAATACAAAGGTAAATACTACATTATTTGCATGATTCAATTTTATCGTATGTTATTGTGTTGTATGTATATATATAATTTTTACAGGTATTGAAAAGAAGCAAGTAAAGTGTCAGACTGTAAACCATAATGTTGATTTGGATTTGATCAATCGAAAATCCGTTTACATTGCATCAGACACTGTGTTAAACTATACCGTTACTCCAATTTTTGAAATTAAGCATTTTATTTTCAAATTAGATATTGCTGTTGAGCCAAAGAAATTCCTCGCCAATATTGCAACCCGCAACAAATCCATGTCAAGGATGATGTTTCATAATTTTACAAGAATTTACTGCCCAATATACAGAGCAGTAAAACCTTGTGAAATTATGGTAGGTGTGACAGGAACTTAATGAGGAGAAGTAGAAGAAGAAGAAGAAGGAGACGACGACGATGAAGAAGAAGAAGAAGAAGAAGAAAAAGAAGAAGAAGAAGAAGAAGAAGAAGAAGAAGAAGAAGAAAAAGAAAGAAAGAAAGAAAGAGAAAGGGAAAAATAGTTTGCATTCGAAGATGACAAGTTTGAACAGTAGGTATAGTGGTATTGTGATTAGTGCATTTGATTAGAAAGCGTTCATCATTATATCGAAGACGCTAGCTTAATGGACAGGTAATCCAATAATTAAGAAGGGACAGAAACTGCCTAATCGACTAACCCACGAATGTTACTCTCAGTAGAATTGTAATGGGTCCATTACGTCTCCCTCTCTCCATTACCTCTGACCTCTTGGTGTATGGTTTTGTTTTTGCTCAAAAGCCTGAAAAAAAAGCGCCTTTGTAATCTAGGGGATTGTCCTCTCTCAAATTCTGCTTTCAAATGAGTATTTGTAAGACATTCCACACATTATACATCATGAGACGGTGATGGAAGTTTTATCACGAATAAACAAAAAAGTCGTATGGGTACTAATTGTATTTTGATGGTAATGCTAGCCGCAAGCACTTCGTCTTTTTTTTTTAATCATTGTCTTTCAAGACGTGCAAACTTATACTCGCGCATCTTATCGGCTATCCCGCATACAAGATATCTTACGCATTTAATACTTCGCTGATCAACATGTTATTGTAAAGTATGTATTATTGTTATCAGTCTTATACGAATTTTGAAGGTAAAATAAAAAGAGGTCTTTTCATACTATGAACAGTAATGTACGGATATAGAGTCATAAGATTACTTGATGAAACACTGACATCAATTCTGTTTCAAAGCTCGAAATTGTATCTGAAAATCGACTTTTGTTAAGGAGAATAATCCAATCTACTGGGGGTGGAGGTTATAGTTCCTTTTCACATAATTTTCAGAATAATCATTGGTCTTGCGTTCGCTGCTATATTTTTTTTTCTTATTCATCATCATCAATAGACACGTTCCTAATGTATAGGCAACCGTGCACAACTACTTAACATAGTATGTTCTGTAAGTGTACACCGCGTGTGACAAGGAGCTATGAGTGAAAATGGGTTATGGTAATTTGCCAACTAGTTGGCGCTAAAGGCTATGAATTGGCCTATATCATGACACCACAACCAGAGAATTAAGAATAATAGATAATGGCTTACTTCAGGGAGGCGTATGTTCTCTTTCGAGCACCTCCTTGCTTACAACAATGACTGGATGATACGGTAGATATTAAAGACGTATACAACCTTCAAGAGTAAAGTCCTCATGAGTGGTGATGTGACACAATGGATAAATCTGTTGACTCATTTCACACAGGAGCCCCATTTTGAATCCTGCCAGACGCTTACATCCTTTGTCAAAATGCATGCTGCTTCACCCCAACCCCATAGATGACCCGGGGGGGGGGGGGGGTAACAGGACACATGAATGAGGACTTAATGTGGTAAAGAAATCTAACGGGATTTAGTCATACTAATTGTAGTCTGCAATCTTATATATGGAATCGACCCTCCTCCCGATCGGTAGCTATGTTTACGTATCAGATTTTCAAATAATGATCAATGAATTTAGTTTGTTTTTGGTGTTTTGTTTGAAATTTTGATCAGTAAACATCGTCTTAACTGTTTATTCAAATTTTTCAAGTGTTCTACCCGGAATAAATGTGCACCAGATCGTTTAATTACGATTCTACACAAATGCAAATTAAAGCTCCCTCTTCCGTTGGGAGGGGGATAGGTGCTAGGACCCAATTTAAGTAGTACATGAGAAAATAATGCATCAATTACAGAGTTTAGATTTTTTTTTTTTTTTAGATATAAGTTTGGAAAAAAAAGTGTCGTCTTTTATTTTTATTTATTGACATTTTCCCAAATATTATCGACCCAGAGTGTGAACAGATATGTCAATCTCGGTTCCAGAAATGCAAAAGCTCCCTTATTATGAGTATGTGTGTGTGTGTGTGGGGGGGGGGGGGGGGGGGGAGGAGATACTCCCCCTCCCCCCGCTCCATTGGTCGACTTAGATATCAGATTTCAAATAAAATCTGTAATTTGATCAGTGAATAATATGAGAATATCAGGGAACAATGATATTAGAATATAATTTGTGTAATTTTGGTTCGCCTAGCTATATCTAATAACGTATGTCTTCCTTTTTGATAGGAAATTTTCCAAATATAGGTCTAGGACCTACGCCATCGAAAATGTGCTCCAGATTGTTGAATTCCAATTTTGAAAATGAAAATGAAATGAAAAGATCTTTTTTTTGGGGGGGGGGGGATACGCTCCCTTCCCCAAAAATATTGAGAAAATATGAATATAGATGTTCTGCGCCCCTCTCTCAAGAAATTGCAACGGCCATGCCCCTGTCAGTGTCAGGACCATCCCCTCTGGTCTTCATCTCACTCCCTCTTGGGGTGGGGGTGGAGGTGGGGGTTCACTTTTTCCACGTTGCATCAGGTGTAACCTGTGCATGTGCTAGAGACTAGTAGAGTACTGGTACAATTAACTATATATAGGTACTGCTGGTAGGTGAGGTCCGTTTCACCTCGACTCGAGCTCCATGCACCCTGAGTGATTCCCTTTCAATGAATTTTATTTTATTGCATGTGAATAGTTATAGCACTTTCAAGCACCGTCGGCCGACGTCGTCATCGCTCAGTTCATCCCAGTTCAGCTTTCTCCAAGCTGCTGCAGGGATTACAGTTAATCGGTATCCTTTCAAGGTTCAAAGAACTGCCATAGCGCCACAGCTACCGCACCAAATACAGTACTCTGTACGACGTGCGGCGCCCAGGGCAGGTGCGTCGACAGAGAGTTCTGTTGTGTGATGTGTGGGATGGGCCTAGTGTGTCCGCCGTTTAAAGTCTCCCTGAAGTGCCCGTGGGTTTGACCTGAATATGTGAACTGTAAGTTGTAGGGCCTTATAGGGCCTTGTTGGTTTACGATTCGGTAAAGTGCACAATTGCCTACGATTCAACAAATATTGCATGTGATTGGTCAGCAATGGAATATTTAACTGGGTCAGTAGTGGGACTGGTCGCCGTCTCTAGTTTTGTCGTTTTGGCTAGTCCCATATATAGGATTTTTTTATGGTAGTTCTGCAAAGTTGACGATCACAACAATACGCATCGTGCAAATCGTGTACGCATTAGAGAATAACGCAAAACTTTGTTTTATTTTCTAAAATTTTGTGATTTTTAAAGGGATTGTACAGTATTGGTGGAGATGAGAATTGGGCTTTTAACTTTTTGCGAGATACCAAGAAAACACTTAGGACCTAAATGAAGTACCATTGGTACACTCAGAGTCAGTCAGAGCATACCAATTGCAATTAGACTCTAGAATTTCTACCATTTTAAGTGGAATTCGAAGTTTATTTGATGAAAATTGGGTTTGGAATGACTGAAACATCCAAAAACAAAGTAAAACAAAGCGGTCGTAATAAAATGTGGGTCCCACACTTTATCGGAATTGCTCTGTTTTGAATATCTCAGCCATTTCTCAACCAATTTTCATCAAAAAACATTGAATTCCTCATGGAATTACATGCTTTTTCATATTTCATAAGAGGTTTCTCATTATTTCACCGAAAAATGTGAGAAACCTGAAATTAGGTCTCAACCAAAACTATATAATCCCTTTAATGTGTAAGTATGTTTTTACTTCTGTTTTCTACTTGATGCTGCTACGCAGGCCTACCTGGAAGATCTCTATCAATAAACTATATAAGCCTAAATTTATAGGTTTCCAATCCAGTCAGTTGACAATCCATAGCACCCATACCAAGTCCACAAGGTTCAACCTCCCATGCCAAGGACCAAGGTTCGACCATCTGAATCTGCACAGTTAGTTTGAGTTTGGGAGGCATCAATAACTGCAGGGATCATTTGCGTGTGACAGTCAGCTGATATGGAGTGGACAGCCATTGTGGTAACATGTCGGGATAAGGCAAGTGCCCGAGCTGTACAAGAGGGTAAGGATCAATTTCCATTACTAGCAAGTATTAATATAATGTAGAATCTACAGTGTAGTTCTAAGCATTATGATGATTATTTATGTCTCTTATAGAGTCACAGATAAAATTGAATATATTGAAGGGTGATCTGTTAGTGTTAATCCTGTGCTTAGTTCGATATGATGCTAAGATACAGCTGAACTTTCATGAATAATGAAATCACCACAGATAAGTCACTGCATAAAAGCATTAATGTTTATGTCTTAGAATGTCTGTGGCAAAGAACTCACATGTGTGTGACGCAGTCACAAATCATGTCTGTTTGAAGGCAAAAAACTACACATCAGAAACCAGTGTTAATCATTCACGTTTGATCACTGATGAAATGCTGAGTTAGAGATCATTGTCAGATGCAAATCGCCGCTGGGGCGACAAGACCTCGTATAGAATAACAAAATGTCAAATGTTCAGGAGAGCCAAAAAACATGGCAGCCAAAGCACTATAGCGAATGGGATAGCCTTTCCTTTGACATGCTGTGGTGGCTTCATTTTTGGAGTAAGACAGTTGGGATTTGGACAGGACATCACTTTACCCATTATTTGACTATTAATCAAAAAAAAAAGTCATTTTCACCGAAATTGTCACCCCAGCAGCGAAATGTTACCTGTAGGGTCACTGTCAGTAATGAGGTAAATTGAACTTGAAATCATAATCAAAGTTTGGTCTCTCTGAGGCAAAGAAGAGATATGGTGATATGTCAGTTATATAATAGCTGCAAAAGGGCCTGCTTGTTCAAATGCAATTTTCTCAATTTGACTTGTGATATAAAATATTCAAAGTACAGCAGTGTGCAGTATCAAACATGGTGTGTATACATGTCAATAGAAATTAGAATATCAGGTTTGTGATCATTATTACTGATTCAGTTGCAAGACCAGCATGCCTTTGTTCTTCTCAGAGTATTGCATGTAGTAGTTTGTTGGCGGGCAAGTCCAAGATAACACGCACGTTACGTATGGGACATTCAGAGACTTTTATGCCCTGAAAAATAGTGTTAATGGCCTTTGATCATATTGAACTTTATCATGGCGATTGATATCTAGGAGAAGTATAATCATGTAAAAAATTGAGAAAAATGACCTTTACAATTATATTCTACAAGAGAAAATATGAGCCGTTACGTATGGGACCAGAAAAATTTTGTTTTTTTGAACATTTTGTTCAACCTTAAAACTCTCTGAAAGTATTTCATTCTACAACTTGTAACTCACTGTGATGAAAGTCACAACACTCAAGATTATCACAGGAAAGTTTCATGTCATTAGGCAAAAATCTCTAATTACAGGTTCTAATTAAAGACAGACATGACGTGTTACGTATGGGACAGTTACGTATGGGACACTTTGTCCCCCATTCATTTAGTGTGTGGAGAACCATGTTTATGGGTATTTTGCATAATTATTGAAGTAAAATCAGTTGAAACTACTCAAATACTGCTAATCCAGATTGTCAAGGAAACAATATGCCCCAAATATTCACCATCATAGTCATATTCAATCATATTCTTATATTTTTATGACCAACTTGAGTATGCATGCCCTTTGTCCCCCATTCGTTTAGTGTGTGGAGAACCATGTTTATGGGTGTTTTGCAAAATAATTTTGCAAAATACCCATAAACAAATTTTTGCATAATTATTGAGGTGGAATCAGTTGAAATTACTCAAATACTGATCCAGATTGTCAAGGGAACAATATCCCCCAGATATTAACCATCATAATCATATTCAATCATATTCTATATTTTTTATGACCAATCTGAGTATATGTATGTATGCCCTATTTTTATCAGGATAGTTACTACTAAAAAATTGAATAGTTTAAAGTGTTTACTTCCATTGATGAAGGGCAGTTTGCCATTTAGTTTCAATAAAAAACAACTTGACACAAGAAATATTAATTTCAATAGATGAGCAATACCTGATGCGTGGAATTCCAGTAATCGAGTAGATGTAGTCAGGTCATTGATTTGAGTCACACCTCAGTACTTGTATGTATACCCATGAATTTTGTTGTGGCTACTATTGAAAACTGAATAAGGACAATTTGTGTATCACTTGCAATAAAAAAAAAAAAATCATTTTACTTTTTTTTTAATTGTATGCTCTTTAGTAATTCATATTATTGGTTTCCAGTCATCTCATAAAATGTTGGAAACTGAATCCCCATTTCTACAAAAACTATACCATCCCTTTAATGCTGATTTTCATAAGTGTATTTTGCCATCTTCCCCTCCCCCTTTCTGAAAATTGTTCAGTCAAGTACATGTATTGTTTCAAATGTCTATAACTCAAAAAGTATCTCCAAAGTTGGGATGCTTTCTTCAGGATGATTGACCATTTGTGTACTGAGAGACCTTCCCAGCTAGGTACATGCATTTACATGTAATATATATGAGGATGTCCCATACGTAATGCATTTGTCCCATACGTAACATTATTTCAATGCCTAATAAAAAATATCTCTTTTACTGTTTTTTCTTTTTTCTATGGTATTTAATTTCTCTAAACAACAAATTAGAACTTTCCAAAAGGGCATTCAAATAACCTTAGCAATTTCAGAAAAAACCTAAAAAAATGACCTCATTTTGTTACGTATGGGACATCTCATGATAGGACACGAGCTAATTTGCATAATCATTTGCATAATCCCTAAATTTTCATACCAAGTTAAACTATTTGATGAACTTCTTATGTCTACATATTAATCAAATATCATTTGCTTTCCTTTGAATAAATATGAATTTTTATAAATGTCCCATACGTAACGCTGTGTTTTACATTTATGCAAATGAAGCCCTTGAAATTTGCATAAATTTACATAATATCATTTTTTCCTCCATGGAAATCAAAACTTCAACTCATAAGCTTCAAAATGATACCAAATATGTCAATATAGAGCAAAGATGAAATTTTGCCTTCTGAGGGGACCTTATCTTGGACTTGCCCTGGCCTCTTTCATCATTTTGCTCAGAGCTTGACCTTCGCCAGAAAAAGGGTCACATCGGTGATAATACACTTCTCCTGACCGTGGAGGATCCCCTTTTCAGAGTGGGCAGTGGTGGTGCCACCCTCAACGCCCTCCTTGTCATAGCAGAGCACCTCAGTCAGCAGCAGGGATATTCAGTAAGTTTTCTTTGGTCTCCTACCAACAACTCATTCTTCATGCAGGCATGTACTATAAAAGAAACACCCCCCCCCCCCCCCCTCTCAAAAAAAGAAGAAAAAGGAAATAAACAATTAAAGCAAAACGCTTTAAAAACTCTTAGTGGCTTACGTGTTTGCTCTCCAAGTGGACCAACTTGTTGTTATTCAGTGCCGACATTTCCAACTTTGATTTTTTTTTTTTTTTGCGGGGGGTGGGGGGGGGGGGGGGAGGGGACGGGGAGGGGAGGGGTTGGTTCCTCTTGATTTTGTATCTGAAAGGATGGTTATGGCTGTTGTTATGTTACTCGAGATGTTTATGTGTTCTGTGAACCTGTGCCAATCGAGATACAAGTATATAGTCATACTAGACTGAAGGTAACTGGCCAACATCCAGTGATGTGCTATTGGAATAGGAGTTTGATGTTGTCAACTAGTGACTATTTTTTTTTTTTGTCAGTGGGTTTTGTTGATTCCCATTTTCTTTTTGGTTATTGATCTATTTCATCATTCATTCATTCCTTTCAGATCAATGCTAGGGTTTTGAACAAAGCTGGCCCAAAGGATGCCAATACACTACCCATGGGCAAGGGTATTTCCATGTACATTAATGGGAGATACTTGTAGAAGTCTATGAATACCCCAAGAACAGGATGCTGCTAAATCATAAGTTTCTCACTAAAAGTGGAACCTTCGAAAGTAACGGGGAAAGCATGCTCGAAACCTACGACAGAAACTGTTCCACGAGAGCTAGACCTTTTTGCTCACTTGAGCTCTACAATGTATGTTTAGACAGTGCAGTTTTTCGATAAAAGGGCAAACATGGTGAATGTAGTAAACCCACAAAATCCTAATTTGCAGTCATAGATGGCAATTGTATTGACGTAGCCATCAGTTTTAAGAAGCATGCAGCTACCTTTCAAGTACTCTGTGTTGCTCTGTGTATCTGTGCATCTAGGTTGTCAACAGCGATGTTCTGGTTGATGCCAGGATTTTGATTCTCCATGTGGTAAGCAACTTCCTGAATTGCTGTGATGCAGTCCCAGCAGAAATAGTGGCAATTGTTAGAAAAGGAAGACTTAACAATGTACATGTTTTTAATATTTACAGTTACATTTTATACTCTTGAGTATGACTAGAAAATATTGCACTTATTGATGCAATCAATGTGTATCATGTCTTTTCAAGATGTGTAATGTGATCCTGTTGTTCAGTACAATATCAAATGATTATGACTATACAGAGATAGATAATATCGTAAAAAGGTTAGTTTTTGTGAATGTAATACATAATCAAGAATGTAGTCAACCTTAAATTATTTTACAGAACAAGAAGAAATACATGACGATGTACTGATATACAGATTGAATCGGTCCTGTTTTAGGACCACCATTCACTCCAGAAAGAATCTGGTGCATGGTGTACTGGAAATCACCAAAGTTTAGGGAAAAAATGTGTATGTTGACAAAAATTGATACCTAGAATTCAAATAAAGAGTAACACCCAAGTCCAAAAATTTGTTATACCTATTTGTTACTGTCGCAAGTCTGAGGCATTATGTTGCAGGAGAGGGAAATACTATTTTTGAAGACAAAAAGAGAATGAAGAGAAATGTACTATTTGTGAACTCCCATTTTACCCGTACAGTGGTGCATGAAGTCATGCATTGTGTGCAAAGCAAACATTACTTGTTAATCTTTTATGTGCCCAGACACCTGCCTCATATGGCCAAGCTCTTTTCATCTGCAGTGAGCAATCCCATCTAGCTGTAAGGTTAGCTAGCCAACTCGGGTGTAGCAATATGCCTTAACCCATTGAGGACTGAGAATCCTGAGATACCTATATGATACATATTGACTTCTTTGAATTTCCTTCTCCCAGGGTCCAGCTTTCCCCTTTGACCCCTGTGGGCGGGGCTTCATCACTCTCCCCTGCAAGCACGTAAGCAGCCAGACGATGGGTTATGATGCACTGGTCAGCAACCTGGACTCCATCATCCACACCATTGCAGCCAAGGTCAGCTCCATTTTTTTTGTATCCAAAGTATGAAAAGAGATCCTTCAGAATGAGTCTTCTTTTATAGACCTGTTTGAATTCGGCGCTGTTTTTTCTCTATTAAATGTTGATTTCTATTTTAACCATAACTTGGGGGGGGGGGGGGCTCGAATATTGAAGAGTTGATTTATGCACTGACGTTGTAGCAATGTAGTTCTGTGAGCAGAGCATACACTATTTCAATGTGAAAGCTGTGGGGAAAAAAAAAAAACTTTCTTTTTTTAGGATGGCCCTTGCATTTAAAGTGAGAATTTAATGTAAATTTGTACCTGTCCACTCATCATTTCTTATTCTAGAGGTCATAGAGATTGAAATAATGTGTGATATATAGATACTCTGCAGATGTGGTGGTTATGTTGACACTATTTAGTTCCTGTTATAGGCCTGCATGGTATGTCTAATTTGTATGATTAATAGTGCACTGTTAGTGTGCTGCCCTATGTGTCTGGCAACAATATGTCTGTACCCATTTTGTCTGTTATGTGTATTGTGTGCTGTGTTCCGATATGCACATCCATATCATACCAGCAGGAATTTGCAACAGACATTGCCAAAAGCATTGTGGGAAAAGAGAAAATAATGCAAACCTAGTTGTACCAACACAACCTTACTTGAATGATTGCTGTGCATAATTCAGAATTGCACGGATGGTGCCATTTTATATTATACATGTAAACTAGTATCAGAAGGCTCTGCAATGTTACAAAAACAGCAAGAGTGTTTTGAGTGAGTGATTCTGCTAATTCCAATATTCTTCATTGTTGTGAAGATCAAAATCAAAATCAAATGAGCAGATTAGATCCCAGATCGTGTATGTTTGGAAAATATGTATCTATTTAGGTACACAAAGCCAAATATAATCATTTAACACACAGTGAAAGAAATTTGGGTCACAAGATCAGTTTCTTTATCCCATTCATTTCATTTAGATCCCTCCTTGTGATTGTGCTGAAATGTAAATTGTTCTGTCTGGAATTTTTTTTTTTTTTTTTTTTTGTGATCATTGTTAACAAACTACTCACACTGTTTGCATGTCTATTCAATTAGACCATACTTGATTTTGTGTGTCGACCAACCCCACTGTCATTAATGTATGTGTGTCTTTCACATTGGATTTATACTACCCTGACCTCACCATCAGCGGCTCTGGTATGTTTTGAGTGTGTGTTTGTGTGAGGGCTGGTTCTGATTGTTGTGTTTGTTTGTTTCTTTGGGTGGGGGTTTTTGTTGTCTGTCATTTTTTTTTTTTTTGGGGGGGGGGGGGGGCGGAAACAGCTAAAATTGTTGCGGGGGCTGCACTCCTAGTTTTGCAGCTCCTACTGACTGTACATTTTGTTTACTGGCTGGCGCAGATATTGTACAACCACAGCCAGTAAAGGAAGACTACCGTACGTAATCCACTGAAAAGCACTATTGATTTCACCCTGTTTATTGCTTCGGGGGCCTAAAGTGTCATTGGATGAACTATATACATGCCAACATTTTGATTTGAAAAAAAAAACAAAACACTAGAATCCAGGCAAGGGAGCGAAGCAATCCGGCTGGGGAAGGTTGTGGGGGGTTGTGCAGTTGTTTTGTATGTTATAAACTCATGCTTCAAACAATTTTGCTTGGGAAAAGCAGGCAGTTTTTAAAAGAAAGCTAACATTTTGGCAGAATGATTGTCATTTGTGATCTCAATATTTCACTTTTCTGCAGCTTATTCCAGAGCAAAAAGGGATGGTAATGGTAGAGAATAGGTATATCTTGCCATTAGGTAAGGTCTTATTCGTGTGCGAAAATGTGTGAATCAGCAATCACCCATCTTTTGACACAAAATTTGTCATGTTCTCAGGTTTTGCTGCTCCTCATCATCTGTATTTATTCAAAGACATTTGCTTCTGAGAAAGGCACATCAGCGAAACGAGACTGAAATGAGAGAAACGATTCTTTTTTCAGTGACGATAACATGATCAAGGAATCATTATTGTCCAGACACCTGAATGTACTCATTAAGATGCACATAATCATGTATCGTCGACGATGATTACGTCAAAGAAAGACTGCTGTGAACAGTCCATGTATATTAGGTCCATGGTTCAACCTACATTGTCACTACCAGAGACTTTCAATGTGGATATCATAACATGCAAAGGGGTAGAAAGTACCCAACCATCATCATGATCAATATATACATAATAAAATGTAAATTGTTCTGTCTGGAATTTTTTTTAAAAAAAATCATTGTTAACAAACTGTACTCACACTGTTTGCATGTCTATTCAATTAGACCATACTTGATTTTGTGTGTCGACAAACCCCACTGTCATTAATGTATGTGTGTCTTTCACATTGGATTTATACTACCCTGACCTCACCATTAGCGGCTCTGGTATGTTTTGAGTGTGTGTTTGTGTGAGGGCTGGTTCTGATTGTTGTGTTTGTTTGTTTCTTTGGGTGGGGGTTTTTGTTGTCTGTCATTTTTTTTTTATACCCCCGCCAAACGAAGTTTGAAGGGGGTATATAGGAATCAGCGGACGGTCGGGCGGTCGGGCGGTCGGGCGGTCGGTCGGGCGGTCGGGCGGTCGGGCGGTCGGGCGGTCGGGCCGTTGCAAATCTTGTGTCGCGAACTACTTCCTCAGTTTTCAACCGATTCCCATAAAACTTGGCACAGATGTGTGCCTTGGGTTGTAGATGTGCAAGACGTATTTTTTGACAGTACCCAAAAGTACGTTGCCATGGTAACGGCATATTATGGGCAAAAATGGGTACAAATCTTGCGTCGCGAACTCCTCCCACAGTTTTTGATCAATTTTTGTGAAATTAGGTACAGATGTTCATCTGAATATGTTAATGTGCAAGACACATATTTCCGCAGTGGCAAAAAGTGCGTTGCCATGGTAACGGCATGTTATTGGTAAAATATAGCGCAAAATGCTTCATGGCAAAACTGCTTCATCAGTGTTCTTCCAATTCTCATGGAATTCATATTGAATGTTTGTCTTAGGATATAGGTCAGCATGACACATTTCTTGACAGTGACAAAAAGTATGTTGCCATGGTAACAGCTCACATATTATGAGCCAAAATGATGGAAAATTTTGTGTTGCAAACTACTTCCTCAGTTTTTGCCCAATTTCCATGAAACTTGGTACAGATGTGTGCCTTTGGTTGTAGATGTGCAAGACGTATTTTTCGACAGTACCCGAAAGTACGTTGCCATGGTAACGGCATATCAATGGCAGAAGATCAAGGAAAGATCTTGCGGATTTAACTACTTCCTCAGTTTTTTGACCAAAGCTTATGAAATGTTGTTTTGACCAAAGCTTATGAAATGTTGTTTGGCGGGGGTATAAACAGTCGCTGTAGCGACATTTCTAGTTTTTTTTTTTGGGGGGGGGGGGGGGGGGCGGAAACAGCTAAAATTGTTGCGGGGGCTGCACTCCTAGTTTTGCAGCTCCTACTGACTGTACATTTTGTTTACTGGCTGGCGCAGATATTGTACAACCACAGCCAGTAAAGGAAGACTACCATATACGTAATCCACTGAAAAGCACTATTGATTTCACCCTGTTTATTGCTTCGGGGGCCTAAAGTGTCATTGGATGAACTATATACATGCCAACATTTTGATTTGAAAAAAAAACAAAACACTAGAATCCAGGCAAGGGAGCGAAGCAATCCGGCTGGGGAAGGTTGTGGGGGGTTGTGCAGTTGTTTTGTATGTTATAAACTCATGCTTCAAACAATTTTGCTTGGGAAAAGCAGGCAGTTTTTAAAAGAAAGCTAACATTTTGGCAGAATGATTGTCATTTGTGATCTCAATATTTCACTTTTCTGCAGCTTATTCCAGAGCAAAAAGGGATGGTAATGGTAGAGAATAGGTATATCTTGCCATTAGGCAAGGTCTTATTCGTGTGCGAAAATGTGTGAACCAGCAATCACCCATCTTTTGACACAAAATTTGTCATGTTCTCAGGTTTTGCTGCTCCTCATCATCTGTATTTATTCAGAGACATTTTCTTCTGAGAAAGGCACATCAGCGAAACGAGACTGAAATGAAAGAAACGATTCTTTTTTCAGTGACGATACATGATCAAGGAATCATTATTGTCCAGACACCTGAATGTACTCATTAAGATGCACATAATCATGTGTCGTCGACGATGATTACATCAAAGAAAGACTGCTGTGAACACTCCATGTATATTAGGTCCATGGTTCAACCTACATTTGTCACTGCCAGAGACTTTCAATGTGGATATCATAACATGCAAAGGGGTAGAAAGTACCCAACCATCATCACGGTCAATATGTACATAATATCATCCCATGGTGCTGTTTTGGCTTTGCTCTGTGAGAAGATGACCAGAGGTCATCTTATGAAAAACTCTGATTAAGCCACACTTCATATCCTCAGTACATGGTATACACGCTCTAGCGCTTTAGCCTTTATGCGATATGATAGGGGATGCAAGCACAGCCAACTCAGGCCAGTTTGGAGCCACAAAGCTGCTGTGGCCATACTATATATACAGAGACTCCAACCCCAAGCACATTCTGATCGGGAGATTCTCCTGCCTGAAACCCCTAGCAAACGGGAGACTCCAATTTGGTGTGTGCGAAGCGCACATCACGAGCGCAAAGCGCAAAGTTCCTTTCGGCCAGGTTCCAGGGTCCGCTTTAGGGCCCTGGAAGCTCTAGGGTTCTAGATGCTCTCTCTTGCTATCTAAGGCTTATTTTTCAACATACAATGATATTAAAGTAAGAAATCATTTCAAGCGGGAGACACAGAGCCAGGGTGGGAGAAATTAAATCTCAAGCGGGAGAACGGGAGATTTTGCCAAAATAGGCTTTCGGCGGGAGATCTCCGGTCGAAACGGGAGAGTTGGAGTCTCTGTATATACACTAGCTTGCTTTAACTTTACTTACTTTGCTTATGAATAATCCAACCATGATGTAGGGCAATGCACCCTTTTGCACCTGTGAGCAAGAGTTGGTAGTTTTAGTTGCACGAGGTGTTCGCTATATATACTACATGTTTCTAAATCCTGGAAGCATTTCTCTGTTCACCTACATTGTAGCTTAAAATGCCGACCATGTTGCCTAACCGTATTCCAACATGAGTTGGTCCAACAAAAGCAGCATTGTAATGTATCTGCATCAAGATCCACAAAAGTCCTTACACTTCCTAGAACACTACTAGCTTTCAGGGTTGCTCGGTAAACTTGATCTTAAAAATACAATTCTGAAACTACTAATCGACTCCAAGGTATTTTTCAACGTGAACCTCCTTGAGAGCTACTGTGCATAGTTCTCTTTTCATGATATGATACTCAATAGTATGCATTTCTGTACTTTGTTTCCCGACCTTGAACACAGTACACTTCTTCACAGGATGAAAATGAAGCTGCCACTGTACAGCCCATTCCTTCAGTTTCAAGAAATCGCTTTGATATGCACAACAGAATCTCTTGTCTCAGAGCAAACATATAATTTTGTGTCATCAGCAAATATAACAAGAACATTTGACTAAACTACATTTAGGAGATTTTTGACAAAGATTTTTTAGAAATCGTTCACAAGAATATCAATGTGTGGCTCAGTCTGTAGATTCATGTGTATTTCATCTCAATTTACTCAGTCATTTGATTGGGTAACAGATTAGCCAAAAAACAAGATAAAGAAAACAACAACTGAAATCTCTCAAAAGACATAGTCTACCGCCAAAAGCAGTAGAGTTGGCAAGCATGCAACTAGCTACGCGATTTGTGGAGAATTCTGAAATCAAATGCTTTCAAATCACTCGGAAAGTTAGGGCAAGACTGTCATGGACTGTAGAGTTGACATAAGTTACATTCAGACGACAAGTCTTAACCTCGAGGTTAGGAAACCTCAAGGTTAAGCTTTTAGTTACGGACCGTGTAGACGCACTCGTAGTTAGCTAACCTCGAGGTTAGCTCGACGTTGAGAGCCACGAGATATCTTGGGGTTAGCGCTCTTACCACGGCCCGCGGGGAGTCCCAACTCATAGTTGAGCACCGTGTAGACACAGAAATCAACGCACTCAAAGGGGCAGTCGTGTGGACGCACATTGAAGTAAGGGGGCAAAAGCTTAACCTCGAGGTTAGGGCTTGTCGTCTGAACTTAACCATAGTCTGCTTGTACCTCAGGTTGGCATCAGCCAGCAGTCATCCTCAAACATAGATAGATGCTGGTCTGATGTCATGGGGGTTGGGGATAACATGCAGGTATTAGCCTGTGCAATATATGCAGGCTGTATTTGGCATGGTGCCAGCAGATTGCTTGATGACATTCGTTGGGGAGGGGTCATAGATTTTCTCTTAATTGTTCACAGAATGGAATATGGGTTTGTGATTTCTTTTCTTTTTTTTTTCTTTGAAGATACAATATTCATGTTTTTCTGTGTTGTTGTGTTCTGTTGATGCATCAATTTCTTTGATTGATGTTGACCAATGTGAATGCTTGTGGTAATCAAAGCCATACACACTTATCCAAATCTTTGGTTGATTAGTTACCACTATCAAAGATGTGTGTAATAATAATCTAAGAATATACAGTTTTAAGTGTTTGGAAGAAGTACAAAGTTTATGAATTGTGCCTTTTAATACCCATGAAGCCCTCCAGTTTCCCCCAAAAATCGTTTGGATTTGGGTCATTAGAAGAATGGTGAAAATTCAGAACTACGAGGCCAATGGCATTATGATTAGACACCAGATATAACTTGATATGTGAATGTTACAGTTTTATTTATCCAAAGGGAATGTATAAACGTTGTAGCTTTTTTCATGGGCTGACTTCATTTCAAGCTGTATTCATAGTTGAATTTGAAGTGTATACATCCATGGGGTGATTTCAAATTATTGTCTATCTTTTATAGCAGTTGTTCGACTGACAGGTTTTTATTGCCAAAATAGCAGTGTTTCTTTAGATCTGCTAATATCCTCAAAGAGACAAAGCATTGTCTAGATTTGGGACAGAATACGAGAGGGATTGTGGTCTGTGGACAAGGTCACATTCTTTGCTGTCACTATTTGCACACACAAAAAAGAAGAAAAAAACGTTCAGGAAGTACAGTTTTTGTTTTTATCACGCCATGTCTGTTGAATGATTAAGTGTTTCCTTGACTAGATATTATAAGTATGTGGTAAGCATACACACCTGCCCCCCCCCCCCCCCCCCGACACACATACAAATTAGATAATAGAAAGAAAGATATTAATATTAAGACAGTGATAGTATTGAAATGCAGTGGCAATAGTGCAGTTCATGTGATTTGAAATGTTGTGACATCATAATCATCTTCCCCCCCCCCCCCACTTTTCCCAATCAGCTGAGCAGGGACAGCCCAGCTGGTGTTTGGGTTTCCAGTACAGATATGTTACTGACCGTCCCTGGAATGCCTCCAAAGGTGGACTGGTCAGCCAGCCAGGACAGCGCCTTCATCTTCTCTGTCCCAGCCGATGACCGCTATGCCAAAAACCATGGAATCTTGAAAATTGATGCAGAGGTATGATCAATTTTTTAAAATCCTGTTCCATATAGTGTAGACTGTTAGAAATTTATCCATTTAAAAAAAAAAGAAAAAAAAAGTAATTGCCCAGAAAGAGCAAAAATCCAAATGTTTATGTTTCACTATGTTACTTTTAGTCTGTCAGTAGATTGAATGTAATTTTGGTTATCTGTACTCTAGCCACCTAGACTGTTTCATATATCAGAGCTTTATCAGGGTCCAAGGGAATGTGTGTCATTACAGATATTTGTCCGAGGATTTCATCAGAATTTGCAATGATGTCCTCACTTTGCTTATAACTTCTTTGTTCTCAACTAAACCAGGGTTATGTGGATGACATATTCTACAAGCCAGGGCCAACTAACATGAAGCAGAGTTCCTTACCAGATGGCAGCATCCCACTGATTAGTGGAGTCATATTTTTCCCTGTCAGGTAAAGCTGATAATGAAGAAAAAAAAGTTACCACCTTTAAAAGGGATGATGTAGCATTGGTTGAGGTGAGAATACAGCTTGTAATTTTTTGTGAGATAATTAGAAAGCACTTTATGAAATTTTAAAAAGCACACAATTCTAAGAAAAATTCAAAGTTTATTTGATGAAAATCAGTGCTGAGATATCAAAAAACAAAGGGATCCTAATGAGAGGTGGGTCCCACCTTTTATTAGGATCGCTTTGTTTTTGGATATCTCAGCCATTTTTAAACCATTTTTCATCGAACAAACTTTCAATTCCTTTTTAGAATTATATAGGATCCTCTTTCATATTTCATAAGAGGTTTCTCATTATCTCGAAAAAATCGTAAAAAAAAAATGTTTGAAACCTGAAACTCCATCTCAACCGAAACTGCACCATCCTTTTAACCTGTTGAAGACTTGTGTATGGAGTGGTACCAGGGCAGGTGTCTATGGGAAACATGCATTATAGCAAAATCATATCGTCGTTGGTGGGTTTAATGTGCTTTATTCTCCAATTGGTACAGATGCTGGAGGTGCTTGCTCGGTCAGTTGGCAGAGATACTAGGAAACTAATCATCAATGAAAAGAGATTAAGAGATTACCTAATCCCCCTAATTCCTATTGTGTCAATCACCATGATCTCCCTGTTGGGTTGCGGCACATTACTACATCTGTGTGGGCTTGCTAACTTTACAACTACCATGGTGCCTGGGCATACCAAAAGTCAAGTTCGCATGGATTTCAGAATGCTGATGAAAATGCTTGGCCTGTTAAAGGTCCTGTTTACCTTTGGGAGCAGTGATTTAAAAAAATGTTCAAGATATCACATTTGATGCATATGTGTAGGTCTGTTGTATCGCAAAACATCTAACCTTATGAAAGATTTTCACAATAAAGCATAAAATGAAGGAGATATCAGTATTTTTCCCAATAAACCATAACTTTTGATGGTTTAGTCTAGAGACAATTTTATTATAACTATTGTTCACATTTTGTATATTTAACAATACTTTCGATTATACTGATTCAATTTTATTACAGTGGTTGTTTCTATCCCTAACTCACATTTTAGAACTGTTTTATAGCACTAATGCTGGGTTTCTGTTTCATGTGCAAATGGTAAATTATGCCTTTAAGTGCCAGGGCATACATAAAGGGAAGGAGTCTAACACCTTTTCATATTATGCATTAGGTTCAGTTTCTTTGACATCTTATTCTAAAGGAGGAGGCTCCCATGACAGCAATCAAAAATTTATGCTGTCTCTTCTGATGCTTGCGTTAGGTCAATTTGTGATTTAGGTCATGTGCACATTGGCACATATATATGATGTATTTTTTTTTTTCCTCCATGTTTGTTAATTTGCAGATCAGCAGTTGCAATCTGAACAAATTCAATTTGTAGAGAGAGACAAATTGAAGAAACTTACACCTGAACCTTCACCCCTCTTTATAATATCTTTCTTTCATTTATAACTTGGATATTATTCCTCTTAAAAGCTACTGATGTTAAATCATATGAGATGCCAAAGTGCATTAATTTTGGACACAATTGCTGGTGTGGGTATGCTGATACTTACCTCATCATTTATGCAATAATAAGCATTTTGATGCACACATCGACAGCCATATGTGGCCTGCCACAACAAAAGGATCCAAAAGTTGCCGACGGCTGAGCCGAGAAAATCAAGTTCAAAGTCAAATCATCAAATTGGTCAAAACCATCAAAGTTCTGTTGTTGGCCTTGTAGTTGTAGTTTAATGTTTCGTCTATCATCTGCCAAAATTTCGTACTTGAATGATAAATGGAAAGGCAAGAAATTAGCGTTTTCTGGGCCATGATTTCTTGGCTTTCAACAGAACAGAAACATGCCAACGAGGGAGTGATCTAATTGGTCAGTGCAGGGCATCCTGGTTACTGATTGTTTGTGTGTAAACCGCTGGCGCTATTAAAGCTTGAATGAACATCGCGGAGGTTGCTGTGTGCAGACCTTCTATTTTAAAGAGGTGAAAACTGCCTTTACCTCTCCTTGATCATGATTTCATCACAAAGAAAACTTTAAAGGCGATTTCCTCTAAATGTTGATTTCCTAGACCACTCAGCATGGTCTCATAATATCATCAATATCTCCTCAATTGATTACTTTACGAGTCATGTTATATATGAAATCAAAGCAGATGAGTAAGGGAATAATTTTCAGTCATTTTCAGAAAATCGACCTCCCTTGACTTTCGGATCCTTTTGTTGTAGTGGGTCACATATACCTGTGCATCAAAATGCTTATCTCATCAATGATCAACTGATAATATCTGATAATATCAGGTGATCGCTTGAAGAGCGTGGCAGTAGTTCACAAATCTGTCAGAGCGCATGCCTTTGGCTTCTTGCTTTAGGAAACGCTTCAGTCTAAAATATTTATGCTTTGCAGGTTGGCGGAGAAGTTGCTTGTTTGTCACATGTGCCCGCCTTTGGATGCCTGCACCTACATGGGGCTCGACAGCGGGGTCAAGCCAATGCAGGTCAGGGTACAGACCAGTGTGTCGTTCCATGTATATGTATCGATTAATAATTTAACAGTACCATGTGATGGTCTGCTTTCCTCATTCCTGCTCAAAATCAATGTTAGTTTTAGGCCATCCATTTCTGACATACCGTATGTCCCCAAAAAAATTACAATGGTACTCTCCGAAATGATAACTTTTAAAATTGTTAATCAATCCAAATACAATTTCAGGGTATAGAAATATAACTCATTGCCCACATCTTACAGAAAACCCCATTCGATTTGCTTCAGTGGTCAAAGAGAATTGAGGAATTTTGTAGAGCATGTCAAAAATCTCTTCCCTCCAAGTTCTGTCTATTGTGTTTACACATTGATATGTAGTTCCAAGAGCATCCAAGTGCTAGACTTGGAAGAATCAGACTCATGACATGCTTTACAACAATCCACATTTCTCTGTAACTGCTTATAAAACCAAATTGAATGGGGTTTCCTCGCAAAATAGAGCTAAGGATGTTATATTATTATAAGAATCTGAAGTAGCATTTGGACAGTTTAATCATATTGGGTGTTATTAATGCAAAAAACCCATTGTATTTTTTTTTGGATATACTGTACTGTTATTAATGATGTAATTATGCCCATTAAAGGTGTTAACAAAGTCAATGAAAACACTTTATTCTCTTTAGAAGGTAGTGACAATTCTATCTTTGTCAGTGAAATTAATCTCAAGTTACAGTGCCGACCGCGGGAAACGTCACGCTTTTCCGAGATCTGGACGAGGCCACTGACGCGTATCCCCGCGGGTACCCGCGGGTATACGCGTTCAGTGGACGAGTCCATCCGCCCGCACGGATAATCCATCCTCGGGAATTTGCGTCTCGATTGACGCGGGTTGGACGAGGGTGGACGAGGGTATTCAAGGGCACATTCCCGTTAAGCTTTATTTTGACCGCTCAATCAAAATACATTTCATGGAGTTCCGACTTTGCCCATTTTCATCAAATTCCGATTTCAGGGGCTTCTTTTCGATTTAATCACACTCTGATGTCCACTGCCTTGATTGTTCGCTACTTTCTAAAGAAGTACACCTGCGGAAGTTGTGCACATGCGTTCATCACTCAAGTATCAATAATTATTAGAACATATCGACATCGGTTACGATCATCTCGCTATTCACGACTTTTAACGACCTGCGCCACCAAAATTTCATTGCTGAAAATTCGGTGGCCCAATCGGGCTACAAAAAAAGTCGGATGTTTGCCTTTACTTTTGAAAATGAACAGCGGTAACAGTCGGCTCCGTAAGACGCAAAAATGAATGTCGCATGTTTACTTTTGATTTTAGAAATGAATCACGGTGACATTTGACTCCGTATGATACTGGAATAAATACCGAATGTTTGCTTTGGCGTTCGGAAGTGAATGATAATATTCAACTCCGTAAGACGATAAGATAAATGCCGGATGTTTGCTCTTACGTTCGAAAGTAAATAGCAATAACATTCAGCTCCGGAAGATGCTTGAGTAGGCTATATGTCGAATGATCCCTTTGACGTTCGGAAATGAATAACAAAAATATTCAACTCCGTACGATGATAAAATAAAAGACGGATATTTGCTTTTACTTTCGAAAATAAATAGCAATAACATTCGGCTTCGGAAAATGCTAACATAAATGTCAGATGATTGCTTTTACGTTCGGAAGTGAATAGCAGTAATATTCTGCTCCATACGATGCTAAAATAACTGTTGGATGTTTGCTTTTAGATTTCGAAATGAATAACAGTAACATTCAGGTGCGTTCGGTGGTAAAATTAATGTTCAATGATTGCTTTGATGTTCGGAAATGAATAACAATGACATTCAACTCCGTATATACGTTTATAAAATATACAATGTATATCTGATGTTTGCTTTTACGTTCGGAAGTAAATAGCAATAACATTCAGCTCCCGAAGATGCTAAAGTAAATGTCGAATGATCCCTTTGACGTTCGGAAATAAATAACAAAAATATTCAACTTCTTACGATAATAAAATGAATGACGGATGATTGTCTGTACTTTCGAAAGTAAATAGCAATAGCATTCGGCTCCGGAAGATGACAAAATAGATGTCAGATGATTGCTTTTACGTTCGGAAGTGAATAGCAGTAATATTCTGCTCCATACGATGCTAAAATAAATGTCGGATGTTCGCTTTTAAATTTCGAAATGAATAACAGTAACATTCACCTGCGTTCGATGGTTCGGAAATGAACACAATAATATTCAACTCCGTGTACACGATGATAACATAAATGTCTGATGTTTGCCTTTATGTTCAAGAGTAAATGGCAATAACATTCAGCTCCGGAAGATGCTAAAATAAATGTCGAATGTTTGCTGTGACGTTCGGAAAGTAATAACAAAAATATTCAACTCCGTATATACGATTTTGCGTTCGGAAGTGAATAGCAGTAATGTTCTGCTCCATACGATGCTAAAATAACTGTCGGATGTTCGCTTTTAAATTTCGAAATGAATAACAGTATACATTCAGCTGCGTTCGATGGTTCGGAAATGAACACAATGATATTCAACTCCGTGTATATGATAACATAAATGTCTGATGTTTGCTTTTATGTTCAAGAGTAAATAGCAATAACATTCAGCTCCGGAAGATGCTAAAATAAATAACGCATGTTTGTTGTGACGTTCGGAAATGAATAACCAAAATAACTCCGTATATACGATGATAAAATAAATGTCTGATATTCGGTTTTACGTTCGAAATATAACAATAACAATCAGCTCCCTTCGACTTTCGGAAATGAATGATAATAATATTCAACTCCGTACGATGTTTAAATAAATGTCGGATGCTTGCTTATAATTTATATTGCTATGTACTTTCGCAAATAAATAGCAATAACATTCGGCTCCGGAAGATGCCAAAATGATTAATGTCACATGATTGCTTTTACGTTTGGAAGTGAATAGCAGTTACATTCTGTTCCGTACTATGCTAAAATAAATGTCGGATATTTGCTACATGTGTATTACATTTCGAAATGAATAGTAACATTTGGCTGCGTTTGATGGTAAAAAACAAAACAAAAACAAAACAAAACACACACACACACACAAAACTGTCTGATGTCTGCCTTGACGTTCAAAATTCGGCCCCGTACGATATGATGAAATAATTGTCAGATGACTCATTTCACTTTCGCAAGTGGACAACAGTGACATTCGGCTCCGTACGATGATAAAATAGATGTCGGATGTTTGCTTTTATATTTGGAAATGACTAACTGTTAAATTCTGCTCCGTATACGACAGAGCTGCCAACCTTTCGAAGCACAAATTAGTACTCAGCAGCTCCAAAATTCGTATTTTCCACCAGAATTCGTATTTTTTTCAATCTCCCTCTTTTTGCTATGAGGCCTACAGGCTCTAAACATAACGTTATGACACATGCCGAAGCATCCAGCTGGTCACCAGCACGATAAAGATTCTAAACTACGCAATGTTCAGCGTTGATTGATTGCTTTCTCGCAATGTGTACAAGTGCATTACCTCCAAAATCTTTCTGGGCTGATTATGGAAGCTTCCATTTTCTAGCAGGGGACGGGGAATGCTTGATCTTCTCAAGAGAGCTTCTGTGTGAGCGGATGCAAAACTCTGTTCTGTGTTTCCAATTATGTACTATCAAAACATAATCATGCGTTGTTTTCAGGCTTTTTTCATTTTATTGGATTTTAAACATCAATATTTTTCGAAGTATTCCAATTCCTTTTCCCCTGACTGGAATCGGAAAGTCTGCTATAACGACGATCGCAAAATGCCGCGCTGTGTGTGGAAGCGCCGATGTGGTGCAAACACGTGGCTTCATTTTCAAGTTTAAATGAATGCGCCATGTGCTCCTGCCTATAAGAGGTTACTGCAAGTTCGATGGATCGAATGCGCCATAGCTGAGCTGAGCTGAATGGCTTGTTTACGGTAAACATGCAATTTACGTTCGATATGAAGAAATCATTACGTCTTTCACGAGGGAAAAACACACAAAACAAACAAACAAACAAACAAAATACACCCACGAAAGAATGTTGATAGCCAAAACTTTGAAAAGTAATAAGCAGTTTTGATGCGCGTGAACTGAAATTGTCATTACACGTTGTATTTTGCTGTCTAACCAGGTGATGACTGCATCTCATTGGACCTTCTCGTAGTGAATTTGTCTGGGCATACGAGACCTTTCATGTATTTCTGTGATTGCATTTTTAATTGACTAAATAATCAATCCTTTTGTTATTGTTCAGGGAACATTAGATATTCGATCAAGTACACTATAATCGACTCTTCGATGTTCCCTACTATGCGCCAAAAGAAAGGCTATAGACATAGAACCATGATATCTTTGGAATTTTTCCTTTAATTCAACTAATGAGCTGGTTCTTCGATCGATATTTCCAGGATACTTACACGCTGTTTATTCCAATGCGCGCATTCTTTCGTCTGGCACGCACCTGGGTGTGGCACCTGCTTTTGTGGAAATTTCCACAAGGGAGAGGGGTGGGGTGTCAAGTTTCTTCGAGCCGAAGAGACTGCATACACAATCTCTTCGCTTTTATTTATTGTCATTCGTGTTTTCGCCTTATTCTTTGCTGATATTGAACATTTAGATTTAACTTTACGAAAGTTGCTATAGCACATGGTTCGTTTTGTTGTGAGGTGTACGTAATTTCTTTTTTTTTAATCATTCTTGAGAGGGGAAAGAAGAGTAAGGGGGAAAGAAGACTAGAGGGAAAGGGAAATAAAACAAACGTCACGTACGCTGAGCATTCACAGGAAGCCGTCTTTTTACACCAGTCACCAGCATAGTTATCATCACTATCAGACATCACTCAAGATCATTTTAGCCTTTTCCTATGATCAACATTAAGAAACACGCATAATCCCTCGAGATAAATACCTAGGAAACTCAATAATAAATACAAAGTATCAACACCTCCCAACAACACAAACATTTAGAAAAGACAGCAAATAGCACATCGAAGCGACTGGGATCAAACTCCGTCGCTTCGATTGCAGCGAAGCGGAGAAATCGCCGTTACGAAAATAACAGTGCGAGACACTAAGAGAATTACGTTTAAATACTTCAAAGTATAAAGGGAACAGATAAAGTGATATAAAATGTAAGAAATCGTACTAAACGAGGTGTGAGAAACGACGGAAATAAAACGAAGTTTAGTAGTAAGCTTAGGCCCTAGCAAAAGTTTTGCAGCACCGAAAGCTACGCGAAAATAAACACACATATAAAACTCGGTATTGCGACGAGATCCTATGGGATCAAGTCAATAAACGATACAAAACAAAGGAAATTGATTCATTTTGACGGGAAAATAGTTTGTTATAAGTATTCTGTTATATGAGATCTCCTTTAATAGGCCTAGAAATAATCGAGTTTCCACGATACTCTGGAAAGAAAGTTCGAACGCTTTTCACCTGCACATATACTGCAGAGGGCAGTGCACATCAGTCATCAATACACGAACAGAAACTCACCTCTACAACTTCCTCGCAGAAAATGATGCAATAGCGTTATAAAAAAAAACAGAAACACTCTAAAAATCATTTCGTACTTGGGAGGCAAGGGACAAGAGGATGAAAAGAAGAGAAAAAGAAGCAGACATTGCACAACGGGACGCTTTCACCCCGCCTCATACGGTACTGTAGTGGCAGCTGGCTAATTGGGATACCACGGCGATCCATGTAAACATCCAGGGTCCGTAGGCGACAGGGATTCACGCGCGCGAAGTTCTGTTCGGTGTACACAGTACGCAAGCAGCGATATGCGTGTGCGCACATTTTTCTATTCAGCGCTTTCCACATACGGTGCGTACGCGTTGCATCGATATCCCAGCTGAATACAGATAACATGGCACATGCGACGTGCGTTTGCTATATTTTTACCCATTATTTTGCCCCACTGTGAATTCGTACTTTCTAAGGACGTTTTCATATTGTCGTATTCCCTTCGATTTTTCGTATACGAATTTTTCGGAACGGTTGGCAGCTCTGGTACAATGCTAACATAAATAACAGATTATTGCTTTCACATTTGAAAATGATTAATGGTATACATAGGCTCAGTATGATGCTTAAATAAATAGAGGATGTTTGCTTCACATTAGGAAATCAATAAGGGTAACATTAAGCTCCATAAGATGCTAAAATGAATGTCGGTTGTTTGCTTTTATACAGTGTATTTGAAAATGATTAACGGTAATATTCGGCTCCGTAAGGTTCTAACATACTATAGTAAATGTTGGATGATTGCTTTTACAATCAGAAATGAATAGCGGTAACTTTCGGCTCTTTACAATGCTAAAACAAACAATCTGGAAATGCTCCCACTTTCTCATCCCAAAAGTAAGCTATGACCACCTAATAGCATAGGCATCAACTTTTATAATTATCTATAAGCCTATTTGCTAAATCTTAGAATTCAGAATAATGGTGATTGAGATGATCTACTTTTGTATTCATTTATTTTAGACATGGGTACCTGTCACGTCAGTAATGCTTAATAATTGTTTTTAGTAGGACCGATTTAGTTTTTCCTATGTTTTTCTTGATTTTTTTGGCCACCAAAAAAAAAAAAAATAGAAATCAATGATTTTGGTGGTCAAAAATAAAAATTAGTTTGGAGCCCTGCGATATCATTGGGCTCATCATTACTTAATCTTTCCCATGATACGCTAATATTTATATCATCAATCTGCCGACGTCATCCGACAATTCATGATTCAAACCTTTTTTTTTTTTTCATCGTCCGTAACCCAACTTTGAACACAGACAGGGTATTCTTTCTCATTCTAGAGTAATGAAGGAGCGCACTTTCGGCTGTGATCTAAGTCCTATTATCATTAGTGATCTAAACTTCAGCTTTGCTGAACTGTTCAATGTCTTGAGCAGGAAGCGAAAACAATGGCTGGACTAAGGAACCTTCGTTTTTAAAAGGGGGAAATAAACAACACTGAAACCGAACAAGCTGGCCGAGCATTGTTTAGGTTAACCACGCGTGGTGATAATCGCGCCCATTGATCGCTCTGTCCAGCTGGCTTAACCCTATTCTAACTGGGAGGAGTTTTTTACTGGGGGTGACCCCCCCCCCCCCCTTCAGATCTCGGCCACCGATCGCGCGATCGCTGCGAAATTTTTCCTGAAGATAGAGCTGGATGTCAACTACAAGATTACATGGTCATACAATAGAAAAATATTGCCTTTCTATTATTGTTTTGTTAATTTCTTATGTATTTCATTGATTGTTCGACCTTGTGTTTTCTGTTGTTTTTCAAAATTTGTTGCAGGCACTTTTTCAGGCTTATCTACACTATATAGAATTGATTAATTTCAATGGTTCAAAGATGAAATACTATAATTTATATCAATTTAACCCCAAAAACACAATTTACATTCAATTTGCACACGATATCATGAATTTGAGCTGTTTTCTGGTTGACATGCATTTGCATAACATTACGTAACTTCAGAACGGTGTACTCAGACGTCGCAAATTTGGTCTCAAAATATGCGGAAGACTTCAATGAAAAAAGTTGTGAAACGACGCGGCAAAATCTTTGCGCGTTGCAGAATCGTGACGCGAAACGTGGGGGGGGGTCAATTTGACCCATTTGACCCCCCCCCCCCCACCCAGTTAGAATAGGGTTAAGAGTATGCATATTGACCAAAAATAGTCAGAGGGATGCTAATTTACTCTTACTAGCTATCGCTACTATTTAAGTTGAAAACTGGAACTTTCTGAAAGGTTAAAGATGATCGTAAAATAGTTCTGGCTACAGGATTTTATAATAATTATAATAGCATACAACATGTACCAAGTTTTCATCGTTTACCTGTCTTATCACTCCAAAGCAGTTCAGCTTAACTGTTGGCTTATAGAAGTGATCATCAATCGGTAAGGATTAGTCAGATGAATTCATGAATTCACTTTATGCATCACGGCTAATCGAACTATTCAACATCGTTGAAGTAACCATACTTTTTTATTTTCATAGTTCAAACTATTTCTTAACATTTATATGCAAAACGAAAGTACTCTACACGTTTTTCAAAATGCTCAGATGTAATGAGTCAATTCCACAAAGATTGCATTACAGCAACCTTTACTGACCTAAACAAGTTTTCTATAGAGCTATCAGTTCTATTATAATGGCATTCTGATAACTTCGACTGCGTTTTGAACTCGTACCGAGCACAGCATTCAAAACAACGGGTTCCTCAGGTCCTCTTTAGGTACTGGTATACTTGCTAAAAGCATTCTCTTTAGCTTCCATTGACAACAACATGCCATGGGAGGAGAATGGAAGCGATCAACTTTCTCGGTAAATGAGGCTTTTCGTATATAGCACACATTGCGTGCCTCTTTCTTTTTTTCTGTTTCTGTTGTTTCAAACTACACTGCAGCCGACACACAACACAAACACACCAAAGTTTACATTCAGGCAACCGTATTTTGGTATTGGTTAGAATCGAATTATATCTGTCTTGTGATTGGCTAATTATCTGTAGCAAAAACAAAACAAAACAAAACAAAACAAAAACAAAACAAACAAACACAAAAATGCTGAAAACTGCTTATCGAATATCAGTGGCGTGCCAAAGGAGTAAAATGGAGTCTATACTCTAAGGGGCCTGAGCTTTTGATTCCAGAAGAATCTTCGTCAGAGGCAAAATGATAATCAGGCAGGGAAAGCGATCACATTATAAAGAAGTTCACACAACACGAACAGTCAGGGACAGGCTAGGGACACGGAACAAAGAAAACAAAAGGAGAGGATGGGCGGTCATGGGCAAGGAGGCCAACAGGTGAAGGGAGGGGGATTAAAGCAGGAGGGTGGATAGACAAAAGGCATAGGAGGGTCAGTGATAATCCTGAGTGCCATGGGGGTGCATCCATTTAAGAATGAATTTTCTCACACACCCAAGCTGTCGCCATTTATGTGTGTGCGATGAAGCGTTAACGCCGTCGCTAAGCAGGACTGTTGCATCATGGGGGGGGGGGGGGGGAACGGGTTGTGAGCTTGAACATAACCTGAACTTTAAGGGCGATTTTCTTTTTTTTTTCTTCTTTTATGACTTCTAGGGATGCGGAAAGGGGTTGTTTTATATATTATTGTAAAGATAAAACTATACAATGTATGTAGAATTCAAGTATTTATATATACATGTGTAGACATGCCTAAAATTTCGTTTACTGCGACATACGCATTTCGACCGAGCGCATCACGACCTGTATGGACTACGCACATGTATTCTTTTATCTTGCGCTCTGCTTTTGTGGGAATTTCTTCAAGCATAGGTGTCAGGTTTTCCTACGTTACGTCTGCGGTCATTAATTCCATATTTGTTAGTTTGTCTGCTTTCTTATTCTGTGTTTTATGCATTTTACTTGAACTTAAAGGTCTAGACATTTCGTTTGCTAAATGCACGCGAGTCACGTTGCATTGTATGATGTATTTTCTTTCGTTGACCATTCATGAGAAGCGTTTCTTTGAGCAAACTCTCTTTTCACACCAAAATCACTTATAGAAGGTAGTCATCCACATTGGTTATCAAAATAATAATTCCGTCATTTTCCTTTCGTTCAGAAACAGGAATCAGAATTCTCAACACGTCATCCACATTGGTTATCAAAACAATTCCGTCATTTTCCTTTCGTTCAGAAACAAAAATCTGTTATTCTCAACACGTTATTACAAAAATTACATCTCACAGCGATAATAGGGCCTACTAGAACCAACTCATCGCAGCAAAATGACACATTACGGTTACGAGGACATACACAATGCTTGAACAAATTACTTTGCTTCAAAATGTAGAAACAGATGAAGTGACATAACAAGAGAAAGGGCGCACCGAAAGAGGTACACTGTATCAAGATCAACTAAGATAAACTCTAACAAAAAAGAAGAAGGAGGAAACTATTCCCCCCCACACACACACACGCACACACATACACACAAACGAGTAGATACACAAAGGTCATATGTTTACCTTTGGGAGCAGTGATTTAAAAGATTTTTTAGATATCACATGTGATGCATAATAGGTCCGTTGTGCAAAGCATCCTACATAATTTTTTGTAATAAAGCCTAGAATATAAGGAGATATCAGTATTTCTCTTATAGATTGTAAAGAACCTTCGGAATTAGGACCTTTGTTTCATTTTCGGATTAACGAACCTTCGGCATAACGAACCTTATTTCATTTTTTGATAAATGAACCTTTGGAATAACAAGTTACAAACCTCATATTTTCGGATTAACGAACCTTCGGAATAGCAAACTGTAACCGTTCACATAGTGTACTGTATTTTCGATCATACGGATTCAATTTTTTTTTTTCCAGCGGTTGTTTCTATCCCTATAACTCACATTTCAGAACTATGGGGGTTTTGTTTCATGTACGTGGTGAATTAATACGCCTTTAACGCAAGAGCAAAAACATGGGAAAGTTTGAATGCTTTTCACGTGCACATCGTCACATAAAGAGAATCAGGTGCTGACGGACCATAGAAGTGTCTCAAAATCAATACTGCCATGCAGCTTGCACCAAAATCACAATTCTGATAGGTATTATCCCGTAACAGGGGCGGATCCAGGAATTCCGTAAAGTGGGGCGCGTTTACAAAATTAAAGGGGGGGCGCACGCACCCCTCCCCCATTTTTTTTTTTTTTTACATTTCTTTTGTTTCAACAACAACAACAACAAAAAATAAATAAAGGGGGGGGGGGGGGGCGGGCGCCGGTTGCGGTCCTCCCTGGATCCGCCCCTGCGTAACCAAGTAAGTTTGAGAGAGAAAAGTTTGAGCCAAAAACACAGCGTTGACAAGTACTACCACAAATTGCATTTTAAATATGGTATATAGTACACAGTACGAGAATACAGCACGAGATCTCTAGTTTGATTTTCATTTCGCTTCGAATAGTAGACGGGCAGTGACAATCCGTCAAAGTGCAAACTACAGCTAGGGCCTAGCGGCACAGTTTACAGGTCTACCTTCTGTTCACTGCATGGTACACATAAACAAGAACAAAAGCGTTTTCTTCTTTTGCATGTTAGCATGGGGACGATAGTGAATTAAGTTCACCAAGATTCAATGTTTGTAAACAAGAAAGCAGCGCGTAGCAAAGACCTCAGATCGTTGTTATAGCACACGTGCATCTATTGTGGTAACATTTTAATCAACGCACTAACACCATCTGAACATACTGAACGATCATGCCACACAATCACTGTGAAGGGGAAATGTTCAGCAACAACAAGAGCACGAGTATGTAGCCTACCATATACTGTACGCGCATTCATTCCGTGAGTGCCAAATACAAGCTAGAAACACACGCAATAAAGAAACATTGCAAGTTCATGAACTGAGGGACCTTTTTTTTTTTGTCTTATATCTTAACAAGATAAAGACGTTGTGATTTCGGGTGCTGTTCGTTATTCCGAAGGTTCGTTATTCCGAAGGTTCGTTTATCCGAAACACATAAATTCCCTAAACCATAGAGGTTCGTTAATCCGAAAACGAAAAAAGGTTCGTTAATTCGAACATTTGCGGCGTTATTTCGAAGGTTCGTTAATCCAAAAATGACATATGGTTCGTCATTCCGAAGGTTCGTTAATCCGAAAATGAAATAGGGTTCGTTATCTCGAAGGTTCGTTGATCCGAAATGATATAGGATCCGAAATGATATAGGGTCCGTAACGAACCTTCGAAGTAAGTCGAGCTTTGTTTCATTTTCGGATTAACGAACCTTCGGAATAACGAACCTTATTTCATTTTCGGATTAACAAACCTTCGGACTAAAGAACCTTACTAACGAACCTTCGGAATAACGAGCTGTAACCGTGATTTCATATCCAATTTGTTTAATTGGACCTTTTAAAAGCTATGATTGTATCGAATCATTGAAATGAAATTTAACGGCCTTCTGTCCGCCGTATCAAAAGTGTGATGATAAAGGGGATGTGCGCATTGTCATTCGAAATAATGTAACTACATGTAACTCTACATTTAAGTAATTAGTCTGATTATTATATAGCAACTGATTTTGGGATTGATAGTCACTACTGACAGGATTCTCGTAAACGGCACCTGTCAATCTCACAGGCGTCAAGTCGAAGCACTCACACGTCATGAATTGACCATAACGTAAAAACGACAGAACTCTACACACAAGAGTTCTGTGATAAAAACACGCTGGGCACACAAGATGAGTATGTTGGAACCACATGGCGCACTCACTGCTGGCAGGGCAAGCACGTGCTTTGCTCATCGAACTGATCGTTTTTATAGCGATCATAATATCGCTGCACAGCAGAGATTCGTATTCCAATGCACAGTAGGCCTACTCTCTCTCTCTCTCTCTCTTTCTCTCTCTAAAAAAAAAATGAAAACATTCACACTTGAAGGGGTGGATACATTTAAAACGGAGTCAATTTAGAGTGAAATTGGAGTGAATTTTGAGTGAAAATGTTCATTTTCACTCGGAGTGACCTCCGGGATCACTCGAAGATTTTGGAGTGCTATTGATGTAGCGCGATTCCGCTGCTTAAATGCATTCAGTTTTGCTCATAATCATTAATTTCATCCTTCTTTTTTTTTCTTGGAAAGCAAGCACTCCTTAAAGAGGGAAAACCCCGATTGGACAAATTGCGACGTAAACATGCATTGACATAGTTATGTGATACGTATAAACAATTTATCATGAAAGGAGAGAAAGGTACCTACAGTACATGTATCCAAGATAAACATTATGCATGCACGTGTAGTACCACTTCTCGGGGACTCGAGTGAAGTTAAACGCAGCTTTGTTGATTACATAATGCCACTCTGGTGGTTTCGCCATACCCTTCTCTCTCTCCTACGTTTTCTTTGTTTTCTCCCTCTCTTTGTCTTTTTTTTTTCCCCTACAAATCGTGTACTTTAAGAATAGACAGACGGTGTTAAACTTCAACTCAAGTGGCTTCTTAAGATCTGCGCCTCTTTCATCCATCTTAGGGACCGTGACACTATTGTGAATGACACAATTAAAAGCATCACACAAGGACTTTCACGCCTCGTTAGACCTTTAAGACTCAGATCTTTTTCTTTCTTTTTATGTGTGTGTGTGTAGACGTGGACGCCATTGGGAAATATCAAGCTCGAGACAATAAGTGGCCACTTACAATATAATGACCGACCGATGTTGAAGGTAGATTAAATCAGTAACTAAGTCAGAAATTGGGGAACCAGTAAATAAATAGGCAGCGATCGACACTTCGACGGTTTGCTAATCTAATGTGCAGCGATCGACGTCGAAAGTGTCAATCAAATACGTTATTTACGGTCGACGTCGAAGGTTGATAAAATCAGTAAGCAGCGATCGATGTCGAAGGTTGATAATCGGATGGGTGCTGTTCGTAATATTCCGAAGGTTCGTAATTCCGAAGGGTCGTTAAATTCGAAACACACAAATTCCCTAAACCTACAGGTTCGTTAATTCGAACGTTTGTGGCGTTATTCCGAAGGTTCGTTATTCTGAAGATTCATGAATCCGAAAATGAAATTAACGGAACAATATACCTTCTGAATAACGAATCTTCGGACTAGAGAGCCTTCGGAATAACGAACATCGGAATAATAGCTACCGATGTGTAAGGTTGATGAAATTATTAAATAGCGACCAATGTCCAAAGTTGATTAGGTCATACCGTCCGACGTTAGTGATCGAGAAAACTATAAAGTAGCGGCTGATGTCGAAAGTTGATAAAATAAGGACAATTAAATCAAATAGGTATAGCGTCCATAATGTCGAGATCAAATAAAATTGAGCAGCAACGAAGTGTCGAAGGTTTATGCAATCAACTTGGTATCGCACGACGTCGAATGTTAAGCAAAATTATCTGATTTATCCGACATTTGTTTTAGCATTGTAAAGAGGCTAAAGTTACCGTTATTCATTTCTGATCGCAAAAGCAATCATCCAACATTTACTAGTATTTTGACACCTTACGGAGCCGAATGTTACCGTTAATCATTTTCAAATGTTAAAGCAAACAACCGATATTCATTTTAGCATCTTACGGAGCTGAATGTTATCCTTTTTCATTTCCAAACGTGAAAGCAAACATCCGCTATTTATTTTAGCATCTAACTGAGCCGATTGATACCGTTAATCAGTTCCAAATGTAAAAGCAACAATCTGTTATTTATTTTAGCATCGTTCGGAGCAGAACATTACCGTTATTCATTTCCAAATTTAAAAGCAAACATCCGACAATCATTTTAGCATCGTACGGAGCCGAATGTTACTGTTTTTTCATTTTGAACGTCAAGGCAGACATCAGACATTTACTTTACCATCAAACGCAGCTGAATGTTACTGTTCTTCATTTCGAAATGTAATAGCAAATATCCGACATTTATTTTATTATATGGAGCAGACTGTTACTGCTATTCACCTCCAAACGTAAAAAGCAATCATCTGCCATTTTCTGGGCATCTTCCGGAGCCAAATGTTATTGCTATTTACTTTCGAAAGTAAAAGCAAACACCCGACATCTGTTTAATCATCATACGGAGTTGAATATTAGTGTTATTAATTTCCGAACATCAAAGGGATCATTCGACATTTATTTTAGCATCTTCCGGAGCTGAATGTTATTGTTATTTACTTTTGAACGTAAAAGCAAACATCCGGCATTTATTTTTATCATCGTACAGAGTTGAATATTATTGTTATTCATTTCCGAACGTCAAAGCAAAGATCCGACATTTATTTTAGCATCTTCCGGAGCTGAATGTTATTGTTATTTACTTTAGAACGTAAAAGCAAACATCCGGCATTTATTTTTATCATCGTACAGAGTTGAATATTATTGTTATTCATTTCCGAACGTCAAAGCAAAGATCCGACATTTATTTTAGCATCTTCCGGAGCTGAATGTTATTGTTATTTACTTTTGAACGTAAAAGCAAACATCCGGCATTTATTTTTATCATCGTACAGAGTTGAATATTATTGTTATTCATTTCCGAACGTCAAAGCAAAGATCCGACATTTATTTTAGCATCTTCCGGAGCTGAATGTTATTGTTATTTACTTTTGAACGTAAAAGCAAACATCCGGCATTTATTTTTATCACCGTACAGAGTTGAATATTATTGTTATTCATTTCCGAACGTCAAAGCAAAGATCCGACATTTATTTTAGCATCTTCCGGAGCTGAATGTTATTGTTATTTACTTTTGAACGTAAAAGCAAACATCCGGCATTTATTTTTATCATCGTACAGAGTTGAATATTATTGTTATTCATTTCCGAACGTCAAAGCAAAGATCCGACATTTATTTTAGCATCTTCCGGAGATGAATGTTATTGCTATTTACTTCCGAAAGTAAAAGAAAACATCCGACATTTATTTAATCATCGTACGGAGTATTATTGTTATTCATTTCCAAACGTCAAAGGGATCATTCGACATTTGCTTTAGCATATTCGGGAGCTGAATGTTATGGTTATTATTTTACTTTCGAACGTAAAAGCAAACATCCGGCAAATTACTGATACTTTTCAAAAGATTTTCGCGGATCGATTTCAGCTAATTTCCTTCATGTAGCCGATGGTTGACGGGAGAGTTTGATTTTCATATCATTAATTCCGCGCTGGAGCGCTCGGGCAAATGCGGGTGTTTAGACGAGCGTGAAAGTGCGGGCGACTTCCCTCGTCTGTACGCGTCCAAACGCCCGCGTATTACCTAGTACGCCCGGACGAAAGGGCTTCCCGCATTTGCCCTAGGGGTTTTCGTGACGTTTCCCGCGGTCGGCACTGTACATTAAGAAGTCAAAATTTTTGTAAAGCTTGGGAAAACAAACTTGTATTGCACTGTCTTGTTTTATGTCTGGTCCAAATATTGATACACCTCATGCCATGAAACTGAAATGGGATTCCTAATGTAAGACAAGCAGTGGTATCATCTCCCATTTAATAGATAAATGATGTGAATTTAGATGCTCACTATTTTACACTGTCAATGTGGAAATTCTTACATGAATAATTTTTCATGCCCTGTCTTGGGTAAAATGAAATTTGCATGTCTTTGATTCTGCAGCATTAGAATGACAAAATGTCATTAAATATCATTGCAAGCAAGAATATTTGTGCATATTTTCACACTAGTTTTAATGTTGCGCGGATGTGCAATTAATTTTCAAACCACGAAAATTTCCACTTTTAAAAAAGTGTGTGTAGATTCGGTTATTTTGCTTGTTGTATCTCATTGTATATCTCTGTGTCTTTACCTCTTTATTTCTATCTCTCTCTCTGTCTCTCCCAGTCTCTGTTTCTGATACTCCTTCTCTCCCAAATGATCCTCTAGTTTGCATGCATGTTCCCTGTTCTAGCTTTATTTATGTCAAATTGTCTTTTTCTCTATGTCTGTCAATGTCTATTTCCGTTTTGTTAACATTCTCTCTTTACTTGACTTCCTCTTTCGTGTGTCCTGATTTCTCTCATCGCCAGCTGTCCCTCTTCTTTGACTTCATCCTCCCTATGACTGCCAGCGGCGAGGAGGAGGAGTTCATCTCGGGGGAACGTTGCAAGGCATATGACAATGCCATCGGCCTCCCCGTCTCTGAGACAGAGCAGCGGACAAAGAGGATCGCCAGGAGTGTCCTCTGGCAGCACTTCCGGGGCATCAAACTCAAAGCAGGTGATAAAGGGGGGCTGCCCACAAAATCAGTTTCTTATAGAGCTGGTCATCAAAAAAGTCTATCGTGTCAATATTTTGTTCATTTTGTTGATTTGTCTCAGTAGACAGGCAAGGTTGTACAGCCACAGCCAGTCAAGTGTTTCTTATTGAAGTGCTGTTGAGGTTATTGTAATTCAGATTCAGATTCAGATTCAGATTCAGATCATTTATTGTCATGCACTATGGCATAAAAATCTTTACAACAGTCTCCATTAAAAATTTCACATGTAAAGGAAAATATATGTATACATAACTGAAAGACAAGTAACATAACACTAAACAAAATACAGCAAGTACACATATTGTAATAATCAAAATATTGCACTTGGTCCCTGCACATGTACATGACTTGTCTTATTACACGCAAAAAGCATGCATGGCTCGGGACCCTACCCACCCAACACTCAAAAACAATACACGCAAACCCACACCCACCCACACACATACACACACACACACACACACAAACGCACAAACGCACACACACACAAACACACCCGCACCTACCCACGCCTCATACACGCCCACATCACAAGTGTACAGCTGAACCATAGGGCTACTATAGTAGCTCCGCGGCTGTACATACCCCTACACATATCCACACCCACAGCGTCTGTGTGCGGCTGGGCACCCAAAACACTGACACATATCCACCCACTGCAAAAGCATACCACGTACACCTACCCAAACAGACAACATAGACATACACTTACACACCTTATCAAAGTTCCCGTTTCCATGTCCCGAAACATGTGAGCACATGTCTTTAGTTCAAATCCTCTAAAGTCTCTTCCCTGAACTTGCATCTGGATAGAATTATCATCTGTGTTTCTCATTGTTTTGAAACATGACATTGGAGCTCATGCATCATTTTGTTGTTGTTTTTGTTGTTGTTGTTGTTGTTGTTGTTGTGGTTGTTTTTGTTGTTGTTGTTTCCTGTCTTGTGTCACTAAATTGGAGAGTATGTGCAGTGCTCATCTAAGAATTATATTGTGGTTGAGGACGAAATTGAAATGGGTAAAATGTTAAGGTCCGGTCCCACTGCACTTATGGATGCAAAGAGGATGTAAAACGTAAAAAAAAATCTTGCCATCCATTGGAAAACGCTACGCATCCGCTGTGTACTCATCGCATACGTGTTTCATACGCTCTATCCATCGAGCATCTGTCCACTGTGATTTCATCCGTGCAAAAAGTTTTAAGCTGCTTAAAACTTTTAGAATGGATGAACTTTCCGCCGTGTACGATGTAAATCCGCAACATATGAGCAACAAACGTTGTATGTCCGTTATCATCCCTTAAACGTCCGCTGTATCCTCTCTGCATCCTCTGGGCATCCTCGCAACTCACATCCGCTGCAGCTCAAAACGGAAAGAGGGAGGAAAGATATGGTACATGGAACATCTATACATCGTTGATAGCACAGAAATAGAAAGGATGTAAGCGTATGCATCTCGTAAATAAAGTATTCAGAACGGACAAAGCGTTTGTTTCCGTTAGCCGTACATGATGCATCCGCTTCATCTGCTCTGCATCCGCTCTTTCCGCTATGCGTCCGTTTCGCAATTATCTCCGGTAACCCCTTCGGAGCTGTCATCCACTTCCATCTGCTTTCATCCGCTAGGCTTCCGATGAACATCCATTTAACATCACCGCTACATACTACCCACGTCCGTTCTTTTTCCGTTCTGTTTTTGCCAATTTTCGCCAATTTTGTCAATTTCTGGAGCGGATGAAAGCGGATGGAGCCATCCCCGAAATTTTGCTCGTCCGCTGTGTCCTTTCTGCATACATTTTGTGTCCATTGGCCAGTGGGACCGGGCCTTTAGAGTAGTTTTCTTGTATCGGTGATATCAGTGTGTGGAACGGTTTCTAAAACCACATAAATTTCTCGGTTGCCCCTCATGAATTATTCTTTGAAATCTCCATTATCAATTGGATAAAGTGATGTGACTTTCTCAGTGCATTAACATCCATCCCACACAACTTAAATATTTGAGTTTCTGCACCATGCTTTTGCTGATTTTGCAAATAGAGTATTCGGAATAATCTACCTACCGCCAGTAGCACTTGGAGTTTTTTGTTTGTTTTGTTTGTTTGTTCATTTCCATGTGATAAGATGGCTGGATAGCCCATATTCAGCTACACTAAGCTGGTCTTCATGGGATCCAGTTGGATGTGAGGTGAGACTACTTCACCGGGTTAAACACCCTGCTCTTTGCAATGATCTTTTACGTGCATGAGTTGTGGCTCTCTCATACATGGGTCCTTAGGATCGTGAGGCAGACGCGCTACCGACTGAGCCAACTCACCGCCCTTAAAGGGATCGTATAGTTTTGGTTGAGACCTAATTTCAGGTTTCTCACATTTTTTGGTGAGATAATGAGAAACCTCTTATAAAGTATGAAAGAGCATGTAATTCTATGAGGAATTCAATGTTTATTTGATGAGAATTGGTTTTGAAATGGCTGAGATATCCCAAAAAAAGCAATTCTAATAAAGTGTGGGACCCACACTTTATTACGATCGCTTTGTTTTACTTTGTTTTTGGATGTTTCAGTCATTCCAAACCCGATTTTCATCAAATAAACTTTGAATTCCTCTTAAAATGGTATGTTCTGTACTATATCATAAGTGTTTTCTTGGTATCTTGCAAAAAGTTAAAAGCCCAATTCTCATCTCCACCAATACTCTACCATCCCTTTAAAAAGTTAAAAGGCGCGGGAACATAGAATATGTGCACAACAACTGTATTTGATGGTTTGTTTTCTCTGTGTCTCTGAATCTCTTGTGCCTTGTGTTATACTCTTTACTTGTACCCAGTTGTCCTGGAGAATGGTAGCCATAACTACCAGACCCTTGCTGGTGGGGAGCATCTGAAGCATCTGGTCAGCTGTCCGATGAAGGGAGAGGATGGAGGTCACTTCGCCTGGTCAAATACAACTCACAGCTTCCAAGAGGTAATGTGTTTTTACCGTTCATCAGAATAGCCATAATGATGTTGTAGTTGTTGCTGTTAAATTCACATTTGATTTTTTGCTGTTGCAATAACATATGTACTAGATGAAACACTTGATAAGCGTAGTTTCCTCTATTTTTTTTTTTTTTTTTTTTTGGGGGGGGGGGCATTCCAAAACATTTATGTTTTTCTTTGTCTTCTATCTTTTCTTTCTTATCCTGTCGTTTACTCTTACTGTACATCAAACTGTTAATAACATATTATGATAGATATGTAGTTGGCTCCATTGATATTTTAACTTTTTTTTTTTTACAGGAAGGTGCCCAGCTTAAGGGAGACACCATTGTCATCAACTCCATCCTGGGGTCAGGGGTCGCAGTCACTGGGAAGTCATCGGTCATCGTCCACAGTCACCTTGAGGTAAAATTCATTCGTGCTTGTCAATGCTGTAGCGCATGAATGGTTTATCAAGTAACTTGGAAAGGAAGCAAGATATTTGGTCCAACTGAAAATATGTGACGTCCCTGAGTTTGGGTGACTTTGGTTCAAAGTTTGTGTCATTACAACCAATCTTCATCAAAATATAAATTGATGAAGAGAAGTAGCCTTGCCCAAGCTGCTGTACAAAATTTGATACACAGGAAGTATCAGGTTCTGCATTTCCCAAATTTAACTTTTTCTACGAGAAAGATATCAAGCAGTGTGTAGCATCCACACAAGTTCAAGTGTAAGAAGTATTTCACTAGTGGTACCCCTCTGCTCAAGGTTGCGGTGTCAGAACTATAAAGCTTATTTGAGCTGCAGTTCATTTCAGTTCATTCATTTCATTTCCAGTAACAAAAACAAGAAGTTAACATGCGTATCGCAGCACAAAATTGGTGCAACAATGTTGCAAATGAAAATACTGTGAACTGGCAATAAATACCATTACTCTGACCTTTCTGATTATGCCAAATCGAAATGGTTGCAAAATGGGAGAGGGCTGCTAAAGAACAGAGCTTGTAATTTGCAGTCCCCTTGTAAACCATGACCAATTACAGTAAAAAAGAAAACTATCAAAGGCAGATTACCTTAAAAAAAAGAAACACACACACTAATAAACAAAGAAGAGGCAGCTCTCTTGGAGGAAAAAAAAAAAGATTAGAAGGAAAAAGAAGGTGAGACCAAGGAGAACGGGGGAAAAGGGGCAAATGAAGAAGGGTTGAAAGGTCAATAGTAATGCCTGCAAGGCACAAGATGCAAGGGCTCACTGAGGTATAAAGAGAAGATTTGTGTTTTGAGATGATAAATGATTTTCATTTAGAAGAAAGAAGGGACATGAAATTAGGGTATACAAAAATATGACTCATTCTGGTACATGAGAATTTATGTTGAATATTCTTTAATTTAAAGTAAAAGTATTAAAACTTGCAGCTTCATTTGTACTGTTATCAAGAGAATTCCATGATTAAAGAACAGAAAAAGAGGTTATAGATTTGGAGAAGCTGTGTTTTTTGGAAAATAAGAGAAATGCATAATACAATCTTAGAATGAGATCTTTTCTGACATTCTCCCTCTACAGTGCAAGATGAACATCTCTAAAGATTCCTGTCTTCTGAACATTGATCGGGACGCTTCCAAGGTGAGATTCTGGTATGCAAATATTCAGTGTTTATGAGTGTGATGGTTCCAAATATTATATGAGCATGCAAGTTTAACCATTCTATTCAGCGATGCGAAGCAGAGTTTAATAGAATGGTTAAACTTGCACTAAATGTGATATTTGAACCATCGCACAGTTGATAAAACGTTGAATATTTGTTTAATTCAATATGCCTTTAAGGCATATTATGGCACTTTGAAATGTTATGCCACAAGGTGTCCTAAGATACGCAAATTTTGAGACACATTGCGTGTATGAGGTGCAGCGTTGCACGTACAAGTGTAGCTGGTTATGTGCTTATTGGTTGATGCGAAACAAAAAAAAAACACCAAGAAATTGCTTATGCTTTGAAAGGAAAAAGAAAGAATCAGAATGGAAAGTATGTTTTGCTCTCAATGTACTTTGAAACCAGTTCACGTAATGTAGCAGTTGATGACTCATGGTGTTAAGATTATAGAGACTGTTCTAACCTCAGGGTTTGAAGTGCTCTTTCTGAGTGTCTTTAAGTCTCTTGTCAGTAACCATTCAAACCCTCCAAAATGGACCTGTCTGTCCCTTCCCGCCTGTAATCATATATGTGCTAACCCTTTGTGTGCTGTGACTGCCCATTGGCACAGAAAATCCCATAGTGATGCACACACTGTCCAAAGACCCTGGCAACAGAAAGGGTTAATTTTTTCAAACTGTGTGCAGAGACCCCCAGCTTCCCATTTTAAAGGGGCATTTCAGACAATTTTCATAATTTTACATCCTGTAGTGCATAAATCAACAGCTCCGTGTATCAGATTTGTGGCATTTATTATGGTCCTTGAGCAGAGAAATCATTACTCTTAAAAAAACAAAAACAAATTACACTGAACAAAGATGATGACATAGGAGCCTCACATATTTTAAAAATGTAGCAGTATAATCCATTACCATACTGCTTGATTGACAAGTTCACCTGTGTAGAATGTATGCATACCTTCTTCTTTTGTTCTGCCTCCTTGAGCCCCTACTCATGCATTTTTGTTGTGAGGCTGCCATGTCATCATCCTTGTTCATTGCAATTTGTTACAAAGTTTGAAAACATTCTTATTCCTCATCCCAATCACTAAAATTCTGAAGCTCTGCAACCAGTGTATTAAACTAATTTACAGTTGTTCATATATGTAAAAGTCTGAAAATCATCTGGAGGTCTCCTTTAATACTACATACCACCTCCTCCCTGTGACACCCCACATCCCAGGAGCTGGAGAATGTGAGCCTACCAGAGTGTGTCTTCCTGCAAGGCTTCAACCTCTACCTGGGTCACTACCCGAGGGTCAAGACCAAGATATACACCGTCCTTGGCAAGTTTGACGCCATCATGGTGAGTGCAATCAAGAGTCACTCCATTACATATTCAGGTATCTGCAAGGGTTGTAGACTTGCAGTGATTGCAGGGTTGCCACGATGACAACTTGAATCCTAAAGGTTGTTCCACTGGTCTATGCCTCAGTAACAGCTGATTGTTACAAAACACAATGATTGCAAACCTTGCAGTGCAATGGGTCCCTAGATAAGTCAGTGAGAATGTAGAGAAGCATATGGTGTACAAGATCATGGTAGCATATCAGTGTAGGCTTTGTTTCTTGAGACTAGAGCTTTGGCATCATTTTTGGCACTGCTCTAAATTGAATTACTTTAATTAAAAGTGTCATTATGAATTAAGTAAGAACATTTAAGTACAAACATTACTCCCTTGTAGATAAATAAAAAGATAGGAAAAAGATGGAAAGATTTTATACAAATAATGCACATGAGAGAGTGTTTATGTACATACATACATACATACATATATACAAAGGTAACAAGAGAATAGCGTGACTACTGTGCCCTACATGTTGCTGTTCATCACATATTTTTTATAAAATGGGTTCAAGAATGTAGCCAATTGGAAGCGCTGAAATGAGTCACGTGTGCGTGCATTATTTTCTTCAGGTATGCACTAAGAAGAGTCTCTCTTCCACCTCCCTGGCCTGACGTACGTCACAATGTTTTACACTAGCAGTGCGCACTCAATCAGTTGTTACAAGTGCGTCAGGTGCTACTATACGCGCTGTCAATCCTGTAAACAACTTCTAGTTCGGGCCGCGGGCTGCCACAACAGCCGGCGGCCTTTCTTGTGCATAACAGTACGTGGCGTACGTATACTCTTATACGTACGTACAGTACTTATGTGCGGGATTTCCGAGTGCGACGTGCATAAATGTTTGGGACGAACATCTTCGGACATCTTGACTTTTGAGCGAGTGCTACATGTAGCTGACTGGTATTGACCCACAAAGGTATGTGAATAATGCTGTTAGTTTTCGACCCATTTTATAAAACAAATGATGCACAGGATTATTTCGTGGCGTTAGTGAAGGTGCGGCTCACTCTCGAGTATTGACAACGGTTGCAAACATGCACTCGGCTGCGCCTCGTGCATGTCGCACCATTGTCAATACTCTCGAGCGCGCCGCACCTTCACTAACACACTCTATCCTGTGCATCATTAGTATAATGTAATCCCACAGCCCTAGTACTGTGTTGGGATATCGTGCCCTAACATTGGATGTCTTCACTTTTTGTGTGGCCTCTTTGCACAATCACATAAAAGCATGAAGTGGAAAAGTTTACTAAAAGGTCCAGATGTCAAGCTATTGAAAAAATAAGTGCAATCGTACAATTTCAAACAGTTGAATACTCTGATGATTTGTTCAGATGAAAAGTAAGTGTCAATGTAAAACAATAGAGATTACCTAATCCCCTAATCCCTATCGTGTCACTGTTGCCTTGCTGTTGAACTGAGGCACATTGCTACACCTCAGTGAGGTGCAGTTAGGTCAAAGTTTGGAAGGATTGAGTGGATATATGCTGACAAAAAAGTTTGGCAAGTCATAAACTAGCTAAGAGCCAAGGCACATAAAGGGCTATTCTTCTTTTTAATCCAATGTTTGGATATTATGGAGTTTGGCATATTTGTCTTGCTCTGCAGATGTGCTATGAATGTAATTACATTAATTTAGTGTCTGTGAGGAAGCATTGTTATCCATGTCCTTTGGATCATGCTTGTCAAATGAATGAAATGCTAAAAAATAGTGATTCTTACAATGGTGCTAAATAAGGCAGGACAGACTTTAAGGAAGAAAAGGGCACAAATTCGAAAAGGTGTTCGAAATCAAATATATGGTAAAAATTCAGTCCGTGGACGTGCAAAAAGCATGGAATAGGCATGCCTTGCCATGTGCGTATCAGTGCAAATTGATTATTGGAAGTCTATTTTAACCTGTCGAGGATAATCTCTGCATGAGTCACGAGTATACTTGGACAAGTGTCTATGGTAAATGCATGTTGTAGAAAATCAGCCCGTCCTCAACGTATGGGTTGATGGTGTACAGACAAAAGTTTGCTCAACAAAAAAAAATGTTAAAATCTAAGCCACCTTTGCATATTCCGGCCAGAGAGTGGGTGTGATGAATTCATTGCAAAGACCACTCATACATGCCCTGTATGTGTGTCCTTGCCTGACCAGACTCCATACATTAAGGGCACCAGCTCCTTCTGTAACTCTCCGTGGATGGTGTTCCTGACCAGGACCGGAGTGGACAAGGAAGACCTGTGGCCCACTCATTTGGTACGTAGGATATCATCGTCATTCTACTCTCTCCTGTTGGCTCTCATTGTGCTACGTGGTTGAAGGACAAGTCTGCCTTCATATGCATGTGGATTGAGTGAATGCAGCAATATTAGTAGAACACATCAGTGAAAGTTTGGGAAAAATTGAACAATTCGTTCGAAAATTATGAATCTTTGTACCTGTACAGTCACTGCTGGATGAGAAGACTACTATGGGACAGTGTATGATGTCACATGCATACAAAGATATTAGTAAAATATAAAGAGAATTTCACAAAATTTTACTTTTTGAAAAAAAGTCCACATTTCCTCCACTCGTCACTGATGTACATGTTAAGGGTAGTATTATTCCCCCTGGCCTTCTGAGAGAGGGAAGTCAAGTGTTCTTTTATTATGCGAGAAAAGTAAAAATATCTTGAATTTTCTTTATATTTTCTTTATATCATTGTACACATGTTACATCATGAGCTGCAGTCGTCTCCTCATCCAGCAGTGACTAAGCAGAAACTTCAAAAATTCATAACTATTAGACGGATTGTCAGATTTTCCTCAAACTTTCACTGATGTGTTCCACTAATATTGCTGCATTCACTTAATCCACATGTCTATGAAGGTGCACTTGTCCTTTAAAGGACAAGTTCACCTTCATAAACATAAGGATTGAGAGAATGTAGCAATATTAGTAGAACACATCATTGAAAGTTTGAGGAAAATCAGACAATCCGTTCAAAAGTTATGAATTTTTGAAGTTTTTGTGCAGTACCCGCTGGATGAGAAGACTACTGCAGTGTATGAATAACTTAGATGTCACATGCGTACAACAATATAAGGAAAATATAAAGAGAATTTCACAAAATTCCATCTTTTGAAAAAAGTACACATTCCCCTGACTCGTTACCGATAAATGTTATGGGTAATATTATTCCCCCTGCCTTTAGAAAGAGGCAAGTCAATTGCTCTTTTATTATGCGAAAAAAGTGAAAATATGTTGAATTTTCTTTTATATTTTCTTTATACTGTTGTACGCATATGACTCACAAGCTGTAGTAGTCTCCTCATCCAGCGGTTCCAACACAAAAATTTTAAAAATTCATAACTTTTGCATCGATTGTCCAATTTTCGTCAAACTTTCACTGATGTGTTCTACCAATATTGTTGCATTTTCTCAATCCTTATGTTTATGAAGGTGAACTTGTCCTTTAATATTGCCAAAGGGAATAGTGCCTTCAGAGATAGGATGGTACAGTGGTAGAAAGAGTGTGATGAAGCATTGTATCAGTGCTGACCAGCTTGAACACTCATGTACTACATTCAAAAGTGTTCTACACCTTTGATCTCAAAATACTCCGTAACTACTCATTATCCTAGCAATTTGCATCAGCCAGACAAGTTTCTTCATTATACCCCTGTGATACATTGCCAGCAAATTCCAAATGGTGGAAGATTAATTTTGAGCCCTCTAAGAACTATGGTTATCTATAAAAAACTGTGCAATACAAAACTATAATACACAAATCAAGTGCATTGCACCTTCTCATACTAGAAATTGATATGAGAACTGAGTATAGTTAGGTTAAGACTCATATTAAGTGCAGTAAAGGTGGAAATGTAATAACTTCCTAGCATTTCCTGAAAAAAGGTCAGAGTACCGCAGCACAAGGCTCCTTATCACTAGAAATGGAAAGTGCTTTGGTTGCCTTTAATTGTTATCATTTCAAGCACTGTAACCCATGTGTTTTCAACACAGACTGATTTCAACTGGTGACATCTTCTAGCTTCTCATCATTCATGACATGCTTTTAATATGTGACTTTCTCCTTGCGTATTATTGCATTTTAGTCGGACTATGATCGCACGCTGTACAACGCCAAACTGTTCCCCGTGATGGCGTGCCAGATTTCTATCGGCATAAAGGAGGCCCTCTGGCTGCTGCACGGGGAGAAAGATGAGGAAATGCTTCAACGATGGCGGTCGTCCTGGCGACTGTCATTGGAGGAGATCATGATGAATATTGACCCCTCCACAGAGTTTCAGTGGAGAAGGTGAAGACTTTTAGAGATCATTCTTCTTTTTTGGGCTTTTTGTCCATTCCCCTTTTTTGGCTTCTTCTCCATTCCCCTTTGTCATTCATTCATTGTTGTTCTTCATGAATTGAGGGTGTCATCATTAATTGCTAAAAATGTTTCCTAAAGCAAATGATGTACTACATCTCAATGTACAATAAATCTTTCTGATAAGATTCCGACGTACAGTAATGTGACTATACAATAATACGGTTTAAATAATTCCAGTATTACTTTCTAATGCTGCGAAAACCCGGATTTTACTTTCTATTGAAACATTTGTTAATTTGAATTCCAAGGAGGCCTGTTTGTGAATGGTGTATGAACATTTCATACCCAGCATATAAAAAAAGTGTGATGTTAAACACAAGTAGTATTTATCAATTGATAAACAGTTAATATGGAATGTGACCTTTGCTAATGATCCTTTTATGACTCTACTTTCAGTGAAAAATAGTCTGTGCAATATCTTCTGGTTTGACTGTGATTGAAAGGGAGCCAGGACCTAATTTCTTTATTTGTTTGCTTGGCCCCAATAGGGAGATGTTCATCCAAGTTGGTCTCAAACATGTGGAGGATGTGCTACTCAACAGCAGAAACCAGGGCATCCTCCCCATGCTCAAGTGTGCCGTTGCCGAGGGCTATGCCCAACTGATGCTGGACCGGCTGGATGCGAGTGAGCATTGCGCAGAGGAGTTGATGGAATGATGGTTGTTTGTGGGTCCGGTTGACACATGTGGCTGAGTGAATGAGAATGACTGATGCTATGTATCAGGTTGTACTGCATGTGAAGTGATGGAGTTGCAGTTGTTGGGGAGATTTCTGTGTGCTAAATCTGCTTGATGAACATGTGAGGTTTAGCTTGTGCCATAAATTGTATTATGTATGATATGTTCCATGAAATGACTCTGATAGCAAAATGGTGATCATAGAATGATGTCATGATTATATTGAAAATGATGAGGGTGATGATGATTAGAGTGGTGATGTTATTAGCTCACCTGAGCCAAAGGCTCAAGTGAGCTATTGCGATCGCCCTTCGTCCGGCGTCCGTCGTGCGTCGTGCGTCGTGCGTCGTCCGTCGTCCGTCGTCCGTCGTCCGTCGTGCGTCGTCCGTCGTGCGTCGTGCGTAAACTTTTTACATTTTCATCTTCTTCTTGAAAACCCCATGACCGATTTTCATCAAACTTGGCAGGTAGCATCCCTAGGGGGTTAGGAACTCAATTTGTTAAAATGGGCACCATGCCCCACCCAGGGGGCCCCCAGGGGGGCCCAAACCCCCCAAAATTAAGGAATCTGTAAAAATCTTCTTCTCTAGAACCAGAAGTGATAGAGCGAAGTTAATACTATGAGTTAGTACATTGATGACTGTAGTTTCAAGTTTGTTCATGGCAGAATCAGGGGTGCCCCCCTTGGGACCCAGGGGAGGGGGGGGGGGGGGTGGGGAAGGGTTCTAATGGGGCCTAAATTGTACATTTTCATCTTCTTCTTGAGAACTACATGACCCATTTTCACCAAACTTGGCAGGTAGCATCCCTAGGGGGTTAGGAACTCCATTTGTTAAAATGGGCACCATGACCCACCCAGGGGGCCCCCAGGGGGCCCAAACCCCCCAAAATTAAGGAATCCGCAAAAACCTTCTTCTCTAGAACCAGAAGTGATAGAGCTAGGTTAATACTATGAGTTAGCACATTGATGACTGTAGTTTCAAGTTTGTTCATGGCAGAATCAGGGGTGCCCCCCTTGGGACCCGGGGGGGGGGGGGGGGGGGGGGGTGGGGGTGAGGAGGGGTCCTAATGAGGCCTAAATTGTACATTTTTATCTTCTTCTTGAGAACCCCATGACCCATTTTCACCAAACTTGGCAGGTAGCATTCCTAGGGGGTTAGGATCTCAATTTGTTAAAATGGGCACCATGCCCCGCCCAGGGGGCCCCCAGGGGGCCCAAACCCCCCAAATGAAGGAATCTTTAAAAATCTTCTCTAGAATCAGAAGTTATAGAGCTGAGATAATACTATGAGTGAGTACATTAATGACTGTAGTTTCAAGTTTGTTCATAGGAGATCCAGGGGTGCCCCTCTTGGGGGTAGGGGGGAGGGGGGTGGTTGGAAGGGTCCAAATGGGGGCCTGAATTGTACATTTTCATCTTCTTCCTGGAAACCTCATGATGGATTTTTGTCAAACTTGGCAGGTAGCATCCCTAGGTGGTCAGGATCTCAATTTATCAAACTGGGCACCATGCCCCACCCAGAGGGCCCCAGGGGGCCCCAATTCCCCCAAATTAAGGAATCTTGAAAAAATTGGGCCCTTATTGTACATTTTCATCTTCCACTTGAGAATGCCTCGTCAAATTTTGGTAGAGCTGTGAATAATTTAGATTAGTGACTGCGTGAAAGGTGAACTTGCGATACTCAGGTGAGCGCTAGACCCGCGGGTCTCTTGTTTATGATGAATTATGATGAAGGAGTGCCTTTTATAGTAACTTTAGTGATTTTGATATTGCATTTGAGGATACATAGTGATTGAAGCTCTGCTAAACATGTGAAATTTTTCTTCCATGTAACATGCAGACGACTGGCCCTTCAAATGAACAGAGATATACACATGATAAAGTGTGTTGAAAATTATGTGTGTGATGTTTCAAATGTGACCCTGCACCTCAAAACAAACAAAAAGTCGCCAGACATGAATTTTTAGTTAAGACCATATTCTGAAAGAGCGTACTTTAAGCTTTAAAATGATGTATAATTCGAATCAAATGGACTCTCCTAACCTGTCTAAATATTGGAAAGAAAGCACAAACTCAGGAAAAGTGTGAACTGAGAAAAGAGGCTCTGAAGTACAGTGTCTATTCAAGCGCTTAATCTTTACCAAACCGTTGCTGGCTGTGCGATGAATGGGACAAAAAACAGGAAGTAAACCACCAGAGTAACAACAATGAAGGGATTATTAGATTAAACTGAAATTAAGCATGCCTCATTAACACAATCTGTTCATAATTAATGCCAACTTTCAAAGCAGTAGCGCTATCCTTTCAAAAGTTATTAGAGTTGAAAGTGAAAGAGTGTGGCAAGGTTTTTCAGAAATGAAAAAGGGATTCTAAAGACACACCTGATCACACTATTCTACAAAAAATGTTCGAGATAAACTGCTAAAAAAACACACTTTCCTGCCCATTTTATGATACCAAATTTTAGCATAATGTAAAAGAAGACCCGCTCTTTCAGAAAATATGAAAAAGTCAAGTTCGGCTAGGTTGACCCATTTCACTTATTTTCAGTCCTCACACAAAATCAGTGTGTGCGACTTTATGTTCGTTTTGAGGTGCACGGTCACAAATAATCCCTTTGATGGTACAGATGATAATATTTATGGTGATTCAAGCCCTGCCAAACGTGAAATATTTCTTCCGTATATAGCATGCAGACAACTAACCTACAAATGAACAAAGCTTTACCATACATGTATGTATTTAATAGAGTATGAACAAAACTTGTGTGTATTAGGTTTCAAATCAGATTACCAGTAGTGGAAAATTTTAAAAACTTCACACAGTTGACCTTTTATCTCTTTTCCTTCTGCCTCTGCTTGCCTGTAAAAAAAATGCCCAGTTGCCTGTAAGTGTAACTCTGCTGGCATCGCAGCCCGCTGCCTCGTGTGCATCGCAGACGTCCTGGGAGCCATGGCTGGAGGGAAGGGGGGACTCAGGAGCGGACCAGGGGGCAACAAGACCTGGAATGATGCCTTTCAGCTGCTGGAGGTGAAAAAAAAAACTTCTGGTGCCACTTCCAGGTTTCTTTAGCTGACAAGCAAAAAAAAAAAAAAGAAAAAAAAAGTCTTCAGCTCATCTTTTCTCATTCCACTTCCAAATTTCTTCAGCTGACAAGCAAAAAAAAAAAGGTCTTCAGCCCCCAAAATAAACTTACCGTGCTCACACTTCAAGGTCTCTATCTATTTCTTTCTAGTGCCACTTACGTGCTTCTGGGGGGAAAAAAAGTGGGGTGGGGCCCAAAGTGGTTACACCTTATGTATTCATTTGTATGGTGCAAAAAAGTGCCCCCCCCCTTCCACCAGATATGAGTAGATCTGCTGTATCACAAAACATCGTACCAAATAAAGGTTGAAATATAAGGAGATATCAGTATTTTCCTCAATAAACCATGACTGCAGACGGTTTAGTCACGTAACATTTTTTATATAACTATTGTTCACATTTTGTGTGTTTAGAAATGCTTAACATCGACTATATGGATTAAAATTTTTACAGTGGTTGTTTGTACCCCTAACTGATATTTTAGAACTACTTTGAAGCACTAATGCTGGATTTTAGTTTCATCTGCAAATGGTAAATTATGCCTCTAACCCGTTGAGGACGGTTTGATTTTGCTACAACACGCATTTCCCATAGACGCATGCCCGAGTATACTTGGCACTCGTCCTCACATATTGATTTTTTTTTGTTCTGGTGAAAATACTGTATACGCCACATATTTTGTGAGTCTAAATTTTCTCGAATCAGGACTTTCCGACAATTTCGCGAGTGGTTAAATTTGCGATCATGTGGAGTCCTGTACTGAACGGAGAAATGTATATGTGTGCGTCACATTCATATCAGCACTAGAGTCAATATTTTTATGTGTTTTTTATTTCGCGAATAGCAGCTGACTCGCGAAATTCGAAAAAAATAAAAACCTCGCAAAATATTTGGCGTATACGGTACTTGGTAAGTGAGGAGAAAGTGCATGGGGCCTATCAATGCCTCATGGAGCAGAGAGCTAACCCATGGTGATGGTTTTCTGTCCTATCAGGCAGAGAAAATGCAGGCTGGCATACGCTCCCTAGCCAACCACCGCTCACAGTGGCTGGACCAGCCAGACCGCCTAACCAGGGCCGCTCGTCACTACGAGGGCGCCGCTCAGATTCTCATTCGGCACGCTGTTATGCTGGCACGCAGGGTAAGAAACCTCTTCTTCATTTTGTTGATTGCTGCGTGATAGTCAGTGATCGCAAAAGTGGTTCTGTAGTTGAATGTGTGTCTGGTGTAATGTTGCCTGTACGTTGAATCTGTCTCATACATTTTGTTTTTGAGCTGACAAAATCGGGTGAATCATAATAATTGTTCCCTTTGTCGTATGACTGTGATGTGAGATAGCAGCATGCTGTGCTCTAAAGTTTGTACTCTTTTCATGAATCATCAGATATGATTGGTCCTGTGTTACGCTGAAAAGTTCTTACAAAAGTTTGTCTGGTAGTGTTCAAATGATTCATATCTAAACATGAGTGCTTTAATGAATGTCATCTGACAAAACCACTGGTCTGGTTTATGAAGTGCCTAGGTTCAATTTCAGTTTGATTAAACTCTTGGGCCCAAATTCCCGAAGGTGATGCAAATGAAACCATGGTTTAAACCATGGACAAAAACCATGGAGCGCCAAGTGTTACATGGAATTTGTTGTTACAAAATCAGTCATTTCTTCGATGAAATGATTATTTTGTAACGAAATGACAACATTGCAACTGATTGACAACTTGCCCTACATCGACGTAAATAAGCACTGAATTGATCAGTGTTTAGTAGTAGCCATGATAAAAAATCATGGGCGTACATACTCGAGCAGGATTCGAACCTACGACCTCCTGATCACCGGACAGGTGTCATCTCCACTAGACCACCGAGCTTTCGCCCGACAGCAAGTGTTGGTTCTAATCCTTATAGCATGCAGCGGGTACTGCTTTGTTATTCAAATTCATGAAATTCTTCCGTCGAGATGTTTTCATTGCAACTGATTGACAACTTGCCCTACATCGACGTAAATAAGCACTGAATTGATCAGTGTTTAGTAGTAGCCATGATAAAAAATCATGGGCGTACATACTCGAGCAGGATTCGAACCTACGACCTCCTGATCACCGGACAGGCGTCATCTCCACTAGACCACCGAGCTTTCGCCCGACAGCAAGTGTTGGTTCTAATCCTTATAGCATGCAGCGGGTACTGCTTTGTTATTCAAATTCATGAAATTCTTCCGTCGAGATGTTTTCATTGCAACTGATTGACAACTTGCCCTACATCGACGTAAATAAGCACTGAATTGATCAGTGTTTAGTAGTAGCCATGATAAAAAATCATGGGCGTACATACTCGAGCAGGATTCGAACCTACGACCTCCTGATCACCGGACAGGCGTCATCTCCACTAGACCACCGAGCTTTCGCCCGACAGCAAGTGTTGGTTCTAATCCTTATAGCATGCAGCGGGTACTGCTTTGTTATTCAAATTCATGAAATTCTTCCGTCGAGATGTTTTCATTGCAACTGATTGACAACTTGCCCTACATCGACGTAAATAAGCACTGAATTGATCAGTGTTTAGTAGTAGCCATGATAAAAAATCATGGGCGTACATACTCGAGCAGGATTCGAACCTACGACCTCCTGATCACCGGACAGGCGTCATCTCCACTAGACCACCGAGCTTTTGCCCGACAGCAAGTGTTGGTTCTAATCCTTATAGCATGCAGCGGGTACTGCTTTGTTATTCAAATTCATGAAATTCTTCCGTCGAGATGTTTTCATTGCAACTGATTGACAACTTGCCCTACATCGACGTAAATAAGCACTGAATTGATCAGTGTTTAGTAGTAGCCATGATAAAAAATCATGGGCGTACATACTCGAGCAGGATTCGAACCTACGACCTCCTGATCACCGGACAGGCGTCATCTCCACTAGACCACCGAGCTTTCGCCCGACAGCAAGTGTTGGTTCTAATCCTTATAGCATGCAGCGGGTACTGCTTTGTTATTCAAATTCATGAAATTCTTCCGTCGAGATGAATTTGAATAACAAAGCAGTACCCGCTGCATGCTATAAGGATTAGAACCAACACTTGCTGTCGGGCGAAAGCTCGGTGGTCTAGTGGAGATGACGCCTGTCCGGTGATCAGGAGGTCGTAGGTTCGAATCCTGCTCGAGTACGTACGCCCATGATTTTTTATCATGGCTACTACTAAACACTGATCAATTGAGTGCTTATTTATGTCGATGTAGGGCAAATTGTCAATCAGTTGCAATGAAAACATCTCGACGGAAGAATTTCATGAATTTGAATAACAAAGCAGTACCCGCTGCATGCTATAAGGATTAGAACCAACACCTGCTGTCGGGCGAAAGCTCGGTGGTCTAGTGGAGATGACGCCTGTCCGGTGATCAGGAGGTCGTAGGTTCGAATCCTGCTCGAGTATGTACGCCCATGATTTTTTATCATGGCTACTACTAAACACTGATCAATTCAGTGCTTATTTACGTCGATGTAGGGCAAGTTGTCAATCAGTTGCAATGAAAACATCTCGACGGAAGAATTTCATGAATTTGAATAACAAAGCAGTACCCGCTGCATGCTATAAGGATTAGAACCAACACTTGCTGTCGGGCGAAAGCTCGGTGGTCTAGCGGAGATGACGCCTGTCCGGTGATCAGGAGATCGTAGGTTCGAATCCTGCTCGAGTATGTACGCCCATGATTTTTTATCATGGCTACTACTAAACACTGATCAATTCAGTGCTTATTTACGTCGATGTAGGGCAAGTTGTCAATCAGTTGCAATGAAAACATCTCGACGGAAGAATTTCATGAATTTGAATAACAAAGCAGTACCCGCTGCATGCTATAAGGATTAGAACCAACACTTGCTGTCGGGCGAAAGCTCGGTGGTCTAGTGGAGATGACGCCTGTCCGGTGATCAGGAGGTCGTAGGTTCGAATCCTGCTCGAGTATGTACGCCCATGATTTTTTATCATGGCTACTACTAAACACTGATCAATTCAGTGCTTATTTACGTCGATGTAGGGCAAGTTGTCAATCAGTTGCAATGAAAACATCTCGACGGAAGAATTTCATGAATTTGAATAACAAAGCAGTACCCGCTGCATGCTATAAGGATTAGAACCAACACTTGCTGTCGGGCGAAAGCTCGGTGGTCTAGTGGAGATGACGCCTGTCCGGTGATCAGGAGGTCGTAGGTTCGAATCCTGCTCGAGTATGTACGCCCATGATTTTTTATCATGGCTACTACTAAACACTGATCAATTCAGTGCTTATTTACGTCGATGTAGGGCAAGTTGTCAATCAGTTGCAATGAAAACATCTCGACGGAAGAATTTCATGAATTTGGAGAAATGACAACATTTTGTCCATGAAATGGTAATTTTGTTGTAAACGAAATGGTCATTTTGTCGACGAAATGACCAATTTAGTAACAAATTGTTCCTGCGACACTTGGCGCTCCATGGTTTTTGTCCATGGTTTCATTTGGGCCATGGAGTATGTGTCGTAATATCAATATTTTGGCACAGCAATCTTTTCCCCCAAATGTGGCAAAATGACCTTGACCATTCTGTGGCTTTCATCTCCTACCTGCAGTTCATCACCACCACGCCATGCGATCTGACCGCCATGGAGAAGTGGGTCACCGTCCTCTGTCCCACCCGCATTGACCTCTCCGGCGGCTGGACGGACACGCCGCCCATCACGTACGAGTACGGAGGGGCGGTCATCGACGCCGCCATTCTGCTGGATGGCCAGATGAAGACGGGGGCTAAGGCGAGACGGATTCCAGAGTGAGCTTGTATTCGCTTCTCTGGGAAGAATGCTTGCAGAGACATCAAAATATCACACATTTTTTAGTGCTTTTGTGTCGTGTGCTCCCTCGTGCTCTGAGCTAAAATGATTACGTTTTGTTTTTCTTTCAAGTGCACATTTCTTTGATAATTAGCATATATTAGGAGATTGGAGTCTCAATGGCTGTTTCTTTTTGTGGGGTTTGGATGCCTGATTTTTACTTTTCTGACTGTATTGTTTAGCCATTTAATCTTTATTGCGTTTACAAAGGAAGTCACCCCAGGTGACTAGCAATAGTCAGCAAACGGTATCAAGCAGGTACATTATGCCATTCAAGAAGGAGATCATATAATTGAGAAAACGTAGTGTTTATAGTATCTCCTTACTTTGGACACATGCAAAATGAAGATTACATTATGTTATTGGTTTTGCATTACGATTTAGATATGATTGAAAAATTATGTGAATAATGTGACTAGCAGTGAAATTCACTTTTTCATCAAGAGCAACTGTTTCAATGTAAATGCATTCCTAGCACTGTGTCCCAGTGCCTTTATATTCACATCGATTGTTACTTTCTCATGGGGACAAACAGGATATGTGATATGTCTGTTCCTTTTTTACCATTCAGACCAAAGCTGGTCCTGGTCTTTGGTAAGGATGCTGCAGGAAGACAGGAAGTTGTATGTGAGGGACTAAAGGATCTCTCCAACTACACCAACCCACAGGCACCAGGTAAATAAGCCATCCATGGCCGTATTTTTGTGATTATTAGTAAATGCTGGTTATCCATTCCAAATGGTTGACAAGTGGAATTCTAACCAGGGAATCTTTCAGATTTTGTGCAGTGCAAACATCTCATGACACAATATGTTTACTCAAAATTATTACTGTAACTTGGGTCTGCATGTAAAACTAGAGATCTGGTACTTGGCTATGCTAGGGTAATAGAAAGTGTGATTTTTTAGCAGTGGCATGCCAATTGCCATAGCAACATTTCTAGTTCCCAATCAATTTGAATTTCAGCTGTAAATTTGAATTTACGTGTATTAGAATTGTTATAACAGGTGTGAGGAGTTTTGTAAAAAAATTGCTGTATGTTTCTCAGTTTTGTTTTGTGTGCAGTGAATGGAAAGTGACTTTAGGCAGAGAAAGAAGTATCGAAAGAGTTATAGGCCAAATGGACAAATTTTTTCAAACAGGAATTATGTACTTCTATACAGTTTTACTAACAAGCAGGTTTGTTTCCTTCTATGCTCTGTTGCATATATTATGATGTGAGAGAGAATTATCTCTACCCTGTTCAAATTAATAGACTCATCCCCAAATGAGTGACAAATCACTCTATGTAATTTTTTTTTTTTAATGACATGGATGGAAACATGAAAAATTTGTTTGATTGTAGACAACTTTGAAGTTATATAGCGACCACTGACATTGATTCATAGTCAGATCCCAAAATCTCCAAATACTTTGAGTTTACTTAATGATAATGGAAGTGAATAACACTTAAATAGTGCTTCATACCGATGTTTGTAAGCGCATTAATCCAGAAAAAAAAAATTGAAGTAAGATGCAGCATTATGTACGTATGATAATGATATAACAACAACAACAGCAAAAGCAGAAATTAGGACTGAGTAAATAGATCATGATTTGAACTTATCAACACTTTCAGCATTACGAATATAGAGAGGGAGTTTGCTCCAAAGAGATTGGGAAATAACAGATAAGGCCCTATCACCATAACGGGTACAGGTGCGGGGACCATGTGATAATTGGAGAGTGGACGAAGAATGGAGTGAACGGGTTGAAGTGGAAGAGCGGAAGGAAATCAAATCTTTAAGATAAGATGGGGCAAGATTATTACATTTAGTATGTATGGCACATCTCTTGCATCAAATTCAATCTCAGGTGCACTTCTGAAGGCAGCCTTCTGCTGTGCCGAGGTGGTGACCTACCCAAGCAACAAGAGTCTCAAAGACCAGCTGCAGGAGCGTTACGGTGGGGGCTTTGAGCTCCATGCCTGGTCTGATCTGCCACATGGATCTGGTGAGTGAAACCGTGTCTTTAACCCGTTGAGGACGGACTGATTTTGCCACAACACGCATTTCCCGTAGACCCCTGCCTGAGTATATTTGGGACTCGTCCTCAACGAGTTAATTCCCAAGTCATGTAGCAGTAATAGTAGTTGTAGTGGTAGTAGTGGTAGTGGTACAGCTCTTGCCTGATAATCGCGAATGGCTTTAGCGAGAATCCTGTTTAAGTGCAACAGGATTCGAGGTAACAAATGTTTCATGTTATTTCCATAGATAAATCAGAACCGTAAACTGCTGTATTGGGACAAATTTTTGGATTAAACACATCCATTGTCCATCATTGCTATCTAAAACTGATGAGTAAATCCTTGACTTTGGGATTGACTGGGATTTTATTTGCTTACTAGAAGGGCATATTTTTTAACTAATCCCAGATATTTGATATTTGATATTTTTTATTTCTGCAATTTCATGACAAACGTAACATACAAATACATTTTTCTTTTGTGCATAGATTCTGCCAATTGCACAGTCTATAATTTTTTGGCTATGCATAGGCATCGTGACTTGATATGTGCTGTGAATGCAGAAAAAGGTTAGTTTTGCAATGGATCAAATGAACAAAGACTACTAGTTAATTATTGGACATGGACTGGCTGGTTGATTGTTACGCTGCTGCGAAGGGAGACGATGAGCATTTACGATGTTGACGTGGCTTCAGCGTGCGTGATGTCGAGGAAGTGCACAAACACCTCCTGCACTGTATGGTAGATGTTCTCATTGCGTGCCTCATCAACACCAAAAATCATCAGATTTTGTTTTCTCTGATGCAGCTCCAGCAAGAGAATTTTCTCTTCCAAGTCTCGGTTTTTCACCAAAATTGATTCTTTGATTTCAGGTATCATTTCCTTTTCGATGACTTTTATTTTGTCGTCATTTAGACTCACACATATTTCAAGGTCCTTAATTGCTCGAGTAGTTTCCTTTGATTCGCGTTTTAGTGTGCTGACATCCAGCAAAACAGTATCCAGTTTGTCGATGATTTGCTGACTGAAGTCATCAAATAAGGCTTTCATGTCCACTATGACCTTTTTGTAGGTGAGCATTTCGAGGCTCTGTAGTAGTAGAGTATGAATCAGACTCGCTGTTAGGAATGGGCACGTCGGTCACGTGGTCATTTTTCCCGCTGTCCCCGGTTTGCTGCATTGTCGGAGCGTGAGTTCGGTGCCACAGGCTCCGTGGTTGGGTTTCCTTGGGTGCTGCGTGTGGTGGGTAGCGGCGTATCGGGTTAGGCCGCAAGATGGTGGACCCTGGGAGGAGCTGCACGGTCAGAGTTACCGCCGGGGCTCCCTCTATGGTGTGGTGTGGTTACAGGTTGCATTGAAGAACTGAAAGTCACGTAGTTGACGCTCTTCTTGTGGTTCTCGTTTTTGAGAGGACATTTTTAGCTCACCTGAGCCAAAGGCTCAAGTGAGCTATTGCGATCGCCCTTCGTCCGGCGTCCGTCGTGCGTCGTCCGTCGTCCGTCGTCCGTCGTCCGTCGTCCGTCGTCCGTCGTCCGTCGTCCGTCGTCCGTCGTCCGTCGTCCGTCGTCCGTCGTCCGTCGTGCGTCGTGCGTAAACTTTTTACATTTTCATCTTCTTCTTGAAAACCCCAAGACCGATTTTCATCAAACTTGGCAGGTAGCATCCCTAGGGGGTTAGGAACTCAATTTGTTAAAATGGGCACCATGCCCCACCCAGGGGGCCCCCAGGGGGGCCCAAACCCCCCAAAATTAAGGAATCTGTAAAAATCTTCTTCTCTAGAACCAGAAGTGATAGAGCTAAGTTAATAATATGAGTTAGTACATTGATGACTGTAGTTTCAAGTTTGTTCATGGCAGAATCAGGGGTGCCCCCCTTGGGACCCAGGGGAGGGGGGTGGGGAAGGGTTCTAATGGGGCCTAAATTGTACATTTTCATCTTCTTCTTGAGAACTCCATGACCCATTTTCACCAAACTTGGCAGGTAGCATCCCTAGGGGGTTAGGAACTCCATTTGTTAAAATGGGCACCATGACCCACCCAGGGGGCCCCCAGGGGGCCCAAACCCCCCAAAATTAAGGAATCCGCAAAAATCTTCTTCTCTAGAACCAGAAGTGATAGAGCTAGGTTAATACTATGAGTTAGCACATTGATGACTGTAGTTTCAAGTTTGTTCATGGCAGAATCAGGGGTGCCCCCCTTTGGACCCAGGGGGGGGGGGGGGTGGGGGTGAGGAGGGGTCCTAATGGGGCCTAAATTGTACATTTTTATCTTCTTCTTGAGAACCCCATGACCCATTTTCACCAAACTTGGCAGGTAGCATCCCTAGGGGGTTAGGATCTCAATTTGTTAAAATGGGCACCATGCCCCGCCCAGGGGGCCCCCAGGGGGCCCAAACCCCCCAAATGAAGGAATCTTTAAAAATCTTCTCTAGAATCAGAAGTTATAGAGCTGAGATAATACTATGAGTGAGTACAGTAATGACTGTAGTTTCAAGTTTGTTCATAGGAGATCCAGGGGTGCCCCTCTTGGGGGTGGGGGGAGGGGGTGGTTGGAAGGGTCCAAATGGAGGCCTGAATTGTACATTTTCATCTTCTTCCTGAAAACCTCATGATGGATTTTTGTCAAACTTGGCAGGTAGCATCCCTAGGTGGTCAGGATCTCAATTTATCAAACTGGGCACCATGCCCCACCCAGAGGGCCCCAGGGGGCCCCAATTCCCCCAAATTAAGGAATCTTGAAAAAATTGGGCCCTTATTGTACATTTTCATCTTCCACTTGAGAATGCCTCGTCAAATTTTGGTAGAGCTGTGAATAATTTAGATTAGTGACTGCGTGAAAGGTGAACTTGCGATACTCAGGTGAGCGCTAGACCCGCGGGTCTCTTGTCTCAGTCTGTTTTATCTGGGTGTTGTTGAGCAAATTTATTGGATCTTAGTCGAAGATTGTACAAACGCTAGTGTCTTCAGGTTCTCTCATGCTGCAGCAATGCTAGGGGATTTTAGTCTTTTAAGTAGAGGTGTGTGATGAGTTAGCTTAGGGCCCTTACTGGAAACACGTCTGTTCTTTACACTAGCATGGTTTGGAAACTGATGCATTTGGGTTCTGATGATGCATTCACCCAAACTGTGTAGATTGTGTTATTTTTTATCACCGTTTTGTGTCTGCATTTTGTAACGTGTGTTACCTGTTGCTGTGGATATCATTAGATTTAATAAGTTTGCATGCTTTAGTGTAATACCCACACTCTGGGCTTCATGTTTGGTGGTTTACAAGAGACAAAACCAGTCGCCGATTAATGAAAACTAAAACACAAGTATAAATGTTGATTGAATGAAAGCAGCAAATTTAGTACAGCACATCAGCAAAGTTTGAGGGAAATCAGAGAATCAATCAAATATGAATTTTTAAAGTTTTGTTGTCGTCTTTGTTTGATAAGAAGACTACCACAGTTTATGACATCATGTATGGACAACAATTTAAAGAAAATATAAAGAAAACAATGTATTTTCACTTTTTTAGCAAAATGAAAGAGCATTTGACTTACCTCTTTCAGAAAGCAGCGAGAATAATATTACCCTTCAGTATCAGTAGCATGTCGATTGAAAGTGTACTTCTCATTAGATATGACATTTTCAGGAAATTTCCTTATATTTTCTTTGTATTGTTCCCCCCCCCCCCCCCCCACCCTCTATCTCTGTTTTTAAGGTCTGGGTACAAGCAGCATCCTGGCAGGAGGTGTCATAGCTGCCCTGTGGAAAGTGTCAGGGAAGACCTACGATCAGTCATCCCTCATCTATGCTGTAAGCCAGTTCAACAGATTTTTGTCCAGTTCAGTTTGTGTGGCCAGCCAGTACACCTGTTCTATCTGATGATTGATGGCAATGAGTGAAGAGTTTGATCTCAAAATGACTTACCTGCCATTTTTAAACATTTTCAAATGAGTCCATCATTAGATAGAGCAAAATAAAGCCTTTCCAAAGTGATACCTTGCTTGTTACATAACAAGGAATATTCTCGAAGTTATGATTTATCATTTAATCCATTGAGGACGAGTCCCAAGTATACTCAGGCAGGTGTCTATGGGAAATGTGTGTTGTAGCAAAATCAGATCGTCCTCAATGGGTTAACATATCCCATATTTTCTCAGCATTTCTGATTGCAAATATCTCAAATTAACACAAGTAGAGTTAACTTGTTTTGCAGTCAAACTTTTCGAGCTTTATACATTTATATGATCTTGATAAATACATAATGTACCACCATTTGAAGCAAATAATCTATTTGTGTTTGTGTGTTTATGTTTGCTTGTGTGTGTGTGTGTGTGCTGGTATATACAGTCAAGTCTTCATAGCTTCCTTGTATCTGATTTGATCGATTATTTCTCCATCCTCCCCCTCCTCCTTCTCCTCCTCCTCCTCCTCCCCCTCCTCCTCCTCCCCCCCCCCCCCCCCCAACCCCTTGTTCTCCACCTGTAGGTGCTCCACCTGGAGCAGATGCTGACAACAGGAGGAGGCTGGCAGGATCAAATGGGAGGTACGAGTCTTTCTCTATCGAGGTCCAACTCATCCCTCACTCCCCTTGGACACTTCCTGGGTGCCCTGTGAGTGAGGTGTTGGGTATTATCGGCAACAGGCATTTGGGGAACTTAAACTCTGCTGAGTGATCATCTATGAAGGGGATTTTAGGCTATATGCACTACTGTTACAACATACCACGTAGTGGTTGCAGTCACACACTCCTTGGAATCAATGCAGAAGGGACGGGGTCATTGTCATAGATGAGATGTGCATCAACATCAGTCTGCTGTAAATATCTGTGGGAAGGGCTAGTGCAATCACCAGTGTGGAAGACATTGTTCTCATTTGAATCAGTGTTTGAGAGATGTTGTATTAATAATGTGTAATATTTTTTATCATGGAAAGGCTCACAAATTTCAATCATGAACTGAACTATTTAAACAAGGATGATATTCAAATGTTTTTAGACATCAGATTTTGTTCAAAACAATTTCTCATCTGCAAAATCATACATGTGTAAAGTTCACTGAAGCTGTTTGAAGTGTTCACTCTGTTGTCGTTTCCATTCACAAAATTATAATCCTACAAAATTCATCTTACCTGGCCATGCATGAAAATTTACCCGCACAAAAATTGCCGCTTTGACAGTACATGATAAAACGACCTGTGACAGTGTACACGGTGTTGCTAAATTCCCCATGGGGATTAAAAACTAAAATCTTAACCTGTTGAGGACGGGCTGATATTTGCTACAACACGCATTTCCCATAGACACTTGCCCGAGTGTACTCAGGACTCGTCCTCAACAAGTTCAAGCAGATGATTGAAATCTACTTGTAGCACTGGACCAAGATATTTCAGAACAGTGAATATTTGCATTCTTTGTCCAGGGTGAACAAAATTACAAGTTGACATGCTTTTAGAGCTTTTGATATTGTCTTCTTCGGCAGGTCTCACTCCCAAGGTGAACATAGGAAGGACCAGCCCTGGACTTCCCTGTAAGGTGGACATTGCCCCTGTCCCCATCAGCGAAGAGACCGAGCGGCGCTTCAACCAGCACTTCCTTCTCATCTACACTGGGAAGACCAGACTAGCAAGGTAGTAAATGCATAGAACATCCCAAAACCAATGCCGTATTACCCACGCCTGATAGTTCTACGCAATATCTTACTCTCCAATTACATTCATAGTGTGCCTTGACACTCTGCCTAATTTCTACCCATTTCAATCAGTCCACCCTCAATTAGTCCTTCATGTGCCTAGGCACCCTTTACCCATTTTAAAGGGAAAGGCTAGTAACTGATCAGTGGGAATCAGTGGAAATGCTGGGAGATGATTGTTCCAGTCCTTATGGGATTCATTCAAGAGTACATTATATATCTATTGTTGTGTGAAAATTATTTGCTTCAGAATGGTCTCATATTCAAGTAATGTGCAGTTTAATGTTTCCAGGTTAGCATGCCTGGTTAGTGACGGGGCATTAAGCTGCACATTACTTGAATATGAGACCGTTCTGAAGCAAATAATTTTCACACAACGGTAGATATATAATGTACTCTTAAATGAATCCCACAAGAATTGGAACAATCATCCCCCAGCATTCCCACTGATTCCCACTGATCAGTTACTAGCCTTCCCCTTTAAAGGACGGACTGATTTTGCTACCACACGCATTTCCCATAGATACTTGCCCGAGTATAATTGGGACTTGTCCTCAACGGGTTAAAGTTGCCAAACTTTTTCATCAGCATCCAATGGTCCATCCCAACTTGTCCTACGTTGGTGTAGCTGTAAAGTTAGCAAGCCCATTCAGGTGTAGCAATGAGCCTCAGTCTAAGAGGAAGGCCATGGCAACACAATAGGGATTAGGGGAATTGATTATTCTCTATTCATTGACTATCAGTTTCCAGACATTTATGCCAATTGGCATACATTGCACAGTAAGGGTTAAAGCCAAGGTGAATAGGGAACTTTAGATTTTCGCGACGGGGACGTTCAGAGGAAAAAAAAACCTATTCTGAGCATGCGCAGAAGCGTACGTCAAGTCGATCTATTTTTAACTTGCGTCGTCTGAGTTTTTCACTACGCGTTCTGAGCTATTTTTACGTCAGCACAATTTGCTACAAAGGGAGCTACATGATGCACTGACCATATGGGGGCGCCATTTTATTTTTCATAGGTTGCGTCCCAGTGTAATCTAAAGCCATTTTTCAGCGTAACGCAGGGACGAGGAGAACCTCCAGCTCAAGTGTCCGTGCAGCAAATCTAAAAGCTCCCTATTGTGTTTGTGAAACAGGAGGGAGGTATTGTGACAGTTGAGGATTTTATAGGCTGACCTTTAAATAAGGATCTCCTTCTTTGCCCTGTACTGTAGGAACCACCTCCAGGACGTGATTAGGAACTGGTATGCCAGGCAGCCGCTGATCGTCCAGAACTGTCAGCAGCTGATTGACAACGCCGAGACATGCGCCAAGGCCATGGAAGCAGGTATGGTATTCGCCAGTGGATGATTCAAGGAGAGACACGATCTCGCGAGATAGTGTTGTGACTACCTCAGTTTCGAAATCTGGCCGACACATGAGAGATATGCAGAGTGTTGTCATTGGTGTGTTGCTTCTATGGATCTTTCTTTTATATTCATTGTCATGGTATTATAGATCAAAATAGCAGATAATCCCTTCATTGTTGTTGCTCCAGTGGTTAACATCCTGTTTTTTGTCCCGTTCATTGCACAGCTAGCACGGTTTGATTAAGATTATTCCCTGTTGAGGACGAATCCCGTACATACTCGGGCAAGTGTCTATGGAAAATGAGTGTTGCGGCAAAATCAAACCATCCTTAATGGGTTAAGTGTTTGAAAAGACTCTTTACTTCGGAGCCTCTTTTCTCGGTTCACACTTTTCAGAGTGTGTGTTTCTTTCCAATATTTACCGGTAGATAGGTTTGGGAGAGTCCATTTGAATTGAGTTATACATCATTGTAAAGCTTAGAGTCTGTTCTTTCAGAATCTGCCCTTAAAGGACAAGTTCACCTTCATAGACATGTGGATTGAGTGAAGGCAGCAATATTAGTAGAACACATCAGTGAAAGTTTGGGGATAATCTGACAATCCGTTCAAAAGTTATGAATTTTTTAAATATCTGTGCAATCACTGCTGGAGGAGAAGACTACTACAGTGTATGATGTCACATGCGTACAACGATATAAGGAAAATAAAAAGAGAATTTCACAAAACTTCACTTTTTGAATAAAGTGCACATTTCTTCGACTTGTTACTGACTTATGTTAGGGGTAATATTATTCCCCCTGACTTCTGAAAGAGAGAAGTCGAGTGTTCTTTTATTAAGTGAGAAAAGTGAGAATATCTTGAATTTTCTTTACACTTTCTTTATATAGTTGTACTCATATGACATCACAAGCTATAGTAGTCTTCTCATCCAGCCGTGACTTAGTAGAAACTTCAAAAATTCATAACTTTTGAACGGATTGTCCGATTTTCCTCAAACTCTCATTGATGTGTTCTACTAATATTGTTGCATTCACTCAACCCATATGTCTATGAAGGTGAACTTGTCCTTTAACTAAAAGTCCATGTCTGGCGACTTTTTGTTGGTTTTGTGATGCAGAGTCACATATATTTTGTTTTTCCTCTGGTCTTCTGTCCTGTTCTATCCTCCTTCCCAACCAACGCAGGTGACTTTGAGAGGGTAGGCCAGTGTCTCAACGCCTATTGGTCTCAGAAGAAGGTCATGGCGCCGGGCAGCGAGCCCAAGCTGGTCACCCGCATCATGGCGGCCCTCGAGCCCCACGTCTATGGCCAGGCGCTGGCCGGGGCCGGTGGCGGCGGCTTCATGTACGTCCTCACGCGGGAGCCCAGCGACGCCCCCAGGATCAGGCAGATACTTGCTGAAATGGAGGTGAGCTGCAAGCATTTCTTATTTCACTCTTTTGCCGTTCCCGTATCGTCCAAGAAGTTATCTGGCAAGTTACAGCAAGGGGATGTGGCACTAATTATGAGAATTGATTAACTGGGTATGAATATTGATATAATCTTTTCTCTTTGAAAGCATAGAGTATGGAATCAAGCAAGAAAGGCCCATCTACAGTTTGTAGCATTTTCACCAATAGGCCACAAAATTACTGGATGATATTTATCTTATGATGTTGTGTATTTGATTCACCATGGATAATAGGCACAAGACTGTGATTACAATGAACCTGGGCCCCATTTTATCAAAAGATAAAATCGATTTTAAATTTCCTTACCACACAGGCTGCCATAGACTTACAGTTGAAATCAACTATATAATCAATTTTAACTCTTCATAAAACAGGGCCCTGTACTTGAAAAGTGATATTTGATTATCTGACCTAAAACGTGAGTCAGTCTAAAAATCGCCATTCCATCTTAGAAACGAACAATTTCTCCCTGAGGCTCTTACATAACTTTATATACTGTATACGCCAAATATTTCGCAAGGTTTTTATTTTCGCAAATTTCGCGAGTCGGGTGCTATTTGCGAAATTATAAAGACACACGAAAACATTGACTCTGATCCCGATGTGAATGTGACGTATGCGTGTACTCTTCTCCGTTCAGTACAGGACTCCACGATCGTGAATTTAACCACTCGCGAAATCGTCGAGAATTCCGGATTCGCGAAAATTTAGACTTGCGAAATATATGGCGCATACAGTACACCTTTTAAACTGTGGATTCTGTTGCCAAGCCTTTGCCCCAACATGTTAGTGGCTCCTGTTAAAAGCATGTACATTTTCCAATACAATGATATTTGTTGGAGACACAGTGATGATTTAATATGATGGTATAACGACTACTGCATAATGCTCGATTTGTAGTACTGGTAATTAGGGCCTATGTCTTGGTGAGTGTGTGTATTTGTATTGATCAGAAATAATGCCAGACCACAAACCACACTGTAAAAGGCTGAATAATCCTAGAGAAGTGATTGCTTGTAGGATCATTTATTAAACTTTGTGATCTTCTTTTCTTCCTCCTGCTAACAGAACACACAGGATGTGACTGTACACGAGGTTAAGCTGGCAACAGAAGGTCTGCAAATGCTCGTTGAAGACTAGCCAACCTGAGGCTGAATTGTGTATCAGTGATCCCTCAGTCCCACAAGCAGGGTTTTTTGCTGGTACCAGAAGAGGATCTAGATGACAACTGACCTATGGCTGTGTGGTTGCATATTGTACTAGGTACCTGTTTTTACTGGGAATGAAAATGAGGTGACATGACATTTGCTTCTGCGACACTTGATCCGGTCTTATTTTCTCCTACCTAGGACTTAGGGACTTTGGGTTGTGATGGGTTTTAGGTTTAGTTTGATGTGAGGATTAGGATTAGGGTTAGGGTAATGTTTGTGGGTAGAATTTTTGTATAGCTTTAGTGTGTGTGCAGATATTTCATGGGAGCAATTGTCTCAGGAGCAAATGTCTTGGAACTGATAATGAGGAGTATATGCACATAATTTGTATGTGTGTTCTTGATATTAGCCTACTGGGTTTATGATTTTTGCCTCGGGGAGTTACTGGTGATGGTTCAGATTACATGTGTAATATTTGTGTGTCTGGCGCACAGAATTTTTGGGGAAATGGTCTTGCGCAATGCCAGAGAATGATAACAGTTTACGGTAGGCTGTGAGGTATGATTAAACAAGAATGTGACAGAGTTGTCAATGTGGTATAAAGTGGTAGGGGCCTGCACTTTGTTCGTGCTTGAGAGTTCTAGCAGGCCAGGGGCAAAGTAATATGATTATGATAATGGTTTATAAGAGATAAAGATGTATTCTTCAAGTATTATTGGGTCTAGGGCAATTACCCCAGAGGCTTCCCCTGACCCTAGTCCTAATCCTAATCCTGAACCTAATCATAACCCTAAACCAAACTCTATACCCTAGTATTTAGCCAGAGGGGGTGGATAGTTCCCTGATACAGTATTATTTCATTATAATTGTATCCCCCAGTACATTGTTCTGTGGGATACTTTGGATTCAGCTGTGGTTAGTAGGTATCTCACTGGGCTGGAGACTACTTGGCGACCTGATGGCGACTCAAGTCTCCCTGGTCGCAGAGTGGTCACGGAAACGTCTTGGCGTTGCTTCCTGGAATGTAGTCGAGTTTTTGGGGAGTCCCGTGAGAGTCAAACATAGTCAATTTTTTCAGAGACTCTTTCCAGTCTCCAGTACGCTGAGGAGATGTCTCTGCATCGTCTCTGGGAAGTCTCCTAGTCGCGGCCAATTTTTTGCGAGAGGTCTCCAAGGCGTCTCCGCGACTTTGAAGTGACCTAATGGCGACCTACTGGAGATGTCTCCACGAATGAGAAGACGTCTCAGAGATGTCGCGACTTTCAGACAAATGAATCATCATCTTATTAAAATTATGTGGAGACGTCTCTGAAATTGCCCCAGAGTCTCCTTGGTGAGAGCGCGAGCCATTTCTTGGTCTCGCGAGTTGCACAAGTTGTGGCGACTGATAAGTCGCAGCAGGTGCTGTGAAGTCTCTTCCAGCGAGAGGATATGCCCTTTACACCGCTGCATTGCATTTTGTTCTGGCCACGTTTCTTGACGGACTTTAATTCTAATTCAGTACTGAGGTGTTTTATTGAAAAAGCTAGCCACCTATAACGTTTGCTGGTAGCGCTCTTGTGTGTGCTTTGCTAGCCACATTTCTTCATGGGTATTGTTCAAGTTCTGTACTGAGGTTTTATCATTGTGTAAAATCTGAACCTCTATAATTTTTGCTGATGCTTCCCCCAATGTCCCACCTAGGACCAAAGACAGCCATCATGTTAAATTTCTTGTGTTCACTCTACCTTGCTTACAGTATTTCTAGATTGATTTTCTTCATAACGTGTGCATTATGCAGACTCCCTTTTTAGCCTTTTTTTTGGTGCAAATTTTGTATTAAAGAGGTGCAATACATTTAAATCTACACTCCTCTTGTTTTTGATGATGTTTCCTCCAGCAGTCTGTCCGCTGCTGTCTGACATTTTTGTGTGGACTCTGCGCTGCATTTCTTCATAGATTTCTATAAAATTTCGTATGAAGGTCCACCATATACAGTCAAATCTATGCTAGTATTACTGTATTATTGGTATCCCACCTGTTACAGGGTCAAGTATTATTCAGCTTATAAATGTCTTAGTAAGTGCTCTGTAGACCAGACTTAAACACAGATTTATTTGAAATTACCAAGTATCTGGTGTAGGAGGCTACCTCACCCTAACATAATCTTTTTAATTCATTCTCATGTGGATTGTTCTTTCCACTCTTCTGCTTGTGTAATAAGTCATAAATTTATCATTTAATCCTCAATAAGCAGAGTGTTTTTGCCCCGATCTCACAACTTGTTTGGGGGAAGGGGGGGGGGGGAGTGACTGTTTAGTATTTCATAAAACAACCCTTCTACTTTATTTGAGGTTATTATTGACAGGCAGAGATTTCACAGTGACCTGGAGGATACACTTTCATTGCGTGGAGACAGATATCTCCAGTTCTCTACGTATTTCTCTTGCTATGAAAGCATTTCATGAAAGTGATTATTCGTAGTTTAAATTGCTATTAGAGCAAAGGGGGGGGGGGGGGGATGGGGATAAAGATTAGTATATAAACCTCAATGATAGAGAGCAAGATTAACCCGTTGAGGACGAGTCCTGAGTATACTCAGGCAGGGGTCTATGGAAAATGCATGTTGTAGCAAAATCAGTCCATCCTCAATGGGTTTAGAGGTTTTTATACAACTCAGTGTCACATAAACATTTTGCTATTTGTATAGTAATATAATAATTATTGATGCAGGAGAGATTTGTACCAGTTGCTTGATATATTTTGATTGTTCAAAAGAGTGGTTTGATGGAAATCGAAGGGAAAGAGGAGTAGCAAAGTATTCCATACTGTAAACGCGGACATTTTTGCAGCACATAAAGTTTCGCATGTTTCGCGCTACTTTTGGCTAGCGTAAATTCTGAAACCTGTGAAAAATATCTCCACAATTTTCTCTACGCATTTTAAAAGGATTGACAATTGTGCAGCGTGAATTCAGGAATCTGCGAATAAGTTTTTGAGCCGCCAGGCACGTAAAGTTAATCACCTGAAAATATTTACCTTCACAGTATTCTGAGTAGGAATATAGAACTTGTATAGAGCAAGTCGCTGTCTCACTGAAAATTTTAGATTATACGTTATCTAATTTGCAATTTTTAGCTGTAACCTGTTTTAATTTAATTTTACATATTATGTAGTGAGTGTGTAATCCATTCAGTGGAGATAGAAAGCTATGACAAACAACTCATTGGTTTTACAGAAGCCATCCAGTGCATGGAAATGTATGATTTGAAATACTCTTAACTAGTTTAGTGCAATATATGAATGAGTGAGAAGTGTAATCTACAATAGAATGTGCAGTATGTTTCTTAACCCTTCCGTAATCATAACATGATGTAAGTTTTTGGATTGTGCTAGAGTGCTGTCACACTATTAACTCTTTATGTGCCATGGTGGAAGCCCTGCGTGTGCCACATTATTTTGAGACACCAAAGTAGTCATGCGTTAAGAAAACATTCTGTTTTTCAAATCTATATAACCTTTATAGATTTATGTTAAATTGTAGGCGAAGTAAGCAAAGTTGTAGAGAAAATGCCAAGCTTTGCTTTGATGTAAATTTTATGACAGATCTATGACTACTTTTCTTTCAAACACCCAATGTAGCTACATTGCTGTAAATGCATGGCTTTTGCATACAAATCAGTGACAGATACTTGGAATTTGCAAGCAAATCCAGCATGAAACACTGCCTGTTAGTCAAACACCTCATAAAATGCAAGCTATAGACGAGAGAAACGGAATCGCAAGAACGCTATCATTGTACTGTGGCATTTGGCGATTTATTGATCGGTTTGGGCGGGTTTGTGTGTTTGAGCGGAATATGCGAAGTTGGCATGCTGTCGACTGAATAGCACATGCGAACGTGGCACATAAAGAGTTAAAAGTCATATAGATGCCAAATGTATTTGCCATTGAAAGTGCCTATGAAGCATTGCCCAGCTGTTGAGAAAGGACGGGTCTAAATGTCCAGGAATGATTTGCTGCCCAAGGAGGAAAATCCCCATTGGCCTTCTGTTTGATGTGGTTCCTTGTATGTGGCAATTGGTCTGATAGACTTTTAACACTGGAAGCAAACATATCAAGTACTGTGTGTATGTGTGTGTTTGTGTATGTGTATGTATAGCATCGGAAATTACAAGTATGATCATTCATAAGTTATAACTGTAGAATTGTGATTATAGATCTTTTTAAGTTATAGTTTATTTCCTGTGATATTCTTGTTCTTACAACTCAGCCAGATTTGGATGTCCAAACCTCTGTATCTTTAATCGTCAATGGTAAATGAATAATGCCAATTCATTGCAGTATTCAGATTATGCAAAATTTTTGATGAAGAAAGTGATATGTCAAGCTATGACTCTGTTTAATAATAGAATAGGTTTGATAGTTTGAACAATGAATGAGGTTGTGTTGCACTTTCAATTTTATTTTTAAGATGGCCAAAAAGATATGACTGTATTTATGTGGAATTTTCAAAATACCCACGGTTGGCATATTTTTTTGTTCATATGCATGCAATTCCCAGTGAATGTACAAGTAAGTGATATCATTTAGTACAAAATTTGTTCATTTCAGTGTGTGTAATCTGGAAGTTGCATCATATGAGTAATACAGGCAAAACCTGTTTTAATGAATATGAATACAATAAGATTTCATTAGTACGATAGGATTTTTTTTTTTTTTTTTTTTTTGGGGGGGGGGGTAAGATTGTCAGTATATTCCCAGTTTACTTTATACGTCTAAACAAGATTTTGTTATAATGAGAAAATTCATAGTGTCACATCTGTATTCCAAGCAGCAGAAGCACTTGTAGTGGAAGCATTGGATAATGAGCAGACCCAGTAGTTTTTAACAAATAGTGGAAAAGTCCAGGGATGCCAACATTATATACAGCGGTGCAGTATTCTGAGGGCTAAAAATGCGTATTTATGGAAAATACAATTCTTACCTTTCCTGTGATAGACTTATGTAGTTACAAGTTGTCAAGAATTAGTATTTTCCCTGAAACCTGCAGAACTTTTGGAAAACAGTACTTCAAAATACTGGAAAAAAAGAATTAATAAAGTTACAGTTGGCATCTCTCGAAAACTTATGCAGACTGTGGTAGCATGAAGATCAGAATGAATTGTGGTTTTGATGTCAAATGAGTTTGATATTGTAGTATAAGAATAATTAATGGGGGCACATTGTACCCAGAATTATGAAAATGCCCTGATTATAACCAGTTACATATGCAAATAAGCCTGTATACATATCCTGGAATTAAGTTCTGATTTTGATACTTTCATTTTTTAACTATTAAAGAAAGGTTGCCACCATGAGGAATTATTTCAAATTGTAGAGCATCTCAACACTGCCCTATTTCAAGTGAGTCTATCTCATTCATGAAATAGACCTTTTCCAAAGAAAAAAAAGAGTGATGCTTCTTTTGGAAATAAACTGTAGATGCAAGTTCCAGATTCAATGCCATCTGTAGCTCTGAAAAGTTGTGGATCGTTTTGTTACGCCGAAGAAACAATCATCACGTAGATTATGTCGGAGCAAAATGAAACCCTTCCACAGTGACAGTCTGTGTTGACTTCCTGTGCAGTTTTATGTCTCCTCGTTAAAGGGATCGCATAGTTTTGGTTGAGACCTAATTTCAGGTTTCTTACATTTTTGGTGAGATAATGAGAAACCTCTTATGAATATGAAAGAGCATGCAATTCTATGAGGAATTTGACGTTTATTTGATGAAAATTGGTTTTGAAATGGCTGAGATATCCAATAAAAGAGCGATTCTAAGAAAGTGTGGAACCCACACTTTATTACGATGCTTTGTTTTACTTTATTTTTAGATGTTTCAGTCATTCCAAACCCGACTTTCATCAAATATACTTTGAATTCCTCTTAAAATGGTGTGCTCTGTGCTATATCATAAGTGTTTTCTTGGTGTCTTGCAAAAAGTTAAAAGCCCAATTCTCATCTCCACCAATACTGTACCATCCCTTTAACCCATTCTGTGCCAGGAACCTCCCACAGTGTTGTACAACCCTATTGAGTTTTCTCTGTTGATATGCAATGAAAGCATATGAATTGTTAATGGGACTTTCTCTGAAACTGGCATGCGAAGTTGGTTGTGATGACTAGGTGCATGGCTCCATATTTCATTCTCATGGTCGGGTATACGTCACTTCAGTTATAGCTGAAGAGAAAACAAACAGCTCGTCTGTGCAGAACATGTGCGGAGCTGAAGTATGTATCGGTGTGAATGCTGTGCATGCACAAGCATATACATGTACAGTGTACAAATCTACAAGGTGATACAGACGACATGGCATTGGCATCCGAAATCCTTGATCTACCATTCTTTTACGTAATTTATTAAGAACATTCTTCTTGTGGCCGTCAGAAATGATAAGATGACCTATATCTGACTGTTTCATGGAATTTCAAAGCCAATTATGGAAGAAAAGTAGAACATTTTGCCCCATAAATTTGCTAATCATGTACTTGTTTGTTGTCCCCGCCGAACGAGTTCGAGCAGGGGACTATGAAACGGGCTCCGTACGTGTGTGTGTCCGTCCGTCCGTCCGTCCGTGTGTCCGTCCGTGTGTCCGTGTGTGCGTCCGTGTGTGATCAAAATCTTCAATTTGCTACTTCTCTGTCATTTATGAGCCAATTTTGATTCTGTTTGCTTTATATGATAGCACTACATGGGAGCTTTGAAACTTCTACACAGAATTTCAGTCGTGACCTTTGACCTTGACCTTTGACCTATATTGTACATTTTGCTACAAAATGCTACTCCTTCCCCATTTCTAACCCGATTTCGATTCCGTTTGCTTTATATGATGGCACTAGGTGAGGGCTTCAAAACTCTACACAGAATTTTGACCTTTGACTTCTTTGACCTTTGACCTTGATTTTTGACCTACAGTTCCGCCTGCGATCAACGTCACAGTGATTTTGCGCGCGAATGAGCGCGCGCAAGTTAGCGCAGTTGAGCGCGGTTGAGCTCGCTCATTTGCGCTCACATCGTCGGGCGGGTGAAAGCCGGCAAATGTATCTGCTGCCATCTGCGGCCAAAAAAGGGCATGGTACTGTCGTAGGTGCGTGTATTACTGCAGTGCCGAGTGTGCTGAGCATGTTCTCGCGGAAGGGAAGGGCCGTCCCTTTTCACATCAAAGTTTGATAAATGTGTTTGTGAGTATGTATGTCTGTGCGTGTTTGTCTGTATGTTCGCGCCTCTGTAAAACAGAAAAAAAAAAAGGCGTGAAGGAAATGGATGGAACAAGATTCCGCTGCAAGAATTTGACCATCGCTGGGACCATAACTGCACTACACAAAATTTTACTTTCAGCGTTCATGTTTTAACTTTCATGAAGGAATATTTTCTGGTTATTTCGACTGTCTTTTGTATATAGTTTCCATTAGCGTTTTTTTTTTCCCGCGCAGTACGATAGCCCGCGCAGGCGCGTAATTGCGATCCATGCAATCTCGACAAAATGATAGCAAGGAAACATCAAAGAAATAAAGCAAGATTCCGCTGCAACATTTTAACCATCGCTATGGCCAAAATTGCTTATTTTAAGATTTTACTTTCAGCGTTCTTGTTACTTCCAGTATTCATGGTATTCGGAATATCTGTTGTACTTTCTATCAGCATTCTTTATTGTGCAGTACGAAAGCGAGCAGAGGTGCGCAATTGCGATCTTTGTACTAGTAATTCAGGGCAGATGCGCGCAACATTGCGCTCTCTGCATTTCGAAAACATAATCGTGATCAGAAGAAGATATTTAACAAATTTCCGGAGCAACATCTTAAACCATCTCCCTGCAATGTATTCTTTTCCGCACAATACACAATAGCTAGATAACCAGGTTTAGAAGAAAGCATTAGAACACGATTCCGTAGCAACATTTTGGAACATTGCTCTAACCAAAAATTAATATCGTAAATTATTTTGTCTGACAATATTGCTTTAGGATTTTACATCCAGGGTTCGTGGTATTCTGAATGTCTTTTCTACTAAGCCATGGGTTCTGTTCCGCACATGTACGACAGCGTGCAGGTGCGCGCAATTGCGCTCTCTACATTCTCGACGAGATGTAATCAATTTCAGAAAGCATGAAAGAAAATTGAGCAAGGTTCGGTAGCAATATTCTGAAACATCGCTCTAACTAAGATATGGATCAATTTTATTGACACTTTAATTCTTATTTTACTTTTAGCGTTGATATTTCTGTCACTGTTCATACTAATCTGATGAACCGTTGATCTATCCAATACGTATTCTTAGACGAGCAACAGGATAGCGAGCAGATGCACGCAATTGCGCTCTCTGCATTCCCGACGAGATAATCAGGTTTACAAAAAATAATTTGAACAGCATTCCGTAGCAACAATTTGGAAGATCGCTCTAACCAGATATACTCCTAGTATATCATTTTGTCAGAAAATACAATATTGTTTTACGATATTACATGTAGCGTTCGTGATAGTCTGAATGTCTTTTCCACTTAGCCATGACATTGTGTTCTATTCCGCACAGTTTACGATAGCGAGCAGATGCGCGCAATTGCGCTCTCTGTATTCTCGACGAGATAATCAGTTCAAGATAGCATAAAAGAAATTGAACAAGATTTGGTATAGCAATATTTTAAAACATCGCTCTAACGTAAATAAAGAACAATTTGCTTGTCACTTGTTTAATTATTTTAACTCTTTCGTTGATGGTTCTTTCACTGCTCATGACTGTAATCTGAAGAACGTTGTTCTATCCTATACTAATGAGCATGGCGTATATGTTAGCGAGCACATGCCCGCAATTGCGCTCGCCTCTGCATTTCCAACGAGATAATCAGGATAAGAAGAAGAAAACATTAGATCCCGATTCCGTAGCAAGATCTTTGAACATTGCTCTGACCAAAACATAGTACATCATGTTTTTGTATTACAACATTGTTTTTTGATTTTACATGAAGCGTTCGTGGAATTCTAAATGTCCTTTTGACTTAGCCATGTGTTCTTTTTCGCCCGGTATACGATAGCGTGCATAATATGCGCGCAATTGCGCTCTCTGTATTTTCGACGAGATAATCAGTTTCAGAAAGCATGAAAGAAATTAAAGAACACAATAATTTGTATAACACTTGTGTTAGTATTTTACTTTTAACGTTGATGTTTCTTTCACTGTTCATGTTATTGTGAAGAACCGTTGTTCCCTCCAATACGTATTCTTAGACGAGCAATAGGATAGCGAGCAGATGAACGCAATTGCGCTCGCTGCATTCCCGACGATATAATCAGGTTTACAAAAAAATGATTTGAACAGCATTCCGTAGCAACAATTTGGAAGATCGCTCTAACCAGATATACTCCGAGTAGTATATTATTTTGTCAGAAAATACAATATTGTTTTACGATTTTACATTTAGCGTTCGTGATAGTATGAATGTCTTTTCCACTTAGCCATGACATTGTGTTCTATTCCGCACAGTTTACGATAGCGAGCAGATGCGCGCAATTGCGCTCTCTGTATTCTCGACGAGATAATCAGTTCAAGAAAGTATAAAAGAAATTGAACAAGATTTGGTATAGCAATATTTTAAAACATCGCTCTAACGTAAATAAAGAACAATTTGTTTGTCACTTGTTTAATTATTTTAACTCTTTCGTTGATGGTTCTTTCACTGCTCATGACTGTAATCTGAAGAACGTTGTTCTATCCTATACTAATGAGCATGGCGTATATGTAATCTGAAGAACGTTGTTCTATCCTATACTAATGAGCATGGCGTATATGTTAGCGAGCACATGCCCGCAATTGCGCTCGCCTCTGCATTTCCAACGAGATAATCAGGATAAGAAGAAGAAAACATTAGAACCCGATTCCGTAGCAAGATCTTTGAACATTGCTCTGACCAAAACATAGTACATCATGTTTTTGTATTACAACATTGTTTTTTGATTTTACATGAAGCGTTCGTGGAATTCTAAATGTCCTTTTGACTTAGCCATGTGTTCTTTTTCGCCCGGTATACGATAGCGTGCATAATATGCGCGCAATTGCGCTCTCTGTATTTTCGACGAGATAATCAGTTTCAGAAAGCATGAAAGAAATTAAAGAACACAATAATTTGTATAACACTTGTGTTAGTATTTTACTTTTAACGTTGATGTTTCTTTCACTGTTCATGTTATTGTGAAGAACCGTTGTTCCCTCCAATACGTATTCTTAGACGAGCAATAGGATAGCGAGCAGATGAACGCAATTGCGCTCGCTGCATTCCCGACGAGATAATCAGGTTTACAAAAAAATGATTTGAACAGCATTCCGTAGCAACAATTTGGAAGATCGCTCTAACCAGATATACTCCGAGTAGTATATTATTTTGTCAGAAAATACAATATTGTTTTACGATTTTACATTTAGCGTTCGTGATAGTATGAATGTCTTTTCCACTTAGCCATGACATTGTGTTCTATTCCGCACAGTTTACGATAGCGAGCAGATGCGCGCAATTGCGCTCTCTGTATTCTCGACGAGATAATCAGTTCAAGAAAGTATAAAAGAAATTGAACAAGATTTGGTATAGCAATATTTTAAAACATCGCTCTAACGTAAATAAAGAACAATTTGTTTGTCACTTGTTTAATTATTTTAACTCTTTCGTTGATGGTTCTTTCACTGCTCATGACTGTAATCTGAAGAACGTTGTTCTATCCTATACTAATGAGCATGGCGTATATGTTAGCGAGCACATGCCCGCAATTGCGCTCGCCTCTGCATTTCCAACGAGATAATCAGGATAAGAAGAAGAAAACATTAGAACCCGATTCCGTAGCAAGATCTTTGAACATTGCTCTGACCAAAACATAGTACATCATGTTTTTGTATTACAACATTGTTTTTTGATTTTACATGAAGCGTTCGTGGAATTCTAAATGTCTTTTTGACTTAGCCATGTGTTCTTTTTCGCCCGGTATACGATAGCGTGCATAATATGCGCGCAATTGCGCTCTCTGTATTTTCGACGAGATAATCAGTTTCAGAAAGCATGAAAGAAATTAAAGAACACAATAATTTGTATAACACTTGTGTTAGTATTTTACTTTTAACGTTGATGTTTCTTTCACTGTTCATGTTATTGTGAAGAACCGTTGTTCCCTCCAATACGTATTCTTAGACGAGCAATAGGATAGCGAGCAGATGAACGCAATTGCGCTCGCTGCATTCCCGACGAGATAATCAGGTTTACAAAAAAATGATTTGAACAGCATTCCGTAGCAACAATTTGGAAGATCGCTCTAACCAGATATACTCCGAGTAGTATATTATTTTGTCAGAAAATACAATATTGTTTTACGATTTTACATTTAGCGTTCGTGATAGTATGAATGTCTTTTCCACTTAGCCATGACATTGTGTTCTATTCCGCACAGTTTACGATAGCGAGCAGATGCGCGCAATTGCGCTCTCTGTATTCTCGACGAGATAATCAGTTCAAGAAAGTATAAAAGAAATTGAACAAGATTTGGTATAGCAATATTTTAAAACATCGCTCTAACGTAAATAAAGAACAATTTGTTTGTCACTTGTTTAATTATTTTAACTCTTTCGTTGATGGTTCTTTCACTGCTCATGACTGTAATCTGAAGAACGTTGTTCTATCCTATACTAATGAGCATGGCGTATTATGTTAGCGAGCACATGCCCGCAATTGCGCTCGCCTCTGCATTTCCAACGAGATAATCAGGATAAGAAGAAGAAAACATTAGAACCCGATTCCGTAGCAAGATCTTTGAACATTGCTCTGACCAAAATATAGTACATCATGTTTGTGTATTACAACATTGTTTTTTGATTTTACATGAAGCGTTCGTGGAATTCTAAATGTCCTTTTGACTTAGCCATGTGTTCTTTTTCGCCCGGTATACGATAGCGTGCATAATATGCGCGCAATTGCGCTCTCTGTATTTTCGACGAGATAATCAGTTTCAGAAAGCATGAAAGAAATTAAAGAACACAATAATTTGTATAACACTTGTGTTAGTATTTTACTTTTAACGTTGATGTTTCTTTCACTGTTCATGTTATTGTGAAGAACCGTTGTTCCCTCCAATACGTATTCTTAGACGAGCAATAGGATAGCGAGCAGATGAACGCAATTGCGCTCGCTGCATTCCCGACGAGATAATCAGGTTTACAAAAAAATGATTTGAACAGCATTCCGTAGCAACAATTTGGAAGATCGCTCTAACCAGATATACTCCGAGTAGTATATTATTTTGTCAGAAAATACAATATTGTTTTACGATTTTACATTTAGCGTTCGTGATAGTCTGAATGTCTTTTCCACTTAGCCATGACATTGTGTTCTATTCCGCACAGTTTACGATAGCGAGCAGATGCGCGCAATTGCGCTCTCTGTATTCTCGACGAGATAATCAGTTCAAGAAAGTATAAAAGAAATTGAACAAGATTTGGTATAGCAATATTTTAAAACATCGCTCTAACGTAAATAAAGAACAATTTGTTTGTCACTTGTTTAATTATTTTAACTCTTTCGTTGATGGTTCTTTCACTGCTCATGACTGTAATCTGAAGAACGTTGTTCTATCCTATACTAATGAGCATGGCGTATATGTTAGCGAGCACATGCCCGCAATTGCGCTCGCCTCTGCATTTCCAACGAGATAATCAGGATAAGAAGAAGAAAACATTAGAACCCGATTCCGTAGCAAGATCTTTGAACATTGCTCTGACCAAAATATAGTACATCATGTTTGTGTATTACAACATTGTTTTTTGATTTTACATGAAGCGTTCGTGGAATTCTAAATGTCTTTTTGACTTAGCCATGTGTTCTTTTTCGCCCGGTATACGATAGCGTGCATAATATGCGCGCAATTGCGCTCTCTGTATTTTCGACGAGATAATCAGTTTCAGAAAGCATGAAAGAAATTAAAGAACACAATAATTTGTATAACACTTGTGTTAGTATTTTACTTTTAACGTTGATGTTTCTTTCACTGTTCATGTTATTGTGAAGAACCGTTGTTCCCTCCAATACGTATTCTTAGACGAGCAATAGGATAGCGAGCAGATGAACGCAATTGCGCTCGCTGCATTCCCGACGAGATAATCAGGTTTACAAAAAAATGATTTGAACAGCATTCCGTAGCAACAATTTGGAAGATCGCTCTAACCAGATATACTCCGAGTAGTATATTATTTTGTCAGAAAATACAATATTGTTTTACGATTTTACATTTAGCGTTCGTGATAGTATGAATGTCTTTTCCACTTAGCCATGACATTGTGTTCTATTCCGCACAGTTTACGATAGCGAGCAGATGCGCGCAATTGCGCTCTCTGTATTCTCGACGAGATAATCAGTTCAAGAAAGTATAAAAGAAATTGAACAAGATTTGGTATAGCAATATTTTAAAACATCGCTCTAACGTAAATAAAGAACAATTTGTTTGTCACTTGTTTAATTATTTTAACTCTTTCGTTGATGGTTCTTTCACTGCTCATGACTGTAATCTGAAGAACGTTGTTCTATCCTATACTAATGAGCATGGCGTATTATGGTTAGCGAGCACATGCCCGCAATTGCGCTCGCCTCTGCATTTCCAACGAGATAATCAGGATAAGAAGAAGAAAACATTAGAACCCGATTCCGTAGCAAGATCTTTGAACATTGCTCTGACCAAAATATAGTACATCATGTTTGTGTATTACAACATTGTTTTTTGATTTTACATGAAGCGTTCGTGGAATTCTAAATGTCCTTTTGACTTAGCCATGTGTTCTTTTTCGCCCGGTATACGATAGCGTGCATAATATGCGCGCAATTGCGCTCTCTGTATTTTCGACGAGATAATCAGTTTCAGAAAGCATGAAAGAAATTAAAGAACACAATAATTTGTATAACACTTGTGTTAGTATTTTACTTTTAACGTTGATGTTTCTTTCACTGTTCATGTTATTGTGAAGAACCGTTGTTCCCTCCAATACGTATTCTTAGACGAGCAATAGGATAGCGAGCAGATGAACGCAATTGCGCTCGCTGCATTCCCGACGAGATAATCAGGTTTACAAAAAAAATGATTTGAACAGCATTCCGTAGCAACAATTTGGAAGATCGCTCTAACCAGATATACTCCGAGTAGTATATTATTTTGTCAGAAAATACAATATTGTTTTACGATTTTACATTTAGCGTTCGTGATAGTATGAATGTCTTTTCCACTTAGCCATGACATTGTGTTCTATTCCGCACAGTTTACGATAGCGAGCAGATGCGCGCAATTGCGCTCTCTGTATTCTCGACGAGATAATCAGTTCAAGAAAGTATAAAAGAAATTGAACAAGATTTGGTATAGCAATATTTTAAAACATCGCTCTAACGTAAATAAAGAACAATTTGTTTGTCACTTGTTTAATTATTTTAACTCTTTCGTTGATGGTTCTTTCACTGCTCATGACTGTAATCTGAAGAACGTTGTTCTATCCTATACTAATGAGCATGGCGTATTATGGTTAGCGAGCACATGCCCGCAATTGCGCTCGCCTCTGCATTTCCAACGAGATAATCAGGATAAGAAGAAGAAAACATTAGAACCCGATTCCGTAGCAAGATCTTTGAACATTGCTCTGACCAAAATATAGTACATCATGTTTGTGTATTACAACATTGTTTTTTGATTTTACATGAAGCGTTCGTGGAATTCTAAATGTCTTTTTGACTTAGCCATGTGTTCTTTTTCGCCCGGTATACGATAGCGTGCATAATATGCGCGCAATTGCGCTCTCTGTATTTTCGACGAGATAATCAGTTTCAGAAAGCATGAAAGAAATTAAAGAACACAATAATTTGTATAACACTTGTGTTAGTATTTTACTTTTAACGTTGATGTTTCTTTCACTGTTCATGTTATTGTGAAGAACCGTTGTTCCCTCCAATACGTATTCTTAGACGAGCAATAGGATAGCGAGCAGATGAACGCAATTGCGCTCGCTGCATTCCCGACGAGATAATCAGGTTTACAAAAAAATGATTTGAACAGCATTCCGTAGCAACAATTTGGAAGATCGCTCTAACCAGATATACTCCGAGTAGTATATTATTTTGTCAGAAAATACAATATTGTTTTACGATTTTACATTTAGCGTTCGTAATAGTATGAATGCCTTTTCCACTTAGCCATGACATTGTGTTCTATTCCGCACAGTTTACGATAGCGAGCAGATGCGCGCAATTGCGCTCTCTGTATTCTCGACGAGATAATCAGTTCAAGAAAGTATAAAAGAAATTGAACAAGATTTGGTATAGCAATATTTTAAAACATCGCTCTAACGTAAATAAAGAACAATTTGTTTGTCACTTGTTTAATTATTTTAACTCTTTCGTTGATGGTTCTTTCACTGCTCATGACTGTAATCTGAAGAACGTTGTTCTATCCTATACTAATGAGCATGGCGTATATTATGTTAGCGAGCACATGCCCGCAATTGCGCTCGCCTCTGCATTTCCAACGAGATAATCAGGATAAGAAGAAGAAAACATTAGAACCCGATTCCGTAGCAAGATCTTTGAACATTGCTCTGACCAAAATATAGTACATCATGTTTGTGTATTACAACATTGTTTTTTGATTTTACATGAAGCGTTCGTGGAATTCTAAATGTCCTTTTGACTTAGCCATGTGTTCTTTTTCGCCCGGTATACGATAGCGTGCATAATATGCGCGCAATTGCGCTCTCTGTATTTTCGACGAGATAATCAGTTTCAGAAAGCATGAAAGAAATTAAAGAACACAATAATTTGTATAACACTTGTGTTAGTATTTTACTTTTAACGTTGATGTTTCTTTCACTGTTCATGTTATTGTGAAGAACCGTTGTTCCCTCCAATACGTATTCTTAGACGAGCAATAGGATAGCGAGCAGATGAACGCAATTGCGCTCGCTGCATTCCCGACGAGATAATCAGGTTTACAAAAAAATGATTTGAACAGCATTCCGTAGCAACAATTTGGAAGATCGCTCTAACCAGATATACTCCGAGTAGTATATTATTTTGTCAGAAAATACAATATTGTTTTACGATTTTACATTTAGCGTTCGTGATAGTATGAATGCCTTTTCCACTTAGCCATGACATTGTGTTCTATTCCGCACAGTTTACGATAGCGAGCAGATGCGCGCAATTGCGCTCTCTGTATTCTCGACGAGATAATCAGTTCAAGAAAGTATAAAAGAAATTGAACAAGATTTGGTATAGCAATATTTTAAAACATCGCTCTAACGTAAATAAAGAACAATTTGTTTGTCACTTGTTTAATTATTTTAACTCTTTCGTTGATGGTTCTTTCACTGCTCATGACTGTAATCTGAAGAACGTTGTTCTATCCTATACTAATGAGCATGGCGTATATTATGTTAGCGAGCACATGCCCGCAATTGCGCTCGCCTCTGCATTTCCAACGAGATAATCAGGATAAGAAGAAGAAAACATTAGAACCCGATTCCGTAGCAAGATCTTTGAACATTGCTCTGACCAAAATATAGTACATCATGTTTTTGTATTACAACATTGTTTTTTGATTTTACATGAAGCGTTCGTGGAATTCTAAATGTCCTTTTGACTTAGCCATGTGTTCTTTTCCGCCCGGTATACGATAGCGTGCATAATATGCGCGCAATTGCGCTCTCTGTATTTTCGACGAGATAATCAGTTTCAGAAAGCATGAAAGAAATTAAAGAACACAATAATTTGTATAACACTTGTGTTAGTATTTTACTTTTAACGTTGATGTTTCTTTCACTGTTCATGTTATTGTGAAGAACCGTTGTTCCCTCCAATACGTATTCTTAGACGAGCAATAGGATAGCGAGCAGATGAACGCAATTGCGCTCGCTGCATTCCCGACGAGATAATCAGGTTTACAAAAAAATGATTTGAACAGCATTCCGTAGCAACAATTTGGAAGATCGCTCTAACCAGATATACTCCGAGTAGTATATTATTTTGTCAGAAAATACAATATTGTTTTACGATTTTACATTTAGCGTTCGTAATAGTATGAATGCCTTTTCCACTTAGCCATGACATTGTGTTCTATTCCGCACAGTTTACGATAGCGAGCAGATGCGCGCAATTGCGCTCTCTGTATTCTCGACGAGATAATCAGTTCAAGAAAGTATAAAAGAAATTGAACAAGATTTGGTATAGCAATATTTTAAAACATCGCTCTAACGTAAATAAAGAACAATTTGTTTGTCACTTGTTTAATTATTTTAACTCTTTCGTTGATGGTTCTTTCACTGCTCATGACTGTAATCTGAAGAACGTTGTTCTATCCTATACTAATGAGCATGGCGTATATTATGTTAGCGAGCACATGCCCGCAATTGCGCTCGCCTCTGCATTTCCAACGAGATAATCAGGATAAGAAGAAGAAAAGAAATAGAACCCGATTCCGTAGCAAGATCTTTGAACATTGCTCTGACCAAAATATAGTACATCATGTTTTTGTATTACAACATTGTTTTTTGATTTTACATGAAGCGTTCGTGGAATTCTAAATGTCTTTTTGACTTAGCCATGTGTTCTTTTCCGCCCGGTATACGATAGCGTGCATAATATGCGCGCAATTGCGCTCTCTGTATTTTCGACGAGATAATCAGTTTCAGAAAGCATGAAAGAAATTAAAGAACACAATAATTTGTATAACACTTGTGTTAGTATTTTACTTTTAACGTTGATGTTTCTTTCACTGTTCATGTTATTGTGAAGAACCGTTGTTCCCTCCAATACGTATTCTTAGACGAGCAATAGGATAGCGAGCAGATGAACGCAATTGCGCTCGCTGCATTCACGACGAGATAATCAGGTTTACAAAAAAAATGATTTGAACAGCATTCCGTAGCAACAATTTGGAAGATCACTCTAACCAGATATACTCCGAGTAGTATATTATTTTGTCAGAAAATACAATATTGTTTTGCGATTTTACATTTAGCGTTCGTGATAGTATGAATGTCTTTTCCACTTAGCCATGACATTGTGTTCTATTCCGCACAGTTTACGATAGCGAGCAGATGCGCGCAATTGCGCTCTCTGTATTCTCGACGAGATAATCAGTTCAAGAAAGTATAAAAGAAATTGAACAAGATTTGGTATAGCAATATTTTAAAACATCGCTCTAACGTAAATAAAGTACAATTTGTTTGTCACTTGTTTAATTATTTTAACTCTTTCGTTGATGGTTCTTTCACTGCTCATGACTGTAATCTGCAGAACGTTGTTCTATCCTATACTAATGAGCATGGCGTATATGTTAGCGAGCACATGCCCGCAATTGCGCTCGCCTCTGCATTTTCCAACGAGATAATCAGGATAAGAAGAAGAAAACAGAAATAGAACCCGATTCCGTAGCAAGATCTTTGAACATTGCTCTGACCAAAATATAGTACATCATGTTTTTGTATTACAACATTGTTTTTGATTTTACATGAAGCGTTCGTGGAATTCTAAATGTCTTTTTGACTTAGCCATATGTTCTTTTCCGCCCGGTATACGATAGCGTGCATAATATGCGCGCAATTGCGCACTCTGTATTTTCGACGAGATAATCAGTTTCAGAAAGCATGAAAGAAATTAAAGAACACAATAATTTGTATAACACTTGTGTTAGTATTTTACTTTTAACGTTGATGTTTCTTTCACTGTTCATGTTATTGTGAAAACCGTTGTTCCCTCCAATACGTATTCTTAGACGAGCAATAGGATAGCGAGCAGATGAACGCAATTGCGCTCGCTGCATTCACGACGAGATAATCAGTTTACAAAAAAATGATTTGAACAGCATTCCGTAGCAACAATTTGGAAGATCGCTCTAACCAGATATACTCCGATTTTACATTTAGCGTTCGTGATAGTATGAATGTCTTCTCCACTTAGCCATGACATTGGGTTCTATTCCGCACAGTTTACGATAGCGAGCAGATGCGCGCAATTGCGCTCTCTGTATTCTCGACGAGATAATCAGTTCAAGAAAGTGTAAAAGAAATTGAACAAGACTTGGTATAGCAATATCTTAAAACATCGCCCTAACGTAAATAAAGAACAATATTATTTGTTTGTCACTTGTTCAATTATTTCAACTCTTTCGTTGATGGTTCTTTCACTGTTCATGACTGTAGTCTGTAATCTGAAGAACGTTGTTCTATCAGGCATGAAATTTCTCCGCGGATTTTGAAATTCTGGGGGGAAAATACACAGTCGAGAAACTTTCCGTGATTTTCCTCTTTTTCTTTGTTTTTTGTTTTTTGTTTTTTTTGTTTTTTTTGGGGGGGGGGGGGGGGCAGCCCACATATCTCGCCGTGCATGACGAGTATGTCTAGCGATGTCTAGATCTAGCGATGTCACGATTTCAATTACTGTCGAACACTTACTCAATCCAACACCAACAATCAGCGATTCATAACCATAACCGAAGAAAGTCCATTATATTCCAAAACACAATGTGTGTCTCGCCGAATAATGTGTGATGATAAAGCCAGTATTTTGGCAGCAAAAGTAGCGGCAACAGAAGAAACTCTGCTGTTTTCTGCTCGCGGTAAGCTGCCAGCAGGTGAGTCGAGTGGTGACTTGCTATGCCTGCCTGCTTCCCGTCATGTAACTATACGTGTGTAGAGCACCAGCACAGCGCACACACCAAGTTCACGCAGAAAAAAAAAGAGAAAAATCCCACGATGCCAAGGTGCCAGACTGGGAATGGGAGGGGTGGAGAGAGAGAAACCAATCAACAGAAGAAACCGCGCGTACTGGCGCTTTCTTGGAGGTCATGAACTGTCTGGGGTGTTGGAGATGAACAGGGAAAGAATGTTTAATTACTGAGTACACATAGCTCAAGTCGAAGCCCCATGCAGGGCGAAGACCCAGGATTACAAATGCAACGATTTCATATTTCTTTCATGTAAGCTCCTTAAAATCACTCTCCCGCAATATTTGATGAGCTTAATTTAGGTGTTAGAATGTCAATTTTTCATGAGATTGTAACTTTGTGTAATACAATACTATATACCTATTGATTTATCAATCTGTAAACCACAAATGTGACTACCAGTGACAATAAAAAAGACTTGTATTTTTTTTTCTGCCGAGATTCTTTTTTCTTCATCCTAATACTTCCAAGTTTACATGAAATTTCTGATGTTTTTACTGCAGCATCAACAGTCTAACATAAATTACTGAAATATTGTCTAAATTAATGCATTTGAAATATTGTCAAATTAGAGGATGCAAATCTATGTGGATAATTTGTGACACTCAACTCGTCTTTTTGATGTTTTTCTTTCAGTCCAAAAGGAAGACAAAATAGTATCATGACGTTTGCAATTGTTCAAAAGGTCTGCTGTGATAACTCACAGACTCACAGACTAATCACCAAGGGGCTGTTCACAGGCCCTCTCTCCAGCCAGCTGTCGGAATGTGCTTTGAAGTTGCATGGCAGCCTGGCTGCATGAATGGGTGTCGAGTTTCAATCAATATCTACTGTTGTTTTATTCTTGTACTTGAACATGTCGTTTCACCTGACAGTGACGCGGAAATCGGATGGTGTAGGGGAGAGGGTTTTGTTGTGTTGCAATGTGTGTGTGTGTGTGTGTGTGTATTTTTCCCTCGGTTTTTTCTCCTTTTTTTGAAGGGGGGGGGGGGGGGGGAGGACTGAGGCCAGAGTGGGGAAAGATCAGAGTGAAATGAGTGCTTGCTTCTTGTCTGGATTATTGACTGAAGAAAGATGAATTGGTTGATCCTTTAGTGCTGAATTTTTCAATCTGTTTAGACTTTCTGAAGGAAAGCATCTTGGATATGATGGAACAAAGATGGCGTAGAAACATTTCGAAAAAATTTCTCTTACCAAATTTATCACATTATTTTTTATGACAATATTGTTTAATGATTAAACATAAAGCGTTCGGGGTATTCTGAATGTCTTTTCTAGTGTCCGTGTTCTATTCCGCACAGTATACGATGGCGTGCAGATGCGCGCAATTGCGCTCTCTGCATTCCCGACAAGACAATCAGGTTTAGAAGAAAGCATCTTGGATATAATCGAACAAGATGGCGTAGAAACATTTCGAAAAATTGCTCTTACCAAAATTTATCAAATTTTTTTAATGACAATATTGTTTTATGATGAAACATAAAGCGTTCGGGGTATTCTGAATGTCTTTTCTAGTGTCCGTGTTCTATTCCGCACAATATACGATGGCGTGCAGATGCGCGCAATTGCGCTCTCTGCATTCTTGACGAGATAATCAGTTTCAGAAAGCATGAAAGAAATTAAACAAAACAATTTGTATATGATACTTTTGTTAGTATCTTACTTTTAGCGTTGATGTGTCTTTCACTGTTCATCTTATAAGCCAGTTCGGGGATAGCTCATGTGCACATGGGTACAAATGACCTTTAATTTTTCTCAGTTGGTTTGGCACTTACTCAATTCAAAGCGACATAATGCAGCAGCTTGCCCAACATAGCAATTTATGGAACTCTTTATGGAACTATTCTAACAAAGAATGAGCCTGTGTAGATGAAGTGACCAAAGTCGTTCGTCAATCAACACTTTGGGAAGCATCTATTTCATTGTGCTGTTTTGAATACATTAACAAACTTTTTCTTTTAACATTACCAAATACCAGGCTTGCTGTCAGGTGGATGTACTGGCAGGCACCATTATATAAGGATTCCATAAATAATCATAGCGTTACAGATGCTTATCTCAGCGAAATTAAAAACCAAACTGTCTCTCAGTACAAATGACCTTTTTCTGCTCATGCTCAAACTGGAAATCCGAACTGGCTTATTGTGAAGAACAATGATTGTTCCCTCCAAAACGTATTCGAGCAGTACAGGATAGCGAGCAGATGCACGCAATTGCGCTCTCTGCATTCCCGACGAGATAATCAGGTTTACAAGAAAGAATCTGAAGAGCATTCCATAGCAACAATTTTAAACATTGCTCTATCCAAAATATACTCCGAGTAATACATTATTTTGTCAGAAAATACAATATTGTTTTATGATTTCACATTTAGCGTTCGTGGTATGAAGCGTAAAAGAAATTGAACAAGATTCCTCAGCAGTATTTTGAAACATTGCTCTAACTGAAGTATAGTACAGTAACTGCACTTGTTTTTGTGTTTTACTTTTAGCGTTGATGCTTCTATTACTGTTCATGTCACATTATTCTGAAAAACCGTTGGTGTAATACGAACCGTTTTCTTAGACCAGCTAGTAACACAGTGCGCAGATGCACGCAATTGCGCTCTCTGCATTTCCGACAAGATAAGCAGGTTTAGAAGAAAGCATTTAATATGACTGAACAAGATTGCGTAGAAACATTTTGAAACATTGCTCTTATCAAAATTTATCACATTATTTTGTATGACAATTATTGTTTAATGACTTAACATAAAGCGTTCGTGGTATTCTGAATGTCTTTTCTACTTAGCCATGCGACGAGATAATCAGTTTCAGAAAGCATGAAAAAGATTAAATAAAACAGTTTGTATGCCACTTTTGTTAGTATTTTACTTTCAGCGTTGATGTTTCTTTCACTGTTTATGTTATTGTGAAGAACCGTTGGTCTGTCCCTTACGTATTCTTATAGGCGAGCAGTATAAATTAGGATAGCGAGCAGATGCGCGCAATTGCACTCTCTACATTCTCGACGAGATAGTCAGTTTCAGAAAGCATAAAAGAAATTAAACAAAAAAAAAATTTGTATGACACTTCTGGTAGTATTTTACTTTTAACATTGATGTTTCTTTCACTGTTCATGTTATTCTGAAGAACCGTTGTTCTCTCTGATATACGTATTCTTAGACGAGCAGTATATATTAGATAGCGAGCAGATGTACGCAATAATTGCGCTCTCTATTCCCGAGGAGGCAGGATTAGAAGAATAATAAGCATTAAAGATATTGAAAAATATTCAGTAGCAACATTTTGATACATCGCTCTTATAAAGAAAAATAGTACATTATTTTGTATGACAATATTGTGTCATGATTTTACGTTTAGTGTTCGTGGTATTCTGAATGTCTATTTTACTTAGCCAAGTGTTGTTTTCCGCACAGAATATGTGTAACGTGCAGTTGCGCGCAATTGCGTTCACTGCATTTTCGACGAGATACTTAGTTTCATGGCACAAAATAAGAAATTGAACAAGATTCCGGAGCAAAAAAAAATTAGACATCGGTCTGACCATATAGACTAATATGTTATTAATTGCAGCTCGTTATTCCGAAGGTTCGTTATTCCGAAGATTCGTTATTCCGAAGGTTCGTTAATCCGAAAATGAAACAAAGCTCTTTGTTCCGGAGGTTCGTTACGGACCCTATATAAAACCTTCGGAATAGCGAACCTTCGGAATAACGAACAGCACCCAACAGTTATTTTGTATATGAGACTTGTTTTTGGCTTATATTTTTAGCGTTCGTGCATGTTTCTTTCACTCTTAATATCATTCTGATATAAGGAACCGTTGTTCTGTCGCAATACCATCTTAGACGAGCAGTAGCGAGCAGATGCAAGCAGTTGTGTCCTCTGTATTTCTGACGAGATAATCAGGTTTAGAGATATCTGGCAACCTTTGGAAGCAGAGATTAGTACTCAGCAACCCAAAAAATCGTATTTTTTCGATCAGAATTAGTATTTTCAGTCTTCCTTTTTTTATTATTTCGAAATAAACTTGCCGATGTATGAGGCTTACTGGCTGTAAACATAACATTACGACGTCATGCCGAAGTACCGAGCTGCATAGTCACCAGCACGATAAAGAATCAAAACTATACTCCGTGTTCATCGCATAGTTGATTGATTACTTATTCTCGCAATAAATATGCAGAATGTACCTCCAAAACTTGTTGGGCTGGTTATGGAAACTTCCACTACCTAGCAGGGGAGGGGGAATGTTTTTATCTTCTCATCTTTTAAAGAGAGCTTTTGTCTTAGCGAATACAATATCTTAGTGGATTGGGTGTTTTCTTTCCAATACTATAAAACATAGTCATGCGTTGTTTTGAGGCTTTTTCATCTCATGGGATTTTAAACATCATATTCCAAGCAAGTATTCCAATTCCTTCTCCCTGACTGGAATCGGAAAGGCTGCCGTAACGACGATCGCTAAACCACACTGTGTGTGGCTGTGCCGATGTCACCTGAAGTACGAAGGAAAGCGCCATGTGCTCCCGCCTTTAGAGTCGGATGCGCCAGTGCAGAGCTGAGCGGAGAAAGGGATGGTTAAAGTATTCGAAGAGGTGATAATTGGGCTTTTTTTTTGTACGAGATACCAAGAAAACATGAAATATACAGAGCACATACCATTGTAAGAGGAATTCAAAGCTTATTTGATGAAAATCGGGTTTGGAATGACTGAAACATCCAAACACAAAGTAAAACAAAGCGATCGCGATAAAGTGTGGGTGCTACACGTTATTAGAATTGCTCTTTTGGATATCTCAGCCATTTCAAAACCAATTTTCATCAAATAAACGTTAAATTCCTCATGGAATTACATGCTCTTTCATATTCATAAGAGGTTTCTCATTATCTCGCCCCCAACCAAATCTATACGATCCCTTTAATGACTTGGTTATTGTAAACAGTTTTCGTTCGATACAATCATTAGCTCTTTCAGGAGGAAAAAAAAAAACAAAAAAAAAAATCATGGACCAACAACAAGAAAAAAATCCACGAATGTTGATAGCGAAAAGTTTGAAAAGTCTTTTTTTTTTAAATTTAATGAGCGTGAAATTACTAATGTCATGATTTTGCTGTCTAATCGGGTTTTTGGTGCATCATTATAACTAGTGAATTTGACCAGCACTGGCCATAATACGAGACCTTTCATGTATTTCTGTGATTGCATTTCTAATCGAGTAATCCCTTTTCATTGTTCAGGGAACATACAAAATATCAGATCAAGTACAGTAAAATCTACTGTTTGATGTTTCTTATGCGCCAAAAGAAAGGTCATATGAATCCTGATACCTTTGCAATGATTCCCACGAGCTAGTTATTCGATCGATATTTCCAGGATATTTACACGCTGTTTATTCCAGTGCGCGCATTCTTTCGTCTGGCACGCAACGGGGTCTGGCACGCTAAGAACCAAAGACGTGGATTTCTACTATCTTTGCTCATGAACTGTGGAAATTTCCACGAGTGGAGATGGGCGGGGGTGTCACGCAAAGAGCGCAGCTCGGGGGTGTTTCATCAAGTTCAGCAAAATCCTCGATTTTGATTGGCTGAGAAGCTCTTGTCACTGACTGTTACCATGGTGATTGTCAGAGACTGACAAGTTGTCAGCGCTGCGGACAACTTTCATGAAACTGTCCCCGGGTGTCAAGTTTCTTGGATACAAAGAGACCTCATGTCATAGAGTGTACACCATTATATCTCTTCACTTGTATATCTTTTTTTTTTTTTTTGCTGTTATTCATGTTTTCCCCTTAATGTTTTTGCTGGTAATGAGGACAAGTTATCCTTCATGTATACATTGTGGAATGAGTGAATGTAGCAATATTATTAGAACACATCAATAAAAAAAAATTTGGGAAAATCGCACAATCCGTTCACAAGTTATGAATTTTTTAAATTTTGAATTTTCTTTGTTTTCTTTACATCGTTGTACATGTGACATCACAAGTTGTAGTAGTTTTCTTATCTAGCAGTGACTGAGCAGAAACTTCGAAAATTTATGACTTTTCAACTGGTTGTCCAATTTTCCTCAAACTCTCACTGATGTGTTGCTGCATTCACTCAATCCACATGTTTATTATGAAGGTGGACTTGTCCTTTAACATTACGAAGGTTGCTAACACGTGATTCTTTCTGTTTTGATGTGTATGTATTTTCTTTTTCATCATTCTTGGCAGGGGAAAGAAGAGTAAAAGAGGGAAAACTGAAATAAAACGAAGGGCACGTATATACACAGTATTCACAGCAAGCCGCCTTTTCCAAGCATTGTTCATCATCATCAGGCATCACTACACTTACAAACACGATCACCCTCATCACTCGAGATAAACGACTAGGAAAATGAATCACGAAGTATCAAGTACGAAGTGTAAAAATGTCAGAAGTAAGAATATCAGAGGTAAAAATGTCAAAGATGAAATGTCATTGATCAAGATTTATAGACGTATATAGAAATATAGGATGAGGTGAAAGTGCCAGATATGTTTTTGCAATATGAGTTTACTTTCAGTGTTCATATTTCTTGCACAGTACTTGTTCAATATATTGAATGTTTGTTTACTTACTATAGTATAGGCATGCGTTCTTTTCCTTTTCGCTTTCGAAGCGAATTTGTTCTTTCAGTTTTTACCTGTCATTTATAGTTATTCATAACGGAGGGTTCATACTTTTCTTTACATTTTATTTTGTACTAATCATAACCGCGTTTTACAGTTCCATTGAGACCATACAGTTTGTGTTTCCCAGCTGAAGAGAGTATCATGCTTTTCTGTGAACTTGAGGGAAAAATTGCGTTTTCAAGTGTTTTTGTTAAATGATTTTTCCATCAATTTCACAGAAGGTCCCGGACACAAATTGGTCTCAAATAACCTTATAAGGGACCGAAACTAGTAAGGGAATATAAGAAAGCAAATTATTTCCTTGAAATTAATTTGAGTGTTGTTAACCAATTTCTGTGATTACACATTGTAATAAAAGAAAAATGCACCTCATCAAAATCATACTGAGATAGAACAACAAATCTTGTTTCGTAAAATGTTCCCTTACCAGTACTGGGGACTTGTTCCTCTGTTTACTTTAATTGTTTTTGTTATGTTACAATTACTTACATAACTACTGTACCATAAATCTCGACAAATACAATGTAATAAAGCAGTTGGTACAGTTTGGAGCTGTGACACAATTACTGACAAGCGTAAAACTTCCTGACGTACAAAGTAAGCAAGTAGAGTGGTACATGGTACCAGGAATGAACTTGCTTGGGCGAGCTACTGTACGAGTTCAGTTCGAGTTCAAGTTCGGACGGCCCGCCCGCGCGTCTGCGCGACCCGGCCCGCTTCTTTTCTTCCTCCGTTGTATGGCGCATGGATATGGCCAGAAAAGAAGCTACTACTTAGCTCGCAGTTCACATACACGGCTCCATGCCACACACACAACACACACTACTCGCGCCTTGCTGCTACTCATGCACAGAATGATTTCGATTTGGTATCACACACGTGTTCTTTGCACAGACAGCCTAGCCGCCTGCTGATGTCTTGGCGGCCCAGCGCCCGCCGCTCGACTCTGTGTGTGTGTGTGTGTGTGTGTGTGTGTGTGTGTGTAAATGAAAGGACACGTGCCACCATGCATGCCTGTTGTGTGAAAGAAACCGAGGGGATTTGGGTGAGGCAGAGCTCCTCGAGGAAGTCTGACACACGTGCGTTGTTGTTGTCGATAAAGACGCTTACTAGTACAGTTAGTATACTAGTACGGTGTACGTACTATACTAGATACTACACGGAACCTTTGTGTTGTCCACCAGTGCACCCCACCTCGTTGTTGTCTCGGGTTTAATGCGCATAAAAGTGGCAATGTAGAGTTGGTCCTATTACTCATCTACCGTCTCATTGTTATTTGTCTGATAAGAATATTTAGCACTGATATTAACGTAAAAACTTGACCTACGTGATGGACAAAATCCAGCACTATCATATGCTGTTGATCCCTTTCCAATTCGTAGTTTCAATGCAAAAACAAATACCGACGTCGAACTCGAGTACTGTACCCTCTTTTCAATCAGCTCCCCGCGGTATCGCTCCCTTTTTTTGGATCGACCTCTATTTTTGTATTGACAATGCACACAAACCGAGCTAGCTAGCTGTTTTGACCACCGTGTTGTACGAAGCTTTTAAGAAAATGCATTGACATTACATTAAGTGCCACTAGCTACAAAACAATAAAAACGAACTTACAAGCCAAACTAAACACGTTTCAATTACACATCCGCTCAGTAACGACGCATATATGACTGTGAAATTCACGTGTATTACCTATGGAAAGAGGGGGGCCGATCGTGAGGTACCCTTTCAAGCTTAGACGCGCGAAGAAAATGCATCGCATGCACTAAAATTGCGTTATTTCACTACGGAGATTCAGAATCAAGGTGACGGTCACGACATTCAAAACTGCGGTATTTATGGCATATTTGAGGTAAAAATTAGGCGAATTTGTTTTATACTTTTGGAATAAACAAGCTGCAGATCCTTAGGGTGACGATAGGTGGTACCCTCAATCACACTAGGCGTTCTGCTGTGCGCCAAAAACTAGTGGTCGGTTTCAAAAAGGGTGGTCGATGTGTAGTAGTAGAGTTACCGTACCATGCAAGCAATGATGCAGGCAGTGGAGAGCGCCAGTTTTAAAGGTCCTATTAGGCTGCGTTCACATATAAGAAGTACAAATGTATACTACTAGTATTCGGGTATTCGGGGCTCGTTTTCGAGGGCACGCGAATAGCTTGAATCGAACGATAGGATTTCCTCACACCGGTTCACATATTAAGAGGGCACTATTCGAAAGTACCAAATAGCTGCGAATAGTATAGCAAAGTGGGAATCGAGCTTGTTCGATTTTCTTGCAGCGTATACCGTCTCTCGTTTATGAAATAATGACAATTTTGGTCTGGATTTGCCCTTTAGCAAAAATAAGCATGCAGACTGACATTCTGATGCAGTTTAGAAATTGTTAATAAGATTTGCTGGGATGTGGGATGTAGGAGGAAGAAATCCTCACTGCATGGGATGGTGAGTTGACGGTGCGGGTGATGGTGATGTACTCGGTGCTCGAATAGCGAATACTGTAGCGAATAGCGAATAGCGAATACTTCTATGTGAACGCAGCCTTAGGGACGTCGGGTTCGTTATTCCGAAGGTTCGTTGATCCGAAAATGAAATACAGTAGGGTCCGCAACGAACCTTCCCGGGAATAACGAGCTTTGTTTCATTTTCGGGTTTACGAACCTTCAGAATAACGAACCTTAATTCACTTCGGAATAAGAAACCTTGTTACATTGTAGGATAATTTGAGATTATTGTAGTAATGTAACAATAACAACTAAAGTAAACAGAGGAACGAAGTCCCCAGTACTGGTAAGGGAACAGTATACTAAACAAGATTTGTAGTTCTATCTCAGTATACTTTGGATGAGGTGTGTTTTTCACAATGTGTAACCACAGAAGTTGTGGAAACACTCAAATAATAATTTCAAGGAAATAATTTGCTTTCTTATATTCCCTTACTAGTTTCGGTCCCTTATAAGGTTATTTGAGACCAATTTGTGTCCGGGACCTTCTGTGAAATTGATGGAAAAATTATTTAACAAAAACATTTGAAAACGCAATTTTTCCCTCAAGTTCACAGAAAAGCATGATACTTTCTTCAGCTGGGAAACACAAACTGTATTGTCTCAATAGAACTGTAAAACGCTGGTTATGATTAGTACAAATATGTAAAGAAAACTATGAACCCTCCGTTATGAATAACTAAACAAAATGACAGGTAAAAACTGAAAGAACTGAAATTCGCATTTGATGGCCATGAGGAAACAAAATCAAATCAATGGTCATAAAATAGTTAACATCGGAGTACTTTGGTTGCCTATGTGTTGCCAAAATCTTGTCACCTCCGAAACGATTAAGTCTATCGTATACTGATTGCGCGCGCATCACAATACACTGGGTTAGTGAAACAGACCAGAAACAGTCAGAATAACACAAACAGTGCTAGAAACGGGAACGCTAAAAAGTGTCATACAACCTAAGGTGTACAATGTTGCTACGGATTCTTGTTAAATTAGTCATATTTTCTTCTCAACAAAATCATCTTGTCGCGAATGCAGAGAGCGTAATTGCGTGCTTCTGCTCGCTATCGTATACTTCGCGTCTATAAGTACCGATACGAAATGAAATTAAATGAAATTTATTCACCTAACAAACAAACAAACAAACAAACACCGTGAACAAAGTCACAACAATAGATAATTGAAATATAGTTTAGCAAAAAAGAACTGGCAATAGCGTGCAGGCTATATTCGAGGCCAGTTCTTTCAAAATGATAACGTATGATATAGGATCACAGAAGAATTGTTATACAATGCAAATATGAATATACAACAGATATACAGAACACCATGAACAGTGAAAATTACAAGAACGGTAAAATCAAAATGTGAAAGGAATATGCAGAGTAAAAAAAGAAGATAAAAGGAGAAAAGTACTATTGTATGGCTAGAGCAATGGTTCAGAAAGTTGCTATACGAATCTTGTTAAATTTTCTTAATGTCCTTTTTCAACGTAATAGTTGAGAACACATGGGTTAGTATACGCTATACAACGCAGGTGACCGATATCGACAGGTCGGCTGCCGTTTTGAATTTCAGGACTTGAATCGTATGAAAGATACCGCACGTTATTCTAAAATAAAAAAACAAACAAACAAGAAATAAGTTTGCTTGTGCAGCTATTATATTATTTTATGGGGATTTTTTTTTCAAAATTACTTCTTTTGATGTTTTTTTCGGAGGGGGTTTTGTTGTTGTTGTCACAGTTTTTGCCTACTTCTGTTCTTTTTCAGTATTTTTGATAATTATAACATTTCAGACCGGAGGAACTGCACTGATTCGTACCACCGGTGTACATGAATGGGGTTCACGAATGAGTTTGAGGTTATTGATAATTGTATTGTGCGAAGCTGACGACGTAAGCAACAAGCAATACCCAGACAAGTGCCCAATTATTGTCCCTATTTAAATAGTCGGCATTATAGTCAAATTCTACGATGTTATTGGGAGCTGTCTTTGCCTGTGTGTATAGCATCTATTCATATTAATACCAAAGCCTAAATCTGTTATAGTCAAGTTAGTGGTATAAAGACGGCATTTCACGGCGAAGGTTATAGTGTTGCATTAATTTTGTCAATCATGGCTGTGTGATTGTGACTGAGCTATAAGAACTCGGTAGAATTCACGCAATGAACGTAAAAGCCAACGTATTACTGTCTGATTTAAGGGTTCAGTTATTTTATTTATTTATTTATTTATTTATTTATCTATTATACACTATACGCGTCCTATATTCACCACGGGATGCAAAATGAGTGGCCGCTGGCCGCGTTGTGTATAGGTGACCGCAATAGGGTCTACCCTGGGCCCCGTCTTATAAAGCCTTCAAATCAATCACAAGTCCCCAAATCAATCGCAACTTGCATTGAAGCTCTCAAAAAACTTGCGATTGATTTCTATCACAAGTCTTTATAAGAGAGGCCCTTGGGGTCGTTATACTCATAGAGTTGGATACCAATCCAAGTGGGTCTATACTAGTATATAAAATAATAGCAGCAATTTCGTGCGGGGGATTTTTTTTTTTTTTTTTAGTGGCCGCTATAAGTAGGTGACCACTATCGACAGGTGGCCGCTAAGACAGGTTGTTACTAGATTATGGGCAGAGCGATGGTTCAAATAATATGTTTCTACGGCGGAATCTTATTCAATATCTTTAGGCTTAATGCCTTCTTCTCTAGCTAATTATCTACAATAATAGTTGAGAATTTAAAATGAAAATATGAAAACAACTGTCATATAAAATACAATTGTAATATACTATTGCAATGGTAAATGCGATGGCTGAAAAAAATTCTACGGAATGTTGTTCATTTTCTTTAATGCTTTCTTCTGATAACTTATTACTGTATTCTCAAGCTGATTATCAGTATTGTATAGTCAAAATGCATGCGAGAGCGCAAACGCGCGCATCTGCTCGCTACCGTTACTGCGCGGAAAAAAACACACTGGCCTATTATGGGATAGCAAAACAAAGTCAGAACAACATGAACAGTGAAAGAAACGTGAACGCTAAGAGTGAAATCTAAAAAGAATCAAGTGTCATACAAAACAAGGTGCATGATAATTATATGATCAGAGCGTTGTTGAAAATGTTGCAAGGGATTCTTGTTAAATTACTTCTGTACTTTCTTAACCAAATCATTTTGTCGAGAATGCAGAGAGCGCACATTGCGTTCATCTGCTCGCTATCGTACTTTCGCGTCCAACCGATATCGGTTAGCATATAGCACAACAGATATTCAGAACACAATGAACAGTGAAAGTTACACGAACGTTAAAATCAAAATGTCAAAACAACTATCATATTATGCAGGTATAGTCAGAGCGATAGCTTAGAAAGTTGCTACGGAATATACTTGTTCAATTTCCTAATGTTCTCTTTTCTATACCTGATTATTATCTTGTCGAGAATGCAGATGAATCAGCTCGCTATCGCGTTTGCACTGCACGTCAGAACGGATGCAGTATGACATTCTGAATACCATGAACAGTGAAATTTACACAAACGATAAAATTAAAATCTGAAAACGACTGTTATACAAAATAATAAAGCTATATATATTAAGAGTGATGGCTCAAACTGTTTCTACGGAATCTTGTTCGATTTCTTTAAAGCTTCTCCTCAATCTTACTATTATGTCGGAAATGCAAAGAGCGCCATTGCGTGCATCTGCTCGCTGTCGTAGAACCGTTATGGGTCACTATAGTATACAATGTGTAGTACGGTTACAGTTCGTTATTCCGGAAGGTTCGTTTTTCCGAAAGTTCGTTAATCCGATAATGAAATAAGGTTTGCTATTCCGTATAGGTTCATTCATCTGAAAATGAAATAAGATTCGTTATTTCGAAATTTTGTTTATCCGAAAATAAAATAAGGCTCGTTATTCCGAAGGTTCGTTATGGACTCTATTTAATTTTCGGATTAACGAACCTTCGGAATAACGAACATATGGAATAAAGCCACAAATATTCGGATTAACGAACCCTTTTTCATTTCTAGGCATAGGGACTTTGTGTGTTTCGGATTGACTAACTTTTGGAATAACGATCCTTCGGAATATGAAGGAACAACATCCGGTTAGTACAACAGAATCGGATGTTCAGAACACCATGGACAATGAAAGTATAAACACGAACGTTAAAATGAAAATCTGACTTCGAGTGTCATAATCAAATAGTTTTAAAAAAACCACTATTACATGGTCAGAGCGATGGTTTAAAATACCTTTTTTCTACGAAATCTTGTTCAATATCGTTACAGGCTTAACGTCTCCTTCTCTAGCTGATAGTCCTAGTCGAGAATACAGACTCTAGAGCGCAAACGCGCGCCATCTGCTCGCTATCGTATTTATTGCTTCGCGTCTGAGAACCGATATGGGTTAGTAAACAACATCATGCAGAACATCATGACCAATGAAAGCTACATCAAAATCGCAATATGAAAAACAATTGTCATACAGAATAATATACTATTGTAATAGTAAATACGATAGCTGAAAATGTTTCTACAGAATGTGGGTCATTTTTTATGCTTTATTCTGATAGCTTTTTGTGTCTGCTTTTCAAGCTGATTATCTACTGGAAGTCAAAAATGCAGAGAGCGCAAATGCGCGCATCTTCTCGCTACCGTATAATGCGCGAAAAAAAAGAACACAACATGGCTAAGTGAAACAGACATTCAAAATAACATGAACAGTGAAAGAAACATGAACGCTTGAAGTAAATCGGAAAACACGTGTCACAAAAAATAGTGTAAGGTGTACAATCATGGTCAGAGCAATTTTTGAAAATGTTGCTACGGATTCTCTTTAATTTTTAATACTCTCTTCTCAACCTGATAATTTTGTCGGCCACTGAATGCAGAGAGCGCACTTGCGCGCATCTTCTCGCTGCCGTACTGTGCTACTAACAAAAACAAAACAAACAAAACAAAACAAAACACACACACACACACACACACACACATAGGCCTTTGGGTTAGTAAAACAGCCTACTGGTAGTCAGAACATGAGCAGTGAAAGAAACGTTAACGCTATATAGAAGTCAAATCTAAAAAAAGAATTACGTGTCATAAAATAAGGTGTATAATATTCAATAATGATCAGGGGTCCGCTTCACAAAACTTGTTATCAGTGACATCTGCCACATTTCTATGACAAAATTGCTCTCAGCCAATCAGATGCAAGGATTTCAGTAGCTTGTCACATCTATGACAACTTGTCACTGATGACAAGTTTTATGAAACGGAGCCCAGATTGTTGTTAAAAATGTTGCAACGGATTCTTGTTCAATTACCTTAGTACTTTCTTCTAAACCTAATTATTTTGTCGAGAAATCAGAGAGCGCATTTGCGTGCTTCTGCTCGCTATCGTACTTTGCACAGTGAAAAATACAAGAACTTTAGAATTAAAATCTGAAAACAAGTGTCAGAGTGAAAATGTAGGCCCGACTATCATCGGTTGGGATATAGCCCGATCGGGTTACCAAAATCATTGATTAAGTTTTTGGCGGCCCGAAAGTAAAATCTGGTGGCCCGAAAAAAAAAAATCACGAAAACATAAGAAAAACTAAATCGGTCCTATACTTAACATAATATATACGCTGTAGAAAATAAGTATCCTGAATTGATACAGGTACCCACGTCTAACCGTTCAATCGTATACCGTTTATTCTGAGTTCTAAGATTTAGCAAATAGGCTTATAGATTATTATAAAAGTTGATGCCTTACGATCAAAACTTGCTTTGAAATGAGAAATTGATGGGAACATACTGTGCAGACATTGGTAAACATCCGGCATTTAAATTTTGTTTTAGCATTGTATAAAGAGCCGAAAGTTACCGTTATTCATTTCTGATTGTAAAAGCAATCATCCAACATTTTCTACTATTTTAGCACCTTTACGGAGCCGAATGTTGCCGTTATTCATTTCCGAACGTGAAAGCAAACATCCTCTATTTATTTTAGCATCTATAACTGAGCTGAGTGATATCGCTATTTACTAAAAGCAAACATCCGGCATTTATTTTATCATCGTTCCATACGGAGTATAGTTAGTCATTTCCGAACGTCAAAGGAATCATTCGACATCTTATCTTATTTTAGCATCTTCCGGAGCCGAATGTTATTGCTATTCACTTTAATACATAAAAGCAAACATCCGGCATTCACTTTATCATCGTATATACGGAGTTGAAGTTATTCATTTCCGAACGTCAAAGGGGCATTCGACATATTTTATTTTATTTCATTTTATTTTAGCATCCTCCGAAGCTTAATGTTATTACTATTTATACTTTCGAACATAAAAGCAAACATCCGGCATTTCATCGTACGGAGTTAAATATTATCGTTATTCATTTCCGAACGTCAAACGGACCCACTCGACATTTCGTTATAGCATCTTTGGGAGCTAATGTTATTGCTATTTACTTTCGAACATATATCATCAAAAGCCAACATCAGACATTTATTTTGTTATCGTACGGAGTTGAATAGTATTGCTATTCATTTCCGAACGTCAAAGGGATCGTTCAAAATTTATTTTAGCATCTTCCAGAGCTGAACGATATTGCTCTTTACTTTCGAAAGTAGAAGGAAACATCGGCATTTATTTGATCATCGTACGGAGTTGAATATTTTTGTTATTTATTTCAAAATGCCCCCCCAAAAAAATTTCGACATTCATACGGGGCTGAATGTTATTGCTATTTACGTTCGGCCATAAAAGCAAACATCAGACATTATCATCATACGGAGTTTGAATATTATTGTTATTCATTTCCGAACGTCAAAGCAAATATCAAACATAAAGCAGCTGAATGTTACCGTTATTCATTTCGAAATTTTAAAGCAAACATCTGACAGTTATTTTAACATCGTATGGAGCAGAATATTACTGCTATTCACTTCCGAACGTAAAAGCAATCATCTGACTTGTATTTTGGAATCTTCCGAAGCCGAATGTTATTGCTATTAACTTTCGAAAGTAAAAGCAAACATCCGGCATTTATTTTATCATCTTACGGAGTTGAATATTATCTTTAATCATTTCCGAACGTCAAAGCAAACATTGACATTTATATCAGCATCTTCCGGAGCCGAATGTTATCCTTATTCATTTCCGAACGCAAAATCAAATATCTGACTTTAATTTTAGCACCGTACGGAGTTGAATCTTATCATTATTCGATTTCAAAAGTATAAGCAAACATCCGACATTAATTTTATTTTATTATCATACGGCCGGAATCGAATATTACCGTTATTCATTTCCAAAATTAAAAGCAAACATCTGACATTTATTTTAGGTTCTGACGGAGCCGATTGTTACAGCTGTTCACTTCCAAAAGTAAAGGCAAACATCCGACTATTCTGGGGGAAAATCTTCATTTCCAAAATTTTGGTGGCCCGATGTGCGTTTTTAGCCACCGTTAGTGTCGAGCGCTGCATGGTTATGGTAAGAGCGATGGTTCGAAATGTTGCTACCGAATCTATTATTGTTGCATTTCTGACACGCTTTCTTGTCAATATTACTAGTATTATGATTATCTTGTCGATTTTGCAAAGAGCGTAATTGTGTGTGTGCATCTGCTCGCAATCGTACTGCGAGTGCAAGAACGAAGAAAGTACAATTAACAGACACTGAGAATAACAGCGGTAAAAGTCACACGAACTTTAAAACAACAAGTGAGTACTCTCGCGCCGACTTTAATGCGAGAAAAGGAAGAGGATTTGACCTTCCTTTTTGGTGACAGAAATAATATGAGGTGTAAATTGGCCACCATCAGTTAGCAAAAGTAAAATACAAATCCGAAAGAAAAATGGAAAAGAAGGGGCCAATTGAACGCAAACACACACACACACACACACACACACACACACACACACACACACACACAAATAAAAGCATTCGTGTACTGAAACGCAAGATTATAGAATGACAGTGGACGGACGAATACACGTGTTCGTACACGTACGGAACAAGGGAACAATGTACTACTACTCGCGAGTACGCCAACAGCTGGCGCTCTTACGATTTGTGGCTATGCGATGAAACGCCGTGTTCAAATTTGTAAACAAGGATGAGCGCGCGCGCAAGTGATCGCCACGCACTGAGCGTAATCGAGCGCATATGAGCGCGCTCATCCTGTGATGTTGATCGCAGGCGGAACTGTATATTGTACATTTTGCTACAAAATGCTACTCCTTCGCCATTTCTAACCCGATTTCGATTCCGTTTGCTTTATGTGATGGCACTAGGTGAGGGCTTCAAAACTTCTACACAGAATTTTGACCTTTGCCTTCTTTGACCTTTGACCTTGATTTTTGACCTATATTGTACATTTTGCTACAAAATGCTACTCCTTCGCCATTTCTAACCCGATTTCGATTCCGTTTGCTTTATGTGATGTAACTAGGTGAGGGCTTCAAAACTTCTACACAGAATTTTGACCTTTGCCTTCTTTAACCTTTGACCTTGATTTTTGACCTGTATTGTACATTGGCTACAAAATGCTACTCCTTCGCCATTTCTAACCCGATTTCGATTCCGTTTGCTTTATGTGATGTAACTAGGTGAGGGCTTCAAAACTTCTACACAGAATTTTGACCTTTGCCTTCTTTAACCTTTGACCTTGATTTTTGACCTGTATTGTACATTGGCTACAAAATGCTACTCCTTCGCCATTTCTAACCCGATTTCGATTCCGTTTGCTTTATGTGATGGCACTAGGTGAGGGCTTCAAAACTTTACACAGAATTTTGACCTTTGCCTTCTTTGACCTTTGACCTTGATTTTTGACCTGTATTGTACATTGGCTATAAAATGCTACTCCTTCGCCATTTCTAACCCGATTTTGATTCCGTTCGCTTTATGTGATGGCACTAGTTGAGGGCTTCAAAACTTTTACACAGAATTTTGACCTTTGACTTCTTTGACCTTTGACCTTGATTTTTTACCTATATTGCACATTTCGCTACAAAATGCTACTTCCGGCGGGGACATATATTGCGCACCGCGTAATTTCTACTTTTCCTTGTTTTCACTCCAGTAGCTGCTAAATACCCGGATGTGTGACCTTGAGAATACCCACTGAGCCAAGAAGTCATTAATATTAAAAGTAAATTGCAAGGCCATTGACTTCGGCAGCCACATCTATCATGTGTCAAAATCCATGTAATATTTCTCAGAAATAATGAGTTGTAGAACCCGTGCTGCAATAAACATCGTAAGTTGACTTGTGTGCTTCAGAAATAAAGAAAAAAAATAATAGAATTAAGACAGGTAGTTTTTGTCAGTGTAAATTATGTCTTTTTTTAGATGTTAGATTTTAGTGTTGTTAGACTACTGCTGTTCACCATAAGTATTTTCATATGCAGCTTTTATATCATGTCCATCCACTCTTTTTAAAGAGTGCTTATGTTGTAAAACCAAACATCTCACCATTAGAAGTTGTCTAGTGCAAAAGAACTAGCAGTGTCCAAATCTTGTGTGATATACAAGACAGTTATTTATTATGAAAGATTTTTATGATGATAATTCATATTGCAGACAGTGGTGCTTTGGTTGAGTGTAAGGAGTTGATAATCATTAATGGTAGTACAGTGGAACTTTGAGGTTGGATATTACAAAACCTTCTCTAACTGGGTAATTACGGTTTCCAACTCTTTTTATTTCCTTGTTTTTATACCCTGATATAATGAGAAACTCAGTATAACAAGGCAGTCGTCATAGTTTTTAGGTCCTCGGTATTTAACGAGGTTTCTCTCTATTGTCTTTGCCACAGCAGAACAATTAATGTACTGATAGTACGTCTTTATAGTGTTTTAGAGAAAATGACTGTACATACATGATTGTATTTCATAGGTGAGGTGTTCAATGCAGAAAACTCTGAATAAATTTTGGTATACTGTAAAAGTGGATATTTTCGCGCGACAAATTTTTCGCGCTCGGCGGGGTTAGAAGAGTTTCGCGTGTTTTTAAATCCGCGGAATCAAGACGTCAACTACTGGAACATATGGCAAGCAAAAATATTAGCGTGCTTTTATTTTCGCACTAGTTTCTGGTTGTGCGAAATGCGCGAAAATTTCAACACAGCGAAAATGTCCACTTTTACAGTAGTGCACTATACCATCAACGGGGAGATAAGACATACTTCACCTCCCTGCCATGAATAACATCATAGCAAAACAAAAACAAAAAACCAAAACATTTGATGTGATTAATTTGTCATGCAAGGTCATACTTGGAAAGTACCCTTACCTGTTGACAACCACAAAGTTGTAGTTTCAAGAAGTGCCTGAATCGATATGGCAGCTGGTCTTTACACTTTTCTCCATCAATGTTCCCCTGTGAAATAAATTGGGTTGGTGTGTTTCGATGCTCATCATTACTCTACAGCGGCTGTCTGTAATAAATACAATTGTATGTCTTGTCAAAGTGTTGTCCATTTTCTTTTGTGTTGCGAGTGTTCATCTTCATTGTGCAATCAGTGGGTGTTGAGGATGGAAGATGTGCATGAAGTTGTATGCAGTCTGCCAAACTCAGGGCCGGCGGAGCGTTTTCAAAAGTGGGGGGGGGGGGGGGGCACTTCCAGGTTTCATGAGTTAACAAGCAAAGAAAAAAATGGTCTTCAGCTCACAAGCAAAAAAAAAGGGGGGGTCTTCAGCGGAAAAACATTACCTTACCGCGCTCACACTTCAAGATCTGTATCTTTTTTAGTGGCACTGACATACTTCTGGGTAAAAAAAAGTGGGGGGGGGGGGGAGGAGGGGTGGGGCCCAAAGTGATGACACCTTATGTATTCCTTTGTATGGTACACAAAAAGCGGGGGGGGCCCGAGCCCCACCCCCCCCCCCCCCCCCCCTCCGGTTCCGCCGGCCATGATACTCTTAATGCCCCCTTTTACTAGATAGGTAGATGAAATAAAAAGAAACATTCATCAGTATCCATTTAGATATTGATGTACAGGAATGGCATGATGGTGTTGTCTCTTTTCTACTTGTGGAAAGCTTCACCACAAGCAGAGTACATGTATCTAGACTATAAGTGTACAAGAAGGCAGTATGCTTTATCTGGGCATGATTGCAGGCAAGCCATATTATAATGAGGTTTCTGGTACATGTATCATACATTTTGGCTAAAAAAAGGACCAGCTATGGCGTATAAACAATTTAATCGGCAGTAGAAAACTGGGACTGCTGAAATCTCCTCGTCGAAGGGGTTACTCGTCAGGCCAGCTTGTTTTGGGGGTTTTCCCTATAATGTGGCATTTGTTACCACTCCATTCACTCAGGGATGCCAAGTTCAAAAAAAATTTATGAGTGAGATTTTCATGACTCGGCATCTCGGCATGCTAATGTGCGCGCGAGCGAGGGTGTGGGAGGGGTTTCCCCCCCCCCCCCCCCCCCGTGGCCTCCCACGGTAGGGAGCTATTTCAATTTTTAGCTCTTAATGGTGCGATCAGGTGCATATACTTAAGGGACTATTTTTTACTTATTTTGAAAGACAAAAGGGAAATATACCTTCATTTGCAACTATCACTTTAATCTTTTGAGCTATGCTCATTATTATAGGCCCAAGTTGGAGACTTCGCCCGATGCGTGAGAAAAATGGGTGTCATGCGTGAGATCGTGAGATGGGCCCTAAATGCTTTAGTCTCACGCAGAATGCGTGAGACTTGGTAGCTCTGTTCACTGCAATTCATTTTGACAGTGTCTATAATATGCAGTGTGCATGGCTACATCCTCGACTCTGTAAGGGACTTTTTACACAGCGCAGAAGTGTTAAGAAATGCCACATATTTTTAGGATTGGGCTGTGCATTCTTGATAGCAAAACTTTGGAGCAATTACATGCTGAAGTGGAAATCTGGTGAATTGCACTTCTTTCCATATTTTTGGGTGAGTGTGTGTATGTGTGTGTGTGTAAGTATTAAAAGGTGTACAAATTGTATTATAATATTTACTTTATTGTAATTCTCTGTAGATCAAATTCTGAAAACTGTAAAATTTGCTACAGTGTACAGTCCTATGCCGATGTACTACTTACGGAATGTCATCACACACACACACACACACACACAAACACGCACACACAAAAAACATAATTTTTCTTTCAGGTCCGAGTTTCTTCACTTTGTCTCCCTCTACAAATTAAATTTGTTAACCAAGAGTAATTTGTTAAGCAGTAGATGACAAGTTCGAGTCCCACTGGTTCCTTTTTTCCGACATGTTTGTTAATTTACAGATCAGCAGTTGCGATCTTAACAAATTTAATTTGTAGAGGGAGACAAAGTGAAGAAACTCGCACCTGAACCTTCACCCCTCTGAATAATATCTTTCTTTCATTTAATTTTTCTTAACAGGAAAAAATGTGTGTGTGTGCGATATGCAGAAAGGACTCATACAGAATTATTAGTGACAAAGACATACTGTCCTGCACTTTTTTATCTGTGCATTTATTGTGTAAAATACAATACAGATACAAAGATAATGTGACATACATGAAGGTATTAACATTAAGCTGATCATATAATAATCTTTGCCCAAAATGCTTACTATACAAGAATCAATGAAACAAACGCTGACAATCTTTTAATTTACCTTGTTTGTGTGACATTGCACATAATAAATGCAGTGTGTCCTGTACTATGATAGATTCAATGATTCCATTACGTCACGGGTGAGAATACACATAAACCATTACAACGCTTAGTAGCCATCAATAGGGCACATTGGAAGAGGACTGCATGTATATCACCATATTAAATAATTTTATATTTCATATAGTCTGGGTCACCCAACTACGACCCTTTCACTACTCCAGGCTACCTGGAAGACACCATAGAATTATTGAGAAGTGGAGGTAACTTAGGGATGTTGTCATGTAAGGGAAGGGGGGGGGGTCCAAATTTTGATTCTTACTATTAGTATTTACCTTTCTTCTTTTCAATCTGAATGTGTTGTGGTCCCTGTGAGTGGTTTAGTTCCCGATCATCCTGGGATTGATGCAATTAAGTTGCAAGCTCTTCTCAAAAGAGATCTTCATAAAATATTGTTTAGATCAATGCATATCATAGTCTATTCCAAGCATATCATCATGCATGTTGACACCTCCTCCACAAACTGTCGGGGGGGGGGGGGGGGGGGGGGAGGAGTGGGAGAGAGGGGCTGCTATTGTTCACTAGATGAAGTGCTCCCCTACTAATTCAACAGTTTCCTGCCCCCATCAACCATCAGTCGCCGGTCGGTCTGGTTTGTTGTTGAGGTGGCAAAGTCAGAAATCTCTGCCACGGTCCTCCCATACATGTGTACCAAACAGCAGAAGCTGCCCCCACATGTCAAAAGGGCTCCACTAGACAAGACGACCCAAGCTTGCTATTTAAAAGGCTGTCCTAACCCTTTCCTGTGAAAAAACACTCGTCTCACCACAAAGAAACAGGAATTCCCCCTGCGGTATGACATTGGGCAACAGATTTTATTGTCCATTCACAGGAATACAGAATTTGGAATGTGCATGACCAGCATAATCTGTAGGCCTACTCAGATATTAGGGGGATGTTTCACAAAGAATTTAGATTGATCTTTATATCCGAAATGCTGAAAGTGTTGATAAGTTGAAATCATTGCTGTCTATCTATTTACTTAATCCTAACTTTTGTTGTTGTTATATGTACATAATGCTGTATCTTTATTTAATATTTTTTCTGTATTAATGCGCTTAGAAATGTCAGTATTAAGGGCTATACATGTATACACGTAAGTGTTATCTTTATCATTATCATTAGCAGTATGTAGTAGTAATAGTAGTAATATCTAATATTCAAGATTAAATGAAAATTATAGTATGCTGTGTGTGTCTTCAGTGATATTCTCACTTCAAAGTGAAAATGCTGGTGACTTTATATGTAGCTATTAATATATAAATTATGAATTAAATGACAAAGGAATTTTAATGTGAATTTTCATAACAATTTGAGAGAAGTGGATTCTGAAAACACCAATTAAGACTGAACAGGGAAACCAATGGCATACATGTACCATATTTCTTAAGTTCATCTCAACTTTTCAGATTGACTTAAATTCTAAGTGCAACAACCCCACTGAAATGCATAAAAAGCCCCACAAGCTTAATGTACTATCATGTCCTATACAAAGCCAAGGATGAACAATTATTCCTACATGGGGAAAGAGAGGGAGAGGGAGAGGTACATATGTCATTCTTTTATCAACCCTAGCTGCACGGGGGTGGGGGGCTGGGAGGCCCCCATAATGAGAGATGGCAAGTGATGCTCGTCGAGAGAAGGTGCAATAAAAATCATCTCGAGAAAATTTGAATCTTTGCTTGAACCAACCCTTGCCAGAGGATGCGCAACAGACTCTCGTGAGCACCACGACACATTCCAACATCCAATCCAGATTTGTATCAGTTGAATTCCATTTTTGACTCTATATTTTGAGCACTTCTCACAGTTCATAAATTCAGTATGTATTGGTAAAAAAAAATAACGATGTTGATCAAAAAGTATTCCAACCACTTACACATGTACATGTATGTACAATGAACACAATACAGTACATTTTGTGGCTTCCCACATGCTTTTCATGCCATGATACAAGCTAAAACAAGAGTAACAAATCTGCCCCCTCCAAACACCTCCACCTCCCAAGAAAAGAAAGAAATATGCAAGATGTAGAAACATACACATGAGCAAATATTTTGACAAACAGAAATTCTAAAAAGGCAGCAGTTTACTGTTGACGGCAGGCCCATACATTGAGAGTGGCATATACATTGTATCACTTTTGTTGGCTCTAGAGGTAGCCTCCCTACAACACAACCTCCATTAGCATATGTGACCAGTCACCATTATACTTCAATCAAATCCAAGATTTCAATGAGGAAGAATCAGCAAAATGGTTGATGGCTAAATATCAAAAAAGAAAATCATATTCATTAAAAAAAAAATACAAAGTTTGCTGTCATTCCTACCTCCTGGCAAAATTTCCAAAGCTAGGAATACTAAAAAGAGAAAAACCAACAGAACTTGGAGCCTTATATACAATTGTATATCTTTTTTTTTTTAATAATACGAATTCTGTGGGGTTTTGTATCATCCTATTATTTTTAAGAACCTCATCTTTTGCATGCTTGACTGCAATTCAATGGCATCACTGATTTTCCCCAAACTGTTGTGCCATTTCCTGGAGGCTAGCTTTCTAACCATATTTAACCCTAATCAGGCTGGGCTTTTTTGGCTATGCTATATCTGGGGGGGGGGGGGGGGGCGGATTCCGCCCCCCCCCTTCAGATCTCACCTATGGAACGCGCGATCGCGCCGAAAATCGGCACACGCGACGCCCGCGACGTATTCTATCAAAATGTATGGTTGCTTTCTCCGAAAAATTTTTCTTATATTTCATATTAATTAATTATTGTAATTTATGCATAAAATCAGTTTTGGGCTCTAAATCACTTATTAATTTTTTTTTCTATTATTTTTTCTTATATTTTATATTAATTAATTATTGTAATTTATGCATAAAATCAGTTTTGGGCTCTAAATCACTTATTAATGCTCCAATTAAGCTAATTTCTTTTTTAGAATGTTTCTTGTATCATTCTTCTGAGACATAGGGTAAAAAAAAATCTGTATCGAAATTAATTTCTTATGTATTTTATTGTTTTTTGAATTTCTTATGTATTTCCTTGTTTTTTTACCTTTTGTTTTTGTTTGTTTTTTGGCCAAAATTTGTCACAGACATTTTTCGAAGCATTATTATGCTAAAATAAATTAATTTCGGCCATTCTAAGTGACGATATGAATTTTTATGTGAATTAATTGAAAAAACACAATTTGCATTGGATTTGTACACAAAATCACGTTTTGGAGCAATTTTGGGGTTGACAAATTTTTTTCGAACGGGCGTCGCGTCAAAACGGTACGCGCGGGCGCAACAATTTGGGTCTCAAAAGTTGCGCGATACTTGAAAGAAAAAAGTCATGAAACATCGCGGCGGGAGCTTATCGCGTTGCGAAGATATTGCGCGAAACGTCGAGGGGGGAGGGCGGATTCCGCGCCCCCCCCCCCCCCCCCCCCCCCCCCCCCCAGCCTGATTAGGGTTAAGGTGGGTGCTTGGAAAACTGAAAGGTCATATTATTCACCTTTGGAAAGCCTGGAGTGTGGAGACTATTATCCAAAACACACACAAAACAAAACAAAACCAATTAGCTAATCTATGTTGGCAACTTTATCCAGTCTTTGCTTCCAAAGATCACAATACATCTTCCTCTGCAATAACAAGTCATCTGTATTTCTTGGCACACTTTGTTTGTCTGTTCATATATACCGTGATTATGATAGAGGTTCTGACCTGTTGACTACTCGACTCAAACTGTGGGATTTGTGAGGCTAGCAACTACAATGTAGACATACAATGGGTATTTGCACGGATGTGTGCTTGTCAGAATGGCTTTGCATTGTGATTTTCGGTTTGTGTGTGTGCGTGTGTGTACACAGCTCAGAGCCTCATAATGCATATAAACAAAATGTGTCCTATTGAGAGTGTTGAAAACACTTGTCAATATCATTACATTCATGACTATGCAGAAATATGTATAGCCCTTGGCATATTTTAAGAACACAGATTATATGGAAAATGAATTGATAATCACATTCACAGACACACACACACGTGTCAAGCACATACCTGGTACATGTGTGAACATGTCTTTGCTGCATGCATAACACATAATGCATGCAAACATGAATGTACAAATGTATTAAAAAGAAAGACTGTTATACTCTTTCTCATATCCAGCAATGCACATGACCTATACATAAAAGTATATTTTTTTTATTAACACTATTTTCATTAAAATTACCCTCTTATTCATTTTTTTATTTTTTATTTTTTTGGTAAAAATAAGAAGTGTATACTTGATCATCTGCCTGTTGGTCTCATTCAAACCTTCTTTTGTATTTTTTTTTTATTTGAAAGTGCAAGAGATTGAAAAGAAAAGCAATTTATTCTTGCTCTGTACAACAGCCTATTAATAACATAACTCTTGTCTATGTGGAACGGTATGACATAAACTGCACATGAACCACAACCACTTTTGTGCAATTGAATGAATACACTATAAAACAGAATTTACAGCACTATAACGTGACAGACCCAAACACAATGGATGAAAGTGGAAAAGACAGCAATGACATGACAGAAAAAAGCAAAAAAAAAAAATGAAAGTTGGCAATATTTTTCAAATTTCACCCTAGAGTTGAACAGAGGCAAAACAATGTTTTAATCACACATCGAGGAATGCATACATGTAAATGTCACTGAGTTTGTTGCAAAAACAACGGTTACAGTGACACTGCTTTGTATTAAACCGAACAAAATACATACAACAATTTCTAGACATTGACATTGAAAGGAAAGATGATCTTTTGAAGAAAGCAAAAGTGGTCTAAAGAATTGTTCATAGTTTTGAGGACTTTGTCTGAAGGGAACTTTCCGTAATATTAGGCATAGTCAATCATTCACAAATTTTATACAGATTGTACCGTTAGAATACCATACGCACCATCAAGTTATACAGGTGTACCAAACACCAACGCTGTATAGTATATGTACACGTAGAGTTACACCTCATCTCTTACACCAAGTTGACGTACTTACTGCGACGTGGATACAGAAAGTAAGATTGTTTCAGCCATGATGCATAATACCAGACTAGCAAAACAGAAAGATTTGCAAATTCACACATTCATTGTCAATATTGGTAGACTTTGTTTGAGTGACCCTTCCCCCCTCCCCCCTCCCTTACGAGTATCATCATGGTTTGCCCCAAAGGTGAATGACTAGCAATAGCCAGCAAACGGTATCAACCAGGCACATTGTGCCATGCAAAGAAGATGAAAGGACATTGTGTCTGAATGATCTGGTATCAATATGTTGTATCTCATACAGTGGATGAATACATATCAACTTGCGTGTCTGACAGAGCTAGAATTCCCGCATTTCTACAGTTAAAATCATCAACCTTTCGCCATGAGAATGAGAATAAACATTGGCACTTATTTACTTCACAGGAGAAGCACAAAATATATTGCATACCTATGCAAATTCAGTTAATAGTATTCCTTCTCTTTTGTAACCCCCCCCCCCACCAAAAAACAAACAAACAAACAAACAAACAAACAGCCCTGTAACTGCTACACCACACCAGCTCTTTATGTCCTTGCTACTGAACATCTCCTCTTTTTGGCATGTTGTAAGTGTTTGACAACTTTTATACGATACTATGTACGCTAACATTCTATGGTATCTGCAGAGCGACCAAAACTTGGACTCCCTATGATTTAAGTCATCACAGGTCATGATGTCATCCTGGAAAATCCATCTCATATGGGATCGGAAAGAGAATGTGAATGCATTGCAGAAAACTACAGCACAAGTATTCTCCATACTACCATTCCTGCGTTCCTCGATTTCATGCTAACTTACTACAGCACTCGGCCCCACGCAACATATACAGTACTTAAGCAAGAAAACAGAAGTATTGAAAGAAAAAAGTTTATGTGAGCTTGATATCAAACAAACGGGAATTATACTTCAAATTTTTAAACCTGCCAGTGCCTAGGTTGACAGCTGGGGCAATGGAATGATATGTACACTTGACGGTGACATCAACTACTGAAAGAAAATGTGGTACAGTATTCATCGCATAATCGGGCATCTGATAATCGGGAACCTCGCTTAAATGACATACGCTTCCCAGAAACATTTCCAATGCATGTTATTTTCACTGGATAATCGGGCGGGGACCTCTGATAAACGGGACAATTTTTCTTCAAGCGATCTTTGATTTTGTTGATATTTTACACAAAAAATCTACCAAAATACCACAACAATATTTCAAAGATTCCCTATCAGTTGTCGTTGACATCGAACTTACAAAGAAAGCTTCGGACTGGTGTGTTTTGACCTCCGTCCATCCAGTACACTTATATGCATAGCCGAGGGGTACCGTGGTTGTGTATTCATTTACATGTACAGTACTTCAGTATGCATGTGTGTGTGTGTGTGTGTGTGTGTGTGTGCACTACATGTACATGTCGTATGCCGTTAGTGTATGGTGAGTGCTCATCGCGAAATCGGGCACCCCGCTTAAAGGGGCCGTGTTAGTTACTCCCAACCTGTCCCGATTATGCAATGAATACTGTATTATCAAACAATTCATGAAACAATACACAGTACAGGTCAAAGAGCTATGTGTTGTATGATGTATTAGGAACTCCTCGTACCGAGCCCCTGTACGATGCCTAATTTATTGAAAGTGCAGATACTTTGCAAACAAACAAATATTCAATGCTTGTGCGTACTTTGGTAACTATATCAAGACTACACGTAAATATAGATATATGAAATTTTACTGATATTCAACAAACGATGCAAAAGATATCATATAGACAAGAACATCACTTGTAGACCAATATTTTGACCAACTGAAATGACTGATATTTTCTGTCTTTTTCCATTTTCTGTCTTTTTCCATTTCCATTTTCTCTTCTTTTTTTGTCAAGAAAGGTATTAGGAAAACAAAAGGCCCATGAACTGGAGTGCTTGTTATCATGATTGTCTGAAAGGGGAATGAGACCCAAATATACATGTGGATTGAGTGAATGCAGCAATGTTAGAACACATCAGTGAAAGTTTGAGAAAAATTGGACAATACATTCAAAGGTTATAAATTTTTAAAGTTTTGGTGCAGCCACTGCTGGATAAAAAGACTACTACAGTTTATAATATCACATATGAAATAAAATATAAAGAAAATATTATGAAAATTCAACAAATTTTCATTTCTTTAATGAAAAGCACACATTCCCTTGAATTCTTACTGATATATGCCCAGGGTAATGTCAAGTGCTCTTTCACTATGCTAGCAAAGTGAAAATATGTTGAATTTCCTTGATATTTTCTTTCACGACAGTGGTGTGAGAAAGCAGTGCGAAGAGTTGTTTGGGCCCTACTTCAGAAATGACAAACCCTTGTCACATACCAAGTCTCATCACAAATAGACCAGAATGGCTGTTTGATATTAAAGTTCATCACCACTTAAGGCAGGTAGTATATATGTGCACCTTTTGCGCTGAACATCACAAGCTATGTTTGAGCTTTGTTCTGATGGAGAACACACGAGAACATTATCAGAATATCAGCTCAACAAACATGATTGAGCAAGCCCTGTGAAAGCTACAGTTGTATCACTAAAGATTATAACCCACATTATGCCATTACAAACAAAGACACAAGTAAGTGTAATCCCTATGACTGCAGTGCTTGGCTCCACATCAGCCATACATTCAGTCTTGTCAGTAAATATTAATCAAAGAATGCCACGATCAGATTTGATTTTTAACACATTATAGAGATATCAAAGTCGGTGTTAAAAAGAGGACCAATTAAAACCAAAGTCGGAGCTCAAACCTCCAAATGGAATGACGACCAACTTCATACCCGGAGTCTCGCGGAATGAGTCTGTACTAGCAGACTTTTATTTGATTATTTGCTCCACAGTTCATCATGATTGTCCATAGATATGCCCTCTTCCACATTATCCCAATCGTTAGTGTGATGCTGCTGCTGCTACTGCTGCTGCTGGAAAGACCAATGGACTGTTAATCACTGATACTTTCTGTTGTATTTCCATCACGTGGATACACATCCCACAACATCGGGAGGTCACACACAACTCTACATCATTAAGTCTTTACAGCCAATTACTTCAATGAATCTCTGTTCTTTTCTACATCCTCAAAAGCTTCCAGAGCTGTGCCATTGTGTTTTTTAAAGAGAAATTTCGACCCAAACTATCAATAATCTCGACGGAGGCCTAATGCGAAAATGTCGAAACAGTTTTTGAAAGTCCAACAAAAGTGTGCTGCAGATGAAGTGGTGAAGGACAGATAGAGAGAGAGAATGTGTGAAAGAAACTCATGTACTCTGCGGCCCAGGGCTTCCGTGTGATGGTGGCGAGCTGTTTGAGGTAGGGTAATCCGCACTGGGCATCTGGCTGGACGCCGGCTGTACGGAGTGCTGCTCTCCGGTCCCCGCTGGTGGGTTGGCCATTCCGGGGGTTATCTGATGGGCGGGGCTTGATGCGGAGGGGGCTCTGCTACCGGTCTCCACTGGTATCGATGGGTGGTCGGGTGAGGGCGGGGCTATAGGCACAGAAGGAACCTCAGAGGCACTGCGACCTGCCAGAGAAGATGTGATTGAATGCGAAATTGGAAGTGGACCTGGGGATTATTTTGAACTTTGATTTGTTCCATATTGATCGATTTGTTTCTACCTTTCCTGAAACCCACTTTTCAGGATGTAGTAGTGTATGACACAACCAGGTATTGATGAATTTTGTTACTCACTCAATCTCCCAAAAAGGCATGAAGAGATTTCATGGATATTAACAAACATGTTCAGCGTATATTCTACAGTGGACCTTTTTTTCTACATTGATTGATAAAGATTTTGGTCTCAAATATTTTGTAAAACATTGCCAAGTTACATATCTTTATATCCATTTACCTTTGCAAGAAGTGTGGCAGGTTACAACTGTTCTTTGGTGTTTATATGAAAAACAAACATACTAAAAAAAAAATCGAGATAAATATTTCTAGTAAAGATAACAAACTCGCATCTAATTACCTGTTTCTGTAGGATTCGGATGGGTGTAAGGAGGAGGTAGCTCTTCGTATTTAGGCAGCTTCCACTCATTGGACCCTCCCCCTCCCCCAATGATTCCAGGGTACGGGGGCGGCTCGGGGAAAGCTCCGACCGGGGCGTTGCCCGTCATGATGTGGGGGTAAGCTGGCCGTTCCTCAAAGCCTTGGTTGTCTCCATGTTGCAGGGCATCAGCATGGGCCAAAATCTGAGATATTTGAGAAAAAAACCCAGATATATACATTTATTGCAACAATAGCTAATGGCACAGGTTGGTACAAATCTGAACTTCAGAACACACATTGACAAGAGTCACTCGTAATGCTCACATACACATTGTACTGTATGGGTACAATTTATTCTTGTCAAATGGCTGTCTACACTACATTTTGTATCTGAGCTTAAACTTTAACAATTCAAACTGCAGTAGCTCTGTACCAAACTCTACCACCACAAAAACAGGAGGCTAGTATTATATTTGGTGAATGACCGGTGGCCAGTGTCAACTCTATTGGAGTAAGGTCTCTGTCCAGTGTGTAAAGAAAAAGGGAAAAGTTCTTGTGGTTTAGTGGTTTGGGCACACAACATTTCAACAGGAAGCCTGAGGGTTCAAGCCCTGTGATGGCACTAGTGTCCTTGAGTTACACACAATATCCTCTACACCCTTCCTCTCTACCCAGGTGTATGAATGGATTAACAGTGGAGAGTAGAATGTTACTATGGTGTATTGCTCAATAACCCTTTGCGTGCTTGGAGTGCTGATTGGCACAGAAAAACCCACAGCATTGTATACACTGTCCCTAGCACAGAAAGGGTTTAAGTGGCAGCCTGGCTGTGATTACTACAGAGACTCCAACCCCAAGCACCTTCTGATCTGGAGATTCTCTCGCCTGAAACCCCTAGCAAACGGGAGACTCCAAGCTGATGTGCGCGAAGCGCGAAGTTCCTTGCGACCGGGGTCCAGCTCTAGGGTTCTAGATGCTCTCTCATGCTATCTAAGGCTTATTTTTCAACATGCGATGGCAATTAGTAAGAAATCCTTTCCAACGGGAGACACAGAGCCAGGGCGGGAGAAATTAAATCTCAAGCGGGAGAACGGGATATTTTGCAAAAATGAGCTTTCGGCGGGAGATCTCCCGTCGAAAGTGGGAGAGTTGGAGTCTCTGTTACTACGATGGAGCAGTAGAGAACACTCTAGGCGCAGGTTTGATTCTAATGACAGGGCAATACAGCACCAAGAACACTACAGTTTTGTACAACCACTTTTCCTCGTATCAAAGTGTCATTGACATACAAATGAAATGGTGAATGGAACTGAACTCATTCATGGCCACCATTTCAAAATGTCACTGATTTTGTACACACTAGTTATCAGATTGCCAGTGGAAGCAAAAGAAAGAGCATTGCTTCAGAATTCAGAATGCACTTTTCAACTTTACAGTGACTGGAGGGCATGTTGGGATGTGATGCTATATTGAGAGCATAGAAAGCCCACCAGGATGCGACTGGTACATGTTTGAAGTTCACTTCTATTAATGTACCTCAAAACTGTCACAGCAAATCTTTCTACACTTTCTCAGATATACTCGTGTCCCATTCAGACACCAAATACCACTAAATATGAGTTTCGTCAACCAATCATTGCTCTAATCGCTTCAATATTCCTACTCATATACTGTAAAAGCTGTTATTTTTGCATACAGATATTTTTGCAATAGAGGAGGTCACAGGCATTTTCGCAAGATGATGTTTTCACGATATGACATCGAGGGTATCATAAAGTGCACGCCACTCTACTGTACATGGCAATGTGTTTGTGTGCTGTTAAATTTGCATCCCTAAAGTGATTTGCAAAATTTGTGAAAATGACACTTTTTGTAATTAGTAAACAAGCTACCATTAAACAGTCCTCCAGTAGTAAAGACTAAGAGCATGTATTCATTCACCTGTTTATCTCACAGGTTTGTGAGGAAGAACATACTTTAGTATCCTTTCCATTCTTAAATGGCACTTCATGGATAACGCATTTTAAGATTTCAGACCGAAACAAAGATTGTCAGTTGTTGTTGTTGCTGCTGCTGCTGTTGTTGTTATTGTTATTGTTATCACTCTTGGTTGTTGTAAGGTGTGATGTGCATCACTGCGCAATCCTCCTGGTCCTTCGCATGACATGTCAAGATGGGACTTTAAAAGCTGTGCATATGTATGAGAGTATCTACACCTATGTCACAAAATTTACTTTGTATACACTCAAAGGTGGAAATATGAATTGAGATTTCAACTTGTGAAATACATTTTTGGAGGGTTATAAATGGGATGTTTAATTGAGCAATTGAGGATATTGCTTCATTCTGTGATAATGTCAAGTTGTGTTACAAAACCAAGAATCACAATTAATAAGCCTAAAGTGCTTGTCACCTTGGATAACGAATGTGTAATCAAGCTGTTCCTGCACAGCAAAGGAGAGGGTCTCAGAAATAACTTCCAAGTGGGAAGAACCAGGTAGTAGTTCTCATACTACAGACCATCTAAGTGGGTCTTGAGGGATTAAATATGAGTTCATGATACATTTGTAGTATCACTGAAACTATGGGTCAATAGCTTCAATTTTTTGCCAAACCAGAAGCTCCAAGACTCGCAAACTGTATGCTGCACGATTTCACCAATGCCTAAAATACTGCTCATGTGACACCACTTCACAGGAATATACTGTACAGACATATATGGATATGAAGCTCTTCAAATATGGTTCAGCACAAGCAAGTCTGGTTGGAGAAGATCATTATTTCCAGTAAACACTGATATTTTTCTATCATTTTATGGTTCTTTTTTTAAGAAGTAGTCTTTTAAAGCTTATTTTACAGCAATACACATTTGCAGGGTGGTCCACAACTTGAAATTTTAGCATGTTGCAAGCCAAGAATCTGAGAATATTGCAGAAATTGAATATGCGCGGAGCGTACACAATGAGTACATAGTACGCAATATTTTGCTGCTTATCTCTCTTTGTGCTGCTTATATTCAATGTTCTCTCTAATGTTTTGCACACAAATATCTAAGTACCAGGTAGTTTGATGTGTCTTATGTTATGCACATGTTTTGCAAATTTTGAATACTTTTACTTTGAGCTTGTTGCAAATTCTTGAGGATGTTGCATAGCATGTTGCTGGCTTTTGAGGATGTTGCACAAGAATTTAAGCATGTTGCAGCGACATGCTAAAACCCCTCGTGGACCACCCTGCATTTGTATAACATTATGCTCCAATGTTCTGATTCGAAACAAAGAACCATCGTCAGACTGAAAATCACAGGACACATTTGGAGAGTGTTTGATGGGGAATGTACATGTATGTATAAATGTGTGAATTATGGAACATAAAGCTCCACGGAACACTGTAGTGTGCTGTTCACACGTAAAGCCAATCAAACAATCGAAGACATCCTTAACAACATGAACAACAAAGATAGATAAAATATTGGCAGATGCACCACTGCTGAGCTTTTAGTGTCACTTGTTGAGGTTCATCCCCATCCAATTCTAGGAGCAGTAGACAGCGCATTTCCTGTTCCCAATTGGGCCGGTTAGTCTCGGCCATGGATTTCAGCCAAGAGATGTGCGTCAGGTCGACTATTTCGGGCACATTTTGATTTCTGCCCCTCTTCGGTTTAATCAACCAACTAATAGAAACATACAGTGTACAGTGCCATTGCCAGGCACAAACTCACTCACACACACACACACACACCAAAAAAAGAAAAAAAAAATGAGGATAAAATAAGAATACGATTGGCATCAGTGTCAAACAATATCGGTAGTGGCGCAAATAGGTATGCCTAATATTTAGCTCAGCACCTGTCTAACATGCTTTGAAATGTCACGCAACATTGATCTGACATGGAGTATGTCCCCCACTTTGAGAAGGACAAAGGTCGAAAACTGTATTCCTTTCTTTTCATTTTTTTTTTTTTTTGGGGGGGGAGGGGGATACCAGCTTTCCAGTGTAGATCCGGTGAACACAAGGAAACCGCCCACAAAAGGACAAAAAGACGTGAAACAAAAACTGCACATCACAACACCTATACTTTTACAAGCAGCTGCATGAATAGCAAGACAAAAAAAGACAAAACAAAAATTTGAAATATCATTCAAAATGCACGTACTTGTGCAAAAAAAAAAAATTCTTTGATGCTAGTTTGAGATATTGTGCTGTCTTGACAATAAAGTTTGGGCTTCATTTTTAACAACAACAAAAAATTTAGGGATGTCAGGTTATTTCGTGTTTCCAATGTGCATTATTTACCCCCAAGACAATAATTCAGAACACTCTGACGAGAGATAACTTTGCCCAAAAATTGCTAAAATGAAAATTTGGGGGCGAACGTACGAATGCTGGACTGACATCTACAGTAATACGTACCAAAATATGAAGGTCAAATGATAAATGTTCATTGAAAATTTGTTCTTCAAATGAATTGCCTGATATTGATTAGAAAAGATAACATCAGCCTTTAAATTCTATTGAACACTGTCTTTTATACCATTTCTAGACTTTATAGTTGTGAACATGCAAGTTACATGGACTGACGAGTACCGGTATGTGAGTTTTGTCAGTCCACGAAATGTACAAGTTTTGTACGTTCACCACTAAGTCTAGATAGAATATTTAATTTAATTTAATTTAATTTAATAGAATTCTTGTTCAACAGTTATCAGCATCTCATAAAAACAGAAAGAAAGATAATTTACATTGACCTTTGGCATCTAACCTTTTCAGGTCATGCCAGGTGATTGCTAAGAGCAAAATTACCTGCCTACGATATGTATTCACCCTGCTGTGCCATGAAAATGAAAATAGCGTACTAATCACCCCGTATTGGAGCCAGAGATGGTGCAGTTTACAAATGGTGATTAGGACTGCTTTGGTACTCTGTCATCAGCGTGCGGAAAGAGTCACTTAAAAGAGAATACTTCAAGGATGCAGTGTTTGGTACTTGATATATGAGGCAAACATTTTTGCAATGAGGTCATTGCCTGATAACACATAGTACAACATAAAAGAAGATGGTGAACAAAAGAGATAAAAAAAGGACAGAAAAAAAATGGAAGACAGATGAGAGAAGAGAGAGAAAGAGAACAAGAAGAAAGGAAACACTGCCAAACAGCATCATTAGCTTGTTTTCACACCAGTCGAGAAACGTAATTGCAATGCTGAATTAGTTACGATTGCAATTGCAATTAGGATTATTGTCCACACACGCAACCAAGGAAGGCTTCCGGGATATTGCTGTTTTTATTTTTCGGAGGGAGAGAAGAGGTGTGGCTTCTTTCTGAGTACCCATTAATTGCTTTTGAGCGGTATTGTAGTGCACGCTTTGACTGCAGTGCAGGCACCTCTGGGGGGCATTTCATGAAGCATTTTTGTCCGACAACTTGTCGGACAAATTTGCTCCTAACTAATAAGATGCAAGGATGTCAGTAGCTTTTAACATTTCGTCTGACAAAATGCTTCATGAAATGCCACCCAGGAGCGTGATTTTTCTGCGGAAGTGGTTGTAAGGTCACTGTAAGCTCTGCCCCAAAAAACATGATTTGTGGGTCAAACCATACACACGACTGTTACGACAAAAACGTGATTCTGGAGAATTGTGATTCGAAAACCCTTTCAGACCGTCATTTGAATCACGCATGGAATTAAGATTCAAATCACTCTCCACGATTCCAGTTTGCATAAACATGGCCAAAATGCATCATTTGAAAGATACTATTGATGCGTCATTTGAATAACGATTCTAGTGATGCATCATTTGAATCATGATTCCAGCGATGCGTCATGAGAATCGTGATTCAAATTATGCACTCTCGGTAAGTGTGAAAACGGCTACCATGAGGAAGTGGGAAAACAGGGATCAACCAATAAAAGACAGCTTCTGGTAACAGATATGACTAATCACTGTATGATGACACTTTTGTGATGTCACACAGAAAGTACAAATATGAGACTGCATAATGTTTACAGAGCTAAACCAGTATATTATCAAAAGGCGTAGATATCATGTTCATTTCTCATGTTGTTCGCGTGTTAGCCAGCAGATATTATGTGAGTTTATTTTGTCGGGTCACTGGTATAGACTGCACTCCTTTGCATGCATGCTTGCATTGAAACATATAAGTACAGAGCACAAGCTAAGAATGATGCCAATGAAATTGTTGCCTGTCTGACAGAAAGGGCTCTAAGGCTTGCATGCTCTAAACCTTGCTATGGCAGGACCCCAAGGCATGCATGCTCTGCCCATATGACGCTTGCTAGGGCCCTTCAGCTGGGCAGATGACGAAATGTACTACTACTCTAGAGAGATACAGAAATAGTCTGACACATCATTACATGATACAATGTAGAAGCAAGATTTAGGGCCTATGCTTTTAAGATTCCAGTGACTACCGGTATACAGATGGAACACATGAGCAGATACAGTGTAGTTTTAATGCAAATGGTGGTATAAGAAGCAAGAGAAAAGCCCTTTTCACACTTGTGTTTCTTAACCCTGGACTTTCTCTGACCCAGGACTATCGTTAGTCCCGTACCAATTTTTTCAGCTTTTTACACTGGCCAATTAGTCCTGTACTATCTCTTGTCCGGGGCTAAGGAGAAAACTGACCTTTCTACACTCGTTTTTCTTAGCCCCGGACTTTCCAAACCACATGAATATTCATGATTACGCTTGTGCACTGTACACGTACACGCAAGCACCGGCAGCACTTGATTACCTCGTTTCTGATTGGTCAGTGGGAGTCGGACTTCGTCTCCGTCGTTTAGCCTCAGATTATTTTTTCGTTCTGTTTACACTCACTTGCTTGGCACCGCAATTGCGGTGCTAACCCTGCTATTTTGCAGGGCCAGATAGAACGGGATTATCGGTGGGGCTAGCCCACTTTGGCAAAAACGAGTGTAAACAGAAAGTGGGTACGGATAGTCCCGTACCAACGGTGGGGCTAAGACCCCCCCCCCCCCCCCCCTTAGCCCCACCGTTGGTACGGGACTAAGCAAAAATTTACAAGGGTAAAAACCCTATACAGTACTTCCACTCATGCACTGCATGCACACATAGACATCCTTATGCTATGCAATCAAACCGTCTATAAAACAACCCACTATTAAACACAGTTGGAAAACTGATCTCATTTTACATATAAATACAGTGTGCAAACAACTAAATCATTGTATTCAGACTCGTGTCACAACTCGTGACCCAACAAAACATGCCAGTAATTGAATGTTGAGCCAATGAAATGTACATAAATCTCAAAATAAACAATCTGATTTAATAGTCAATAATCATTCTGATTCACATCTGACTGCATTTGGTTCAACAACAGATTGCTCAGTTTCATGCAGCAGGTAAGAAGGATGCACCTCACAGGTCTTGGATTTTAAAAGCAAACTGCTGTACGGTGCACTCTCATTATGAAACACGGTTTAAATAATGCAGTTCTTGTATGTTAAACAATGAAGTAAAAATTTAGGTCTCAAAATTACCATCGATACAATATCTTTACACACTTTACTGTTCGGCTATTTATCATGAAATTTTGATATTTAATGGGAGAAAATTGCCTGTCCCAAGGACTTTGTTACAATGCAGAAATGAGATGATGCTTTATTAGCAGGTACCATTTGATGATGAGAAATATTCAAAGTCTGAATATGATGAGAAATATTCAGAGTCTGAGAGCTAATGTGCTGCCACACAATAGTATGGGCAATGGTAGCCCGACCAGACGCTGTAATTACGCCATGCGAATACAGCGTCTGACAAGCGAGGCATATAGCTTCAAAGTGAGGAACCTCAACACAACTAAAAAAACTTATGAAAATTCATACTTTTACTCTACAAAGAATATGTTGCTCACGCTAAATGCATGCTTGTATTACAGAAGAATTGTTCACCACACCGGGTCCATAGATAGCCCTTGCGATAAGTCCGTGGAACAAAAAACTGACAATTTCTGGCGCAATTTGACCGTCCGGGTGGCGTTTTACCGTTTATCGTTGCAGAATTCAAAATGGCGCCTTCATGCTCCAAAGCGAGCGTGGCGTATGCGGTGAGAACGTACTGTATTACAGAACCTATATCGTATTGCATAGGGCCTACTGCCTAACGTCGTCTGCTAGCTGCGGAGAGATCCACTATGAGTGCGTGCGCTGCTTAAGTGTAGCAGCATGGTCGATAGCATACAGCTCTATGGGGCATTCACATCACGTATACGTATGTGTATTCAAATTGGCCTGGTGTGAAAGGCAATGTACCGTTTGGACATGCTGGATATAATCATCAATTTCGGTAAGTTTCATAACGTAAATTTGAATACTGATAGCATAGATATCGAGTCTTATTATTGAAGATTGTATTAGATGAGTTTGAGGTGACAAAAATGATCTTACATATCAGGGTAATTCCATGGGGTTGGGACTGAAATTGTGACATACAAGTTGAAAATTCAAGTTGGGTAAATTGAAATTTCCTTTTTTCCCCTGAATTGTTACTCCCATTCTTCAACTTATTCCACTAGAAATCTGTTTATTACTTCGCACACTTTCAGTCAGCATGGGTAAACAGGTATGGCAAAATACCTATGTTACACGGACTTCATTTGTTGACATCCTTCATAATTTTGTGTTCTGAAATGATAACAATGAACACATCCACGTTTTTTTCATCCATAGCACATCAACATGTTATTTAACAGGTGCATGAGATCATTATTAGTAAGATTGTATGTTCTGATGTCAACTGCAAGCCACTTTTATTAACATGTTTTTTTCTACAAACCATTAACAATTTCAATCAAAGGTTTAACTTTTTCATCAAGAGTGACACAATGACAATATTTTTAAAAACACCACAATTGAAGCAAGTGATTTGTATGGGTATTCAAGTGAAAACATGATTTTATTGTTATAATCAGGGGTTTTCAGACAACAACCTCGCCCACAGTGTACTACCTATGTTACACGGACAATATGTCTTTGTAACATAGGTACACTACGACATATCAACTGATTTCCTTTATTGTGGTGTGAGATGTTAAAACCTACACATATAGACTTTATGTATGTTCCCACAAATAACACTATTGTAACAGTTCTTTGGAATTATATCTACTGCACACCTGTGGAACAATACCTATGTTACACAGACTTCAATTCTTTGTAACTCTGGTATGAAAGAAGGCAGACTTAATCAGAAGAAGAAGAAGAAAGTGAAGCTTTACACAATTTGACCTTATATACACTAACAACATCATCAACTAGTTGTCAACTAACTAAGAAAACTAATAAAGAGAAATCAGACAAGTCTTCTTGTCTTCTCCATGTTCTTTGTTTGAAATTAATTTCTGCTCTTTTGTCCAATGTCCATTTAGCCCTCGATTTTTGTTTTTCTTCTGTCAATTTTCCCTCTGTGCAGTTTTCTTCTTGTCTAGTTTGTTACATTCACTCTTCTTGGGTGTTGCTTTGTCGGCTTCCTCTCTGTTTGTGGAGTGCTGTGGCTGTGCCCTTTTCACTCTTTCACGTAGTTTAATCACGTAGCGGTGGCAGAGGAGGAACCATGGCAGATTCATCAACAAACTGAACAAAAGGTGTTAAGAGAAATAGAATATTAAAAAAAATAAAAAGAAAATTTTTGTCGGGGTTGACTATATATTCCTGTTGATGTATCTGTGTGTTTATGAATGGAATTAAATGATTTTAACAATTTTGCTTGCATTTCTACCTCTTGGCATACCCATTAGCTAGAGTTCCATGTGTACCTCCCACCAAAATTGAAAAAAAAAAATGGGTTATGCTTAAAATGATGTAAATATATTATTAATAAAATAATATAGCATGTAAAACATAGGAAAATATCATTTTCATACTCTATGCCAAAAACTTGTTTTCAGATGTAAGCTAGGAAGGGCAGGTCGCTGCCCCCAGTGTCCTAGCTAAGGTTAGGGCTAGGGTCAGGGTTACGGTTACGGTTATGGTCCTTAATAGACTCCCAAAATAATACTAGGCCCTATTTATATTCATCCCCCATCGAAATTGTCGCCCTCTTTTTGGATGATAGTGTAGAGCAATAATAGTCCAACTTTGATTGGGGTTCATAATTTTATTGAAGCCTTTCCTACCCACTACCCACCCAAACTGAATAGGACACTGGCATTTTAGCTTTGAGACTTCACAGTGGGTGAACATGGAATGGAAATGGTGAATCCTTGTGAAATGTTAACAACTTCATCAGAGCATCTAACAGGTCAGTGAAATCTTGGAAGGAAAACATTGACATTTTCGAAGTAAATCTGTTAAAGAGAAAGAATTTCACAGCTCCTAGTTCCCTCAATATCACCAGCAAAATAAGGCAAACTCTATTTCTCTAGTTCAGATGCAGTCTGGACATTTACGTTTTTCAACTAATAGTGATTAATACTAACTCTAGCACGTCTACCTTGGTAGATACCTAATGACAAAAGGGTCCAAAAATTCACAATAATCGGGAGGTAAAACAATTCTATATTGCAGTGAAGATACACTGATATACTTTTGTATGGCTTTCTAAGAGAGGAATATATGCTCCTTTTGCAGAGACCAGCATGGACGGAAAATTTGGCGATCAAAATTATGAACATGAACCTGTAACAAATATCTCAGTATGTGGGACTACAGTATCATCGTCCACAGTATTTTTGGCCAGTTCAGAGGTTTAGATGTCGTTTTTTTTTTCTCTAATAGAGTTACAGAATGTGACAAATGTTATTATTTTCGTAAAATAGCGGAAAAGCTTACCAATTGACATCAGAAACATTAAAACTCCTGTACCTACGTTACATGGACAACGGCAGAAAAACAGATCTTGCGCTGTCCAGGTAGGTGTATATTGGCTCTGAGTAGTTTTTCTGCCATTGGGGGAGGACTGCCAGTGACATGAATACGATTGCTGAAGTTAGTAGCTCTTCTTTTTATCGTGAGAGCGTCTTTCCTTACCTACGTTACACGAAGAGACTGGACATCGCCCTGAAGTACAGTGATATGTTCCATATTTTCTCGTTTATTTGGAGGATGTTGATGCTAATTTTTGGATAAGAATACTCCTGAAATATAAATCTCATTATAGAAATACAGTTTCTGATCATATTATGATTGGAAGTGTATGTAAAACCATGCTATACCTATGTTACAACAAAAATTGCCATGGACTTCGTTTGTAACATAGGTATTATATGAGGTTGCTTGAAGATGCTCTGGTGTTCTTATTTTGTTACAAATGTTTATGTGCCTTATAGTCTTTGTAGAAGTCACCTTGCCTCTCTTAATTATGATAGGCATAATGCTGAAAGGTTGTATATTCCTGTTTTACATTGCCATGAAAATGGCATATATTTATGTCACAACATAAACCACAAAAAACCATGGGACATCATTAGTGAAACAGTCATAGACAAAATACATTTGTACACAGGCTTGTTTTTTTTTTCATCAAATAATTCTTCACACATTTCTCTCCAAGAATAACTGCAAACTACAGACAATTATTTGATAATTTTTTCAGAATATGACTTTTATTCCCTACACAACATGAAAATCTAGAGAAGACCCAACCCCATGGAAAGACCCATATCAAAATTGAAAGCGATCGTAATCCGATTACTGAGCTCTCTTCGTGGTTGGTGGTCCCGCGAGTACAGCCCTGTCGCGACGTACCTACGTACAGCGACTGGGCTGTGTATAGTTAGGGCAATGGTGGTATCACAACAGTACAAACATATATCATGTGGCAATCTATCATTTCACGACAAAGATTGCAACATGTCCAGTGGTACGCTGATTCCAAGACCATGCAATTGTAGATCAGATGACCATCAGCATGACAGGACATTATATCATTAATTTGGCACTTGCTGGGTCAGTGATACTTTTGCAAGTCTGAAGTACTCAAAACTTTCATTTTGGTAATACTGCTTGGAAGGATATCATCTTGGCTTCCTCTTTGTCCAGGATGTGTGCGGACATACAAGAACAATGTATGGTATAGATCACAAATGTATTGTCCTAGCAGAATCAATGCTGTACTGTACTATTTTCACTTTCATACGGCAAAGTCTGCCAATTTCGAGTGCCCATTAAATGCTACTGCTACATTCAACAACTTCCAACAAAACTACGGAGGGGGGGGGGGGGGGGAGGGGGGACTTCCTGAATAAATGTCATGTTGTAGCTATGTAGTTGTAGCTAGACTGGATAAAGACCTCTTTGTTGTTTCCCAACCATACATGTAATTATAAACCTAAACGACAATGCAGGCTTTTTCAGGCAAGAACATTGGTGTATCTGGTTTTAGTGGAAAGCACAGATCCTGTCCAGTACATCCGATAGGGCAGAGTGGGTGAAGTCATTCATAAAGGGAATAAAACCAGGGGGTATTTGGAGTTTCCCCTATTTTTTTCATACTGCAAAACATTCAATTGATAGCTCTCAGTTGAGAAGAGAAAAATCTACGGTTTTCCCTTCTGGCAAGTCATCAAAAGCCTGCCTGTCTGTCTGTGGTTTCTTTGTAAAGGAACTCGGCTTTTCTTCGAGAGCAACGTTCCCCAGAAATCCAGCTGAAAACTCCTTTTTCAACAAGCACACAGTGTCTGCCAACACCCATTGTACTGTACAAATAGACTGGAGTACCTCATACACTTTGTATGCGGGGTATTTACACAATGTACACTGTATTTGTAGCTCACGTCATACAATGTATGAAATAAAAATGGGCAAGTTTTGATTTTTCTACTTTGAGCATATGATTTAAACTGTACATGTACCATAGCACAAGGTGCAATATGTACTAATTTAAAGCTAGAACAATTATGAAATGACGATGATGATTAAAGTTCAATCCTATCAATGTATACCATCAGAAAATAACTAATAAATTTGCATGAAAAATGAATCATGGTAACAAATGGTACATGCACGTGTAGGACATTTGAAAATTCATTTTCTTTTTTTTTTACCCCCAGAATTTCAAATGCAAGTGAGTAACCTACGGTATTAGGACAAAAAGTCTAAGGGACATGTTCCTTTCTTTTCTTGGACTGTACATTAGGAATTTCATTTGTCAGCTAAAAAATCAATATACCTACACATGTACATAGATTATGCACATGGGAATGTATCAAAACTTCCATTTGATGTCCCAAGTATCCTAATACAATGTACTTTTCAAACACAATTATTATCATCAATTTAAAATGACTCACTGTATATAGTTGAAATATTTCAAAGTTCTATCATACAAGCTGGGCATGTCTGAAACATAAAAATAACATGTCTAGCTAATTAATCAAGAAATAAATCAAAAGTTATTTTCAGTATTACATGTAGCACATGTGGAATAATATGACAGTAATGCATGCAATACCAATATACCATGCACACTTTTGTACAGATCATCTACAGTGTATTACTTTATTGTTCTCCATGATGATGACTTATTAACAAACATCACTGCAGTTATCAGTGGGAAATATGATGTCAGGTAAACTTTTGCCTTTGAACACAACTTAATTTTAAAGAGAACTCAGAACTATGAACAAAAGAAAAGAACATGCACATTACTTTTTATTTTCTTTTTTTGATAATTGCTTCCAGTCATGATAGACAGAAATTTGAAGAAAAGATACAATATACTAGCTGAAACAAAGGAATAAATAATGAATTAATAGACAATATACACATTTTTTTATCCTGTATTATGATAAAGAGCTAAGTAAATAGTGGCTTAAAACAAACTGTACTTCAACTTCATTACATTTTGTCCAATTGAAATAAAATGTTCACTAATTTTGTTTGTCTCATTTTACTCATTTAAATACAAGTCTATGTGTACTTGGAAAATGGAGTTTAATAGTTGTGCATGTGCATGGTGTCTTGTGAATTATGTGCTGTGCTGTGTTATGTGTATCATGTGTGTGGTGTGTGTGTGTTTGTGTAGTGACGGGAGGAGGGGTGATTATTGTCAGCATAGGCGTACCCAGGATTTTTTAGAGGGGGGTGTTCAGTGGCGTACCGTGGGTCAAGACATTGGGGGGGGGGGCGCACCTCATGGAAGCAACATCAGAATTGCATAACTGTACAATTAAATGCGAGCGAGCGGAGCGAGCGAGCTTGAAAATTTTGACATTTTTGACAGTCCCCAAACTGCCGTTTGTAGCTATATACAGCTGTATAATAATGTATGTGTGATGTATATATTATATTTGCTTTGGAAATTAAGGTGGTTGCACCGGGTGCAACTGCTGGCAGTTGCTGGCAGTAACATCAGGAGAATGGCATGACGATTAAATGCGAGCGAGCGAAGCGAGCTAGCTTGAAAATTTTGACATTTTAAGTCCCCAAACTGCCGTTGGCAGCTATATTTTTTCGCTTTAGAAATTAAGGGGAGGGGGCGCACCGGGCGCAACTGCTGGTAATTACTGACAGCAACATCAGGAGAATTGCATAACGATTAAATGCGAGCGAGTGAAGCGAGCGAGCTTGAAAATTTTGACATTTTACAGTCCCAAAACTGCCATTTGTATTAGCTATATTTTTTCGCCTTAGAAATTAAGGGGAGGGGGCGCACCGGGCGCAACTGCTGGCAATTACTGACAGCAACATCAGGAGAATTGCATAACGATAAAATGTGAGCGAGCTTGAAAATGTTGACATTTTACAGTCCCCACACTGCCGTTTGTAGCTATATTTTTTCGCTTTAGAAATCAAGGGGAGGGGGCGCACCGGGTGCAACTGCTGGTAATTACTGACAGCAACATCAGGAGAATTGCATAACGATTAAATGCGAGCGAGCGAAGCGAGCGAGCTTGAAAATTTTGACATTTTAAGTCCCCAAACTGCCGTAATATATGTATATATATTTGCTTTGGAAATTAAGGGGGTTGCACCGGGTGCAACTGCTGGCAGTTGCTGGCAGTAGCATCAGGAGAATGGCATAACGATTAAATGCGAGCGAGCGAAGCGAGCGAGGCTGAAAATTTTGACATTTTAAGTCCCCAAACTGCCGTTGGCAGCTATATTTTTTTGCTTCAGAAATTAAGGGGAGGGGGCGCACCGGGCGCAACTGCTGGTAATTACTGACAGCAACATCCGGAGAATTGCATAACGATTAAATGCGAGCGAGCGAAGCGAGCGAGCTTGAAAATTTTGACATTTTACAGTCCCAAAACTGCCGTTTTTAGCTATATTTTTTCGCTTTGGAAATTAAGGGGAGGGGGCGCACCGGGCACAACTGCTGGCAATTACTGACAGCAACATCAGGAGAATTGCATAACGATTAAATGCGAGCGAGCGAAGCGAACGAGCTTGAAAATTTTGACATTTTACAGTCCCAAAACTGCCGTTTGTAGCTATATTTTTTCGCTTTGGAAATTAAGGGGAGGGGGCGCACCGGGCACAACTGCTGGCAATTACTGACAGCAACATCAGGAGAATTGCGTAACGATTAAATGCGAGCGAGCGAAGCGAGCGAGCTTGAAAATTTTGACATTTTACAGTCCCCAAACTGCCGTTTGTAGCTATATTTTTTCACTTTGGAAATTCGGGGGGGGGGGGGGGGCGCACCGGGCGCAACTGCTGGCAATTACTGACAGCAACATCAGGAGAATTGCATAACGATAAAATGTGAGCGAGCTTGAAAATGTTGACATTTTACAGTCCCCAAACTGCCGTTTGTAGCTATATTTTTTCGCTTTAGAAATTAAGGGGAGGGGGCGCACCGGGCGCAACTGCTGGTAATTACTGACAGCAACATCAGGAGAATTGCATAACGATTAAATGCGAGCGAGCGAGCTTGAAAATTTTGACATTTTAAGTCCCCAAACTGCCGTAATATATGAATATATATTTGCTTTGGAAATTAAGGGGGTTGCACTGGGTGCAACTGCTGGCAGTTGCTGGCAGTAGCATCAGGAGAATGGCATAACGATTAAATGCGAGCGAGCGAAGCGAGCGAGGCTGAAAATTTTGACATTTTAAGTCCCCAAACTGCCGTTGGCAGCTATATTTTTTCGCTTTAGAAATTAAGGGGAGGGGGCGCACCGGGCGCAACTGCTGGTAATTACTGACAGCAACATCAGGAGAATTGCGTAACGATTAAATGCGAGCGAGCGAAGCGAACGAGCTTGAAAATTTTGACATTAATACAGTCCCAAAACTGCCGTTTGTAGCTATATTTTTTCGCCTTAGTAATTAAGGGGAGGGGGCGCACCGGGCGCAACTGCTGGTAATTACTGATAGCAACATCAGTAGAATGGCATAACGATTAAATGCAAGCGAGCGAAGCGAGCGAGCTTGAAAATTTTGACATTTTACAGTCCCAAAACTGCCGTTTGTAGCTATATTTTTTCGCTTTGGAAATTAAGGGGAGGGGGCGCACCGGGCACAACTGCTGGCAATTACTGACAGCAACATCAGGAGAATTGCATAACGATTAAATGCGAGCGAGCGAAGCGAGCGAGCTTGAAAATTTTGACATTTTACAGTCCCAAAACTGCCGTTTGTAGCTATATTTTTTCACTTTGGAAATTCGGGGGGGGGGGCGCACGGGCGCAACTGCTGGCAATTACTGGCAGTAACATCAGGAGAATGGCATTACGATTAAATGCGAGCGAGCGAAGCGAGCGAGCTTGAAAATTTTGACATTTTACAGTCCCCAAACTGCCGTTTGTAGCTATATTTTTTCGCTTTGGAAATTCGGGGGGGGGGGGGGGGGGGCGCACCGGGCGCAACTGCTGGCAATTACTGGCAGTAACATGCAGGAGAATGGCATATAACGGTTAAATGCGAGCGAGCGAAGCGAGCGAGCTTAAAAATTTTGACATTTTACCGTCCAAAAACTGTCGTTTGTAGCTACATGTATATTTTTTTCGCATTGGAGGGAGGGGGCGCCCGGTGCGCCCCCTGGATCCGCCACTGGTAGTCAAGGGTGTCGGTTTATGTTCATGATTGGGGGAGGTATGACCAGCGAGGGGGCGTCGAAGTGACCAAGCGGGAGAAGGATGTCCAAAATCTGCACTTTATATAGAGCATCCCCTAATTTGTTTGTGTTTGTGAGTGTGTGCGTTTCATATAGATGGAAAAGTTAGGAAATAGCAAGTCTTATTATTGGCAATGCAAGGCATTTTGATATAGACTAGTATGTAAAGCAACACTGCAAAATCAATGATCAAGCTTTGATAGCAATTTTTAATGTGTACAACCTATCAAACATTGCGCAACGTTGCAGCGACTCTTTTTGCCATTCCGATATTCTGAGTACACTGCGCACATCCTGCTTGTATTCAAAATGCCAACCAGGAATCACGCTGAATCACAATCTTTTGTCGTCTCCGGGCTTTTTGAACAATGTTATACCTCTTTAATTATATGGTAAGAAAAATATATATATCTTAGAAAAATATCTTTTTTTCTTGATCATCGTTTCATGTCGATTTCAAAAGCAGTTTACTAACCCTTGAATTACCATTTTCGTAGGTTTTTTTTCTTTCTTTTTTCTTTTTTTTCTTTTTTTTTTTAAATCAGCGGATGGGGGGGGGGGGGGCACGTGCCCCCCCCCCCCATGCCCCCGTAGTTACGCCACTGTTCCTAGACCTAGATATCTAATGAATTTTAGGCGCAATAAAGTCATCCAACCACAATTTGTAGACTCACACTCAGTTATCTTTCAGTTTTAACTTTCAGTCATTGAAAAAATTCATATCTACAATTACTAAAGATTACCAAGTCCATGTGCTATTACTAATTACATTGAGTAGCAAGTAACTTGCTACTCCCAGAGCTTCCAGAGCTTGCTGCTTCCAGTAGGCTACTATACTGACTGTATCTTGGTAGTCAGTGGCGTATCTAGGGAAAACGGCGCCCGTGACAAGCGCGAAAATTGCGCCCCTAATTTCTGAAAAAGTGTTCAACCCCAACCCCATCCCGGTAAGGTCTTTAAAAAAGTCCTCATGATATGCTTTTTGAAGCACTTTAGAGGGGTCTTTTGAGGGTGATTTAAATGTATAAATAGGCAACCCTAAATTTTGATATATTTTGGCGAGCGAGCGCAGCAAGCGAGCCGAAAATCTTTATATTTCAGCTTTATACATAACATGGAATTCTTGTCATTTTTGGTTATTAAATCTTCGAATTACAATTCTAATCATAGTGACGGCCTTATAGATAACGATTTGTACCAACAGTGTCCAACCCCATCCCGGTAGGGACTAAAAAAAAGTCCACATGATGTGCTTTTTAAAGCACTTATAGAAGGGGTCTTTTGAGGGTGTTTTAAATGTAATAGATATTGAAGAATTTTGGCGAGCGAGTGCAGCGAGCGAGCCGAAAATTTTTGTATTTCAGCTCAATACAAAACATGGAATTCTTGTCATTTTTGGTTATTAAATCTTCGAATGACAATTCTAATCAAGATATAGTGACGGTCTTATAGATAACGATTTATACCAACAGTGTTCAACCCCAATCCCATCCCGGTAGGGACTTTAAAAAAGTCCACTTGATATGCTTTTTCGAGCACTTAAAAGGTTTTTTTGAGGGTGATATAAAATCTGATAAATTTTGATAAATTTTGGCGAGCGAGCGCAGCGAGCGAGCCGACAATTTTTGTATTTCACCTTACAAAACATGGAATTCTTATCAATTTTTGGTTATTAAATCTTACAATTCTAATCAAGATATAGTGACGGCTTCATAGATAACGATTTATGCCAACAAACCAAGGACTTGGAAAAATACTCTGAATTACTACGAGTGAGTGAGCCGAAATTTTGATATTTCCACGTCATCATTACGTTTTGTTCTTCTTATTTTTTTTTGATAAATTTTTAGTGAGCGGGCGCAGCGAGCGAGACGAAAATTTTTATATTTCAGTGTTACAAAACATGGAATTCATGGAATTCATGTTTTGTTTTTATCTTGTTTGATTTGGTTTTCTGTTTGCGCGTCAGCTTCGCGCGCGGTGCAGTAACGTAGTATTAACACGTACTGTACACGAGTTCTTTAGTGCGTATGATATTATGTAACTCCATAATGTATCATCATCCACACAAACATTAAAACAAGGAAGAGAGAGAGAGAGAGAGAGAGAGAGAAAATGAACGCAAAAGAAAGGAAAGGCGGAATTCAAAACGGAAATAAAAGCGGTAAAGACAGCTTTTGTTTCATTTGTCAACATCTAAGCATTGCTGAAGAGGGGTGTTGAATAGCTCAAACACCTCCCTTTTGCCCAAGGGGGGTGTTTGAACACCTTAAACACCCCCCTTTTGGAAAAGGGGGGTGTTTGAACACCCAAAACACCCCCCCTCGGTACGCCCTTGATTGTCAGTAACAATCAGGATCCAATTGGATCAACATGCAGCTGTCCAGTAGAATACACAAATTGTAGCCTACGGTACATGTACATGTACAACTGAAGTCAACTACATTGTACATAGAACCCTGCTTTGAAATCAGCAGTGTGTATACACTTTAATACATTTGCAGACTGTAACAAAGGCATGCAAAACTCAATCTACACTATGTATACATGTATTTGGCAAATACTCTTGTATCAGAACACAATGTACACTTACAGTAGTTGTGGGTTTCAGTGTAACTATGACGATTACATATATTATGTACTCTGTCGTGTAATTACCCTTTATCGCTGTACCACGTCAGGTGCATTGCATATCTCCTCCTATACACTGTGTCTGTACATACAATTTTTTGTATCAATGCTAACTAAACCTACAGTGCAGCCACAAGTACCGGGTAGTACTATGGTTGCACATTTATGAATGGGAACACTGTCTGCATATGTGTATACTGCACACAGGTATTATACCGACAACACATAGTACGTGTACCAATGCGACACATTGTATGTACCGGTATACCAAATGTACACGTGTATGTTGTACAATGTAGATATTTTGAAACCAGAACAGAAAATATTTGTCTCTTTGCTTGCTGATCAATAGTACCCCTACTTGTACCTTCTGGTGCCACAATGATTTTTTTTTTTTCTCTCTCTCTAATGTACACATGTACACATAGGCCAACTTGTACAATACACCATGTACATTATTGTACACTAGTATACCGTGAATCCGTTTGAAAGCATACATTCTGATAAACATTGTTCAATATCCTGTGTTAAAATTGCAGGATGCCATGCTAATGGGTTCACTGAAAGCCTAGGCTGCTGGATGAGACTGACTGCAGACACTAAATGAAGAAATGCGTAACAGCTGCATGTGTGTGTGTTTGTGTGTGAAAGAGAGAGCTTGATTTTGAGTGTAGCATAACTTCAGGAAAGTGTATAATGAAACCAGAATCTCTACTTTGCATCGAAGCTCCAACCATGCCATGGAAAAAATACTGGTAGTGGTACATGTACATTGTATGTGTTCAATCGTGGGTGTTAATGAATTCTCACTATCACAAATGAATTCAGTATTATGTAGAAACTCCAGTAGTGGTGGCGCTTTTTAATTTCTGTAATAATGTGTTGACAATGCTGCACCACTGCACAGTGTGATATGTGTATTTGGTGATATTTGAGTGGGTGTGTGGAGATCACCTCATTCATTTGCACACGGCGTACAGTCAGCATATGGATCCAACTGCTAGCGGAAAAAAAAAAGGCTTTCATCAACAATCGCACAAACTGTATACGTGATAGGGAGGCTTGGAAATGTTTACAAATCCAGTCCAATAGGGAAGAATTAATGTTATCATAAATCTTGGGTAATAGACCAGTGCCTAATTCCACTTTGGGCATGAGAAGAAAAAGGTCATTTGTACCAACAGGGATGTTGGTTTGTAAATTCACAGAGATCAAGAGCATCCGTAAATGTGATGATTATCAGCACATCTCAGACAGTAAGCCGCTGCCTGGTACTTGGCAGTATCAATTGAGAAAAAAAAAAAAAAATCTTACATACACATGAGCTAATTATCAACTGCCTTTGTCTGGCATGAAGTGTCCTTAAATGATGAAATCTCTGCCTCTCAAGTAGCACATGGCATTCCTTGTATGTATCATAACAACTTCACAAGTGAAGGGTCTCACATACATTGTACTAAACAGTCTGCTGATCATGAATGGTGCAAATCACATTTCAATTTTGTTTGTTGTCTTGGCTTTAGAGATAGAAAATACCTCTTATGGGGCATGCATAAGATTATACTCATACAGTCTTCCTCACTAGCCAGATTTGAAATTGTTAAATATGTGAAATAAACATGTTCATACTTATGTTTTCTACTAATGTGGTTAGTTGTTCGTTTGTTTGGTTGTTTTTTTTGTTTGTTTGTTTTTTGGTGTGTGTGTGTGAGGAATTCATATGGAACTGGAAGCAAGGTTGTATTGTGAAAAAGGTTCTGGATTTGTAAAATGAGAGTCTTGGGGTTAAATTCTGCCCAGTGCATTCATCCTTGGACAAGATGCTTTGCCTACAATGTCCCTTTAGACACAGGTGTATAAAATGCCGGGGTAATGATATAGACAAGGACCTCTTGGAGAGCAGTGGCAACATTGAAGATGTTATCATGTTACCCCATACAATGATATAGGTATGTAGTAATATCAGATCATATCTTTTCTACAAGAGCACCTCTACGTATGGCTCTAAACAATGCATCTTATATGATTGCTGTACAATTGTATGTCATGCTTCAACACTTTTTATTTCCCCGGAAACAATGTAATATATTTTCTGTTTTACTATACAGTAATAAAACAGACAGTTTTGGTACATAGTGCATGATCTGGAAACAAGCCTGAACTGGCCAGAATATTTGCTTGTGAACAAATGCTTGACTTGAGCAAAATGGTAATTACAATGCCATCTCAATCATACCAACAAGGAAAGACAATCAAACATCGAGTCGTGCTGATGAGCAAGCCGTGTCTTCTATTCTCATAGGATCTGTCTGTCAATGTTCAAGCTTCTGCTTGTCTGTGAGCCTGGTAGTCAATCTATCTGCCCATATCCCTCTGTCTGTTAATCTGTAATCAATTGTTCTTTGTTTGTTTGTTTGTTTGTTTGTTTGATTTCATTTTCTACAACATAATTTCAAACATGAATATTTTTTTTCAGTGATATCAAAGGAAACATCAATATGATATGGATTACAATGTACATGGTGTGAAGAAAGAAAATAAATGTGTACATTAATTCCATTAAGTAAAATTGATATTGTATCAAAAAATTTGCGAATAATTACCTACCTAGGAAATTATGCAGGACTGTCACTATAAGCAGTTGCTTGAACACGTGGCAGCCCAGAAAGCCTACATGTGTACAGCATGAGGGGGAAAGGGGGGGGGGGGGCAGAGAAGGGTAGGAGCATATGTATGATATAATATACATTTTGTTTTAGCAGAATGGGGAATCATCTGTCCTTTTTACAGATGTACACTGTATCTGTCTGTGTGTCTGTGTCTGTGTCTGTGTCTAAGTTATATCTGTATCTCTGTCTACAACCACGATTTGCTAAATCGTAGCTGGACGTCATGTGTACTCTGCATAAAATCTGCGTAAAATGTTGAATTTGTAGTTCGAAGGAGTACGGATAGCCATATATTCACTACTAGAGCCAAGCCTGCATACTCAGGAAAGAGTACGGCACTTGACAGACTCGACTGGAAGTAATTTCTGTGACATTTCGACTGCTTTTGAACGCTTCCCAAAATGGTCAACACCAGGGGAAATCCACCAACGGTAGCTGGAAAGAAGCAAGCCCGACCCGCAGGGGAGGTACTCGACGACTCGAAAAGCAGCCCCTCAGATGGCTTACCCGTGGGCGGTCAACCGGAACTTGACACCAAAGTGGACATTGGATCTATTGTTGAGGCAATTATCCAGGCATTCACGGACAAACAACTTGTCGAAAATCGCCTCACCCCTGCCCTAGGACCGGTGCTAGCTCCAGCGCTGCACGACTGCTTCATGCTGGAATTAGAAAAAAGAGACGCCAAAATCAAGCAACTTGAGAGCAAGCTGTGCAATGCTGAGGCTCGTGTTGAAGAACTGGAGCAATACTCCAGGCGTAACTGTCTGGTCATCCATGGGATCAAGGAAAACCCACAGGAAAGCACAGATGAGCTGGTCAGCAAACTCGCAAAGGATCAACTGGGAGTTGAAATCCAGCCTCAGGACATCGACAGGTCTCACAGGATTGGCGAGAAGGGCAGACTAGACAGGAATGGCCATGCTCTACCTCGTCCCATCATCACCAAGTTTGCCACCTATGGTCCCAGATCGCGCATCTATGCCGCCAGATCAAAGCTCAAGTCCACACGCATCTTCATCCATGAAAATCTCACCATCGAAAGACAAAAGCTGCTGAGAAAGGTGAGAACAAAATATCCTCCACCAAATAACAAGGTATGGACACAGGATGGCAAAATCAAGGTCAGAACTGCCAACAATGTGTTCACAATTGCGTCCCATGACGACTGGACGGAGCATTGTAAGCATACACATACCTAACATGACCGCACCTGTTTATATACAGTTGCTATGGACGCTAAATCGCCAGCGGGTTTTGCAGAATGTTCACACAAACGGCTCCGTACGCCTTTTGTTAGCTGAACTTGTGAACTTTTGATTTTGCAATAACCGTATTAATCCTTCCCAGCAACTTGTTATGTGTTATGTAACTATATAAGTGTTATGTCCGTATGAAGTGTACTTTTTGTTCGAACACCGTAAGATCGAATCACAAGATATGTGTATGTGAATTGTGCGAAAAGCAATGTCATGAGACATGCTACATGTCAAGCTGTTCGCTGCACTTAAATCCAAAATGTTATATTTGTCCTTCGTGTATCTCAAACGAATTGCCATTTAACCACATACTTGAAGATGATGATTTTCACAGAGAATTATTCTCTTTTTTTCACTACTCTGGCAGTGATATCTCATTTGAATCAGGTCTTGACTCCCACGTTTTTGATGTGTTTGGCATGAATAGTGATGATAATGTTTCCATCAATAATCTAGAAAGTCCATGCAATTATTATTTCAATGACACTTTCAATCACAAATTTCTGAAATGTCAAAACGAGGCTGTGTTCTCCCTATTTCATTTGAATGCTCAGAGTTTGTCTGCAAAGTACGAATGCTTAACCGACTATCTGAGTAGCCTTTGCCATAAATTTTCAATTTATGCTTTCACTGAGACTTGGTTTAACTTGAATGTGTCCTCCCTTTACAATATGCCAGGTTATTCTTTGTTACATAGATCACGTGAAGGAAGGAGAGGAGGAGGGGTTTGTTTCTATGTGGAATCTAAATACGTGTTTAAGGAAAGAGATGATTTGGTGTTTTGCAACGAATATACAGATACTTTATTTATTGAAATTGATATGAAGCACGCAAAGAATGTTATAATTGGTGTGGTGTACAGAGCTCCAAATTCAAACCCTAGTGATTTCAATGGTATGCTAGAAAAGTCTTTGAAAGCTATTGCCATGGAAAACAAATTATGTTACATTGTTGGGGACTTTAACTTCGACATACTTAAATACTCTGTGAGTTCATGTACAAGCGAATTCATGAGCGTAATGTATTCGCACGGTTTGTACCCACTTATCACTAAACCTACCCGGTTAACAGCGAGATCATACACTTGTATTGACAACATATTTACCAACGTTGTTGATAAACCAGCGACTCCAGGAATCCTTTTTTCTGATGTTTCTGACCACTTACCAATTTTTCAATTTACAAAATTTGACAAACAGCACCAACAACAGTACAGGCTCGAAAGTCACGATCAAAAGCCAATTTATGAAAATTTTGATATGAAAGAGCTCTCTCGGGAATTATGCTCAGTCAATTGGTCATTTATTGAAAATGGGAGTGATGTTAACTCCTCGTATGATAATTTTCTTGAGACTTTCACCAAGATTTGTGATAAACATGTTATCCAGCGTGCATCACTCAAGAAGACCAAAAAATATACTATAAGAAAGCCGTGGGTAACAAAAGGAATATTAAAGTCAATCAATAAAAGGCAAATGTTATATTACAAACATATTCATGTTCCCTCACGTAAGAATGAAGTTGTGTATAAACGATATAGAAACAAATTGAATGTGATTCTACGCAAATCAAAACGACTTTATTTTGCAAACTTGATTGAAAGAAATAGATCAAACCTTTGTAAAACATGGAAAATTGTAAATGAGATTTTGGGGAGAAGTAGCAAATCTGAATTGCCACCTTTTATTGAACTTTGTGGTCAAAAAATTGAAAATCATAAAGAAATAGCAAATGTTTTCAACCAGTATTTTGTGAATATAGGAGTCTCAATCTCAGAAAACATTCAAAGTTGTCCAAAGCATTTTACAGATTATTTGAGCTCGAAAACATCAGTTTCCATTTTCTTCTGTCCTACCAATGAGTCGGAAATAGCTGAAATTGTGAAAGACATGAATTGTAAGATTTCATGTGGTCATGATGGTTTTAGTTCTAAATTTGTAAAACAAATTATCCATTATATTGCTCGTCCCCTGGCTCTTATATTCAATCAATCGCTATGCTCAGGTAAGGTCCCAGACTCCCTCAAACTTGCAAAGGTAATTACTGTTTATAAGAAGAATAATAAATTTTTGATAGAAAATTATAGACCAATTTCTCTTCTTCCAACTTTCTCCAAAATAATTGAACGCATAGTATATAAACGTTTGTACAAGTATTTGTCCGAAAATGACCTTCTCATAAAAGAACAATTTGGTTTTCGACCCTCCTTTTCGACCGAAACAGCATTGTTACACACCTTGGAACAAGTCATTTTATCCCTTGAAAAGAAAGAAATTCCCTTGGCTATGTACATTGACCTGAGCAAAGCGTTTGATTCACTGGACCATAACATACTCTTGCACAAGCTAGAACACTATGGTATTCGTGGTGTGCCTCATTCTTGGTTTGTTGATTATTTTAGTGGACGACAACAATACACCAGTTTTAACGGTGCTAAGTCGGACCTCATGCCCGTATCTTATGGCGTGCCCCAAGGTAGTATCCTTGGCCCTCTTCTCTTTTTGATTTATGTCAATGATGTTATCAATTCATCGAAAGTTTTTCGTTTTGTAATGTATGCTGATGATATTAATATTATATATTCACATTCTGATCAGAAAATCCTTAACCAAATTGTTAATGAAGAAGTGCAATCCTTATGCAACTGGTTCAAGGCAAACAAACTACAAATGAATATTAGTAAAACGAAATACATGATTTTCCAATCTTCCAGAAAACAGATACAATTTTGTCCAAACTTTTCTATAAAAATTGATAATAACGAAATTGAAAAGGTCGCCACAATAAACTTTTTAGGGGTATATATTGACGAAAAGTTGTCCTGGAATGACCATGTCAATTATGTTCATGGAAAGATAAGTGTTGCACTTGGTATGATGTTCAAGCTTCGTTCGTTAATCCCGAAAAATACACTGTTCATGCTTTACAATGCCTTTATCTTGCCGTACTTAGACTATTGTAATCTCGTCTGGTCAGGGACTAGCCAGCGACAATTAGATCGGCTAACGGTCCTCCAAAAGAAAGCCATTCGCCTTTGTACAAATTCCCTCAATCTTGCCCACACCCCTCCATTATTTAAGGACTTGCAAACGTTAAATTTTCGAGACAGAATTTCATTTAAACTTGGAATTTTTATGTATAAATATGTTCGCTCCGTCTTGCCAGATATATTCAATGATTATTTTTCTTCTCATGCCAAGAAACATTCTTTCAATACTAGAAATAAACAATGTTATATTTTACCATTTTATCGTCTGAAAATCAGTCAGTCCAACTCTATAAAGTACAAAGGGGCTAAATTGTGGAATTTTTTAGGCATAAAACTGAAATCTGTTAACACATTGAATCTTTTTATGACTCAATATAAGCAGCTTTTTCTTAATCTGTATTGATTAATGTTTATGAATGAATGATGAATAATTGTGCAATTCCCATACAAACCTTTGACAATTACCCTGCATGTTTGTTTGTTTGTTTTTTATTGTATAGTATTATATTGTATTAGTTCAGTTGTTGTTTTGTTTCCTGTTTCCTGTCTCTATCATAATGTATTGTTGATTTTGTAACGGCCTCTAATTTAAGTTCTGTTTTGATATATATATGTTTCATTCAAAACTGTGATTTTAAACTATATTGTAAAGGAAATCTCCATTTCCAAGCCCTAGGCTTTTGCGTGATTTCCTCCTTTGACTCACACATCTATGTAAATATTTTATATGTGATTTTATGAAATGAATAAAGTGAAGTGAAATCTGTCTATCTGTGTCTGTCTTGTGTATCTCTGTCTGTCTTTACATATCTGTACAATTGTACCTCCCTCTCCTTCTGTCTCTTAGAACTCTGTCTGTGTGTATTTGCAAGTGTGTGCATGTGTGTCTTCCTGTACACATACTGTACAGTATACACATAAAGAGAGTATACAACCATCTCATCTGTAGAGTACATTTGTACATATAGAGTATTATCTATACAGAGTATATTATCTCTCTCACCCTCCTTTCTCACACTTAAGATGAGTCTGCAAAATACACTGCAAGCATGCAACAGGTGGGAGTCTTCCTCCTCAATATTGTTCCATGTGACTTATATTGTGAGTCACTTTCCACCAGCACAGATGATAGGTGATCCACAAACTATATTCTACGTAACTTGTTGACGTCAGTGGAGATGAAAATCTTGAGCCCGAAGTGTGTACTTTAACACACATTCTTCCGCTGTTCCCAGGGAAAATTCTACTAGTCCTCAAACAGAATGTTGTACGTTTCACACGTGAAGTCGTGACTGCAGTGACAGAAGCAGCCCTAGCATACAACTTTGAAAACAGCTGAATGAACTATACTCAAGTTTTTGTGTTTCTTAATAAAATATTAAATGTAAACAAAAACACACAATCACAAAGTGCTGTCAAGTACATTTGATTATCTCTTTGAAATGGACCGTGTGTAAAAAAAAATATTATATATAATAATAATAAAATAATATATCAACCACTGCCCAACAAAGCTGCCTATTAAAGTAATGAAATACTGACACTTGTGATTATAAAGATGAATACACAGCATCTCAGTAGGTTTTGTATTGTTTTGACGTGGATTATTCCCTAGTTTACAAAACCAATAATAAATCTAATGTTAACACTTGCTGAATCAACCATTCAGAAAGTGATGTGAATTTCACCGAAAGCTTTCAGGAAGTGAAGTCAAGCAAAGCCAAGGGAATTTCCCTTAAACTCCAGTTCCACTTCTGTGACTTGTCAGGTGATTTATTTTTTTCTTCTTCTTCTTCTTTTGGTGGTACACAGTGGGTATGCACACTTTTGATAGCATTTATTACTACTAAATACTTTCTGCCTTTGATGAGAAATGATGAACACTTAGCTGATACTACACATGCTTTTGTTTTTTGACAGTACATTTTGTATGTTTAAGTGCCTACAAGTATACATATGTATGTGTGTGTGTGTGTGTGTGTGTGTGTGTGTGTGTGTGTGTGTGTGTGTGATTTCTTACATGTTATACCCAGGGCTGCCAACACTGGAAACTAGATGAGAGTGAGACTCCCATAGGCCAATGCTATAATTTAGGAGTCAAAATGAGTGAGATCAATAGAAATGCATGCAAATGAAATAAAGTTTTAGAGTGAGAAAGGACCAAAATGAGTGAGTCTCACGCTCAATGCGTGAGAGTTGGCAGCCCTGTATACCATCTCATATCCTTTCTTCACACACATCTATAACATATCCCATTACATACACAGTTTGCTTCTTGTGTGGTGTAGAAGTCAAGAAGAGTCTAAATATAAAATCATGACAAGGCAGGTGGCAAGCGATCAGTCGAATCACACTAATGCTATCTTTATGTGACTAAGCTCTACTCGGTCACCACACCCGGCATTAGTATTACAACAGACGGTGTGCGTGAGTGTGTGGACACATACCGGTATATACATTTGTGTAGTGTGTGAGCATACGTGTGACGCAGCAGCTACCACTTGTGTACAAAAGATGTAATCATACACCTTGTTTTAGGATTATGAAAACAAGCACTGTAGAGCAATACAAGCTTCATGGTTTGTAGTCAAGTAGTCTGGATTTCTATGAGAGCAATTATTCTAGCAATCTATTGCACTTACATCCGTATTTTGGTTTCATAACCTATCCGTATTCTGGTTTCATATCAAATGAACTACAGTACCACAATTCAAGTAATTTTGATAAACCACCACTATCACAGGAAAGGAACAGCAGCTTTCCATATATTCAGATGTTGCAATAGCGCTAGCATTTTAATATTCAAAAGAACTATAGTCTTGTACATGTAGGTCTCAACAAGCAAAGAGAAACATTTTTAACTTTCTTTCATTCTTTCATACAAAAGCTTGCAAGCTTGGACGCAGTGCAGTGTATTGAGCATGTACATATGTACGAGACACAGTAGTTACATGTACTACATGTGTAATCAAAAACCGAGTTTTAAGATTATGAAAACAAGCACTGTAGAGCAATACAAGCATCATAGTTTGTCAATGTACATTTGTAACAGTAGTCAAGTAGGATGGATTTCTTGAGAGCAATTATTTTTCATAGCATGATAGCAATCTATTACACTTACATCCATATTCTGGTTTCATATCAAATGAACCTTGGTTCAAGTAAATTTGATTAACCACCACTATCACAGGAAAAGAACAGCAGCTTTCCACGTATTCAGATGTTGCAATAGCGCTAGCAGTTATTCAAAAGTTGTACATGTAACGTCTCAACACGCAAAGAGAAACATTTTAACCTTCTTTCTTTCTTTCATACAAAAGCTTGCGAGTTTGGTAGCAGTGCAGTGTTTTGAGCATGTACATATGTACGAGACGAGACACAGTAGCTACTACATGTGTAATCAAAAACCGAGTTGTAATATTATGAAAACAAGCATTGTAGAGCGATACACGCATCAAGGATTGTCGATGTGGCAGTAGTCAAGATGGCTGACGGAAACTATAGCATGATCTGTTCTACTGACATCCGGACTCTGGTTTCATAAATGAAATAGTATATGAAAATGACAATGAGAAAAGAACAGCCCGGCAGCTTTCCATGTATTGAGATGTTGCAATTGGCATTAGTACTTTTTTTATCAGCTGTAGGACTCAACATGCTTTTATCATATAGAGAAACATTTCAGACTTCTGAGTTCTTTCTTACATAGAAACACCTGTGAGTCTGGTAGCAACAGTGTTTCGTTCTGAAGACACAACAAACTACGGTGTTTTGAAAAAATGGTCTCCAGTCCTCTAAACCCTAATTTTACCTGTCTATCTTCTCGTCTGTTTCTGCGTGCTGTTCGTCCCGTCACGACGGCGCGCCGCGTCGTTCCATCGGGCATTACGATGTGGACCTCCCGCGCTAGGGCTGCCCGGCGCCGCATGTGGTACCAGCAGAAGTACAGACCCAGTTTCAGGAACAGGGCCACCACCACCAGGCTAGAAATGTAACACAACCAAAAATTTGTCATTTCAGTACAAGCATAATACGATATGCCATGGGCTGGGAAGCATTACCCTACAGTAGCTAGTGTACATTGCACGGCCAAAGGTAATGAAAAGTGACAATTGCTTGCCTTATTTTGCAAGGGTGGTATTCTGAAAATCTTCCTAAGTTTCTTCCTCAGTTTCTTCCTAAGTCAGAAACTTAGGATAGTGCCTAGGAAAGACAAAATTGGTATTCTGAAATTTCTTCCTAGGCACTTCTTAATGCAAATTAGGCCATCCTTATCCCCACCCACGTCCTTTCCTAAGCCAATACGAAATGCCGTATCTTAAGGAACTAACCAATGACAATCGCATATTACTATGACGTAGGGTCAAATGCACGAGAGCGCGGCATGTCCCCTTTCTCACGCTCATTTCGCGCATCAAAGTACATGTGCGCGCAATGACTGACAAGCGCGCCTATCACGATGCTTGCAGTTTGCTATTCTTAACAACGTACTTAGGACAGGGGTGGAGCTTTCCTAAAATATTTTTCTAAAATTCTTTCCTAAGTGCATTCTAGAATACCAACCTCTTCCTAAGTCAGAAATTTGCATATTCCCGCCCCCTTCCTAAGTTTCTTCCTAAGTGTACTGAGGAAGAAACTTAGGAAGATTTTCAGAATACAACTTAGGAAGAAATCCTCACTTTGGAAGAAATTTCTTCCTAGGAAGGATTTCAGAATACCACCCCAAGAGCTATAGAACTTCACTTGTGTACAACATTTTAAATAATTCCCAATAAAGATTACTGTAAGAAAATGTAAACCCGGCTATATTCCATGCTACAGTACATACTACAAATATCCCATAATATGATATAAACCAAAAAGGCGCTCGATTGGCTAATCAATATTATTTGATGACTACTACATTGTACTGTAGTACCCTAATCCCACCTTCAAAAATCCAAAATAACTTGGTACAAGAGGTATAGTACATTGTAAATTACAATTTTTTCCAATCACAATATTGACTTGATAATCCAATATTTCATTTGTGCGCTTTCTCTTGTAACATGAAATACATGTACACCCTTCCCATGTTACTTACACACATACAAAATTGTACACACACATCAACAGTGTGCATGGTCTATTACAATGTATCTTCACATGCCTTTCAAGTTTATTCATAGTCATAAACTTTTAGCAATGGTAGCATGAGTGAATAAATTGTGTGTGACTCTGAAAGTCACATGCTTAGGCATGCATTGCATTGTACAGGTTGTACATTACAAAATTTATTGCAAAACTTCATGCACCATCAGCAATACCATTCATGCCATAAAATACCATTGTACTCCATGATATTACTGTAAAAACGAATTGGAGCCGACGGGCCTTCTTGCTGCATACAATGTACAATTTTCGTGAATTGCCACTGGTATCCAATGCATATTGTGTAGGCAAGAACTTTCGCGTGCATTTAAATTTCGCGAATTTTGGCGCGTGAAATTCGCAAAATTAGAATGCACACAAACATTGCACCTTGCACCAGACTATCAAATCTATGTCAGATTGGGGTCTAGGGCAATTACCCCCTGGGCAATTACCCCGCACCCTTCCCCTGGCCCTAATCCTAATCCTGAACCTAATCTTAACCCTAACCTAAATTCCTAAACCCTAAACCTAACCCTAACCCTAATCTTTACTCTAACCTTACCACTAACCAAACCAGTATTTAACGGGGGGGGGGGGGGGGGGGGGGGGTAATTGCCCTGATACGGTCAGATTGCTATATCAATTAATGGGTGCATTTATCAATTCACTTCTGGCACAGAATTAAGATTTCCAAACTATTTTCAAGGAGTTTGGACAGTTAATAATACAAAGCTGACCCTGTTTTGATTATGGGATTTGAAATGTGTTTCTGACATGCTAAAAAAAGGACAATCGCAAACACGTTTGAGCCAGAAACTAATTTCTGTAGAGTTGAGTTCAAAACACTAAAGCTATTTTGAAATGTGTTTATAGCTACAGTAGGACCTGCCAACTACACATCTCCGCTCCTCAGGTCAAACTGCGCAATGGAGCTGCGCAGTGATAAAGGCCTCCCAATCAACTCACGAAAGAGTTGATAAATGCCACAACTCAAGAAATGCCATCCAAAAGGCGTTTGCATAGATTTTAATATGCATTTTGATAGCTGGCATTGAAACGTATTTCAAATATGGGAAAGTTGACAAAACACAGCAAATGTGACATGGGCAAAGTGCACTACAAACTCAAATTTATGTGCAATCAACATAAAAACAGTCTCCTTTTAATACACATTGCCTCCATGGGGAAATTACATTTTGTACCCTTGGACAGGTAAAAATTCTCTGTGATGACGCACATCAATTATTTCCTAAGTCACAGGATACTTGGGACTAAAAATGGCCATGATATGATGACCTTTAATTTCCTCCCATAATCATGATCCTATCTCTCGCTAAATGATTGCAAGGTTGAAACATTTAGTGAACACACGTGTAAACTGCATCATCAGTGGATGCCTAACTTTTATCCCCCATTATAGCACATTTTAGGCCTAATGATGCTGTCAGTACTACTATCATCATCATCATCATCATCATCATCCCACTTGTATCTATTACTAGAATTACTAAATCATTTATAATAAAATACAAATAAATATTGTTATTTGTAATATTTAGTATATACAGTGTATTGTTGTCATTACCATCATTAATACCAGAATAACAATGGACACATAACATGCAATTATTTAAAGGACAAGTTCAACTTCATACACATGTGGATTGAGTGAAGGCAACAGTATTAGTAGAACACATCAGTGAAAGTTTGGGGGAAATCCGACAATCCGTTCAAAAGTTATGAAATTTTAAAGTATCTGTGCAATCACTGCTGGAGGAGAAGGCTACTACAGTGTATGATGTCACATGCGTACAACAATATAAGGAAAATAAAAAGAGAATTTCACAAAACTTGACTTTTTGAATAAAGTGCATTATATACAAGCTACTGACTATGTTAGGGGTAATATTATTTCCCCTGACATCTGAAAGAGAGAAGTCGAGTGTTCTTTTATTATGTGAGAAAAGTGAGAATATCTTGAATTTTCTTTATACTTTCTTTATATACTAATAGCTGTACTCATATGACATCACAAGCTATAGTCCTAGTAGTCTTCTCATCCAGCCGTGACTGAGCAAAGACTTCAAAAATTCATAACTTTTGAACGGATTGTCCGATTTTCCTCAAACTCTCATTGATGTGTTTGCTGCATTCACTCAACCCACATATCTATGAAGGTGAACTTGTCCTTTAAAGCATCATCAGCTGAAAAGCCTATACGTAAATATGGGAAATGTACAAGTACATTGCTGGTATATAGATATTTTACACCTTTTTATTTTCATTTCACACCTCTAACATTCTCTGAAGGTGTTTTGGGAAATAACAAACTATGTCACATGTTTGCTTTCCATGAAGTAAAATAAAAAATTATAAAAAACTAGAGAGGGGCCGTCAAAGGCGGCAGACCCACGCCTAAGTACAAAGTCGGGGTAAACATAATGTGCATTCGGTCATCTACCAGAATTCGGCCACTTATTTGCCAGTGTGCTTTATCACCAGCCAGTGAGTTCTACTTTGGTTCTACAGTCACATCACACGCAAATCACATCATTACACATACGGTATTAACACTCATTCACGTACAGGAAAGTCCTTAAGTCTCCTCCAAAAATCCATCGAAAATCCCAAATTCCACCGTCAAAAGTGCAGAATCGGAACTTTTCCAAGCGCGCGCGAATTAAGTCCAGTTTTAAGAGTATTGTCTACGCGACGGGTCGCGGAAAAAGCGCTAAAAATCGAGAAATACGCCGTTTTCTTGCGGGATATTTTGATTATAGCAAGCCGAGAGTGTGATGATATCAAAGGTCGTATGAGTGTACGATCTTTGATGGTATCCACAAAAGCAAAAAAGAAAAACAAAATTTACGTACCCCCTAGGCAATTACCCCTATGATTAGTGTCTACGGGAATTATTCAATGCAAGGGTTGAATGCAAATGTCTACTGCACTAGTATTCGGCCACCAACGAGCGCCGCAACGTCCCCGGTGCAATTTTGCACCAACAGTGTAGAGCGCGATGCATTTTCAGCGGCCTTGCACACGCATTGACATTGAGCACGCATATCGTGCAGTGTGACTGCGACCGAGCAAAATGCTCCTCCAACGAAAAAAACAATCAATGTTAATTTGAAAAATCATCAAATATCAAAGGTCGTATGAGTGTACGATCTTTGATGGTATCCACAAAAACAAAAAAGAAAAACAAAATTTACGTACCCCCTAGGCAATTACCCCTATGATTAGTGTCTACGGGAATTATTCAATGCAAGGGTTGAATGCAAATGTCTACTGCACCAGTATTCGGCCACCAACGAGCGCCGCAACGTCCCCGGTGCAATTTTGCACCAACAGTGTAGAGCGCGATGCATTTTCAGCGGCCTTGCACACGCATTGACATTGAGCACGCATATCGTGCAGTGTGACTGCGACCGAGCAAAATGCTCCTCCAACGAAAAAAACAATGTTAATTTGAAAAATCATCAAATATCAAAGGTCGTATGAGTGTACGATCTTTGATGGTATCCACAAAAACAAAAAAGAAAAACAAAATTTACGTACCCCCTAGGCAATTACCCCTATGATTAGTGTCTACGGGAATTATTCAATGCAAGGGTTGAATGCAAATGTCTACTGCACCAGTATTCGGCCACCAACGAGCGCCGCAACGTCCCCGGTGCAATTTTGCACCAACAGTGTAGAGCGCGATGCATTTTCAGCGGCCTTGCACACGCATTGACATTGAGCACGCATATCGTGCAGTGTGACTGCGACCGAGCAAAATGCTCCTCCAACGAAAAAAACAATCAATGTTAATTTGAAAAATCATCAAAATACGGGCCAGTTTGTGATGACGGAGAACGAACTTTCATAAATCTAGAAGGACATAGTCCCTCAAATAGGCCTAAACGTAAATTTCGGAATTCTTACGAACATTTGAGCAGCGAAGTCGGATCGTTGGGGAGTTTATGTGTTCGTATGGTAGCGGAAAATCGCAAAGTGAGAAACGGGAAATTTTCGGAATGGTCACTATACCATGGGGTCAAAACTTCAAGGTCACACAGAATTTGCAAGGGTCAACCGATTATCACCAAAATCTAATCGATTCTTTCCTGTCATTATCCAAACATTCCCTGAACATTTCGTGCAAATCCGTTTATCCGTTCTCTTGTTATCTTGTACACAAACAAACAAACAAACAAAAAAACAAAAAACAAACAAACAAACAAACAAACAAACAAACAAACAAACATACGGAACCCTTTACATAACCCCCTGCCGATTTTCATCGGCGTGGGTAACTAAAATTCTTGAAACTTCACATGAGTATGTACACTGTACAAGTGTACTGTATACTGTGTACATCTACATGTTGGAAGTGTTTTCAGGAGAAAATGTCTGACCATATACTGAAGTTTGGGAATTTCGAACTTTGAACAGAAAGAAATTGGCACAAGACAAACCCCCTCAACATATGCATTCTCTTTTATAGAGACTGTACAATGTATACTGGTATAAAATGTCAGAAAAACCCATCCCACAATTTCTGAGAGACAAAAAAGTGCTCACGCTTAATGTACAACTGGTACATCATGTAACATGCAGCAGATTGTAGGCCAATATTTGAACTGATTGCACAACATGATCACACACTGTGTTGATAACATCTACATGTACACTGCTTAGTACTGTGCACACACCATGAGAGGGAGAGAGAGCATTCCCCCTGCAGTAAATCAGCTGACTTCAACCCACCCATGACACATACTGAGAATCCTTCTACTCACAAACCTTTCATATTTTACTCAACAATGATTCACTGGAAATCAGAGAGATGCATTGCAGTAGCTACACTATATTTGCATGACTGTACAAATTATACGGATGAATGTTTTACATACATGTTGACAAGACTGTACAGTGTATTTCCTTTTCAGCAACAACAATGACTACATGTATCAAAACCTGGAGCATAAGTCATGTTCATGTTCACATCAAGGTGCCTGCCAGGATTTGCGAGTTTCTGTCTGAGTATGACTAAGACAGTGTGAACAGGATTGGGGGAATCTCCTCCACATCCTGATCTGCACATGAGTAGTTTATATCCATGGCAAGCATACAATACATCCAGAACAATACAGCGTAGTTTACTTTTGTGGGCAGCATTGTTCAGTGTACTGGGTGCCTCAGTGTATACACATACCTTAGTCATGCAGAACTCTGTTCCCAGCGCTTTCACACTTTTTATCCACTGCATGATTAATTCTTCACTATGGCTTTTTTTTTTTCCATTCTGCAGCTGAAACAATTAATTCTTCACTATGGCTTTTTTTTATTGCATTCTGCAGCTGAAACAAAAGCACTCACAGAGTGCAGACCTCTGCCAAGCAGCTCATTTCCACATACGTAAGCTGAAAATCGCCCAATATCCCAATCCAATCTAGAAGCCTTTCGTACGTCAACAGTTTCCAGCTACAAATGTACCTTGCCTGAGCAGAGCACGCACTTTGGAGCGCGTACATGTTATTAAAACCGCAAATAGTTGCAGCTTGAATTCCCAAGTTCATTGACCTGATCTGCAAAAAGACCAAAAATCCTTCAAAATCTTTCAAAATTCCAAGACCACTACCAAAATGTAATCATCTCTTCCTTGTGTCATTATCAAGTTTTCCTGCAAGTTTTGTTCAAATCCGTTCACAACTTTTTGAGCTATTTTGCAAATTCGACAAACCAATGCAATGATCACTAAGTAACCTCCATCCTTGGCACAGGTGATAAAATGTATAATTATGGAAATGTCAGCTGAGCCAATGCTAATTTGGGATTTGTAATCTTATAGAAGCTTTAAGTTTGAAGCTGTTGCTGACTGCCAATATTGTTTCGATTTTTTGTTATACAACTCAATCCATTTTTACTGACTGTACTGTACATGTACATAAAGATATCAAAAACACATGTAATATTTTTCCTGTAACAGAAGTCATAGTACATACTTATTATGTACATAATTTTCAGTCATGAGCAGCAGAATGACAAGAAATACACATTATAGAAGAGCACAGAACAACTTTTTCCTTCATAAAGCATTATATTCATAAAAAATTTCTCACAATGTCTGCTTAAATTGTCTTGAAAAAATTCCGAATGATATTCTCTGAATGAACTAGTGAACTAGAATGAGCTAGTATTGTATTATATAATCCCTTTTCACCATTTTTAAAATCTTTTCATTGATCAATCACCATGTTCCCCCTAAAAAAACAAATCAACTGCTCCTACCATGCGCTATCTGTACAGTACTTAATGACAACAAAGAACAACTACCAGGAACAAGGAAGAGGTTGATTACAAATTTGTATATCGTCTAGCTCAATACTCACATGTAAAAGTAGTATTCCATGATGGCAGTGGGTAATTAAACCTGAGAAGTAATCCAAAGACACTGTCCAGCAGCAGCTTTTGTTTCGCACTTACAGCAAACTTCCCCGTATACTGGATACACAACTTGATCACTACTGGTGCAAACAGTTGAACAAAACTGCAAGCACAGATGGCTGATTGTCATGTCCTGATTCAGTGATGTATCCTGTGTAAAGGAATTTATTTTAAAAAATACATAAAACAAAGAAATCATTAATGGTATGTGATGATACAATATGTAGTTTCTTGCGGGAACATAGTAATGGAAGCAATAGTATGTAGAAAAAAATAAAACTAACGTGGCACAAATCACATTCAAAGACTAGGTAAACAAACTGTATACAGGTAGCATTGGCAAAGAAGAGACCAAATTATGTATACAGTGAGTCTATCATGCATTTTTAACTATCAGAATACTGGTAATGCATCCAAACAGAAACTAAATTGTAAAAGTTTAACAGCCATTTCTTTTTCAAATTTGCTGCCTGTTTTACTGATACCAGTAAGTGAAATTTTTTTATTATTATTATTATTATTTTTTTTTTTTTTTGGCCGAAGTGGTGACATGTTCTACATGTCACAATGCAATGTAGAGCTGTAAAGTTTGTCCAAGTGCTGTACATGTATGGACAATAGGATAAAACCATGAAAGACAGTGCCGAGGTATGGAGACATTCTACCCACAATGATGCTCAATGCCCAAACAAAATATTGAAAAAGACGTTCATGAGGCACTGCTTAAACTGTGTACATGGCATACGGCAGGCAAACCATAGTGGATCCGCCACTGTGGTGTATGTGCGCGCATATGTACGGTATGTGTGAGCGTGTGTGTGTGTGTGTGTGTGTGTGTGCATTTGTGCATGAAAGAAGATTGTGAAAAATGTGGTTCAGAGGTTGAAAGAAAATGAAGCCTTTAAAGAAAAGGCTAGGAAAAGGGGGGAAAGGAAATGAAGGAAAGATATTTAAAAAATGAAAAAAAAAATGAAACAGAAGGTTTACAAAATAGAGAGTTCACTGAAAGATAATGGAAGGAAAAAAGAAGAAGAGAAACTGGCATTATAAAGGAAAGCAAGAAAGAGATGGATATATTTGAAAAGACAAGAGGAAAGCAAAGAGAAACAGCAAAGCACTATAGGTAGAATAATAATAGAATGAGATATGAATCAAAGCTGGATAAAAGCAATGATGATTAGAAAGGAAAGAAAGAATTATACAGGTTGAAAAGGAAATGAAGAAAAGGATTCATTAGAATTACATACGGTATAAGAAAAAGATTATGGAGAGGATAGAAAGGAAAGACCCTTGTAGTTGGAAGGAAAAACAACCTACGAAGAAACAAAGAACAATTACGCAGAAAATACAGTTATTAAACACAAAATAGGAAATTGAGAAAGTTAGACGGAGGAAAACCAAAAAGAAATGATTAATAGGAAGGAAATGGAAATTTACTGTAGGTATTGATTCTACCTGAAAATGAAAGAAGAAAAGATAGAAGAAAGAAAAAGATGTAAGTGGCAGCACACACTCGCGCACGTGCTCAACCGCTTTGAAGCTAAACCACTAACACAAGACTTGCCAGAAAGATAGATTTTAGCTTTTCAACGACAACATAGAAAAAGCTGCTGTGTAGCTACATTCCGACCAAATGATCGACCCTTAACATGCGCTGAACGTAAGATTGTGTACCCATCGAGCGGCATTTCAAGTAAGTGAGATTTTCCAATTTCCTGACACTTTAACAATGTCTATTCGACTTTGGAGACTCAGATGCACGAATTTTAGGTTGCTGAATAACAAGGGTGAGTTTGTGCATGTTTGGAGATCATTTGATGAACAGGTGCGAAAGTACTCTCTCTAGCACCAGATTTCTTCCACCTCCCTTTATAGTGATAACATTGTCTGTGATGCAGCCCGACATGACGCTGTTAGTATGCTGTAGCGACTGGGCTGTGTATAGTTATATCAGTAGTAGATGTCTACTATTATTAGTATTACTAATCTGTCCCCATTGTTACTTCTACATGCAATGGAATGAGTTACAACTGCGACCAGCCCCAACGCGAAGCTCCCACACAGTAAACTGTGAGTCTGTGTACAACTCACAAATACAAGGACCACTAGAGGGCTTTTTACACTTGTGTTTCTTAACCCCGGACTTTCTCTGACCCAGGACTATCGTTAGTCCCGTACCAATTTTTTCAGCTTTTTACACTCGCCAATTAGTCCCGTACTATCTCTTGTCCGGGGCTAAGGAGAAAACTGACCTTTTTACACTCGTATTTCTTAGCCCCGGACTTTCCAAACCACATGAATATTCATAATTACGCTGTGTACTGTACACGTACACTCACGCACCGGCAGCACTTGATTACCTCGTTTCTGATTGGTCAGTGAGGGTCGGGCTTCGTCTCCGTCGCTTAGCCCAGGATTATTTTTTCGTTCTGTTTACACTCACTTGCTTGGCACCGCAATTGCGGTGCTAACCCCTGCTATTTTGCAGGGCCAGATAGTACCGTACTATCGGTGGGGCTAGCCCACTTTGGCAAAAACGAGTGTAAACAGAAAGTGGGCTAAGGATAGTCCCGTACCAACGGTGGGGCTAAGGCCCCCCCATAGCCCCACCGTTGGTCCGGGGCTAAGCAAAATTTTACAAGTGTAAAAAGCCCTCTAGAGTGCCCCAGGTCCAGGCAGGGTTAGGTACAGTATACAAGTTACAACCTATGCATGTACACTAGGCAATGCAGAAAAGATGGCATGATCGTGCCATTGCAGTGATTCGATTGTGATTCAATGATCAGGGTATCAGTGCCAATGGACTGGAGAGTGGAGTGGGTTCATTCTCCAATCACCCTGGCCACAACATACGAGTACAATATAGCCAGTCACTGACATTGAAACTGTGCAGTGTCTGCACTGCAGTAACCATATCATGAGCAAGGACGATTGTCATGATTGTCGAATTGTCTACGACTACGACGATATTTTTCGGTGCAGGCCTACGTCATTTTTTTTTTTCAGTTATTGGACAAATACTCACATGTAGAATTGGTCAATCACAGTTGTTCTACATAGAGATGGAAACAGTGGCATTACGTGAACATAAATAAACACAAAATCCACAGGCGCTGATCCAGACACTCTTCGCCGTTTCAATGCACTCCGCCGCTGCGCTCAATGGGATTTATACGTATGGTCTCTTGCTTGGCCCATGGGCCATATCCATGGGGTTCCTTGTGTGTAATGCTTATGATGCGCTAGCTACGTACATACGGCCGACCCGTTTGTGTGTGTGTTATGAGAGGTGATCAATGAAGCAAGCAAGATAGCGCCAGAGTGGTATCGGGTGATAAGTTGGCAGAATTTCAGTGAGAGAGGGCAATGTTTTACTTGTCATTTCGCCGATTATTTGTCCTTTCTTGCGCTTGCAAATATACTATTGTGGTATTTTTCAAGGTTTTAAAAAATGCCGATTCATATCAATTAAAAGGCAAATAGGAGTTGTGTGCATGCGTGCGTGTACTTGTGTGTGTGTGTGTGTGTGTGTGTTAAAACAATAGAGTTATTACATTAGGAGGAAGATCGATGAAGGAGGAGGAGGAAGATGAAGATGAAAGGGAGGAGGAGGAGAATAAAAAAGGTCAAGATAAAGGAAGAGCAGGGAGGAGGAGAGGTCGAGGACGGAGGGGACTATAATTATTAGATAGAGCCATGTTAGCTCTCACAGTTTAGTGTCCCCTCCCCCCACCCCACCCCACCCCCTCCTTTCGCGCCTGCATAATAAGAAATCATCTCATTAGGCTCATGTTCATAATGTTCTGTCCAAGTCCCACTTTAAAGGAAGACAGCTTCTGTCACATAAAGCGTAACACACGAGCACAACTGGTAACAAAATGTAGTAATTGGATGATTGTGAGTTAATCTGAGGTCTCCGAGATACGGCAAATTCCCCACGGACCCGATAAACAATACATTACAGTTCCTAATTGGCAATCATAATGAGCAAAGTATACATGAACGAAAGCTACACTTGACACTTCGCCCCTTGAACTCATGAAATAATCACATTCTGAATAATCGCAACCCAAATTATAGTCACAAGAGGGCATCATCAGTTGATTCACTTTATTTTGAAGCATGGTGCCTGAAAATTGCCTCGAAATTCAAGTATAGGTCTTTATAGGAACCAGGAAGGTGTAATTCAGATTCCACCTCCCTGAGATAGCAATGACTCAGGATCTGCAGGACCAGGGAGGTAGTCTTTCTTCCACCTCCCTGTCAGGACAAGTCCTGGAGTGGAACTGGTCGACCTCAGCTGGTAATGTGTAATGGAAGATGAATTCTTATCTTGAAGAATCAGATGGGGGGGGGGTACTGAGAGAGATATATGTATACAGGTACATATTGATACATTATATGCACATCCATAGATAGATAGATAGATCATAGATATAGATAGATAGATAGATAGATAGATAGATAGATAGATAGATAGATAGATAGATAGATAGATAGATAGATGGATGGATAGATAGATCAAGAAATATCCAGGTTTTCACTCAATCTTATTGACATAGAATTCTGCACTATTGAAGAGTGCCGTGTGCACGGATGCGTGACAGAACGTCTCTCCAATGAAGAGTGGTTTTGATTGAACGACATGCTTCAAGAAAGATAACTGCGTCTTTAGCAACCAACAGAGTCGCCCTGGGGTGCCAGTTTTGTTTAGCGCAATTGGGTTATCCAGCTCCGCAAGGCAAAGACCAGTACTCTACTCTGCTCGGCATTAGTAGGGCTTCTCACTACTGTAATCGGTAATAGCCCATAAGAAATAGCCACTGACTTCTGAAGACTTGGGTTTTTTTCTTTCGTCCCAAACCTTGTGCAAACCCCAGTGCAAATTTTGTTAGATATTTTCGACTATTAGGAGCTTTACAGTTACAACTAAGTCAGCGCTGCTAGCAACGATGCTCACTATTTTCTGATGGTAATGATATGCGGTATCATGCAATGTTATTCTCTTCAGTAATCAAGGACCGCTGAAAGAACAAAAAGAATGGAGCACATGAACATTAGCCGAATAATAATTACTCTGATTTTTGTGGGATTTGCCTTCATCGGTCAGTCTTACACCGCAAGCGTTTTCGACAGCCGTGCAGTTTCATATCATACAGATGGGGTGGTCATCATCGAACGAGGCCAACTAATGATTCGAAGTGAGAGTCGTGATGACGTGACTTATGGGACGTCGACTTCAGCACGAAACCGTGCGCGATCTCGTAGTCGTCGTTCTACCGATTTCTCTTCAGACGAGCTGCTGGCGATCTTGGACAAACATAATGAGTTGCGAGGGCAGGTGTCGCCACAAGCGTCCAACATGGAAAGAATGGTAAGCTCTATAGGGCACTGGTCAAGAGTCGGCTGGCCAAAGACAGAAACTTCTTCTCCACTATTTTTTATTTTGTTTTACTTCTTTTTGGGGGGAGGGGGACTTATGAAGAAGTTTGGACGAGACGGTTGTCTTCAAGGTAATTTTTGAAGGTCTATCAAAGCCGATTTTCTTACTTTCATGAGGCTGTTGTGTTCCTTAATGATGTCAGTGTATCTAGGTTACTTGGTAATAGGATAACATTTCACAATCATAATGATGAAACTGACGATAATATATTCACATTTTTTACGGTGTTTATCAATATCAGCTGCCATCATGTTCTACTAATTCCATTAATTTCATAATGATGGGTTGAGGAGACATTACCTATATAGATGAACATGAACTTTGAGTGGTATACTAGTTTCGGTTGAAATGGGGGCGTCAGGTTTCCAACGTTTTTGATGATGATTATTTAGACAATGAGAAACCTCATATGAAATACGATAGAGCATACAACTTATGATTCTAAGAGGAATTCGAGTTTATTTGACGAAAATTGGTTACGAAATTGCTGAGATATAGCCAAAATAAAGCAATGCTATATGAGGTGGGACCCACATTTTATTATAGGATCGTTTTGTTTTGGACATCGCAGCCATTTCAAAACCGATTTTCATCAAATGAATTTTGAATTTCCTTAGAATCGTATTGGTCTTTAACATTAATTGATAAAGCAGTTCTATAAGTATCTTACCAAAAGCTAATAGATGAATCATCATCTCAACCAATACTATACCATCCCTATAATAATTATGTTAAAGGCAGCAGTGGTTGAGAACATATTCTAAAATCATATATCCTTCTGTCTCTGATCCTTCCATGTACTATATGAAAGTTATTGAGTGAGATTCTATCATATATTCGGAGAACAAAATTATAAAAAAGATTCCACCGGAGTAGAATTATTTGCTCAGCAGTATCACTGTCTTAATGATTCTTGATTTTCTCTTCTCGAGTGTTCATCGCACATTGTCGACCATTGCAAAATTTAGAAGGACAGCATTATGCCTCCGTGATGATGTCATGTCCCACGGTGTTAGAATCGTGAGATCGCTTGTAAATGATTTATTTTCTTTATTTTGCAATGTGTGTATTTCTTCGTGGCAATGTGCAATCAATTAATGGTCATCCTGCCAACATGAAGGTTTTGCAGGTTTTTAGCATCAAAACGAAGATACATTATTATGTACAAGTTATAGTATTGTCAAAACGCACTCTTATCATGCTAGTATCAAATCACTAAAAATCGATCAGCAGATTTTAACAAAACAAAACAATATATTGTACGACATATTTTCACGTCACTATTTCAGTAAGCCCTCCCCTCTTTGTTTCTGCAGTAAGCAAATTTGCAAAGTGCAAATCATGGCGTATTATAAACAAATTAGTCTGTCTATACTTATCGAGATCAGAGCCGTACATTTTCTATCACTTAACGTACTCAAAACAATGATTGTTATGTTCATGAGATTGGCATGAATGCAAGTACACATTATCTGAATTTATTGTCTATCAAATGGATAAACATTTAGATAACATTAAACTTATATCATAACAACAAACAATGATTAAACAATATGATTCATTTATTTTTAATGTTTTATTGTATGGACAACCATTGACGTTTAACAGAGCCCAAATTTCTCTCTGCATCTGGGGTGAATATGGACGTAGAAACGTATTATTCATTATGCTACCGCCGGAGTATTTTCTCGCTTAAAAAAGAACAAAAAAATGTATTTTCCGCTTGCTTTAGCAGAAAAAAGTGAGACCGTACTGACTTCAATAAGTCACGTATTCACACCTTGAATCCTCAGACATTTCAACGAGCTACTAAAACAGATCTAAACCGAAAGGCCTTATGTATTATGGAGAGAGGTCTACTTTGATGATTTTTGAAAGGTTTCGAGAGACTGCATGCGAGGAATTAAAAAGAATTCGACACCTTCAATGGAAGGGGCAACTTTGCCACATGTGGGCCAGGCCCCATAAAAACCTGCACAGCAAGGGCAGGAGCTCTGTATAACAATTCGCTTTCGGAAGAAGACAAGGACTGGAAACGTTTTGTCCCTGAAAGGGAAAACGGAGAGAAAGGAGCGGCTTGCTTGGTAGGCTTTGATGGTGAGCCTCCAATGCCGATAGGAAGCTGGAACGGTCTTTTAGCAGTTGATATTAACACATTCTCTCTTATAGTTCCTTCCCCCTCTCCTCCCCCCCCCCCCCTCCCCCCCCCCCTCTCTCTCTCTCTCTCTCCACCCTTTTCTTTCTTTGACGTCCGACTTGTATAACACAGACTGTTTTTGCAGGGCCTTTTGACAACAGAAACACATGTGATACAAACAATTCAACTTTGCTGCAATCCTCGGGCTATATAGGTTAGAATCTCTGATAAGTTACCTGCATTGTCTGTCAACATGCACTCAACAACAGGCCAAAAAAAAAAAAATTCTGCCACTTTCAAGTACCATTTCCTCACGGTTGCAATGACGAGACTTAATAGCCCTATAGTTCCCGTGACATCTTTATTTGGACTTGAAACGAAAGAAAGTCTGTATAACGGAAAATGTGTTTGGCAAGTTTACGACTGTTTGCTCATTCTGACGTTTGTTAGTTTGTTTGATTTATTTATTTTTCTTCCATCACATTTCATACTTGAATCAAAATTCTTTTGAATCAAAAACCTTTTTGGTTCTCAGTTGGTAAGGAATCTTATGAGAGTTTCAAATTACTTCCACTCCACTAAAGAAACACACACACACACACACACACACACACACACACACCACGCACACACACACACACACAACACACGCACCATCAACAATAGTATTCTCAGGTTAACAGCTTAGCTGGACAGGACTTTTCTATTTGTTCTGAAGCTGCAAGAGATGTCCTACAAAAGGGCTCTTACTCGAAATAAAAGCCATGACGTTTAGCGATGATTTTCTTTCCCATTGTGTTAAATTTGCTGTTCGAGAGGTTCAAATCGGCTTGGATTAGAGTCAACAAAACATCTAACAGACCTAGACCATCTCTGTTTCTGAAATCAAAGCCGCTGCCGCTCAATCTGCTAAAGGCTCTCTTACATCCGGTCGTGCGTGCTCCTACGAGTGGTTTGCGTGCCAAAAATGGGCCAAGTAGTGAGATGCACGCAAGTGGAAAGTACTTTTTTTGGTGGTCGCAAACACGACGCATAGCACGCAGACTGAAAACTGGCCGGCCAGTTTTTCGCTACGACCTGGCTGCGACAATAAGCACGCGTGGGGCACGCTCGGAGTACTCAAGACAAAAGTACTGAGTGAGTTCGATAGGTGTGCGTGTAACGCAGGCAAAACATGCAACAATTTCGGGGGGTATTTTCCCACGAAGGCGTACTTACCACGCAAGAGGCTCTTACTTTCCACTTGCTTTCAATGTACGTGTTAAAAAAAAAAAGGGGGGGGGGGTGAGCGCACTTCCTCCGTGCGTATTACCTACTTCCAAAATGCGTGGTGAGTACTACTACCGTACTTGTGAAGTACGTCACACTCAGACGACGAACGTGATCAGTACGATAAAAAGTGCGTCAGAAGTACTATGTCGAGACATGCTCAGGTGCATCGTGCTCCTAATTCCTATATAAAAGCTGATCTGAATACGGACAGCGTGCTTTCAGTTCCGCGTCGACATTTTCTGCAGTGAGTCCACTTGAATGATGAAGAGACTCAGAGCACCCTTTTATATCATTGTGATTATCCGTGCGTTCTTCCAATTTGACGAACGATTGTCTTGCTTATTAAACACTTCCGTGCTCCTTCCGTTTCTCTTACGTTTCTCTTACTTCGTAAATACGATTTCACTTGCAATTCACGTACAATTATCCCACTCATTGTGTGCGACAGAAGCAGAGATCTTACGTGCTCCTTACTTCTTCCTATACTTCCAAAAAGGCGTACAGACCACTTGCGGGTCTCACTTTTTGAGCAAGACACACCCACTCATTAAGTACTTACTACATACTTCCCCTCCGATTTAATTTTCACCCTGCGACAACTCCACGCCTGACAGGAACTCAACGAGTCCGCACGATCTCTAAACACGCACGACGGGATGTAAGAGAGGCTTAAATTTTCAACTGAACTCATCGATGTCGTACTCTGCGCTTTCTGAAACAAGCACAAGCATGAAGCCTTATTTTTTTGGTTGGTATGGAAACTGTCATAAAAATAATTATTGAATAACTCATCGAGCTCTTTGTGAGTAAGTGTGTGCGTGTGTGTGTGTGTGTGTGAATGATGAGAAATGTTGAGAGATCTTCTAAGAGTCTATTTCTGAGACTTTCTAAAAAATTGGGAATCGAATTGAAATGATTGATTAAGGTGCTCCCTTATTCGGACATTGTAATGAGATCCTTAATCCCATTTATTACAATTAAATATCAACCTATCACTTTTCATTGTTGATATTTCACTCGTCTTAACAATACTATAGATTCACTGAAGGTACTAATTAGACAACTACTGGAAAGGTTTCCAAATTGCAGTGTCAATGTAGTAAAGATACGACTCTCCGCGCGGCAGTACAGTGTATGTCGTGCGACCCACCACTTATAATACTGTTTCACTTAAGCAGTGATTTTTCTACCGACAAAATTATCATGTCAGCTTCTCAACATTGCAGTAGAATTATGATTACAGAGATCTTAGCATCACTAGAAATTTTTTACTTTTCACATAGAATAAGAGCACACATATCCTTGCGTCTTTCTAATGGCCGACAATAAAATTCATAGACTATACACGATTTCGCGTTCGTTTTTTTTTTCCTTAGGCACCATCCCATACCCAGCTGCTCGTGGAGCATTTCTTCTAATGTTAGACCTTGAGCTGCTTAAGCTAACGCATTTAAGTGGGTAAAAATCAATCAAGTGGTGGTCTAAATAACTTCGACTCATGTTTGCCTTTAAAATTAGAACACGTTTTGTCTGGGCTGCCGGGGAACTGTTGTTTCCTATAAGAGGGCAAACAAAAAGGCATGAGCGCTGTTTGTAAAGACTGTAGTTTTTGACACGACGGTGCCATAGTCTCGATTCGAAATTTAGTGGCTATTGTCTGCCAGAGCAAATAGTACAACAATGCATATCAAAGGTATAATTGAATCGTAGTCTACCGATATTTTGGTCGTACGTCGTTAAGAATATTCTCACTTTCGGAGTGACGGTCTTTTATAATCCCTATGAAACCTATATAATTGGGTTCGAGAAGTAATACTGGTTTGTGTGTATGGACATCCCTTCAATAAAGGAGTATAAAATATTTTGGAATACTCTAGAAGAGGATTGTTCCTGTGCAGTCATGATAAAACAGAATGGACGGAAGGCCATACAATTTTACTAGTTTTACTACTTTTGCATTTGTGGTTTTACATTACTTTTTTTGCAATTTTGAAAATTTGTAAATTTCCTTTTAGCATACATTATGATGTAATGTATGCGTTCAACTATTGTAAAATATTATATGTTTCCCAGCAATAAATCAATGAATAAATAATCAATTTCCAAATCCATCAACAGACCATGGCGCGTCTGAAGCAAATTGTGTAGTTACCTAGAATTATGATCCATGCATGAGGCAGGCAAGAATAACAGTATTATAAATAGAATCTTTGTTGAAAATAAGATAATTTTGCACCTACTCTCAGCATGGAAACAATTTAAATGCTATTTTCTTTTTTTCTTTTTTTTTTTTGCTTTCTTTTTCCCTCTTCTTGTCATTTTCATCATTAATTTCATTCTCATTCTCATTGTTCTAATTATTATTCTCATTATTAGGTGATCCGAGTATCCTCTCGGATCACCTTCTGTATCTTTTTTATTATAATCATCATCATTATTGTTGTCAATACGCAGTATTCTCATTATTATTATTATTATTATTATTATTATTATTATTATTATTATTATTATCATCATTATCATCATTATCATTATCATCATCATTTTTATTAATTGTACATCAGCATTCCCATCCTCAAGGGTAAACCTGAAACTGATTTAAATATATGTCTCGTCACACTGTCTATAGCGATTGCCTACTTTACAATAAAATGAAGGAAGTGAGGGCTATACGTTCTCTTTTTATAATGATCCCAGAAAATAAAAGATAGGCCAGAACACATCGTAGTGTAGGAAGTTCGATGGCGGAAGACAGGAAAAGACTAACTACATGAGAAGAGGATGAGTGACAAGCAGAAGTGAAAGATAAATGTGCTATCGCAAGGACAACTCGAAAAACAACCAACACCTCTTAATGTAACAATACTTAACTCACCTCCGTCTCCAGGCACATACCATGTTTGGATAGGATACATCCGACTCTTGTCTACACACGCTTGAAAGTGACACGGAACAATTAACAGAAGGAAGAAAGTGGGGAGGGCAAACCTTTTATGACATGATGACTGTAAAGTGTCAAATCTATAATAGATTTGTAATCACCGTCCGTTACTGCCAACCCTTTTTATTTGAAAGTTCGCGTTCTGACAGGGAATGATTAATCTTGTAAGAGTACAAGGCGATAGCTCTATTATCAATATTCATTGTCAAATGTCACATACTAGTGAAAGTTCGTGATTAAAGATGGTGATGCCGTCGTCAAATGATGGTTTCAGGCCTGCTCTGTCGGGTCTTATCCTGTGAGGATAAACGTTAGAGGGTCTTAGATAGCAAGAAAACTATGGGTCTTTTTTTCTCCCACACAGACAGATTCCATCATTTTACGATACACAATACCATATCACAACAATTTGCAATATGGTATCACTCTCCCAAATCAATTTGACAAAATGGGTCTTCAGAAATTATAGAAAACAAATTGAAACCGAGCGATTCCAAGACAACGCATGAAGTAAGAGCGAAAATTTTATCAATTCTATATAAATAATCATTTTAATTACAACTTTGTTTAAAGTTGATTGAAGGCTCTACTTGTATCTTTGTACATCAAAGACTGCATGTTTTTAACTTTGGCAATGAAAACAGCAGATATGTCTTGTTTGAGACGTGACATTCTTCTTTTTCTCTCAGAGCTGGGATGACGATCTGGCGACCATGGCCCAGGAATGGTCAGAAGGATGTTACTTCGGACACGGTCAACCAGACAACATTTCACCCTTCAGCACGCTCGGCCAAAATCTGTGGCTTGGAACGGCTGGCAACACGCCACCGGACGGCATAGGAGCAGTCCAGGCTTGGTACAACGAAGTCCAATACTACGATTACGACACCACGGAGTGTAGCTACGTGTGCGGACATTACACTCAGGTATGATATTGTAATATAACTTCTAGTTTTCTTCATCATTTTGTGTCGGTTTTATTGTTAAAGGAGAAGAAAACCCCGGCTGCGCCTCCCCGTCGTCAAAGAATTAACGTCGTGTCCCCAGCTAATAAGGGTGCACGTCACGAGTTCGACACCCACAAAGTCATGCAGCCAACGAGTCATACAGACCATGAGCTCAACACACGGCAAAAAGGGCCCACGAGCCCGACACTTGGCAAAAAAAAAAAAAAATGCGCACGAGTTCGATACTAAGCAAAAACAAAGAAACAACAACAACAACAACAACAACAAAGGTCCACAAGACCGACACATTAAGCTCGGTGATCTATATGGTCTCGTGGGCCTTGTTTGCCTATTTATAGTGTCAGATTCATGGGCCTTATTTGCCTAGTGTCGAACTCATGGGCTGTATGACTCATGGACTATTTTTCAATGTCGAACTCGTGGGCCTTATGACTCTTGGGTGTTGGCCTCGTGGGATGATCCCGCTACACTGGCAAAACCGGCAGCGTGGAGCTGGAATTTGCCCCAAAATCACTCGCACTGGGGTAATGCTACCCGTCAACTTGTCGTGATATACATACAGTCTTATATTAGAACAGCTGGCAAGTATTTTCAGAAATTACTGAACAATATCACTGTTGATCAAATTTTGGGGCTGCCTTCCTCCTTTCTCCCGAACAGGTTGTGTGGGCATCATCCTACGCCCTGGGCTGCGGTAGAGCTTTGTGTGCGACAGCTTCATCAGACACGGCAAATTACACAAATGTCTACATCATCACATGTAACTACGGACCAGCGTGAGTGACGCACACAAACTAAAGAAAAATAAAGGAAAATAGTATATTTCTATCAGAAAATGTGGATTTTTGTCTTGATTCTTGAGTCCTGATTCACATCTGCACTGATTTTCTTTCTTTTTACCATGTCCAGGGCAATTCTTTCATGTCAGGGATAATTCAGCGTGTTTGAAAATTCCCCGACTTCGCAGAGAACCGTCTTTTCCGATGCTCTGACGTTTTTACTTTGCCCGAAAATTGTTACTCAGAAATTAAAGCATGCTCCTTTAGATACTTGTGCAATGTGCTTCGTTGGTCGCAAAAGCTGTGTAGTGTTGGTTAAATGAAAAGAAAGCGATGATATCGTTCAGTTGGTAAACATACTTTTTTCTTCAACATATAGAGGAGCCGAATATATATTTCAAGTAGTAGATAAGTTTCACCTGTTGTTGTTGTTGTTGTTGTTGTTGTTGTTGTCACTATATCACATATCATCTTTAATTCGTCTCCCCTGTTTCACTCCTGTAGAGGAAACTACCAAGGGGCACAGCCTTACCAGGAAGGTGATAGCTGTACCCAGTGCGATTCCGGTGTGGCGCTCTGCTACAACAATTTGTGTGGTAAATCTACCATTTTGATTATGTTTTTATTCGTTTGTTTGTTGTTGTTGTTGTTTTTGCTCAGTTTCCAATACGATCTCACAAAACAAGAAAATAACAATTATGAACTAACTCCAGTGAAAAGACTAGTGCTTTATATCGAAAGGCCTGTAAATATTCATTGAGAACATAAAACGGGAGATATCAAAATTGACAATGATTCGTTAGTCATGCTTGTTGAGAAATATAAATCGAGAAACCAGCTTGTGAATAGAATGTTACGTGCGAGTCAATTCAATTCAATTCAAATTCGGTTTTATCAGAAACACCAAAATAAAAGTTCGAAGACTAGCCATAATTGGCTCAAATCAAAATTTGTCAACAAAATACAAGTGTCGTCTTTATTGCGAATGGAAACAATGAAAGAAAAGGCACAAAGCTAAACCTAAAAGACACATTATTGGTATGACTTAATAGTAATAACTAACATTGCTCGAGGATCACCCTTGACTGGACTTTCATGTTTCAGATTAGCTCTAAGGAGGCATTTCGTCACAACTGGCTTTGGTAGTGTCAAAATCTGATGGTGGGAAGCATCATTGTTGTTTGTTGGCAATTTCGTTTTCATGGGCCTTCAGTTCGGTAGTCATGTTGTTCACTCGTAAAACACGTTTGCAACATACCATCATAATAAGACTAAAATTTTCTTTATTAAGGTAAGATTCCTTGAGAGTGTAATTGAAAAAAAAAAGTGTTATGGTTGCAATCATTTGACAATAAACCATTTGAATTGATTTCTTCATCTTTTTTTTCAACAGACACATGTTCTCTAGAAGAAGATGGTTGTGGTGAGTTTAAGAACAGTTTAAAAGAAGACATTTTGATAATCATATTGATCTTGATATTCATTCTCTCACTCTTTTCTTTGTCATGAAGCTTTACGAAATTATGTTGCTTGTTGTAAAGTAGAATATATACAAAGGCTTGTCTCAATTATCTGCATTTATGGATCCATCTAATATGTATTCATAGAATTTCGATAAAATGATAAGTGATAAGTGAGATTTTACCTGTCATAATTATGATTTAAAGGAAAAACACACAAAAACTAGAAAGACTGGTTGTAAGCCATGTCACGTGACAATAATTTTCGTAAGTTTTTCCGAAAATGAAATACAAACAGAAGTCACCAAGTTTTATGCATTGCATGCGAAAATAAAATATGGCGGGATAGAAAGTCAATCATCGACGAGTATATATGGGCCGTTGTCGTTGCATGCAGACGTTGATGCGATAGGAAAACGGACCAGAAATACTTCATCTTAGGCAGGAGTTCCTTCTTTTTGGTCACTTTACAACCCCCGTCCCATATTGGATGCACCCCCCCCCCCCACACACCTTGTCATGTATTTCGAGGGGTGGGGGGCATTTCATGAAGCGTTTTGTCCGGCAAATTTGTCGGACAAACTTGCTCTCAGCCAATCAGATGCAAGGATTTCAGTACAGCTTATAACAGTTTGTCAGAACAAAATATCTGACAAAACGTTTCATGAAATGTCCCCAGGGCAACCACGTCTTCCCGGCTGCACCAAAAAAAAAAAAAAAAAAAAAAAAAAAAAAAAAAAAAAAAAAACAACGAGACAGAGCAAGACAAAAGATGTTTCAAAAGAGAAAATAAGAAAATATACGTGACTCATCAGCGATTGATCAAAATAAGGACATCAATAAAATCGGACAAAAAAGACCAACTTAAATGCCCATCCCCATGATGAAATTCCGCATGTTTATAAAATTGCTTTGTAGTTAAAGATTGTCTTTCATTAGATTTACACCTGTTCTGGTTGTGCTTAGAGTGTGCCGCGAACTGCTATAACTGCGGGACATTTACAGAGAACTGTACATGCGAGTGTCAGGACGGATGGTACGGAACGGATTGCTCGAGTGAGTCTACCAATATTATTACTTTTTGTAAAAGTTTCCTAGAAAGAAAAAAACGTGCGATGATAGTGATAGTACGCCTCACCACGTGACACACACACACACACACACACACACACACACACACACACACACACACACACACACACACAAATGTTTGAAAGATAAGTTTCATATGTTTATGTTTTCCAGACTTACTAATCACCATTCACAAATTTATCGCTGAAAACACAGATCGTGTCGATATCAGACTATTGCAAAAAGTTGGAAAAATGGGGGTAGAATGGTTTGATATTGTGAATACATCTGGTCAAGATGTTAATTTATTTTTTCTCTATTCATGTTTATTCCGTAGATATATCTGGTCTCGTGCATTTTACCAATAATATTCGATTACGAAATATCAGCTTTTTCCATTCCAAATTTCTTACCCCAATATCTCATAATGTTATTTGTTGATGTAGGGCCCCTTTTCTGGAATTTCAATACGCGACATAAATAATCTTAAAGGACAAGTTCACCTTCATAAACATAAGGATTGAGAAAATGCAACAATATTAGTAGAACACATCAGTGAAAGTTTGAGGAAAATTGGACAATCGATGCAAAAGTTATGAATTTTTTAAATTTTTGTGTTGGAACCGCTGGATGAGGAGACTACTACAGCTTGTGAGTCATATGCGTACAACAGTATAAAGAAAATATAAAAGAAAATTCAACATATTTTCACTTTTTTCCCATAATAAAAGAGCAATTGACTTGCCTCTTTCTAAAGGCAGGGGGAATAATATTACCCATAACATTTATCGGTAACGAGTCAGGGGAATGTGTACTTTTTTCAAAAGATGGAATTTTGTGAAATTCTCTTTATATTTTCCTTATTGTTGTACGCATGTGACATCTAAGTTATTCATACACTGCAGTAGTCTTCTTATCCAGCGGGTACTGCACAAAAACTTCAAAAATTCATAACTTTTGAACGGATTGTCTGATTTTCCTCAAACTTTCAATGATGTGTTCTACTAATATTGCTACATTCTCTCAATCCTTATGTTTATGAAGGTGAACTTGTCCTTTAACGTTCCTTTCAAGTAAGATAGACCATACATTGCATGCAGAGAGAAATGATTGATAATTCCAAGAAATGACATGAAGATTTGTGTGTTTTTTGTGTTTGTGTTTTGATTTTGTTTTCGTTCTACCTTACATATTAAAGTAAATTTAAATGGTTTGCGTGTTTGGTCATTTTCAGCGGTGTGCGAAGACACCCACCAGAACTGCTGGCAGAACCCCGGCTGGTACGGCCCGGAAGTGTGCGACCTGCACGCATCCATTCCAAAAGGCTGTCCCTACATGTGTGGTGTATGCAGTGAGTCAACTGATAATGTTTTGACTATCTGAAACAAACAAAAGAATAGCCCGGAAAGAATAGATAAAGAATTCAATTAAATTATTTCTTAAAGTCCTCGAATGGGTCTAACAAATTTACATGTTATATCGTACCAAAATATTCTTCTTCCCCCCCCCCCCCCAAAAAAAAAAGAAGTCGTACAAAATAGTATAATTCGTATTAAAAATAAAATTGCTACTTACAATGTATATTTACTTTGTGCTTCGGAAATGAGATTTTGTTTTTGTTTTCTTAACAAACATTTATTCAATCCTCCCAACGCAGTCAATATTTTTCAGATATTCTACCTTATTTTCTATGCGAAAGTTAGCCTGTTCCATTTTGTGACGAAATCTAAGGTAGATGGTAACGTATACGTTTAGCATTAAAATTACGGATTGCTTAGATTTTCAATAATTCATATACAGGACTGACATGATATTATTCTGCTGCACAGCAACTTAATCTCAACAGTCAGAGTATAGGTCGAATTAGAAAGAGCGTTCTACCACCGCGTGCAGATGTTTATGGTAAGTCACACGTGGAGAGTGATTGATTAATGAAAGTATATCCATAAGAATACATGCAAAAGTTGTGGAAACCACAAGAAAGAATCACAATTATGGATTGCATTCTGTTTCTAAGAGTCCCGAAACAGCTCATGGTCCTGGGCTAGTCATCTGTCACTTTCACCTGTCCTACTCTCTCACAATGATGTTAAAATCATCTTTTCACAGATTTAGCTGATCCCAACTTCGTATGTGGTGAGTATGAATAATATTATTTTGGATTTTTTTTTTCTTGTAAAATGTTCTAAAATGCACGTTAACATTTTATGTATACAGTTAGTTGAATCTGGGAATTTCGGTTCGAAGAAATTTTTTTTTCACTCTAAATATAGTTTCATTATAATTTCATAACCATAGGAAGACATCACCATGATATAGGGATTCTTATATTATCAAGTTGCCACTTGTCGAAAAGGCAGGGATGCTGCTCATAGATGTGATTCGCTTGACATGACTGCGTGTTGACGATTCTTTTTTTCTAGTAGTGTATCGATTTATGTAGCAGGGTGCTGTAAGTTGTCTAAGGCAGAGAAGTGGCAATAATTGAATATTCACCAGTATCAAATACATTCTGACTTATCTGCAGATCGTTTATCAACCTGCATTATGTGTCGATGTAACTATAATGATTAACCCAGCGCAAACAAAGTTATCACATCGAGATGTGTAATATATATACAGCTGTAGAAACATCTTGTAAATCTTTTTTCATCACGGAAGGTGGAACAAATGGAACGACATCCAGCTCGACTGCTACCATAGCAACAGATACAACAATGAGAGAAACATCAATAACTACGACTGAACAAACGTCTCTGGGACCTGGAAGTGGAAGTACTACGGAGCAAGGAATAACTTCCACGTCTACCGAAGTGCCGACATCCCAGTCGAGCGTCGTCGTCGGATCTGATGCTTCGTCATCGGCAAGGTCGACTTCTCCGTACGCGTCTACCGACAGCTCAACCTCTACTCCGACAACTGCCTCCACTTTGACGTCTCTCGAGCCAACACAGACGTCTTCTTCGACCGTTCCGTCTCAGACCACTACGATATTGCAGTCGATCTCGACATCCACGGGCGTCACCACTCGAGTGACGACCGCCGTAACAGGTAGTGACTGCGACGCCGCCTGTCTAAATGGCGGGACGTTGGACACATCAACCTGCGCCTGCACCTGCGCAGACGACTACCAGGGCAGCGTGTGTCAGAGTGAGTGTCTGTATGCCAAGTAGGTATTATCATAAATCGAAGACAATAAAGACAGTGTTTTTACGGAGTTAAAATGAAGGGGTTATTTTCCCCCTTTTTTAATATTATGGTATCACAAAGTTTTAGAACCTTGTTAGAAGTTGATTTCGCTGTCATAGAAACAATAAAAGACTCAAGCAACTTTCTATTCTGTATCAATCTAGACCCATATATCTGGTGTTTCTTGCCAACAAACAAAGCGCTATACTGTACGATATCAATGACCGATTCTTTATTAATTTTATTTTGTATTCTTACTCTTGAGGAAGGATAAAGTATTTATGTTGATTCCCGAAATTTCTGAAATATCCGCTGCACAATCGTTAACACGTTTGAAAAAAAAAAACAAAGTCGACAACTTACGTAAGTATAGTCTTGAATGTGATTTCCTTATTTCTTTCTCCATCTATATAATCAGATGTCAAATCACAAGTTCAGTATGGAGTCGAAATTCAACTCATCGCTGATATCAGTGCTGTAAGTCCTCCCCAACATAGACTGCTGAAATGCTGAGATGCAAATGTGAAAAAACAATAACTTGCGGATAAAACTAACTTTAGCATGTTTAGAGACAAATTCCTTTCTGTCACCTATGGCTTTCACTCTGTTATCTTGATATGTGGCCATTCAAATTTTTATGACACTTTGGATCCAGTTTTGGGCAATAATAGCGGTGATCTATGTCTAGGACAAGGAAGAGAGGTTGTCAAATGATGGTTATTAATTTCAATAATGTAAACACCATATAGGTGGTCACACTGTGACTTTAATATCATGATATACAATATCTTTATTTAATAAGGTGAAGAGAAGACAATTTGATCAGACATAATATCAGTGGGAAAAACAGCCAAAGCGAAATTCTAAGGATCACGTTTGCAGTTTTTTCATGATCAAATTCAAAAGTAAGATTCTTTTGCAAAAGGACTCCCTAAAGTAATATTTAGGGAGAAGGAAGGACCTGTCAGATGCGATGAAAACTCTCCATGAGCAGGAGCCATATCAGGCGTACCGATGATTTTGAAATGTACCTTTTCCTTTACAGTGGTCCTCGTTTGTAAACACACTCTTGAGGATAGTAGCCGAGATTGTGACGAGCTGGTGTAATGTGAACTTTGCCACCTGCTGCCCCAACCAGGGGTCAAAGACAAGGTATGGCTATTCTGCTTGGCATGAATCGTCCCAATGGATGTTTTCTTAGTACTTGTGTACCCTCTTGTACCCTCTTTTTTTATCTTACTGTTCTTCTTTATTGTTTTCTCTTCCTTTTCCTCTGATCTTTTGACGCTCTCACATATTTACTATGTCTCTTTGCTTTCTTTCTCTCCTAACATTAATGCTCGTAGCCTCAAAATCTGCTCAATCAAAGAAATTAATCTTTTCTGCTCTTTCTGTCTTTTCCTTACTCCTAGCAACGAGACTTTGGCGTACGCCAATGAATCCGACGTAGTTGTGGCAGACGGTTATCCTGCCGAAGATACGACGGGGACTGCGAATCCTGCGTCCTTCTGGGTAATGTTAGTGGTATCTCCCCCTCTATCGACAGAGCTGTGTCAGTCCGGTTCGACTGCTCGCCGACGACGAAGGTGGGCGCCTCATGGTGGCGCAGCGATGGTTCGGCAAAATTCACTCTCCGATCTCCATCGCTGGAGGCGCTCAACTGATGACAGTGAGTAGATGGCCAATATGGTAATAATCATGGAAAGCGTGGAGGGAATTAGGTCCTAGATGTCACCGTCAGTTATCCGTAAGATTATATCAGACAGGGCTGTACCCTAAGCTCACAAACATAACTCAGATGGTCAACATGCAGGAATTGTCAACTTATTGTTAGAAATCATGTCAATTAAATCGTTCCTCGCTGTGCCAATTCGTACAAATTGTCATAATTTCTTTGTTATCCTTTTTCAGCAAAAACTGTAGCCTAATATGGTCTTTGGTATAGTATTCCACAGGTAAGTGGACTGCGCTAAGATGGCAAAATCATAAGTGTTTAGGAACTATACAGCCATGTTCTTCAAGTCATTGTACATTGGGCTGCTTTCTTTTCCTCCGTTCGTGATTTCATTTTGTTGTCAATAACAGCCTCGTACTTGGACCAGGATGCACTGCTGAGTGCAATCACAGACAACATCGCTGCCATCGAGGACGCCCTCAACGTCACCATAGCAACAGTAACCAGAGGGGAAGTGGAGGCGACGGATTCAACTACGTCACTATCTCTTGGCGTCATCATTGGTTGCTCATTGGCGGCAGTCGTCGTTGCCGTCACTCTTCTCGTAGTCGGCGTCCTCCTCGTTTCGTCACACAAGTGAGATGTATTCTTGTTTACAGAGGAGTGTTTACATCTCCGTAGATGCTTTAATGGGATAATTAACATACATGCTTTTTGACTTGAGAAGCAGAATAAATGCAAACAAACAAACTCTTGCCTATTGTTCATCGGAATAAAGTGCAAAACTATACATGCATTCCTCATCGTGTTCAAGAGAGTAAAATCAAATAAACGGAGTGGTATAATAAGTGCCATTAAAACAAAACACAAGACAGGCGTTTATAAGAAAGTTGTGCGCTTTGAAAGCTTCATAAGTTTGCGTCGAAGACCATATTGGTTGTTAACACAACAATGGCATGTCAATGTTAATTATATAATAATGATTACGATGCCATCGAAAACTAAGGAATAATGTGAAACAGCGTAACACTATTATGGTTTCAAGTAACTACTGAAAACACATCATGCAAAGGACATGCATGTATATATGTTTCCTATATCTGACTCTGAACATAAGTTCCATATCAGCGAAGACCTGCAAAGAATTGTTCCGCCATTAGTGGAGCTACGTTGTTTGTAATGTCATTTCTCATGTTGATTTCTTACTTCACTATTTTTCTTTTCTTTTCTTTTGTTTGTTTGTTTGTTTGTTTTTACAGGAATAAGTCAACTAAAGTGAATTGCATCTCTTCTCACAAGGGACTGGGAACCTGAAGCTCCCTATGCCAAAGAACGATTTCCATGAACATAAAATAGCTTCCATCTTTTTGTCATGGCAAACATTGCTACTGGGACTCAATTAAGACGTTATGATTACACCAGTCAACTTCGCAAAACTTTCATGAATAGTTATTCATCACAACGACAGCGGGACATCACTTTACGAAATACAAACACCGACACTATGGCTCAATCTATTCATGAAACAGTTGAGAAGCGTTGATATAACTCCTCCTCATGAGTATGTGCGGTGTGTGTAGATTATGTGCTATCATTTTAATGATGGAGCAGATCCTAACCACGTGACCAGATGTCTATTTTGCCTAACTCGTAATTTTGCTTATGACCAGTCGTTACTGTCGTAATGGTGACCGGGCGAGATTTCATCGTTTTATTTCATCGTTTTATTGCGTCGCGATGATTGCGATTTATCAAACGACAAGGATCTGCTTCATCATTATATAAAACAAATAATGCACATCATTTTGTTCGGGCATCCGTATAATTGCACACATTCGGTACATTTGAAACCGTCCAAAACGCCCTCGGCTATCGCCTCGGGTGTGTCAGGCTGTTCCAAAGGTTCTTGTGCTGCCCATTCTTACTCATGCCCTCACTGATGTGTACTGTTATGCATACCATGGTACTCTCTTTATATAGTCGTACCATAAGAGCCATTAGAGTACATTTCACGATAATTCTGTGTGGTATTTTTGTGAGGTATCATACCTTTATACTTATTGCATGATGACTATTACTTTTACAAACTTCATTTACACACTGAACAGTGACCAGAGAGGTTACCGTGTGAAAAGTCTTATCATCATGGACAAAATTCCTGTAGGCCTATCTCTTTCAATGTTTCCCATTGTCAAATACAAACAACTGTCTCTTTGTTTATTTCATTTAATTTAGATTATATGAATTGATATTCAGGTTCTGGAATGTTCATTATTTTGATCTCATATTTTTGCATTGATTTATCAAAAAAGAAGCAACAAGTAAAGTTAGCTCTAGAGAAAAGCATGCACACTTTTGAGGTGACTCCATCCAGAATTTGAACTGCTCGACATTTCCGGTTCCCTCCTCAATGTGCTTCCTGGGCTTGTTGTTGTAATGCTGTGCACATGTTTGGATAAATACCAACTCTGAACTGCTAAAAGTGTGGATTGCTCTCTCATTATTGTGATTATTGTCATCAGTACTCTTTCCAGGAATCCTCTCTGTTGAATGGCGAAAAATTGCAGGTCAAATTCAAAAACAGTTCACTGACTCCACGACGTGTTTTCTAGTTGATATTGCCTGACTTGTCGTGCTATTTCTTCTCCCTATTCGCGTGACACTGCGCATTACGTCAGCGGAGAAATAAATTACGACAAAGGCAGAGAGCTGCTTTCCCGTACGTGTCATTATCGTGACTATTTACCAAGCTACAGAACTGTCTGATTTATGCTCGGGTTGTAATTTGCAGGGGAGAGAGCTGTGATAATCAGAACACTGCCGAATTTCCGGCTGCAAGGCTGTCGATTCAACAAGATTTGACCCCACCCGCTTTTGCTCACTGTCGTCCGTTGTTGATGACGCAACAATCGCCACAAATATACGTCACGGAAAGAAGGAGTGGCATCCATTGTAAATGGCTTAAGAACTTCGAACTATTCTTAGGGTAACGCTGTAAAATATGGATTTTGATTATTAAAATCAAGCAGACCGGAAGAATATGTGCCAATGAAAGAGTGTATAGTATGGAGAGAGATTACAAAGGGTTAGAAGAAATCAAAAACGAACATTGATAATTGATAGATGAACATAGACATGCATAAATCATATTTCAATTCAATTCTCAATTCAATTCAATTCAATTCAATTCAATTCAATTCAATTCAAATGAAATTTAATTTGCAATAACACATGTTTGTTGTTGCACAAATTCAATGAAAACAAATCGTATAATATATTATGACAAAAAATGCATATATTATGAAAGTAATATAGACAAAATAATAGACTGCTTCTCAGCGAAAGAGAAAGGAAGACTTTGAAGTTGTCTTAATGTTACTAGTATTTGTTTGACAGAGAACAGTTCAGGACAAAAGTAAACAGTGACAGCTCTTCGTTTTTTGTTTTTTGTTTTTGCTCTATGTGTAAGAAAAACAAAATGATGTCGGCGACTGCGTTGGCAAATTCTTATACGTGAATCCGGCGGAAGCCTGTCGGACTGTACTGATGGGATTGATTAATGTCGATAACCTCAGTTAGACTGCGGTCCCCCCCCCCCCTTCCCGCCATCTCTTCTTATACAAAAATATAAATATAGATATAGATATACATGTAGATATAAATATAAGAATTTATATGTATACTATGTGCTTCTGTATTTAGATATGTCTATTCTTTCCAGCAGGGGCAAGCATGCATTCATACGTATGATGTTTATAGACACACATACCCTAACACGCACATACACATACATGTACGAACGCATTTACACATTTGCGTTCATCTGTACGTGTTTACGAATACATATTTTGTTGAGATGTGATGGTATTACTCCTTTGGACTATTAAAAGAAAAAAAAACACACAGAAACTTTTAATCATCAGGTCGTGATCCCAAAAGAAGGATTTAAAAAGCTTGCAACAACAACGACAACAACAAAACGGAGAAATCGACTTCCTAGAAATTGATATGAGGTGATGTCCACGACAGACAGTGACAAAGGAAGACAGAGAAACCTAATCACTGTTCGGCGAGAAAATCGAGAAATCTCGCACAGCTCCCAGGAGACGTTTTGCAGATAAATCCTTCTCGTTTTCCCCTTTGTTTCAGTATTTATGCCGGTTTAATTCTGCTCATAAATTGCAGATTGGAAAGCCAGGGTTATTTTTTTTCCACCTCCAGGTGATATAAACTTCAATTACTTTCAGATTTTTTTCGACGCTTTCATTGAGAATCGGCTACACCGTCCAAGTGTATTTTCGTCAAAACACCAAGGTCATGATATACTGGTCAATTCATTTAGGTGAAAGATGGATAGGTAAATTTTTCTTGGTGGCGGCTCGTTTGATTTTTCTTCCAGAAGGGAAGGTGGGGGGGGGGGGGGGGAATCGAAAGACGTATAATCTATATTTTGTCTTAAATAGGAAACATCAAAATAGGATTCAATGATATAAGACATAAGGTAGATGTAAAAGTGAATTCTCCCTCAAAGGAAATGTAACCTGCAACAGCAAATTGTTACTGTTTTCAAACGAATGAAATCACAAAAGATATTGTCCTCTGTAGACTTGAATCCCGCCGTATTAGTGTCAGCCTTAATTCCTTTTCATTTGGTCTTAAAAGTGAAAATCACAACAGTTTTCTGCCGTGTATGAATCTGGGGGAAAGGGATATCGCATGAAAGTATCATAATTGTCATTGTCTTAAAAGTCCTGTTTACATTTGGGAACAGTGCTTTTAAAATTTTTCAAGATATGACATTTAATGCATATGTGTATATGGTCTGTTGTAACACAAGACATCCTATCATATAAAATCTTCCCGATAAAGCCCAAAAAAGGAGATATCTGTATTTTTCTCAATAAACCGTAACTGTAGACGGTTTAGTCTGGAAACATTTTAATCATAACTACTGTTCACATTTTGTATATTCAACAATGCTTAACATCGATTTCACCGATTCGAATTTTTACAGTGGTTGTTTCTATCCCTAACTCACATTTTAGACCTGTTTTAAAACACTAATGCTGGATTTTTGTTTCATCTGCAAATAGTAAATCATACCTTTAAAAAGGATTTTGTGTAATCGTCACTGCATGAAAGTTGTCATAAGCATGATTAGATCCACAATCGTAAAGTAACCAGTAACTGATGACCACTGAATTACCTAGAGTTCCACTCTGAATACCTGATAGATTGTGAAGGCCTAATATTCACAAAACTTTGATACAATACATTGTACCTGTCGTTCATTTCAAAAGAAAAGAAGATACCATTATGACTTTCTTATCTTTAAGATGTCCTATGTGGCTTGTTTTGCATTGAGGTATAGGGCCTCATCACATTCATATATGGATTTGAATATAGAAATGGAGAAAGAGGAATATAAAGCGTCCGAAACATTCGAGTTCAAATTTTTCATAGTATTATTATGTTACACCCAAGCCATGCCCATCATCTCTCATCTGTTTTGTGCACCATATTTTCCATATTGTAATATCACCTCCTTGACAAAATGTTATTCATAGTTATAATCTCTCCTTTCATTTCACTAAGAAACCAACGAAAGAACAATTTGCCACAAAACATCCTATAAACTCTTCATCCAGCTCGTCATGTTTGCCTCTTCTGTCCACCAACCTAGTTATGGATATATAGGGCAAGAGTCAGCTCGGTATGGCCATAGTTTCCAGCCCAATGCTCATTTCCCTCGTCAGGCTTTTGTCAGGAATAATTCTCCCTCTCATAATGGAAACAAATATTTGTAGTTCATAAACGCGTGGGCGCGAGGCTACCGGATATTGCCTAGATGGTCAGTGGAAAATCGAAACAGGAGTCTACCAAAGATCACCATAAGATTCTTCTCCTCCACCCCCCCCCCCCCCCCCCCCCCCCCTCGCCCATCGTCCCCATCACACCGAAGACATCGAGAGAAGCGAGGGAGTGTATACTGAGGTTGACGAGTCAGGATCAGACATGGTAAATGAAGGGAGAGAAAGAGGTTAAAGGGATGGTACAGTTTCGGTTGAGATGGGGCTTCAGGTTTCCAGCGGTCTTTGATGATGAGTCTTCGAAGTAATGAGAAACCTCTTATGAAGTATGAAAGAGCATGTAATTCTAAGAGGAATTCAAAGTTTATTTGATGAAAATTGGCTTTGAAATGGCTGAGATAACCAAAACAAAATGTGGGACCCATCTTCTAATAGGATCACTTTGTTTTACTTTGTTTTTGGATATCTCAACCATTTAAAAACCAATTTTCATAAGGTAAACTTGGTAGAATAGCATGTTTTTTTAACATTTCGTAAAATGGTTTTTAAGGATTTTGCAAAACGTTATAAGCTAAATCGTCCCCTCAACCAATACTATATCACCCCTTTCAAATAATGAAAGAAACGGAGGAAGCCTCTGACACAATTTAGGGCTACATCAATTAATAAAAAAGAAGAATGTGTAGAGGAAAGGCGTATGAAGAAAGAAGAAGGGAGAGAGAATGATATTTTGAAGAAAAAATACAAACAAACAAATATACTAACGAAATAACCATATTATGAGAAAGCACTGAAGAACCTGGGTGAAAAACGCAAGATAGCAGAAATAGACACATATTCATGAGAAAGAAAACTCCAAAAAGAGTGATGATAGTTCTATTATATGTCTTTTCTCCTACGCCGTTTGTATTCATTCTTTTATTTTATCATAGTGCTTTTCCATCATGTCGAGGTACTCATATCGCCGTACAATGTATAATTGCTGCAGCTGATGAATTGAGCGAAAGTGAAATAAGATAGATTGATGAATTAAGGGAAAACTATAATAAATGAAGACGAAGAAAAGGAACCACACAGAAGTTATACGCGTTCAAACAGAAAGAAAAATCAACGAAACGAAGCAAGATAGGGCGACGATGGATAAGGATAGACAGTGATAAATATGGGAGTGAATCCTTTGATGATGTTAGGAAGGTGGTAATAGAATGTGTGTGAAAGAGACAAGGAGAGAATGAAAGGAGAAAGAAAAGGAAAGAGAGAGACAGATGGAGGGAAGGGAGACTTGTTTCGACTATTGATTGGTAAGTGCTCTATGCGCGTTGGCCTTCTATCAATATTCAATTCATAAAATCACGTCACCCAGTCTTACTTAATGACAAAACCCAAACGAATGACGTCATTCCGAGTACAAGAATTCGCGGCGCCACGATCTAGTTAGACTGGCAATATCGATCGAGAGCGGGAGGTATCTAAGAAAAGCCGTCATCTCGACCTTTTCCTAAAGCTCGCTCAGCTAATTAAAGATTCTGTCGGGGCGTATAACTCATCCATTCGGCTGTTCAGGTAATTATATTCCTAATGAAAACTAATTTTTGTGTTGCCAAACATTTGCATATTCATTCTACCTATAATAGGTAGTCTTCATTTGATTTCATTCAAAATTTTGCGTCAATTTTTCGAGTGCAGACTTCGGGGTATAATACAAATTGTGGATGAACTGTACCAATATCATATGCCATTTCTAAACAAAATATGCCATTTCTAAACAAAATATGCCATTTTTAAACAAAATCATCAAAGGGATTGCATAATTTTGGTTGAGATGGGTCTTCAGGTTTCCAATTTTTTTATGAAATAAGAGAGAGCATACAATTCTAAGAAGAATTCAAAATTTGTTTGATGAAAATTAGTTTTGAAATGGCTGAGATATAAAAAAACACCAACAAAGAGGTCCTAATGGTAGGTGGGACCCACATTTTATTACGACCTCTTTGTTTTACTTTGTTTTTGAATATCCCAGCCTTTTCAAAGCCAATTTTCATCGAATAAGCTTTGAATACCTCTTAGAATCGCATGCTCTTTAATATTTCATCAGTGGTTTCTATACCAACATCACGCACAAAGTTAAAATCTGAATCCCCCATTTCAACCAAGCCTATGCCATCCCTTTAAACTCTCTATTATTTCAAAAGAATAAAGTTAGCACTTCATCTGATCTACTTCTTTGAGAACATAAAGGTACCTTAGAAATAGCGTTGTTGCACAAAAATGAAAAGCCTCATGGTTTCAAGCCTCAATTTCAATTCAATTTCAATTTCAATATATTTTCATATTACTCAATTACAAAAAAAAAATACATGAAGTATGACAAAGTACAAAAATACATGATATCTGGTTAGGATGCACAATAAATCATTGCAAACATATAGAACATGGAGGTCAATCAAGAAAATTTGGATCTTGGTTATGTGCTAAAGAATTATGAAGAAACCTACTTAATAGCGAGCTTCTTAAGCGTAGGTCCCAGTATTGAACAGATTGTAAAGACCGAGATAAGGAGCACGGATACAACATAGGACCAAGATATAGAAAACAAAAAGAAAAGACAAAAATACTCGGGGATATAGCACATTCTTCTCAAAGTGCTATACAGATAAGGACAATCAATAAACCGCCTGCTTCAGACGGATTAGCAGTTATTATAGCAATGTTGAAAATACAGTGTGATTATGCGACTAGAACAATTAGAAAAACTATACATTTGGGTTCTCAGATAAGAAATAAGCAAAAGAGATATTTGCACAAGTAAAGAGATGAAGAAGAAACGATTGAAGTCAAGCATAGGTATGCTATGCTGAATGTTTTCAATCCCCTCTTCTTCTTTTTTCATTCTCCCCTTCTCATACAATGTGATATACCTCTAAGTATGTGCGCAGAAATATAATTAACAAGGTTTACACAGGGCTAAATAAATAACTTTCTAGCGATTGATCACAATTTTAGCTGCTAACATTCTCAAAATATCGAAATGTCATGATCTCCGCAGATAGCTAGGAAGTCTCCACGATTCCTCTCCCCCTCCCCCATTTCTCTCTTCTTCTTCTTCTTCTTCTTCTTCTTCTTCTTCTTCTTCTTCTTTTTAGGTTAGAGACAAGAGTATTTGGCAAAGAAAGCGTTCGATCCAGCTGTAGAGTAAATAAAACCATTAACACCGACTGGAAATACGCCTGTCCTTGTCAAGTCAGTGCAAATATCCGATTTGTATTAATGAATTCTTACTTCCGCAAATTGATTGGGGGGGGGGGGGGTCTGGATCAGTGAGAAGGAGAAAAAGCGAGCGAGAGATAAGAGAGAGGGAGAGAGGGGAAGAGATTCCAGGCACTCAAATCACTTGGAGTTGAAATCGGCTTACTTTATAATCTGTGTAGATTCTGGCAGGTGACCTCGATCCCATTTTCGAATAAGTGTAGTGATTTATATTTTAACATAGATTCTGTATTCTGAAAATGCAGCGATAGCTCATGTGCAAGCATTGCTGTGAAGTAATACATGCTTGTTTATTATTCATGAAGTTCCAAATTAGTATCACCCACTATGTTTTGTTTGTATCTTTAGCATTTCTTTCCTCCAGGGTTTGTAAATAAAATTAATATAATACAAATACAATTCAAATAAAACGAAATACAAATAATGTAAATACAGCAAGGATACAAACAATGATTGATATGACAATAGTTATTTTTATATTGGGACTGCCACCATAAGTCTTCCAACACGTATTGTTAAAGTCTTTTTATATCTACCAAAGATAACAAAACACACATAAGTACAATGTTTTGAACTAGAAGAAGTGACATGCACCACACACACACACACACACACACCCACACAAACAAAATAATTACGTATATTATGTAATACTCTTATCTATTATGTCTTCTAACTTTGGAATTCTTCCAATTCTTGGAATATTATTGTGTGTGCGTGTGTGTGTGCGCGCGTGCGCGCCCGTGTCTGTATATGTGGGTGTATGCGGGTGCGCGCGCGCGCGCGCGTGTGTGGGAAGTTACATAACTCCACAAGCATCTGCGGTTTTTTTCCTGTTCCTGCACACATTGTTTTGATATTAGATATCAATGAAGTCCAAGAATCCAGGTATTAGGCCTAAGGAAGTAGGAGATGACACGTGTCAAGTCCAATGTCTCATGTTTTTCAAACACTTTATGTTCCCTTTCTCCATCCCCCCCCCCCGCAAAAATACCCAAACCCTTGAGAATGACAGATGCGATATTTACTCTGAAGAATTTAGGCGTATCGAAGTACTTTATCCGTTCCATCCATCCATCAATAAAATCATAGTGATAGCTATCAATTTCTCTAAGGTATTGCTGTCATGGTTATTGTTGCTTTAGTTTGTCGCTCAATTTCAAATGGGGATGGTCAAGGTGCACGAACATCTGCAATTTCACTTAAAGAGGACAATAGTCATTCATCTTGTGTTGGCCCAGTGATGGTTCGTGATGTAATCCCGGGGACAGGTTTAATCTACGGAGAGTTTCACTCGTTACATCGTGGCAACATGAGGCGGACGGCAATCAATCTCCACACTTCATCACCGCGGCCTGGCCCCGGAGGGAACGTGGCGCCGCGCAGAGGTGGCGCCACATTCAACTGCGCGGAAAAGCAAAAACCGCGTGTAATATGAAGATGTATGGGAATCTCTTCTCTTTCTGTCACACACACACACACACACACACACCACACACAAACACATGTGTTTGTATTTATATATGTATATACATACACAAACAAACACACACACACACACACACACACACGCACACACACACGCACAAACACATGTATTTTTATATGTATACATACACAAATAACACACACACACACACACACACACCATCTGAGGCTCATCTTTACTGTTACTCTCTGCAACTGCGCGGAAAGCAAAACACCGCGTGAAATGTATGAGAATCTCCTCTATTTCTGTCACACACACACACACACACACACACACACTCGCACACACTCTTCATCTTTCTATCTGAAGCTCATTCATTCTGTCTGCCCGTCACTCTATCCCCCCCTCTCTCTCTCTCTTGATGCTAAACACTCCTGTCTCTTTCTGTCTCTTACCCTCTCACATATCAATCCATTTTCTTTCCTATCCCTCTTTTTTTTTTTTCATTTTCTGTCTGTTTGTGAATGCTTAACGAGAGCGGAAGGAGAAATAGATGACCTAACTGTAGATCACACAGTAACCCTTGACGTTCGCGATTTCCGGTTAGAGCAGTGATTTTCCAGGTAATGACGTGAAAATGCATTGAAAGTGTCTATTTTGTTTAGTTTTTCTTTGTTGTTGTTTTATTTTGACTCCACTGCTGGATGTTAAACAAACAGTAATGCAGTGCAAGCATGCAAATGATCAATAAAAATCGAAACTATCTCTGTGTGTGTGTGTGTGTGTGTGTGTTTGTTTTTATGCATAATGTATACACATATCAGCGTGGGTTTTGTTTTGTTTTTGCTTTTGCCATTTGATTGCGTACGAATGAACGGACAGATAGTCAGCCAACAATTTCACGTAAATAATTAAGCACAATGTTCGTATTACCCTCATCAAGTGTGTCTGACGTCTCGTCATAACCCACATAATATTGACAGATTTTCGGGGAAAATTATTTCAACAAAAGAGAAATGTTAGAGTTGGGAAAGACAACTAAATTAAAAGAAGAAGAAGGAGAAGAAGAAAGGAATACCACCTGTTTTCCTTCGGCCAGGGCCGGGCAGAATCAATTTCTGTGTGTCCGAGGATGCCTTCTCATCTTAGTATGAGCACAGCAATCCGATTTTTTTTTTTTTAATTATAGGGTATAAAAACACCTGTCACGTTATCTAACTGACCCATCGGCACAGATTTTTTTTTTTTTTTTTTTTTTTTTTTTTTTGGTTACGATGTATTCGAAGTAGACCGCCCACACAATCTATTCGAATTGTCTCTTCGGTATTCGAAGAATCCTCATGCATTGTGTGTTGAATAGCCCAGCAATTTACTTCAGAATGTCTCATAACTCTTCAGTGTTTATTCAGGGAACTTGTCTCTTAGTCCATGGGCCAGGCCAGATATTGGTACCATCTGAGGTGGCCAAACCTTTTTGGTGTCATTTTGTTTGTCGGGCATAGATATGCTTATCAAGCTATGATAGCATTTCCAAATGAGTAGCTTAGTCATAATAAATGAATTTTTAACCAATTTGGTCTCGTTGTTATATCCCTATACTTCTGAATCGAAACTAATCGCTATACAAAGACGAGCACTGTCTTCTGTATGTTCCATAGAGCTGTAAAATGCAGCTCTATGGTATGTCCACAGGTGTTCTGTTGTAAACGCGGTGCGCTTAGTCTTTATTCAAGGCAGCGAAGGGAATATCCAAAGGTTATGATGTCCACAGCGCTTAGTCTTTATTCTAGACGGCGAAGGCAATATCCAAAGCGTATGATACAGTGTATATCCTTTTATCTAAAAACGACAACAGCAAAAAAGCAATTCCTCGTGAATTCTACCGTATTTTTCCATTATTTATCATTTTCCGGCGAAAACGCTACGGTGAAAACGCTAATACCACGTCAATGTCGCTTTATTTCCATCCAACAATATAAGATGATGCAAAAACAATGTACCGGTACACTACGATACATTATAATGAATAATATTGTAAATGAACAGAGTGATTTTTGTTTAAAACTGATGTATTCGTTGATAGGGTAGTATAAAAACAGTATAGATAATCCCTTTTATGAGGAACTTTAGATATGATAATGGTACATTGGTCTAGATAAAGACTAAGCGCACCGGGTGACAGTTGTCGACATCATAACCCTTTGGATATTACCTTCGCTGCCTTGAATAAAGACTAAGCGCACCGCGTTTACAACAGAACACCTGTGGACATACGGAAGACAGTGCTCTCCCTTCTATAGCGGTTAGTTTCGATTCAGAAGTATAGAGATATAAAAACGAGACCAAATTGGTTAAAAAATCATTTATTATGACTAAGCTACTCATTTGGAAATGCTATCATAGCTTGATAAGCATATCTATGCCCGACAAACAAACTGACACCAAAAAGGTTGTGCCACCTCAGATGGTACCAACAACCCATTTTTCGGGTCTTGGCTCATGGACTATCTTCTTCAGCCGAAGCGCGGGGATTTGGTGTGTTTTTTTTTAAATCTAAATGGCAACCAAAGGCTAAAGGTGATGGTTGGAAGAGTAACAGAAATTCTGAAGTGAGCACATTTTTGAGCTCTGGGTTCTTTGCATTATTTTGGGGCCTTATATTTGAAACCCTCATCAGCGCCTTTCGAATTACCATTTCCAAGGCTTTCGAGACCCTTTTTCTATAGCATTTAGAACCATTCTGAGAGCATTACTGAACAGTTTTAGTCGCAGTTAGGACCTTCTAAAATCACTTTACAAGGAATGTGTGTTTTATCATCTTTTTATTGGATAGTATGAAAAAAAAAACAAATCTCTACATTTTTCTGTCTACCTCATTAGGTGATATACCAGTATTTGTTGATAGAGTATACAGACAACGTTAAGGCTAACAAAATAGATGGTTGGTTTTGGAGTTGTTTGATTCTTTGTTTGTTTGTTTGTTTGTTTTTTGTACTCACATAAGGCTGAGAGAATAAATATGGTTGTAATGTTGTTGGTGACAACTAGCATTGTATCGCGTGTTGTGTGTTGCGTTATATACTGCTTCGTGAAAGAAATTAAACGCTTCATTATTCTATCTTGTCTAATCCTCGCTGTGCTGCAATAACTTTACTGTTATCATCACGCTTATAAAGGATTTTGAAATGTGTCTTGAGAGAACAACACCATGACTCGACACGTCGCAACAACAACAAAAAATCAACGCTTTAAAGCTTTTCATTGTCTGAGAAACAGGCAAATGAATTATTATTCACCTTTGATCTTAACCATCTTGCAGATTCTAATTCATTTTTCACGCTATGAAGGAGTGTATGTTTTTGCCGGGGCTTGGTTGTTACTTAGTTGTTTTTGTTTGCATGTCTGTTTGTCTGTCCGTTTGTTTGGAATATTTCTCGAAAAGTTATGAACGGAGTTTGACAGCATTTTCAGGATATGTCCGCAGTGGTAAATGGAACGAGATCAGTGATAGTTTCAGTGGTGATCCGAATCATGATTCGGATCCACAATTTTCATAAAGGATAATTTTCCATTGACTTATAGTGGTGTTTTCAAGATTTTTGCTTAAGGCCCCGTCACACTAGAGCGAATGCCCAACGAATGCCAAGCGGAAGCCCAACGAATGCGAAAATGTGAAGACAGTTTGCATGTCTGACGTTCTTTGATTTCATTAGCTATTCATAGGGATCCGCAGAGATACGCTAGAGATTTTGGACATGTTTAAAGAATAAAATCGGCTCCAGCGTATCTCTGCGAATCCCGACGAATAGATAATGAATACAAAGAACGCCAAGCACTTTACGAACTATTCTAGTATTACCAATGGATGTTAACATAGGCTATCTTCAAATTTTCAAATTTATTGGACATACGTTGGGCATTCGTTGGGCATTCGCTGTAGTGTGACGGGGCCTTTACACAGTTTTGCGGCGTTAGTGACATTGTAGCCATTATGAGAGTGTTTGTAATGCACGAAGTTAATGGCTTTGCGATCATTGTAAATGGGAGAATCCGTAGAACCAAGGAGGTGGTATACAACAAACTCTGCCGTTGTTTTGTATGTGTGAATGAGCGCAATCTAGCAGAAGCAGCCAACGGCAAATGCTACACGACATTCTGTGTCGAAGCAGGTCCACGAAATAACTGAAGAATGAAGAAAAAATCTAAGATTAAAATCGCACAACATGCCATGCACTCTTCCGAGAAGTGCATTGGAGCCTTGAGCTATTGGCCCACACACGTAAATATTCGCCCACGATCCAGTGGCATTTCCTTAATGGTTGTCTGTATATTACTTGTGTGGGCGCCACTCGAGTGCAGAGGTAAACAGGTGTCTATTTTGACTGGAAGGTATTTATGCTACATTGTATAGTGCCTGACAAACATTTAGCTTATGGGATCTCTGAATGGCACTATAGTGTCAATTTTGTTTGTTTGGCTCTTTTCTTATACAGTGGAATTGTTACAGACTCTTTGAACTTCAGATTTTTTATTCAAATTCATGAAATTCTTCCGTCGAGATGTTTTAATTGCAACTGATTTACAAATTGTCCTACATCAACGTAAATAAGCACTGAATTGATCAGTGTTTTTGTATAGTAGTAGCATGGATCTACTACACATGGACATTAATCATTTCCTTAATTAATGCATGCCACTGTCTATGTCAAAAGTGTCACAAAAGCATTTTGGACATTCTTCCCTGCTTTGATCTTAATGATCTCCGCCGCCGGCAAGCCGGGGCAAAACACAACGCAGCTTTGAAAAATCTATAAACTAAATGCGCAGAAGATAACAACTGTCTTAAATAAGAATGCATGTGCAGTTGTGGTATGTATTGGTATAATCACCTCTCAGACATTTTCATTAGCGAAATGCAGGTACTTTTGAAGAGATAGCTAAGTTTGTGGCTAATTGATCATGATTTGTTATCTCATTTTCCACCTTTTCCGCACATTTTTCCAGAGTAAAAACAGATAGCAAGGGAAGAGGATATGTCTGTCTTATAGGCAAAGTCATATGTGTGAACGCTAGCGAGCGAATCGATTATTTCCAATCCAATGATACGAGATCAGTCATGTTCTGAGGTTTGCTGCTTCTCATAATTGACGTTTATTCAAAGACGTTTCAGTCTGAAAACACGCATCAGCCAAATAAGACCAGAATTAGGGAAACAATTCTTTTGTCAGTGACGATGCGTGATCATGCAATCATCATTTTTTGAGTCACCTGTATGTACTCATTGAGATGCGCATAGTTAGGTGGCGGCGGATCTCGTACTTCAAAGTGGCAGGTTTCGTTGAAAGTCCATTCGTTAGTAGGTCCATAGCCATGATAAAAGAAATCATGGGCGTACATACTCCAGCAGGATTCGAACCTACGACCTCCTGATCTCCGGACATGCGTCATCCCCACTATAGACCACCAAGCTTCCGCCCGACACCTAGTGTTGGTTCTAATCCTTATAGCATGCAGCGAGTACTACGTAGTTATTCATATTCATGAAATTCGTCCTTCGAGATATTTTCATTGCAACTGAAGAATTTGAATAATTCTTCAGAAACATAAAAGGGGAAAATGGGTAGAAACTTATGGAAATTCAGAGCATCACATGTTTTTAAACGATTCAGTAACAACAGTCACAATTACGTGATGAGTGTCAATAATTATCATGATATCTTTCATTTTTCGTCAAATTACCCTTTACTTATTATTATCTTTTTTCTGTCTTAAGTCAAGACTTTTTGGTAAACCATTATAATCTTGCTTTGAATAATCCCTGTTAGGCTCTGCTCATAATGGCGTTCTCGTGCGGTTTTCCACCTTTTCTTTGGGGATGAAATAAACTGTAATAAAATCATATAGATAGTTAAGCATGAGGTCAATTAAGAATGTTTTCTTTTAATACATAATACGTTAACGGTTTTTGTCACAATTTTCGATTCTATATGTTTTTTTTTCTTTTTTCCCCTTTGTCAGTAAAACGTCAGTGCAGAATCTAAACAGGTTTTTTTTTTCTACATATCTCTTGTTCCGGACGTTGTCGTTGTTGTTATTGTTAATGTTGTTGTTTGTTTGTTTGTTTTTGGTTTTTTTTTTGTAAAAATGAATGTTGGCGGGAACTCTCACACCTAATTTCACCTACAGTTACAAGGATTGCAAGTGATGACCTCCAACTATTGCGACGAACTTGAATGGGTGCCGATTTCCATTGTCACCCCACCCCTCCTTTATTTTTTTCCCCTCCATTTTTGGTGTCCGGACAATGCCTGATTGATAAGCTGACGGATGAAAAGAAACAGACGATTATCGAGGAACGCGTGAGTCGGAGTGTCTACAATCGATGTTCCCCGCAACCCATGGGTCGGGTCGGTCGATGGCCGGAGACTGGGGATATGTAAGAAATATTTGTGTGGGTGGAGGAATGGTAAGCGGCCAGTCCAGATTGTCGAGAAATCACGAAAAACACCTTCTACCCTTATATACCCAGAATGGGTTGTCAATTTAAAAAGAAAAAAGAAATGTTTGCCAAAGAATAAGTTATTGAAGAAGAGCAGTAAGATAAAGGCAGCCAAAAGCATTGACTATTGAAAACTGAAAAGAAGAAATGAAAGTTTTACATTACAGCATGATTCTATACTTATTATGAAGAGATTGGTTGCGAAACAAGTTGACTAAATTCGTATCAAGTTTGAGATATTTGCAATTAAACGTTAAAACTGCTAGAAACCAACGAAAATATAGGACATTTTTAATCATAACTTCAAGAACATTCCTTGTTATGTGACGAGTGAGGTATCACTGGAAAGGTTTTATTTGCTCTGTCTGATGATGGAATACTAATACTTTCAAATGTTTTAAAATGGCGCTTATCTCTTAAAATGGCTTGCTTGGATAATGACGTGCAAAAACGTCATTATTGTCAAAATTAAGACACTTTGAATTATTGAGCTTGCATGAATTGTGTTTGTGTTTGAGAAAGTGTCAGTAAATGTTTGTAAAAAGAGATATAAAGAAAAAGAAGAATGAGAAGACAAATATTTCAAACAATTCTAATTCAAAGGTCTTCAAACTGTGAATGATTCTCCACAGACACACCTGCTATGTGTATAATGTATAAAAGAAAGATTTAGTGTCTTTTGTGTTTCACTCCTAATTTAGACCCACTTGTCCGCTCAGTCCTGAAATTTGCAAGAGGGGGCTCAAATTTCGCTCCGATATCCGTATACAGAAAGACTTCGGTTGTACCATTTAAAATGTCTCGTGTCTCCGAAACAAACCCCAATGTAGTGCCCATAAATCTAAAAGAAAGCGTATCCTGCTTTCAGCTGGACAGCTGTTTGTTTGTTTGTTTGTTTTCAGCAAGGCCGTGTTTTACATTGGATGTGAGACCTATATCATAGGTGTAGCTGGTTGATAATTCGTTGTGCCGTACTGTCTGTAAAGCTGACGCAAGAGGGTGCGTTCAATACAAAACCTTCACATTATCAATGAGGTAACCACCACCACCACAACAACAAAATATAAACCAACCCCACTGCTCTCAACCAAAGGTGATCAGTGGACAGCGCGACCTAACATTGTCTGTACAGTTAACACAAGAGGACGCGCTTTAGATACATCTTCAGCCTTCTACAAGGTTTCAGCAAGGAGCTTCTTGGTTTCAGACGCACGCCACTGGAGCCGCGGAACGGGGGGGGGGGGGGGGGGGGGGGGATAGTGAAAGAGGATAATGAAAATTAGCAAGAAACAGAGATTAAAAGATAAAGATAAGAATTACAAAAGAAATGATTACGTTTGTGACGACGGGGTGGGGGAGGGGGAGACTATTCCACAGTGCGGGACGATTGTGAGAAAAGGCATTGTCTTCCCATGAATGGGTATGGTTCCGGAAACGTCTAAGAGCAAAGAATTTGATGATATTAACCTACAAGAGGGGTTATACCTTTTCAATGAATCTTGTAGATAAGGGAGGGGAAAGCAACCTTGATTATGTGTTTATCATATTACTTCTGCGAAGATCATTCCGTTCGAAGGGAGGCAGGAGAAAAGTGTTGGATGGGGTTAAATGCCACAGGAGGGTTGGAGTGGCTCGGTTATAGTTCAGCAATATATTTAAAAAAAAACCTGACCCCCCCCCCCCCCAAAAAAAAAAGCAAAACAAAACAAAACAAACAACAAACAACAACAACAACAACAACAACAACAGAACACACAAAAACTCAAAAACAAAACAAAACAAGAACAAATGAAAAGTAGAACGAAACCAGCGATGAGTTTATATTTTCTTTACTTATGAAGTACAGCAGTCTTTGTAACAACTGATAGGTGAACAGCAAGTTAGAGTCTTATTCATACATTAATTAATTCAGACTTTCACTTAACCATGATACATGTAATTTCTTTCTATTTCCGGCTCCCTAATAATAGGAGTAAATCAACATTCCTCTCTGTTTGTAGAATATCAGCTGCCTGCTGTGTAACTATTTCAGATCATGCGAGAAATCTCTCAATGATTTCCAAGCACATTGATTTCCCTAACACTAATTACTCACAAATCTATACGCTGGCAATAATTAGCAACTCCGAAGTGATTTCCACCTCTACGCTTCGCGCCATTACAGACGCTGGTATTGATCGCGCAACCTACAAAGATATTCAGACTGTGGACGAGAAGCGGTTCTATACGACTACTTCAAGCCGCGAGGACGAGCTGCTATCCCCTGCGTGGCGCAATGGAAGAGTCCGGCTAGTCGTAGAAGAAAAAAACAAAAACATCGAAAAGAAAGAAAAACCGAAGTTGGTTGGTTCGTTGGTTGGTAGCTCGCGGCGGCGACCGAGTCGCTCGACAGGCCCACATTGACTTCATAGCGTAACTTGTCGATTCACCTCAGTAACTCTTTATACTGCCAGGATGGACACTCACCTACATCAGTTTGACGCACGGAATATACCTGTCTAAACGCGCTGGGTCCGCCGTGAATCTTCATCGCTGCCTCATTTGCTCTTTTGTCTAATACTTTTTTTTTTCCTTCATACTCGTTCATTCATGGATTGATGTTGACGCTTTCAGGCCTATAAATATTTGTTCATTTGAGATCATTCCCCACACTCTGTGGATTTGGAGCTCCAGAAACTTTGTCAGACTCGTATAGCTCACACCACGCGTGAATCATGAATCTACGCGGTCACACCGCCGGCGTTTTCAGTTACCTCTCGGTCTTGGTAACCTACGTCGTACTCAACTCCCTTTTAGCCTCAGCCAATGTTGTCTCTTCGACGACGACTTCGGAGCGACCTCGGCGGCCGATCGCCGAAGTCGACCCGGACGTGACCACCTTCAGAACTCGGGGATTTACCCAGGGTCGTACCACGGAGTCGGCGGGGTCCGAGGATTCCTCGCTGTGGAATTTCAGTAGCTCCTACGACAGGAGCGGGACCGATCAGAGGAGGGAGGAGGAGGAGGAACAAAGTCCGAGCCTGGAGGAGATCGTCCTCCGGCTCAGTGAGGAAGAAGCTCTAGAAGAGATGGGGATGGAGGGTGATCTTCTCCGAGACGCTCTGGCAGCACGCAGGTCGAGGCCGTCTTCCAGAAAAGCACCACCCAGGAAGAAGGTATGTAGGTCCATGGTTGTATACCATTTACCACACTCTGTTGTATAGCAAGTTGTATACCACACTCTGTTATACACCACACTCTGTTGTATACCACACTCTGTTGTACCAGACTCTGTCAAAAAAGTTTCTATTTTGTTGAAGCGGATATCTCCAGCAACTTGAATGGAGACCACACCATCATGACCATGCATGGAGTGAAAAAGAGACAATTTGCTTGGTACATGATCCCGTGGCAATTGCTCCCATATAGGCCTACATTATGCAGGGTTTTGAATGGTTTCAGTAAAGCGCAATCGGAAAGCATGAGTGTTGAAAAAGTTTGATAAATCCTTACATGAAACAATACTAACAAAAACAACATATAAACTGAAAACTTAATATTATATTGAATATGATATTTATAGTTATGTGATCATCATCCTATTCTTTTAAAGTCTTATATTCCTTTCCTCTTCAAATTCAAAGGAGAAAAAATGAACCGTTTTGCGCATTTCTGTATACGTAGCTCCATCGTCCTATAGGCCTACATGTCGTGGAAATGGTTTCGAGATTGGAGTGGCCTTGGTATACACTCGGTATCCCTTCATCCATCTAAGCTCGTGACGTAAAGATATCTTGTCTGTGTAGGCCTTCATTCATACTCATGTTAATGCTGTAGCTCGAGTTGGTTTACCTCATCCCCTCTAAGCATGTTAAGCAGTTTTGAATTACTCGTGAGCTTAACAATCACGCACATACACACGCGCAAGCATTATGAAAAAACCTGAAACCGCGGAAGTTTGCTAGACACGGCTTGACATTACGAAGAGTGTCATCTCATGACATTTGACCTCTCGTCATATCGTACTGTACTCTTTGAGATATCTCAGTTACTAACATTCAACGATTCACTGATTCAGAAAAATATCACATAATGAAGGAAACACAGGTAATACTGTTTTCCAGTCTTTTCAAAGTGTTGGGCGCTAACTGGTGTGCAAGTGACACATTCTCCCTGGTGTCATTGACGCAGCTTTTGCTGATGGCTTAAATTATAGCCTCTCGGCAGCTTCGATTCGTTGAAAGGACACTCGATCGTCTGGAAAGAAGGCTATAAGTAGACTGTCATACTGAACTTCTAAGATCCTGGAGGAGCCCTCTTTCACTTTGTGTCGTATGAATATGTGTTATCAAATTGCAGAATATACATGGTTTAAAAAGAACAGAAAAAAGGAAGAAAATCGGGTCATAACTACAAAGAAAGTGTTTATCCATATTCAAGACTGTGCTTGAAGCTATTTGACATCTAATTGTTTCATAATACAACGATCACGCGAGGCTTCTCTCTTTTAATACACCAAAGGCAAGGGTGAAGTTTTATACAAATGTTTGTAAATATCCATTATGTAGAATCATAACCTGAAAACCCCACGAAAAAAACCCCCCAAAACCCCAAATCACCGATATATATAGAGGTTGACTCCTTTAAGAATCACGTCTTGGTGTGGCTTCCATTGAAGACGTGCATCAATCACTATCCACCTAGGAATAGGATATCGGATCGCCTGTACACGATGTGACTCGTGGCGGCATGCAAGAAATTAGGTATGGCTGTTACAAGGAGCTACAGGTCATACTATCGTTCTCGTGTTATCATTTCGCGTCAGCACGATGTGGATTTATGCCTTCCTATGTCTTTCACTCAAGACGAGGCGGAGATATCGTGTGTGAGGGAGGCAGACGATACGGTGATGAGAGGCGAGGTTTTCCCTCCCCATTTCCATCATTTTTTTTTCTTCACAAGACGAGAGGAGTGGTAAGTCGTGATGCGGACGTGAATGGAGTGTTGTTGCTGTTGTTGTTACCAGGAGGGCGTCGAAGCGGTGTGTCAACCTGTGACTCTTGTCACAATCAATATCTTGTGAACGTCTTCGCCGATTCTCGCAGGCTCGTCAGCTATCACTTCACCCACAGATGAGACCACATACAATGCTATCATAATGCAGTTACAATGTGGATTTGGAACAGTGGTGCTGTAAGAGGTAACCAAATGAGATTTTCCAGTTTGCATTATGTGCATTATGTGTGTGTGAGGAGATCCGTATTATCTTGAAGACAGCTGTCTCGACGTAAATATGATTTTAAAAAACCCAAACGTTTTCTTCCTATTTTGGAACAGGGTTTTATACAAACATTACCTAGAAAAACATATTCGGAGAACTACAATATTACTTATATATATATAACAAAATGCATGCCTTAATTGTACATCAAACCACTCCTGTGAAAAATGATAAAGTCTGTTTTAATCATGACAATGACTACATGGAGAAATCATAAAGATTTGGAGTGGCACTTATCAATCTGTAGCAAAAACTTGGTCAATTTCCATCTGAAGATTACAAAAAACACACACATGAATTACGCAGCAATTTTGAGGAATGGTGTAGGCCTATACTTGAAGGGGTCGATTTCAAAACCCGGATCAGAGCACTTCTTCTATGGGTGGGGGTAATTCATTGTTCTATTTCCATGGTTATCACTTTGATGAAAAACATCATTAAAAAATCTGCATCGAATGTTTAAACAGCTCTATGTATTGGCAATTAGGTTTACATGAAGACTCTTGTAAATCGCTTGTATTTGGTTGGTTAGTTCTTCTTGTGAATAATTTAGTTATCTCGCGCATTTCGTTGAAATATTTTAGATAGTCTCAAAAGAAGTAATAGAATGACGTTGAATAGATATGATCAGCCCTATATGAAAACACCCCGAATCTTGTGTTTTTAAAGGCTTTTTATTACCAAAGCGCTACTTGGTTGAATAGTGAGGAAAATCAGTCCAACAGTGACATCTCGGGAGCCCGTAAACTAGAAATGTGCTTTTTTTTGGGGGGGGGGGGGGAGGGGTTGGAGGTCCTATCCTTTTTTTATTCAATTTATTGATCATGCTTGAGCTAGCATTCGGTAGATTGATGAACTGTGCGATATGCAAACTTTTTCAGGATATGAAATACAAACAAGTTTTTCCTGTATTTGCATGTATACCAAACGGTAGTTGACGGGGTGGCTGTGTTGTTTTGCATGTTGATTTTAAGAGGCACACTCCGAGACAGCAACATGATCTTGCTGTGACTAATTTTGCACGAAATGTAAGTCATGAACGTTCGCTGGATTGTCGAGGGATCACACTCTCATCCCACCCGGGTGCTGACGGCTATCCGATTATGATGCTCTGATGAAGTCGCATTTAGGCAATTGAATTATGGATCCACCACCAGGGGGATATCTGCGTGAATGCGAGTTTCGTCTCGCTCAATCAATGCGCTCGGTGCGTCAGTCACTTACAGACAGCTCACCGCTGTTGAAATGCACGGAGCTGCAGCAATCCCCTATGATAATCCGAAAGTTGAGTGCGCGTATGTGATAAAACAGGGTTTCATCATAGAGCTACATAATTATTTCAGCAGAGTTGGCAACTGTGGCTAGTTTCTTGAAGTGATATGCGCCTTTAATTTCATACACAGTGAGGCCCGACCCAAATGATACATCGCTTACTGCCTACTGTATATACTAATTTCATATTTCTAAATTGCTAGGGATGGTGACGAATCAGACAACATGCCCGCCAACTGGCAAATGGATACCCGCCAAATCTTCACGTTATTTTTTCCTCTTATATTTTTACGCAAATTTGCGAAATCCTGGTAGCGCTCATGGCAATATAGGAGTCCAAGTTGATGACATCTTGGTCTACATGACTGTGAAGTGTAGGTCCTATGTGCTGTATGCGTGTGTGTCTAAACGTGTTCCTTTTTTTTTGTGAATCCAAAAGTAAGGGGGATTTATATCTCAGAATATAACGCATGTGTTGTTCAATCTAACAATTCAGCGTTTTGCTGCCAGCGGAATCTGTATCACTGTGGAAGAAAGGAGCGCACACACGCTGTGAACTCCTCAGCGAGACATGTTCGGCTCCGACTCCGTCTCCTAACTGGAGCAGTCTCGGTTTTAAAGGGATGATGGTACAGTTTCGGTTGAGATTGGACTTCAGGTTTCCAATGTTTTTTGATGATTTTTTTTTAACGATAATGAGAAACATAAAATATGAAAGAGCATATAATTCTAAGAGGAATCCAAAGTTTATTTGATGAAAATTAGTTTTGCAATAGCTGAGCTGAGATATCCAAAACAGAGTGATCCTATAATAAAAGGTGGGACCGACCTTTTATCAGGATCGCTTTATCTTACTTTATCTTTGGATCTCTCTGCCATTATTTTTATGTCAATAAATTTTGAATTCCTCTTAGGATAATTGTATGTTTTTTAACACTTCGTAAAGGGATTTGCAAGTATCTCGCAAAAAGTTAAAGCTGAATCCTCAACTATACCATCCCTTTAAAGGCCCTCTCCTCTATAAAGTGCGGACTTTGTATATTATGCCCAATTTCATCTTTAGTGTTTGTTTGATTTCACTTTGTGTGTGTGTGTGTGTGTGTGTGTGTGTGTGTGTGTGTGTGTGTGGCCAATTCACTAAGTTTGGCATAATCCGCATAGGTATCCCTTCCGTATTAAGTGCTCTACTTCGATTGATACTTAGAAAAATAACGCTCAAATACATGACATAAATGCGTGGATTTAATAATTTAATTTAATTTAATTAAACGTAATTTGTTCATTCAGATTAAAAAGGACTAGCTGAAAACAGTTTTATTATGATTACAGTATTACTAATCCAGGGAATTATTAGCGGTTGGTTGAAAAATAAGAGATACCCAAATTTACGTGAAAAAAAAAGAGAGTCTAGATAAGTGGAGGATATTTAAAAACGTTGCATTGTTGTTTGGCGGCGAGCATAACAGGCATCACAGAAACCAATTTTCTCGAAAATTTACTGATTGACGTTGGCCTACAGTATAGAAGTAAATAACTCACGCTTTCTTCACCGACAGCTAATTTCCCCGTAGAAGTTGTCTGTCCCCAGTCAAGGTCTTTGGTGTGGACAGTCGAGAGGGCGTAAACAGTCCCTCGAGTTCAGCTGCGTCCTGTTATTAAGGTAATGGTCAGCTTAACGCCCTTAACCCCTAGAAGCAGGGGCCTAGCCAGCTTCTAGTGACTGGGCTCGTCATATAAGAAGACCATTAGTCATGTCTAGTAAGTTATACTTGAAGACATTTTCTTCAATACTCCAGCTTCTCCCTACCCTCACTCTCCCCGTTACACCGCATCACATCTCGAGGATTATTATCAAGGGTCTGTGCGCGCTGATAAAGAATATTTTATCATATCGTCTGGTTTCTACTCCCTTTCAGACTAGAGAGTTATTCTATAGGGATATAGTACGACGTATGGATATGAGACGTATGGATATGGGATGTTTTATGTGTCTGGATGACCGTATATATTGATACGTCGTGTGAAAATTAATAACATCATATTATCTAAACGATATTTTGAACATCGTTTTGACATTCGACATCGAATTTTCACGTCATCGTACAAGTACGGTGAGAGTGTTTGCAAACTACCAATAATGAATCCAACGCAACTTGCAAAAATACGGTGCGCAAAGCCCGCACTTGAAGTTCGTACTGCGCAAGGGAGAGAGTCGTGCACATTCATGAGCTTCTCATGAAATATGACGGTGATGAGGACTGAGACAGATACTGTCATACGATTATACATGTATTACAGTACGTTGTGGCTGAACAGTCTGTTATGAACACATGTTGCGTCTGTTGTATTATCTGTACATCGCATGCAACGATAACTCAACGGGCTATCTACGAGCAGGAAAGTAAAGGTGAAAACGCAGTGTACCGCAAAATAACCAAAACACTTCCAAAAATAAAGGGGGCTCATTCACCTTAGGATCTGTCTAGAGCTAAATATAGCCTTTTCCCAAATTCTTCCCTTCTTACATTTTTCATCCTCTCGTGCACTTGCTGTCTGACGATGTTCACTCGAGAAGAACCCCTGTGTTGACTGCTGCAGTCGCTTTCTCTCATGAATGTTAGGGAAAGATGCTTGTTTCTTGTCACTGTTTCTCCCGAACTCTATACCTATAGCTGTCATTCAGTGTTGATTATTTGGACTCACTGACCTTCAAAGTTATAATGGATATAGAGGTCTATCTGTCCAAAATTCTTGCTTATGAAGTAAATGGTGTTTATAGTATACACATCCGTTCTGAGAACGCTCTGGCCGACTATAGATGATTTTCGATTGCAAAGCCGTTTCACAAGCACAAATTAAAGTCGCTAACCTATTTATATCTCAAAATTTAAAGATGAAAGAGGACTAACATTAGAAGTTATTATCACGGACGTGCATCCGTGTATTAACGTTTAATCATATCTTTTATGAATGAAATTTCATGTTTTCTAATTAGGGCGGGTATATAGGAGAGACCTAAGGAAGCTTGGTGCTTCCATCACAATAGATCATATTTTCCTTCAGTTAATATCCTGACAAGAATCATCAGTAAAATGGCTTCCAATAGAGATACTTAACCTCATTCCGTACGCAAGATTAAGCTGTCCTATTCAGAACTGTAAGTCTTCTGAATCATTCTTGGGGAGGGCGGGGAGGGGCGGGGGTCTTTCTTTTTCTGACTTGACCATTTAAACACGGAGGTGGTCAATTATGATCTTTGAACCTAGCGATGGACTAAACCTAATAATGGGCACCCTGCGTTGCACGTCTGATTAGCCCATGAAGAAGTGACCTTCCTTTGCACCCGCTGAATAATCTCTCGCTCCTTCCCTCGCTACTTTCTCATCAATAATTGGGAATTATGTATCGGATTGTCACAATAATGCCCCATGTTCCTATTTTGCGTCCTCGAAGTCTGCTCTCATTTTGGTTTTTCTCTTCGGGAAGGTGATGGGATGACGCGCCGGAAGCCCAGCCGATGGCACGCAGCGAAGGATACAATTAGCAGGAGGAGGCAATAACAAGAAGAATTGATCAAAGCAACCAAAGAGAAAAAAAATCAAAGAAGAAGATGACCCCCGATGCTCTGGCATGAAAAAAAAAAATAGAAAAGGAGATAGACTTATTCCGCACTAGTCAACCCTCCCCCCCCCCCTCTCTCTCTTTCTCAAAACAACATCAACAACAACAACAAACAAACAAACAAATAGCAGCATCAACAGCACAGAATAGTCTAGTGATGCGCATGACATTGCTGACTTGTTTGTTCATAGCCGTATTTTATATGCTTGATTTCTTTTCTTTTCCTTTCTTTTGCTCAGTGAAAGCAAATTCTAAGTCAAAATTTATACAATGATAGAAGAAAACATACAGCTCATATAAACAGAATTCAGTCAAACGAGAAGTTCGTATATCCCACTTGAACTAGGACCTTTTGAAATGTAAAGGAACTTAATGTTTTTACATATGAATTATATCCAAACGTTCGATGTAATAAAAGTTATGGCCTTCTTTTAGAAACAGAACGCGTGGAAAAATTATGTGACGTCACACTCACGTGACAAGGGACAACATTGCATAGATTAAAAAAAAAACTCGACATTGTCACGTCCTCAGTACTTTTGTTGGATTTCGGTATTTTATTCACGACTTTTTCATTTCATTTCCAGTCGTTGCAGCAACTTAGGCTTTTCCTTGATGACGTCATGCCAGTGTACCATGTGTTTTAGCTTTCTAGAAATGTTCGAAGGTGGTATACTCGTAGTGTGTCTCGGTTACTTTACGTGTTGACAAAAAGTATCGAAAGCTTATGACGTGATACCATGCTGTTTGGATCTGACTTTATTGACTCTCTCTGACAAAGTTGACTCATGATGCCATGACTCCAACTGAGATTGATTGTACTCGTTTACTATAGTCAAGGCCTTTGCGTGACTGACGACGAACGCCAAGGCATGGAGCTACGTACAGCATAATGTTAAAGGGGGTGGGGTAGGTACTCTCTAAATCACTCGAAGATTTTGGAGTGATCCTGACGTCACTCCAAAATGAGTGAAAATGAACATTTTCACTCAAAATTCACTCCAATTTCACTCGAAATTCACTTTCTTTTAGTATTCACTCTTTTAAGAGTGAATATTTTCACTCGATTTTTTTTTAGAGAGTACAGTATTGGTGGAAATGAGGAGCGGGCTGTTCATTTTGCGAGATATCAAGAAACCTATTATGAAATATAATGCAGGCCATATACCATTCTAAGAGGAATTCAACGTTTATTTGTATTTAATAGATTAAAATCGGTTATGGAATGGCTGAGACATGCCATAACAAAGAAAAACAAAGCGAGCTTAATAAAAGGAGGGTCCCACATTTTATTAGGACTGCTCTGTTTTGGGCATCTCAGCCATTTCAAACCCAATTTTCATCAAAATAAAAATAAACATTGAATACCTCTTGGAATTACATGCCCTTTCCTAATCATATTTCACAAGAGGTTTCTCAACCATCTCACCAAAAAATCGTACAAATCTGAAATTAGGTCTCACAAAAACTTTATGAGCCCTTTAACCTTAAGTAACCCTTTAAATGAACCCTTTCTCGTTAAATCGTCTTAAATGCTGTACTAGACAATTCATCCATGCTTTTGTATTGTTATGTTTATGGTTTATTTATTTGTTGAAATGTGAAATATGGAACGACAAAAAACAAACAAAGAAACATACCACCTGTAGCTCGACGATTAAAGGGACCTCTCGAGAAGTAAAAGCATTATGTGCTGTCACATCAGATCACGTAAAGTCTTCTTTTCAAAATATGGTTTTCATTAGAGCCATTCGTGTAAGGACTGGAGGGAATGGATAATATAGAGAGGTCATATTCTCGATGAATTTGTCTCTAATTAGTGTTCATGCCGCGGTCACTGCCACGCCCATATCAACCCAATTAACAAACAAATGGTTAGACGTCATTGACCCACCAGCATAATATGCGAAGAGTCTGATCAGAAAATTGGGTATGCGCCTTTTTAAAAAGCACTTTTAAGGTAAGGCGATCATCAGATCGAGCAAAATCAAACATTTCCGCAGTGATACTTCACTTTCAACGCAACAGGAAATATTCATTAAGTAATGATTAAAAAGAAATCTCATATATTCAAATTATTTTCTTTATCTTTAGCAGCTTTAATCGCAAATATCTCAAATTTACAAGAATGGACTTAACTCGTTTTGTGTTTGAACTCTTCATATCACTAAAACGTTACACATTAAACCAAGGAGTTACATGACAGAGAGTGATAACTCCTTTATGCGTTGAACTACTCATAATTGCTTGCGCTCTTCTTGTTGTTATTGCTGTTGTTGTTGATGCTGCTGCTGTTTTTGTCGTTGTTTCGCTTTTGTCTTCAGACTTTCTTGCTTCTTTACACAAACGGTCACATATTCAAGACCAAGTGGGTGTCTTCTAAAAGAAAAGTGCAGCTGCCAGGGCTGTTCTGACGGTGTCCGATTTGTAACGGATCTAAAATGGCGTTCAGCCGTGACTGACTGTCACAGCCGTGCAGTGCAGGAAGCAAATGGGGTGCAGATTGTCCACTGCATGCAGTCACCTCCCTGGTCGAAGGTCGCTCTCGTCACAAGAATCTGACTTGAATTTCCGTGGAAGGGACTAAGGCAGAACTCTTGAGACTAGATGGTGAAGCACGTGACGCTATAGAGGTCTCACACCCGTGAATGATCATCCATGTAATAGATACACGTGTTAAAAAATAAAACAAAATCATATGAAACACGAGAAAGATTCAGCGTCTAGCTAGACCAGCTTAATTCACTCCACTCCTGAAATTTGTAAGGGGGAGGGGGGGTTCTGCTGAAACTCTGCTCAGAGGTCCTTACTGAAAGACTGTATGGTTTTACCATTCGTCTGTGGTTTAAAAAAATCCTTTATCCGTATCCGTATATCCGTATCAATCCACAAGTCTGAAATGGGGAAAAGGATTGAAAGAGTTATATGTTGACATCCAGAAAAGTGTGATTCATTCCTCACCTTTGATGACAGAAATAGATTGAGTCTTCTCTGTCGTGCACTATAAAGTAATGCATGCTTTGTTTGCGATTTCACAGTTCTTGCGACGTCCTCCTCTTTCATATTAGAGCTGCAATCTTGTATAGCCTCATGGATAAATACAGGGAGATGACTCATTTCCTTGGTTATTCTACCGGATAACCCAAGTAGGTATCTCCTTTGGAAAACCTATCAAGGAACCACCAGTCTCTAGAGCACTTGAGCTGCTTCGTTCTTTTGAAGAACATGCAAAACTACTCGAGTTTTACACCGACTTCTACGAAAATCATGCATGGTGTGAATCTCCACATGTTTTCCTCCTGTCTATAACTGTAGTATACGCGACTCGACCTCTTCTTCAAAAGTCTTCGACTCTATATAGTGCTTTTTCAAAAGGCTTCACATAATTACATCACGTTTTGTGAAAAAAAAAGCCAAACAAACTTGAAGCTCTTCGGCAGAAATGTATTTGTCATTGAGACACGCACGTTGTCGTTTTTTCTTAATTCAATTGAGACTCCAATTCAAGGGAGGCATTGTGTGACAGCTATTCGGTTATTTTGTGCATTCACCTTTCATCTTTGCTTAAATACATCATCGAATGTAAACAGTAAAGGACGCGTTAGTCTCAGCTTTATTACACCGTGTAAATGCCGTAATAGGGTGCTTATATGTACAACGTCATTGTTTTGATGCAAGAGAAACATGCACATGTTTGGACATTTCTTTTCTTTTTCTTCTGTGCTTCTAATTGTGTCGTCATCTATTACCACTTACATCTGTATTATTTCCATTTAGGCACTTCCTGCACTAAATGCAGTAATTTATGTAATTATTGAGACGTATTAACTGGTGATATGTCTGCTCTGTCTTGAAGGAATTAGGACATGCATTAATTACATATCTCGCAACATTATTGGACGAACTGAGATGTTACTGATAAACATGATAAACGTGGTCTTGTCCGGGTTATAGAAAATATTATGATGTACAACCTTGTCATCTTGATGTAGATGATATGATATCTCACGTCTCCTTATAAGTATTCAGTGTTTTCTCCTGTATAGGGTTGATGTGGTTAGACGTGGTTGTTTAAGTCGTAATTAGTCAGGCGGATTTAAGGGCTTGTGTACATCCCGAATTCATTTATTAAGTCGCTGGCTCATTCCCTTCTTTACACATCCAGCAGTTTGATTCCCCTTGAATAAGTTAATCAGAGGTATTTACCTCACTTTGTCTATCGCGGTTTACCTTCATTACATTCATTTTGTTTCCATCGTTAGGCGAATCTTGGTTTGGGTATAAAACGAGAAAATGCTTATTAGAAATGATTTTTCAATAAGGTCTCACAGTAACAGCAGCATCAAAACACTCTTGCTGGATATCAAAGAACTATTTCGTAAAGGGCATAGATACAAACAAACCATCCGCCTGAAATACCCATGTGTTTGAAACAGGATGAGAGTAGGCAAACCAACTCATGATCACATAACATATTCAAGGATCACTCCGTTTCTGTTCGGAACCTATTTTTGGCCAAGCAGACCTGCCTGGAGTGGTAGTTTGGATTCAACTTGACCTCATACTAAAACAACTTTGGCCTCTGCCTAGCATATACCTAGCAACAAGGCCACCCACTGTTTGATACGACTTGTCGGGTGACGAGAGATCGCGGTAGTATAACAAGGTTGTTTTCTTTCATAAAGTCGCAAGCAACCACGCGAAAAGCAAGCAAACAAGCGAGCAAGCAAACAAATAAACAAACAGACACATGAATTGCTAGTCAACCACGACGGAGTAGTTGTTCGACAGGAAAAGGCAAAAACGTCTGCATCCAGGCGTCGCTAGGAGCGCCACCCACTGCCGGGGTGCGCCCGTCGTATGCCAGTGGACCAGACACCGCTCCGAGCGTTGATGTGGAACCAACTTCCGGTATAGTTTTCGTCGGATGGCTCTTTCTAAAACATTAAAGGTTGCACTACTCATTTAGACACCTCCAGAATTTTCTTATTAGCTGTCGGCTTGAAAATGGAGATATGAGACTTTATCAACAGCTCTGGTACAACTCCAGATTGATTATAAGGGATTTTTAACGTATTGGTTGAGATGACAATTGGGTTCTTAACTCTTTTGCGAGATACTATACGGACCCACTTATGAAATGTTACAAAGCATACCATGAGGAATTCAAAGTTTATTTGATGAAAATCAGTTTTTGAAATGGCTGATAGATCAAAAACAAAGTCAAACAAAGCAATCCTGATAAAAAGTGGGTCACTCTTTTATTAGGATCACTTTATATTGGACATCTCAGTCATTTCACCACAAATTTTCATCAAATAAATTTCCTCTTGGAATTCATGCTCTTTAATATTTCATAAGATATTTCTCATTACCCCATCTAAAATACGTTAGAAACCTGAAACCAGGTCTCATTCAAAACTTTACTCATCCCTTAAACAGCTTCTCATTTTTCCAATGACCAATATAAGCATTTACTTTCAGTTTCATAAAGGAAGTATGGATTGATAATGTATTTTTGTTTTTGTGTCGTACTTTACTCGCATTCTGCTTCTCTGCCCAAAGCTCTGTTTTCATACACGAATGTGACCATGACTTTGATACTGTGGACATTTTACTTTCCTAGTCCTAGCCATTTTCCCTCCGTAAATGTTATGTTTTTTCTCTATATATCCCTTAGTAAAAATGGCAAGACACGAGTAAGATTAGAATACTGTTTTTGTCCGCGGAACTGCATGCAGTATGTTTTCATAACTCGTCTAGTAATTTCTTTAATCTCCACACATTGATTTTTGTTTTTGAATAATTCGTTCTCGGATTAATTTTTTTTCCTCAACTATAGTGACGTAAATAACGAAAATACACAAAGGGCTGTAGGAGTAACGTGTGGGTAGTGAGGACACCCACACCCCAACAACAAACAAAACACGCACCCTTAAAAAGAAAGAAACCGTTCTTTCGATGATTTGACTCAAACAAAGGTGTTCATCATACTCATTAGTTCTATCTATTGTTGAAAAGACATCGAATTCCCCGGTTCTGTTAATGTCTTTTCAGCAGTCAAAGTTCGTGAACTGTCGAACGTTATATCATGTTTGCATTCTTCATCCTCGATCTGACTTTTTGAAGATCTTTTACCACGTTTAAACCGGGTTGCATGGTATTTTCTAGATAATCACCTAATGATTTAGGCCTATATCTCATGTCAAGAGAAAGCGTGATCTTAAAGAAGAAAATATCCATCCAAAAAAATAAATAAACTTGAAAAGAAAGAGAAAATATTCCCTACAGAACGATACAAAAATGGAAAAAAAAAAATCGGATAAGAAATGAGGAAGATATGACATTTTGAAATTTCGACAATAACCACAAACAGACCCCAAACAGAGTATTGTACTGGAATGCTCACTGACAATACATAATGGTCTTCATTGAATTATTGTTTTGTTACTGTTTGTTTGTTTGTTTTTTGCTCATATTGGATATGACAGCTTTCCCTCTCAATTCCGGAAAATGTGCCAAGTTTGATTGATGTGCAATTAATTATCATTCAAGACCACAGAAAGTGAGACTTTCCTAAAGTTTCCTGGTCCACAAGATAAAACAGGACCAAGATTTACCAATGCTGTACATATAGAGACCGTTTAGAATCAAGGAAAATGTTTCTTTCAAAAGTAAGATACAACACGATATACAGCACTATATACAACATATGCAACAGCAACACGATATACTCTGTAGATGTTAAAACTGCTTCGAGCTTGAAATGATTGAGGCATATTTTCAGTGATGAAGCAACATTTTGCTTCCGTATAGCCCCCTTGCCTTTACTGGCAACTTCCTCCATGTCCTCTGGAAGTTAGGAAAGTCCTGCTCTGTTTTGGGTTTGCGGTCTCAGCCTTGTTACTTTAGGAAATATTTTGTATATCCTTCGTGCTGCTTTTCGGCCCTATTCGAGCATGTCGCAAGCCATCGTATATTTTATTCGTTGTCATGACACTTTTTTTTCTCATTCGATTAGCTCCATTAGGCATGCATACAGTCGCATTCATTCGCGAAGAGGTGTTGCATCGTTCGTTTGTTAGCTCTTGTGATGTCATAAAGATGCCGCACAACCCATGAACCACTTCGGTATGTTTTTTGTGTTTATTTTGTTTTGTTTTGTTTAACCGCATTCATTCAGAATCTGAGTATATACTGGAACATTACCTTTTCGCTCGTGGCCCAGTGTACGCGGGCGCCCTTGATCTCAAGGACCGGCCCAAGATTTTCTCAGGTGGAACAGTTCTTCCTGTTCGGCGCATGGTAACGCTGTCAGATATATCCTGGGTCTTGACGTAACATTATGATGTGAACACTAACAAACAATGAATGAATGATCGCTGGAAAGATTCATCTGATTGGGATATCAACTGGTTAAAAGTTTATTTTGTCACAATCAGTTGCACCGCAATTCAATAAACATCAAGACCTGCAGAGCATGTCCGCTGCAACTTGACAATGGAGGCGCATTTTCTCTATTGAGTTAGGGTGATTGATTTTGTCGTTGTTTTTGTTCAAGTGACGTTCTCATTTGTCCCTTGATACGTGTACTACCAGAGAGGTTGAACCTCTCTTTCACCTCCCTGCTATACAACGCGACGAATTTTCGTAAATTCATTTGACAGGAATATAGGTGAGGCGTCAACAGAGGTATACTCAATTCACAGAATGTAAGATCACTGCCCCCACCCCTTTGCACCCATGTTGAACCTCAGTCCATACCCTTGCAAGTCGTTCGGTAGCTGTACTTAAAATTGTAGATATCAGTCAAACGTCTTCAATCATTTTATCGGACAAGAATCAACCAACATCTACGCAGAATTCTCAGCTATGTAATAGGTTAGGATATATTGTTTTCCTGTGGTCTCCGAAATATTGCATATCCCCAGATTAAAAAAAAAAAAATGTTAAAATTCAAAGCGTTCCTATACTTAACTCTCGTGTGGATTGCTGCAACTGCAGCATGTAATTTCCAATTTAGGCCTGTGTCAGCCCAAAGCAACATTGCAGGTGTAGGAACGAAGATTTGATGTTTATTGAATGTGCATCAAATGCGAGTTATTGTCAGGTTTATTATTAAATCTTTCCTCATGTTAATAGTCGAACTTTGTTTATCAACATGAGAAAAGATGCATTTTCCGACAATAAACTTACAGAAGCGCACTATTTCAGAATGATTGTAATTCTTGTATTACATTTGGTTGCAATCTATGCGTGTTTCGGTTCTGAGGAATGGCTGATAGTATGAGTGTTGTTATGTGTAATGTTCCTTCAAAAGATGTACTTTGAAATGCTGACTTCTGCCTTTAAAAGAAGTTGCCTTTCACTGCATGCGGCTTTCCAGTGCCTGCAAGTCAAAGCGCTACGCCCCACGGAGGCGCAGCCCCGTAGCCTCCTGCGATTATCAGTCTCCAATCGTGTTGTTGCAGTCCAGGCACGCGTAACTTTCACTCAATGTGCCATTAAAAAACAGCCGGGCAATCTTCCTGGTCTCAACTCCAGGCTTACCCTTTCAACTTTCCGATGCATTGGGCCTCTGGCAGTCATTATACACGCCACTCCTTACACACTATCCCCGTGCAAATCCTTCATCATATCAATATTATTATAGAATAATTCAGAAATACTGAACTCTCAGAGATATGAACAGAAAGATCAACACTCCAGTAGAAAGTCTTGAGGCCTCAATGTTATGGTAGCCATGGAAATGGCAGGTTTTTAAAAGTGAAGAACGTTCACTGGGAGTGTGGAGATAGGAGACCAGAACGGAGCGGTTGTCACGGAGGTTTTCCTTTCCCTCCTATCCCCATATCGAACTTGACAAACCCATTGACTTGCAGTCAGAAATGCATGTATTATTTTCGGAACCCTCTGATATTTCTCAGAAATTACGTCAACACCGAGGTCATCTTCAACAAGTAAGTTGTAAGTTGTAAGGTTTTCGTTCTTATTTTCTGATCATAAACATGGATGCGAGCCAAAAGAGCGGGACCTCCTGAACGCAAGAAGTGCAGTTGCTGAGTGCTATCCAAGGATATTGCAGAAATCGGTGATGTAGCCTATACTCTCAACCCAACCCAGGGTTCCTGAAGGGTCACTGTCAAGCATAAACATGATCAATCAAGGGAAAAAAATGCTAGCGTGCGAACGACGTGTTTTATGGAGACGCGTTGCATGCTCTCTCGATCTCAGTATCTCTGTATGCCGTTGGCCCCGTGAGCTCGCTATCGACCTCACCCATTTCATATCTAAAAACTTAACCCACCAGTGTACACCTTCCCTCAATCTCAATCTCTCTTCCGTTGGTCCTGTGAGCTATCTATCAACCTCACCCATTTAATATTTAAAAACTTAACCCACCAGTGTGCACCTTCCCTCGATCTCAATCTCTTTTCCGTTGGTCCTGTGAGTATTTAATCGACCTCACCCATTTCATATCTAAAAACTTAACCCCAGCACCTGTGCACCTTCCCTCGATCCAATCTCTCTTCCGTTGGTCATGTGAGTTCTCTGTCGACCTCACCCATTTCATATCTAAAAACTTGACCCACCAGTATGCGCCTTGCCTCGATCTCGATCTCTCCACCGTTGGTCCTGTGAGTTCTCTATCAACCACACCCATTTCATATCTAAAAACTTAACCCCGTGCACCTGTGTTCCCTTCCTCGATACTTCACAGTCTTCCATTTGACAGGTAATACTGTTGTGCACAATGCATTGCTTCTCCATCTCGCCTCTTGCAAGACTCCTGCAAGCTTTCCAAGGGAGCAGTCAAGTGTAGCAAAATTATTTCTTACCATTAGAATGATCCAGTCTGAAAGGCCGACATGACATAAGATAATTAAAGACAAATGTGAAAGAAGCAAAAAAGAAATACCGGCAGGCGCTCTACATGAGGCAGCAACCTCATTCTGCAAACCTTTAATCATCAAGGGTTGGGTATGGAAGGAGGTTTAGAAAAAAAAAAGTTTCAGGCTCTAGTCTTGGAATGAGAGGACAAGGTGTGAATAGTAGAAGCTTTAAGATGTTGATCACTCTTTTCTCAGGTACTAGTATTCGGATTGTGATCCGCCATACTATATGGGGACTATAACATCAAGAGATATTTCGACAGGAGGATACTACATCACAAGATCTCCTAGACTACATTCGATCCCAGTCTATCTTCTGAAAATATCCCCCTTTTTATTTGAAGTTCAACTGGCATAAGCCCGGCAGCCCGTCTGCTCGCATCATCATTGTGTGAGCGAGGGGAGGAAGAGTCAACTCGAACTCTGTCTAGAATTTCATAAAAGCTGTCACAGCATTGCAAGCTGTATAAGATGTCTGCGTCTCTGGCACCCGTGATGTAATGGAAACGCCCAGTGACTTTACGAACTCTTTTTATGCATTGGTATTTTAATGCCACAGTCATCCCAAGCAAAAAGAAATCCATCCATCTCTCTCACTCTCTATCCATCTCTCTCCAGTTCTCTCCTTCTCTCTCCATCTCTCCCCATTTTTCTTCCCCACTATTTCAATTGAAACATGTGTAAGGATAAGCAAAGAAAACATGGCGGGGAAATGAAGCGCTTCCGGAATGTGGATGGCAAAAAGCTTTAGCGAAATCGCGACCAGCGGAGAGAAATGCTTTGCGTTTGTTTAACTCTTTCTGCGCCAATGAATCAAAATGTGCACAAATTCCACACACAAAAAATGGACAAAAAATTAATGTGGCACGCAAAGGGAAAAAAGACGTAACCAAACATAACATGGCAATCACTAGAAAGATGACATAATATATTACCAAGGAGGTTGATACTTTCTTGATATTACATGACATTGGTGTTTGAAAACCAGATTTGGGTATACTGAGCTGTATTCTTGATTGATGCACAACACACTTTTTCGTTTCATCTCATATATCCATATACACGTAACTGTATTATGTATAAATACTGTATATAAATGTATATAGACATAGATAGTAAGGTAAATTGTATTCATAGTCATCATGCTTGGGGTCCTCTTAAGGTTTTTTATAGTCTTATACTAGTAGTTGGTTCAGTATGTTCAGATTCGGAAATTCTCGCCTAAATTACCATTTCATGAAGCTTGTCTTTCTGAACAATATAATAAGGGGATTTTTTTTCTTTTACGTCAAAGAAGAAATAAGGGAAAGAAGTAAAATAAAATATTAATTTGGAAGTTCGAAGTGATGATAATATGAAAGGCTCGGAGGTATCCTCAAGACATACTATACAGGATATGATTTTCCGGAGCGAATATATTGCACAATGGACCCAGATAATAACATACAGTGCTGCTGACTCGGAGTTGAGCGGAGCATCCCAAGGTAATCCGCCTTGTCAGCCGGGCAAGGGCGTGCCTTCCTATCCCTCTGCTGGATTTATTCTGCCCCCTCAAGAATCCGTGTTGAAAAAGAGGGAGACAACGACAGATGATCTAAACGAATTCATTCAGAGAGAGATAGAAAGGAGGCTGGGGAGAGGAATAATTTCTGCGTTCAGGGAGAACCATAACATTCCGTGAAATGAAGCGAGGAAATTAGTTGAAATTTCAGATAAATTGGTCTGATGTAAAAGGAAGTGGCAATTGTTGTGTTTATACGTAAACACCCTCTTCGGTATGAAGCTGATTTAATTTGAAGATTGTACGAGATGTTACACTGGTTGGGCAAATGACATCACAACAAACAAGGATATATTTTGAAATAAACATGTGATGGTGTGGCAATTATGATTGTTCTGAACGCTTCATGGTTTTTCTTCTAAGCTCCAAGCAGTTCTTAATCATAATATTGTTGAATATCCAGTTTTGTTCAAAAACTGCCGTCGTGTTGCGTTCATGTTTCATCATTTCATCCAAAACATGCTCGTGGCAATAGTTAAATTTCTGCGGCATCTCGTCAGCGCTATACTGTATAGTATTGTGAGTATCTAAACTAACTTCTCCATGGACGAAGTTCTGTAAATCAGTGTGGACAAGCGTTTCTTCATGCTGCGAATATCACTCATGTTTATGGGTCAAGGGACGCACAAACCCGCTGTTACTCATTATTTTGACTTGGCGAGAGAGCACGTTGAACCACCACTCGAAGTCCATGCTAACATCGAATATCATATTTGTCAAAGGGCAATGTTCGTCCGCCACCTCTGGACGTTGCTGTATAGCAATGTAGAAAGACAACTGAAGCAAGACTGTGATGTTCTGTGGATCACCTTGGTGTACTTTACGTGTAAGGGACCAGAAGACAATGACAGAGTTTCAAGGTTTCACAGCTTGTACATGTGATTAATTCACGGCATGTCAAGTGCTTTCGACAGCGCTTATTCTGTAGCCTACTTGCTTGATGAAGTATGTGGCCTTCGCGTACAGCGCTTTGGTGGAGGGCACAGCGCTGCACCTGCATGCTTTCAAATCACCTGCATTGGATGGTAGATGAACTGTATAGGAGCAGTATAATGACATGAGCAGTAGCAAAATAATCGACGTAAGGATAAAGACTGGGGTGATGTATTCTCTTTCACGCATGCGCGTACCACCCACGCGCGTAGCCAACACGTGACTCTTGTCACGATTGTATTGAAAACTTGTTCGGATTCATATCCATCATCAACTTACGTAGAAGGTCCACATATGTTTTGACGGTTCAGAGAAAGAAGTGATTTTATGTATGAAAATAAAGTACTCGGGTATCAAGATACTTCTCGAGTCAAAATCGTTTCTCGGGACTTAACCCCGTTCTCTTTCCTCGTACAAACAGTAAGGTGAACGATCGAGGTAAAAACACAATTATGTGTAGAGACGCGAGACTCGCTATACCACCACGCCATCTTGAGAACACATGTTGTTCAACCATTTCAATCCATACTCATTAACATTCCATGGATTGCTCTTGAGTCACCCCGCTCCTTCTTATTTGATTGGTTTTGTGGGGTTTTGATTTTTCTTACTTTTTTTTTGTCTAGCAATACTTGTTCTTGACAAACTTAAACACATGGAGTATAACATGTCAGGGGAAAAAAGTCAGACAGAATCACACAGCTTGCGTGAAATAACGCTGGGAATGATGTTGTGGCTGTTATGTATCTCAAGAGTTTGTGTCGACGTTTTCTTCAACTTCAGTCAGAGACGATAGAGATGCGAGACCTCGAGACTAAAGTTCGCAAATTAAGAGATATAACAAGAGCGAGAGAAAGAGAGAGACATAATTCCTTCAAAATAATTGATAGATTTTATTTGGATAGGATAGTTGCCTTGTTGGTTCAAACTTTTTTTCATTCATGACCAATTCACGCAATCTACCAAAGAGTATGGAACCATCATACGGATATGATATCAGTAAGGGTGGACTAGCCAGTCAGCACCATTTTGTCAATCCTTGTTCTGGACTATAGTTTGTTCTACTTTCCGGAAGGGAATACTAGGAAAAGCCACCTCTTGCGGTGTCTAAAGCAGGTATTAAATTTATTAGCTTTTCATTTATTTTCTTTGAATTTCTGACCTGTAAGTCCGGGAGCGAGGGCATCCAGACACGGACAGTGACGCAGTGTTTGTCAATGCAGGAAACATGATATGAATTGCTTTCAAATCCGAACAAAAAAAGGTTTGCTTTGTTTGAGTGTATATATAGTTCCGTTGATAGTTCTTTTTTTTATCCGACTAGATGAGTGTGAATGAATACGGTTATTGCATAGGTCGAGACAGACTGGAGAAAGAGACAAAAATGAGTACCGGATAATCACAATGTTGGAACGCTATCAAAAGAATAACTTTTTGAAGATTGCTAACGGATACAACACGTCGGACCTTTACTCTGAGATCATTTTATTTCATGTAGGGAAATATTATTTTCTTCCTTACGAGTACCGGAAATTTGAGAATATTATGTGGTTCTGGTCGTTTTTTTCGTTTGTTTGCTTTTTCAGACGCTATGCAAAATGCGGATATAGTGATGACATCAGAATACAAGATACAGGAGAAAATCGACCTTTTTGTTTTTGTTTTTTACAGATGTGTACTTTTGATTTATATGTTTAGCGAATAGTTTGTTCCATCCCCAACAGTGAATAAAAGTTAGTATAATGTGATTAGTTGAATACATCAGTGAAAGTATGAGGAAAATCGGACACACTAGACATTCTATTCAAAAGTTATGAATTTTTTACATTTAGCGTATTAAATGAATAAGAAAAATTGCCTGGATTCTTTCAGAAAGCAGAGGGGATAATACTTCCCTTAACACAACGTCAGGAACGAGTCAAAGGAGTGGGTGCTTTTCGTTAGAAAAAGATTGTGGGATTCTCTTGATATTTTTTGTATATTATTGTTCTGGATTGACTTCACGAACTGTTCTCATCCAGTGATGGCGGCATCAAAACTTTTGTTGAAATCATAACTTTTGAGGGATGGTCCGAGTTTCCTTTAACTTCACTGATGTGTTCTACTTATATTGCTGGATTCACTCAAATCACACATATGTATATTTGGGGAAACTTCCCTTTTAATAGCTGCAAATGGCACTCATTAACATCGCATCAACCCCATCCCCCTCCCCCTCCCCCGCGGGGCATGTCGTCAGCAACATGGAAGCACGCTATTGTTCGCATAGTGACTCATGATGGCGAGATGGAAAACATTTTTGAAGAATACCAGTATCTGATCATGGGTATTTATCGACATCTCACGGTGCTGATGTATCCGATTTCAAACTAAATGGAAAAAGGAGGAGGGAGCCGGAGGGGATCATAAATATTTTTTGGTGATTACGGTCACAGTTACTCCTTTGTCCGTAAACCCCGACTAACACATAGCCGATGAGACACCTGCAAAATGTATTTGATGTCGATCTTTGGAAACTCACGATGCATAGATATTGAATCTAGGCCCCAAATATAAAAAAGGCTTAAGTAATCGTATCAAATTATAAGTTTTGTGTGGTGAACCTAGTGCAACTTTTTTCCACACTGTGTGCACGAACACGGTTTGATGCATAGCTGTATTATTCTTATTCCGAAGACTGCTCATGTGTTTTGAAGAAATGCACTTGACATATAATTATACACATCAGTCTAGACATCTCAATAGTTATAATCCCACGGCCTTTCCTATGCACGGGGAAAACTTTCAACCCTTTTTAAACATTTTCATTGACGCGCAGAAATGGAAAGAAAGTGACTAGAAATAAAGCGCGTTTGTGGCTGACGTTCGAGGAGTCTCGCTTTCCCGCACGACTTGAGGCGTGGGGGTGGTGAGGCGCCATCGACAATGTAGTAGAAGGCACAGCGTTCAAAGATTTCATTCTCTCTCGCGATTTGCTTCGAATTCTCATAACTAGTAACTGGAGTACTCGTAGTTGTGTATTTGGATGAGCCGAGAATTACACAGCAGGAGGATATCTATACTGGCACCCAATACATTTCCCCTTACAGGCAGCATCAACTAAGCTTTAGTTATAAAGTCAAAATACTTAAGGCAGACAAAACTAATGATACTGACACGAAAATAGGTTGGTGCAACTGTCAAGTTACTATCGGCAAGAACGTATTGACCGTACTCGGATTACTCAAATATTATGATTCTTACAGATGCGTGAGTACATACAGAATGGCCTAGTTTGACTGTCCTTATTCCACTATCGGACTTCTTTACTATCATGAACGGGAAACATTGTTATCGGTGCGCCTAAGCCAAATGTTGACAGAGCGTGTTGTGTGTGAAAGAAATCGCTGAAGTTGTATTTGCACCTTTGTGGATTCGTTTCGGAAGGCAGGGTCGATTGTAATTGCGTTTGTGAACAAAGAAAAAAAAAAGACTGTCAGAGTTGGTTACATGGGCACTTGACACAAAAATGGTAGAAATACTTTTAGTCATTGAGATTCAGACACGTGTATTTTTTTTTTCTGTTCATTTTGATACTCAGTGTTATGCCCACGTTATTTGTGTGGACTCTGGACACCGCCTGCGCTAAAATATGACACCTACTGTAGGTAATGATCAGCATTCTTTCCATGTAGGCTGTAGGTCGACGAATTTTCGCCTATCCTTACGAATATACGCATGTAGGCCTACTATAATCATGAAGATGTCGAATGCGCAGTTTGTGCAAGGAGATATCTCCTTAGTTTGTGTAACTTGTTGGGCCAAACTTGGTCATACCAGGGAGGTAGAAAGACACGTCTTTCCACCTCTGATGACGCCTTCCAGTACACACTGAGTATAATTATGAAAAACTCACCCCTTCCCCCTCCCCCAAACACACACACACACACGCACACACACGCACAAGATACAACAACGATAACAACAAAAGCAACGACAAACAATGGCGTTGTCAAATTTGATATTGCACTTTATTATTTTTATTTTACGATGCGCTTGAAGATATTTGCTGATTGTTTGTATTTGTTTAACATGTCCTTTACAAAAATGCTGAAACAGCTGTGCGGAAGTAGAGCGTTGTAGAACCAAGATGCATGGAACCGTTACGTGTGTTGATACCATGGCGATAAACACTGTTGTTGGTGTAACATCATGGACATATAGAACAGGTGGAAACCATTCGGAATGCGTATTCGTACTGATGTAGAATTTTAGAGATGCTTTTAAGAGACTAGATCATGTGAATGGCTTCAGTCCGGTCTGAGGACACGTGTTTGTGCGTGTGATGAAAAGTTTTTTGAGGACTACACTCATTATCAAGTTTGTATTCTGTGTATACACGATGTAGAGCATGGCTCTGGCTTGTCAAGGACACGTTGAGATTAATGTATCCATTATGGTCAAAGTCTACGATCCATGCTCAAATTGACTCTATTAACCCCCTTTGTGCTTTTAGCGTCAATTGGCTGAGAAAATCCTATAGCGTTATACGCGCTGTTCACAGTCACTGGCATAAAAAGTTTTAAAGCACATCAACTCAAAGTAGCAGAGCGATGAAAATGTGATCAAAGACATTGTAAAAGTTTTCCACGTTTTTCTTTAAAGCTGAATGCCCACACACCTGATCCTGCGAGCTGGTGCGAACTGTATGGGGCGCCAAGTGTCGCATGGCCTATTTCTTTACGAAATGTTGCAATTAATTCGTGACGAATTGACTGATTACGTAACGAAATAGGCCATACGACACTTGGCGCCCCATAAGCTCGCACCAGCTCGCAGGCTCAGGTCGCGCAGTGGGCATTCTACTTTCACAGTCGCTCTTAAGTCGCATAAGGATTTTACCTTAATATGAAATCAAGTTTCCCTTTAAACATCTTTTTTTTATTCTTTTTTTTTGCGGGGGGGGGGGGTAACTACTTCAAGCTGTCAATTATATCTATTGTAATCATTGACGACATCAAATCGGTCGTCGCATGCAAGGACGTACCTTGCTCCTCAGTTAGGGTAAATTAAAGGTTAATTGTCGTGCGTCGAGAAAATCGCTGAGGGGCATTCATTTCACAATAAGAATCCGGTGAAAGTGAGGCGTGACAAATAAGGCTACGTCATTCCTACAGAGAAGACAATACAAGGCGATAATTGGTCACGTCGAACCCATAATTGCGAATGCATGCAAAAAAAAAAAAAAAAATGATGCGCTGGTGAGAAATGTTGTTAATAATATGCCCAGAAACGAATTCGGGAAGAAGGAGGAGGAAAGAGAAGGTCGATCGACAACAGATGCACCAAGAAAGAATTTAAAAAAAAGAAGAAGAAGAAGGGCAGGTTAATTGAGAATTGAAATGGAGTATGGAAGCTGTAATCATAATAGCAGTATAGTATACATCAGGACGAAAAGTTGAAGCAGTAAAAGCAGAAGAAGTTTGAGTTGTCATAATAGCGGAAGTAGACCTACAAGTAGCAGCAGTCGTATAGTAGCAGCAGCAGTTGCAGTTGTACGTGTGAGAGAAAGCGGTTCGTGGGTCTGAGGATGGAGCTAACGACTCAGAAAAAAAAGACAAGAAAAAAAAAAGGAAGAAAAATACAGGGGAAAAGAAATACAAACGTGTACATCAGAAATTATTATAATGTATATTATTCATTAATTCAGCAAGAAACACAGAAAAAAAGTCAACAGCAAAACCAAATAGAAATAATAAAAACAACAAAACGAACAATCTAAAAGAAAACAACAACAATAGTAATAATAATAATAATAATAATGATAATAATGATAATAATAGTATCAACAACCCCCCCCCCAAAAAAAAAAAAAAAACAAAACAACAACAAAACAAAAAACCCAACACCCACGACAAACATTAGCAGGATCAGCTACAGAAGCTTGCAGAGACAACTGTGGAAGCGGTAGTATTACGATGGATGATGAGTCCCTTTGATGTCTCTCGTCTGGTCGGGAGGCCTTGTAGCTAGCACACACACACACACACACACACACACTCACACACACACACACACACACACACACACACTCGGAGTATGTGGCAAACTATGCCGCCAACGCATGGAATGCTGCCGACTCCTCCTTGACCCAGATCACAGTTCCGGATAGCAAATCCCGATGGCAATCGGATATCCGAGAATCAAATTATATTGATGCGTGTGCCATTATCATGCTATAGGAACCCGAATATCATGCAGGGATGTGCACATTCCTGCCCAGACAACAGTTTGGCATTATCTGCCCCCTCCCCCTCCCCCTTCCCTCTCCACGCCCCCTTATTCCTTCGGTGATGCGATGAATTATCTATCTCCACAACGAAAGTCATGTTAATCGTGGTATGTCAAAAGGTCTCATACAAGGAAAATAGTTGATGCAATAATAGAGAAAAATAGCTCCCAAACCAACAATTTTCAAAACAAAATAAGTAAAAAAACATTTCCTGTCCCACCTACCCTAGTCTAAGATTACCTAGGGTACGCAGTTCCAAATAAAATAGGGCAGAGTACCTAAAGTGTCACCACAAACGATGAAAATGTTTAATGTGGACATTGGTGACTTATGAAGGGAATGAACAAGTTCAGCTGTCATCGCATTATAGTTCGAAAATACCCAAATCAATTTTACTCTGGATTGCAGAATGATAATACGGCTTGTATTTCGAATAACCATTGGTATACTTTTTGATCAGTTTGGCAAGGGTCAACTCCCATTCTGTGTACAATATTTTTGTTTTAAACAAAATATTTTCACTCATGGCAACATCTATGGTCACGTTTGCCGTGTATGTGTATGCAGATATTTTATGCATGTTTTACATAAAGGAAGTCTTGACTTATTCAAGCATAATTACTTTCATTGTAAAGTTTGAGATGTTTAAGCAAAATAAGTGACGGTATACAGAAAATACACACAAAGCCATTTCAAAGATGACTAAATATAGATAGATAGCAAACACCAGAGTGTAACAATACAGCCTGTAACGAGTGTTTAAAACTGTCCAGGTATTTTCTGCAAAATTACTCAAGATAGCATTTTCTCCTGATTCCTTGGGTTTTATCATTTTATCAGTTACAATATTCTGTGGCTTTTCCGTGCTTGTCCATGATTATGATAGCATTCCTGACACTGGCTATTAACATTGTCATTATTGTAAGGCAGGTTGTTTTTTTTTTCTGTTGTAAAGAAAACGTCTGTATTTCTTTATTTGATTTTTCTTTTAACAGCGGTGCCATGGTAAAGTATTTAAGACGGGATCTTTAAGGTCCTGGGGTCGAATTTTGTCCGGCGCCTGTACATCGTTCATCTCAGTGTTGTATTGTCCCCTGAAACCTTAGATGATGGGTACAAGACAATGTTGGCAAGGATATTTATTTTTTAAAAGTCAGTACCATCGTTAGTTAATGACAACACACTAAGAAGGAACCTGCAATTGATATGTTCCCTGTTTATCTTTTCTCTTTTCCTTCATGTCCGTTCCCGATGTTCCCGAAGAACAAGACGAAGAAGCAGAAGAGGAATCGCAACATGTACGCCCCTCTGAGCAACAAACAGGAGGAGCGGATGCTCGCCATGCACAATGCCTTCAGGCGCATGGTTCCCGGTCCCGCCTCCAACATGGAAGAAATGGTAAGTTTTGCAAAAGTAGTTCACCGTACTTTAATCCTTCAAAACAAGAACAATAACAACAAACTCATGAAAAAATTACTATCACTGTTGTTCTTTTTTATTCTTCATGCATTACAATGTAGTTACATCAAAGATGAGGTGACGATAATGATACTATGTCTCACACTGACCTAAACGCAACTCTTCACTATTTTTTTTTCGACGTTTAATTCAAAATCAATAAAAACTTGTGTCCATCAGCCCATTCGTCAGGTTTGTGCTTGTTTCAATAATGTAGCAAAGCCGACTTTCCTCGAAAGGGCTATAGTTAAAATTTTGATCAAAAATATGTGGGTTTTTTTTCTGATGATATTGAACACCAACTAATGGGAAAGTTGTGAGTTAATGACATCAGTTATACCTTAGATAATTTGCATGTATTTGCACAAATCAATATCAAAACTTTTTTTTTAAAATCCACACTAGTATCTTTCTCATATAGATTGTGTCTGATTATGATTAAACGTTTACCCATTCTGCTCATTCATTTTTTAAAACCAAAATCTATTTGAAAATGAAGTGGAATTGCACTTTCACCATGGTCTCCTGATCTTAACTCGGGCGGGATTGTAATATTTTGGAGCTCAAAACAGTTCGATCAAGATCAAAAGAGCTTCTGTTTTGGCAGTCACAATCCCCCCGCATCTGAAAAGTCTGCAGCCCATTCCGAGGATTTCTTGCGCCTAATGTTTGCCTAACATTCCATCTATGACATGGCATTATACCAATTTTCATTCCGGTGGATTAAGACAGCAGTCAGATTAGAGAAGCATAAACATATTCGGATGGAGTGAATATTTTCACGCAAGTCTCGTTCGTAGATGATGTCTTTCTCACTTTGCTATCGTGTGGTGTAGGTGTATCAGCAAACAACCAAAGCACTGTGCGTGAGGAATTGAAAACCTCCCATCTGTTTGTAAACACATTGAGAGATTTTCTATGGTTGTAAGTCCATTGTATGAACTCTGTGGGATACATTATGGAGCGTCCTTTCCGTTATCAAGAGAATTGAGAGAAGTCAAATGCCTTGATAACTACCTTGGACGAAGAAGACGAAGATGACTACAACAGCCTGCAGACGAGGTCAAACAATAAAAGAGGCGGTGTATGGGCGCGAAAAGGACGAAGGGCACGGATTATTTTCTAATGAGGATATTCTTGATGTTTTTTTTTTGTTTGTTTGGAATGATCAGTGGAGGAAGTAAGAGTTCATTCTGTGAAAGGGCTCAAGCATGTCATGGACATTGCCATCATGACGGTCATCAACTATTCTTCTGCACACTTCCATTAATGAAGGATTAAGACCAAGAAAACCTTGGAGGCTTGTCGGCCATTGAAGGATGTGTGTGTTTGTGTGATAGTGTACGTGAGTTTCTCTGTTGGCCTGCCATAGCAACAATTGATACGTAGCCTAGCTGCATATTGCTCATCGCTTCCTTTGTTGCTTCTGTATGACTTCGTGTGAATTCATTTCTTCCCATTTCTGCAACGAGGAATCTGTTTATTCTTCATAGACATTCTAATAGCATGGTGTCTCTTTTGTCGCTGTGAAAGTGTGCTTTAAAATCCTCCTCGAAGTTCAGAAAGTATATATCCCGATTTTTTTTTTTCGCGCGGGGGTTTGTGGATACGAGGTAGGTCCATTGAGCTTCAACACCTTCACTTGACCAAGTCCTCTAGTGTCCTTCGGTCCTTTCCTCTCCCTCTCCATTCGTGTCCATGAAAGGATATTTTGTATTTTTTAAGCTCATTTATGCCTTAGATATTAATGTATGCTAACTGTTTATAAAGTGCACATCAGAGCTATACATTGAAGGAGGAATGATATTTAAGGTGTCTCAAAAGACGTCCTGAAATAGAAATCAAGGAATGAAAATAAGTCCTGTTACCGAGTGATTTTATGAGTTCATTACCATGTTCATGATTTTGATGCTGATTCCGAATTTTTGATCTGTATGAAAATAATCATATAAATCAAATTGGTATAGGTTTCATCGAATTCGAACCAATGAATAATGAGATTGTTGTGGAATTTTAAAGCTCTATCATGCTATCGTGAAAAATTATATTAGTCGCATATTGAAGACGAAGGGCGGAGCTCCAACCGTGGACGCAATTAAGCCCAGCCGCCCTCTTTTCAAATTTACGTGGAGACGATTGGCGGTTAATTTGGCGGCGTGATGATAAAATGATAGCCCCAACTGCCATCTTTACATCCACAGGAGTGATTTCACTATACAAAACAGTCTGCCACAGGTTACAGGTTAACTTACATCATCGTACAATCACTGTCATGAATGATGATCCTGGGAAGGTATTTTATGTCCTTCATGTGTTCAAAGGAGAACTGAACTTGGACCTCACCGCCCTGTTTGCTAAGAGTATATAAGGTCACGGAATCATGATCATTCATTTGCTATTTTAGTCATATCCATTAATCCTATATTTTCCTCTTAACGTACAGCAAAACTTCCCTAATATTAACCCCCCTGTAGATAGGATGTGACAGGCAAGCAGGAGAAATTGCTGCGACCATGAAATCATCTTGTCCCGCTGTCAACGAAATAATAATCCCTATCACTTTGAACCTGGTTTTGTGGCTGGCAAGTATGACCACATCCACGCAGCCCAGATTCAAGAGGCGGAAAGAGTCGCTTATGTTTCGCATACACTGCGGTGAAAGTATCGCCATTGGCGGCCGCTACTGCGGCGACTTGTGGAACAGGTGTCCCCGCCAAGCTGTAACCATGGAGCTACTTATAGCTCCATGCTATTACCATAATTATATCCATTGTCCGCGAGCATCTACCTCAACCTTCAATCACAGCCGAGACATCAGGGATTTGCCCGCTGGGAAGGAATGTACCAAAAGAAACCATGTGAAGTCCGTTGACGCACCTTACGGTACGACTATCACATTCCAACAATAGATGAATAAACAGCTTTATGTAGGTAGGAATGAATAGATGTTGTAACCGAAGGGTTCGAAATTCTATTGAAGAACAATTTAAGTCTCGTTTCGAGACTGTAATAACCTCCCAGAAATAGCATTTCAAACATTTTCAAACCCTCAGGTAAGAATACTTTAGAAATTCCCAACAGAAGTCATGTCCTCCGTCATTTAGGATCTGGGTGCGATGAGAACGAACATCTCTAACTTTTCGTGCACATCATTGTCCCATTATCAGCACTTTGATACCAGGCCCACCGCCCCATTATCAAGCCTAAACTCGGAATTGCCGAGTCTTATACGAAGTCTTCAGCTGATGACAGTCATTTGTCATGAGCATCTTTGTGATAGCACCCATCATCATTTCAAGTACATCGTGACGCCATACTAAGCCCCGGAGTTGCACGGTTGACCTACTTCCGATGTCTGTGAGGGTGCAGAGGGGTTCATGCACTGCTCTGCTTTCCAACTGCTCTGTGTGGCACCAATACTTGTCGCACAGGAGATCGGTGTGGTCTCATTTCCCAAGCTCCTATCTCTTTTTAGTGTCATCTTAGACCGCTCTCATTATGTGACTACATCAGCGGTATCTTCACTCAGAGCGTTGATGCATCCGTTTCGATCCGAAGTTGTTGTCGCGTGGAATTAGAATGGACACCAATTTGAGATGTATTTAGACCCATCTCTCGAAAGGATATTCAAAACAAAGAGCTCCGATTGTATTTTCAGACATCCTAAATTTGAAAGGAATTAGGGCAACGACAAATTCTGAGAGCTCTTTGTAGGACAAAATTGAGTGGAAGTTTGTCTTACGTATTCGAAAAGACAGACATAATCATGAGGTTTCGATCAGACCCAGACGCAAGCCATCGACGTAGAAGTACATGTATTGTGTATACAGCTGCAGAACAAGAGATTCACTGTTGCCTCGGTATCATTGGCAGTGGTTTGGTAATCTGTTGGGTGTTATCCCCTGAGACAGCGATTTCCATCTTACCTTCGTCACGCTCATCTCAATCCGGGGCGGAGGTTGGCGTGTGATGCTATCATGTAGTCTTGACTTCCAGAAAGAGATGAGTACGAATCTTCAAACTCTTGAGAGCCTTCTTCCAAATCATCGCAAGTTTTCAGCGTTAGCCTCTGTGAAGAGAAGAGACAGAATAGGGAGTTAAAGGGTGTGTACAGTTCTGGTCGAGGTGTAGATTTAGCTTTTAACATTTTGCGAGATATTCAGACACCACTCTATGAGATGTCAAAGAGCATGCAGTTCTAAGGGGCATCAAAAGTTTATTCGATGAAAATCAGTTTCGAAATGGCTGAGATATCCAAAAACAAGGTGAAACAAAGAGATCCTAATAAACTTGTGGCATGTCGCCTTTTATTATTAGCACTTTTTGGGGTATCTCAGCCATTTGAAAACCAATTTTCATCAAATAAACATTGATTCCTTCTTAAAATTACATGCTCTTTCATATTTCATAAGAGGCTTTTCATTATCTCACTTAGGAATGTTCAAAACATGAATTCCTACCTCAACCAATACTGTACAGTCTCTTTAAGTACTGGTCCAAAGCATTCTAAAAGTCACACTGATATGCGATTATACAAGACAGTGTATGAACAGTAATTAAGAAGTCAATGAACTTCTGATTTTGAGTCGCCAATTGGGATTTGAATACAAGCTTGAGACGCGTATGCGCTGTTACTGACCATGGACGAACGATCCCTTGACACTGTTTGACCCCCATTCCATGGAAGGGTCGCTTCGGAGGATGGTTATCCTTGTCTGTCCAGATATGGTCCAGAAGGAAGCCATTTGTAAACACGAACGCTATTCTTGTAATATCCTGCAAGAGAAGAATCATAAGTCCTGGGTTGCAGTTTTCCTTTGATTGTGTATCAAATGCAGCATTTACGTGCTTGCTTTCTCTCTTTTCTGTCGTCATTGCTCTCTCCATATTTTTTTTTTCATATTTTCTGTGTTGTGTGTGTGAGTGTGTGTGTGTGTGTGTGTGTGTTCTATCCGTCCTGGTTGGCTCTTGTAGTGGCACAGTTTCACCGAAACGAGCCCAATAGCGAGCCGGGTGTTGATGGATAACTCTCTGTACGAGATCCAGAGCGGGCACGCGATGAGTCAGGGTATAGGGTCTATTTTTAGGTGCAGGGGAACGGAGAGTCAGCCCGGTGTGTTTTGAGACAGAAGGTCGTCCCGGTGAAGATTCCTCCCTCCCTACCTGGGAAGGTTAGCTAAAGGGGACGTAAGGGCAGCCAGGGTCTCTTGGCAACACTGTCTTCCTACTTCTCATCTTCCTCTGTCTCCAGATTGAGTGCAGCTGAATGGTCTCCTGGTTTCAACATACACCTGCACAGGTTCATGTTTACAAGCAGAACATTTTGCAATGTTCCGGCCAAGGGTTCGAATCACAGAATTGGTGGCCCCTATCAGACAGTATGCTATAGACGAATCAAAATGTTAACTTAGCATCGGCCATGGCGTATCAGAGACTATAATTTACCACAGCAATTGCCAATGAGTTCACCTTACAGTCCTGGTGTAGTCTATGTTATCGTCAGTTGTTACAATGGAGTATGTGCTGTCACCAAGGGATTCACGTCTGTCGGTTGTTGTGCCGTTAAGTCTACAGGTATAGACTCCCTCAATCCTTCGAAAATCCTAATAACATTGCGTCTGAATGTAAGACCAAGGAGCTATTGCAATAGCTCCTTGGTAAGACCGATTTGAGAATAATCTCAGTGAATGTCTAGCTGTATCTTTACATCCGCGTTTAGCCGTAAAAACAGGATGTGTCTCTTCAATGTCACCCTTAAAAGAAGGAACACTGCAGGGTCGTTCCCGTTACTGAAGAGAGCATCTCATCGGATAAAACTGCTGTTATGATACAGAATCCCCCCACAAGGATCTCTTTAGGCAAGGCTGCGCACTAAAATTTGTCGGATGGTCCAGGACCAGTAAAAATCACTGTCGGACCAGTAACTACTAGTATTTCAGGAATGAACTAGCAAAAAATGGAAAAACTGGGTACCTATACTGGTCTGACAGACTGGTCGGACCAGTAGGAAAAAAATGGGTTAGTGTGTAGCCCTGCCCTTAGGGTTGTAATCCTGTTGACAAGAGATTACAAAATCATTAAACAAATTACGTCAAATATTGAGAATTTCGGAAATTAGTCTCTCTTGGTCGCCGTGTCTTTCGGATCGGCAAGATAAAAAGACAGGATTGGCGAGACCGAGGAATCGGAATGGCCTACGTAGGGCCATTTCTTAGTGTTTCGCCTTATTTTTAACTACTGTTATACAGATTGAACGCGTGTTTGTTTCTGTTTTGCCTCATTCTCCTATTTGCTACTGGGTTTGGTGTGTTTTTTTTTTATTTTGTTATACAATTGTAACAAACATTCATTTAACCTGCAATTTTCTGCAACAGTCCTATTTGTGTTGGTCGTAAACAAATGCTGGAATTCATAGCCATTGGACACCCAGTTTGTCAAATTGTTGATAAGAATCACCATTCTTGTGTTCCTTGCATAGTATACAGTAAATGCACTGATTCCCCATCTTCTTTCTTAAATCTGTGCAATATTCATTAATGACCCTTAGGTCCGAATTCACATGGGTAGTTCACTGTCTTGTAAAGTTAATCCATGCAGGTTGAAATGCAGTCCATCATAGGCGAAAAACAATCGCAAAATACACGTGCCTTGACAATATGCGAATCACATGATCAGGCTGCGTTCATTATCGGATGTGTGTTTGCGTAATAATATCATACGCATTTACCGATTTGCCTATAAATCGTAGCACTAATCCTTTGAGAATTCTGGCGGCAGTGTTTATTTTGAGCCCGAAATAATGCATTTCGTTGATAACTCCTTTTTTCGTTGAGACAGAGCCATCGTCAAGACGCATACCTCACCTGATGTTATCATTAGCATGGATGCTATGCACGTGTGATGTTTTCACTGAAAAGTGCATTGAAATCTCCGACATCACCCTTTAGCTATGTTCGTGTCGCTGTATATAGGTTATCATGAATAATACGAAGTAGGCCTACACCACATGATTAGATTGCATTTATCCGTGAGTGACCTCATGCATTGTCCAATATATTGTTAGTTGAATATTTCATCTAAACTGATGCAATGCACGTATGAAATGATGACTTTAAAAAAGTACATTGCAGTCCCTACGGATAAGAGTTACTGTGTGTTCAGGTTACCGTGAAAGCTTCCCTTATGCCAAATCATTGCCAATTTACACAGCGCGTGATTAGCTTACGTTTATCTGCGAATGACCTTGTTCATTATCCCATTGTTGTAATGTATAACAACATTGTCGCGTCCTGCGAAAAACAGCCGCCCACTTTTTGTGTACCGAGATTACCCTGTGATCCGCATATATCCATTATAACACAATATATGTCAGCTACAGCACGCTATTCGAATACAGAACTCGTTTTTCTTCCACTTTTGTTATGAAGAGACTCCACAGTCACCGCAATTTTAAGTGCAAGTAATGTTTTCTTTCCTAGCTTTAATGATACATGCGTGTTTTTCAATGCTCGTTTAATAGCAATATTTTTTTAGTTGCCGGTAGTTACTGGTCCGTATAATAACAATGATCAATGACATAAAAATATATATTTTCTGAACTACAAATACCATCATAAGATGCGTGATTGTGCAAGAAAAGCAAACAAACTTTTAGAAGGACACTGCTCCCTTTTATGACAGCATGTTTTGGTTATTCGAATTCCAGTGATCATTCCCACACAAATTTAGAATCTTCTCCATGTAAACACATATTCAATGAAGTCGTGTATAATATGCAATCGTTATACCACTTCTATAGTGCTATTGCTATTATTGTTATCATTATTATCAGTAGTTAAAGTATCATCATTTTTTTCATTATCTGTATTTGTTTTTGTTATAAATTTGTAGGTCACGTGATTGGTAAAAATTGACGCCATAATGATCAGTGATGATGAACCAGTGTGGCAATAACGTGACGGTTTCAATTTTGGAAAGGAGAAACAGAAAGAATGTTCTGGTGGTTGAACACATTATAGGTTACATGATAAGAACCGTTTTCAAAGAATAATGTGCTTGTACCACGTGTGCAGCTGTATATACATATAATTCTGATTATGATGAAGGATGAAGGGGAGACCTCGGTGTGTATACTTCAAGATAGGCAATGACTTTAACCTGACATTATTTTAATGATTACATTCTGTCGAACTGTAGAGTTCATTGGGTATCTTGAAACAAATTTGCTTGACAAGTTCGCGAAGACGCAAACTTTATATCTTCTCGTTTTGATTGTGCAGATTTTCAGTCACTAGTTCCTTTTGTTATTTTAATTTCCAAACAATATCCATGAATATTACAAAATGATGTCAAAATAATGGTAAATTTCATGTACAATAGCATCAAATAATATCATAGAAAGATAGAAAAAAATGGTTAAATTTTCGTTTCATTTTGTCATTACCAACTTTTACAACACCATTATGATCATGGAGAACAATGTACTAGGCTTTCTAGCTCTGTTTGCTGTTGTTTTTTAATTCCATACATGTTTTGTCTTGTGTTTTTCATCTTTACGTGAAGGTTTGGGACGACGAACTGAGGTTGATGGCCAAGAAGTACGCCAAGAAGTGTACCTGGGAGCACGGCCAGGCCATGGAATCGACCACCTTCAAGCATGTGGGCCAGAACATGGCCTTCGGGGCCCACTCCCGGGCCGTCATGACACCGTTCTACCTCACCACGCTCTGGTACAAGGAGAACGAGAACTATAACATCACCACCAACAAGTGCAAACCAAATACAATGTGTGGGCACTACACTCAGGTAAACAACAGTAAGGTTGAGATGAACCCATTGGCATTGTCGTTAGCATGGTTACGGGCCTGGGAATAAGGTACCCTACTCCGAATCCTACACTGCAAAAAGTCCGGTGTTAAATAGTGAACACCGAGCTGGTGTTAAATTTTCGGTGCTCATTTCTGGTGTTAAATTTTCGGTGCTCATTTCTGGTGTTAAATCAACACCTCCGGGTGTCATTTCCAAATTTTAAACTGTTTTTTGAAGAGTTTCTTAGTAACTGCACTTCTTGTTGATTTTTAATTTAAACAAGACGATCAAGAATTTTACATTAAAATACTAGATTTTTGAAAAAATGTGAAAATAAATTTACACCACAGTAACACCAGCTGGTGTGGTCTCTTATTGAAGCTCGACGAGTGTTAAACCATTGATATCAACACCAACAAATATCAAATCAACACCATGTGGTGTCATTTTTGAATTAACACCAGTACAGTGTCAAAATAACACCAGGTACAGTGTCAAATTAACACCACGAAGTGTCAGGTGAACACTTTTCAACACCATCACAGTGCATTTTCAACACCTGTGGGTGTGGTTCTTTATTGAAGTTTGATCGGTGTTAGATTTAACACCCGTTGTGTTAAATCTAACACCGATGTTTTAACAGTGTATATAATTCTATCCTAACCTATTCCTAATGTCCTTTGACCTTTATCCACTGCATCCTATTCCCAAGTGATGTATGCATCACATTCTTTCATATACCGGCAAAATGTTGTTATGCGTGAAGACATGGTTACTAAAATTAAGTCGACCGTGTCTGAAGAATATGAAAATACATCTTCATAACAAAATTTAAAATTGTGAATAACTGAACAATACCGTAAGTACAATTGTCAATAGCACAGTTAGAAAGTTTGAACCCAGCATAAATACTTCAGATTTTAATGCCTTTTATCAATTTCCAATAGTTTTCAGATTTTAGATTTTCTTACTTGAATATTCATAGACATGCATGAATATTCATGACGTATTTAAACCAATATTGAAGACGTACCGGACCCAATGAAAACATTTTTTTTTTCTTCTTTTTCCTGTCGATAAAGTCTGTTTCACCTCCGGAATTCTTTTTCTTTCTTATCACTGACATTACTCTAGTTTTATATATAGCGCTTTGCTTTTATCTAAATGTTTACTTGTGTATCATTACAAAGTACAAGTGTTTGCGGTTATTCATTTTATTGTTGAAGTTTTAATAGAAACGGTCCGAACATTTGGATGTTTAGATGGTTGTTACAGAACAAGATATATCCTACTCCACGAAAATCATTCCTCAGCAACGTCAGTGTTTCTGGAGAGAAGTTTAGTGATATCTTATTTCAAGCTTGAACTTCAAATGTCTTTATCATTTATCATAGTGTAAGTCTGTTGAACCTTCTTGATTTCCATTCTTTCTAATAATTGATACTACCTTTTTCTTTTCTGTCTAGCGAATTGTCTCTCTCTCTATCTGTTCATATGTGTATGAATATAAAATTTGAGATATTCAAAAGCAAAGTAAAACAAAGTGGTCCTGAAAAAATGGGTCCTTACAAACCTTTTATTAGGACCTCCTTTTTTTTCAAAACTAATGTTCATCAATTAAACTTTGAATTCCTCGCAGAATAATACGCTCTTTCATATTTCATATAGGAGGTTTCTCATTATGTCATACAATAAAAGTTTGAAACGCGAATTCCCATCTCAGCCAAAAACTGTACAATCCCTTTAAGTTAAATCGCTTGAAATTAACGACAACCAACAGCAATATTGCAGCTACTTGACGAGTCAAATCATTGACGAGTTGCCGGGTTACTGAACGCAACACGACTCGACTGCATCAACAGCGTGCCATATAGATCATTCATAGATCTTATACATTTTGTAGCACGTAGAAATCGAAACACTGCTATTAAAGTAAAATAGAGAAAAGTCGCTATTAAACACACAGGTATAAGTAGAAATTGATTCACTGTTATTAAAGTGAAATAGAGAAAAGTCGCGATGAAATACACGGGAAGAGATAGGGAGAGAAGTGGGCGGGAAGGAGATATTTGTGTTTGCTCAAGTTTAAGTCCCACAGCTCCCCTGGATTTTATTTGCGGAAACGAGGTGTGATTGAGATTTTTGTCTGACTGAGTGTGGGGGAGAGAGCATGTAGACTTCAGGGAATACAGTTTCAGTGGAGGGGAATGAATTCGACATGGCTAATTTCGGTTCCACCCCGTTATTTACGGATCGAGTATTATGTGAGGGCATGAGAGATGCTGAAACGTGTAGAAACAGAGTTGCTTTGTTTTGCTCTGTGCTTTGTTTTTTAAAGGTTTCATTTTTCAAGAGATCTTCAGTAAAAATCTTCAAATTAGGAACGACTACGTTCAGCACATGGTTATGACAACACGTGTGGTTATAGGCAATGTGTTCTGTAACCCGCACGCTCGTGATACCTGATTAATATGATGATTAAAAACATGCAAAGTTGTTTGTAACTGTATATCAAAAAAGTACAGATTTCAATGAAAAGAAAGTTCTGATTTCTAAGGCCAATAGATACGGAGAAACGTAAAGGTGTCTAATTTCGATGTAACTTTGACTAATATAACAAGCACAGGGTGGTAGAACGGGGGGGGGGGGGGGGCTGGGGGCTGCAGCTCCCCCTGCCAACCTTGTTGTATGTGGAAAAAAAGATCGGGGGAAAAACACATCGGAACAACTAAAACATATCGGAAAATGATATAACAACACCCCTATGACTTTTCGAAAGTTTCGTTCGTACATTCTTCCCGTCTTTGAATTCAATATCAAATCCAGACAGTTGCATCCGTATTGTAAAATGGAGAATTGCTGCTAGTTGAAAAGAGAGGAAGCAAAGTACAAGAAAACCTTCAGTATTTTGTTCTGAGATTTCAGTTATCGTATGCAAGAGAGCAACAGATGGAAAGATATCAAATATGATACTTTATTAATGCTATATATAGAGTCACACACGGCCGGGTCACAAAACGGATTTGATCCGGGTGAAAATGAGCCGGAATTGTCCCGGAATGGAGGGTAATTTATGCTACAGTCACACACGGCCGGATTTCGAACTGGGTCCATAAGGAATTATAATCGTATCGACCCGGTTCGAGCCGAAGAAACCCATATTTACCCGTATCGAACCGCATAAAAATCCGCTTTTTAAATCCTTAACTGAATCCATTTCGACCCCTATCGACTCGTGTCAACCCGCTTCGACTCGTACCGACCCGGATGTAAACCATGTCGTCATCCGTTGCATTGAAGGCAATGCGGTATACGGCAAGGGTCCATACGGTTTTAACGCTGCGGGTTGCAGTGGGTCGACACGAGTCAACGCGGTTCAAACCGGGTCAATTCAGATATCAATACGGAATTGAAATCCGTGAGGAAATTTTGAACATGACCAAAAAATTTTCACCGCCGTATCGTAGCCCCTGGAATCCATCAGAAATTGACACGGGTTACGATGCGGGTCGATGCGGGTCAATGCGGGTCTCTACGGCTCGAACCGGGTCGATGCGGCTTTAATTCCTTATGGATTCGGTACGAAATCCGGCCGTGTGTGACTCTAGCATAAGACATCGAGCATGTGACTGTGATTGCGACTCTATTTCTTTTTCGCCTGCCTGATGTATTGATATGTCTGTCACGTTTCCTTTTATAATCAATATCATTATTTAGTGAGCGTAAATTACGATTTAGGTGGTTTTTTTAAACCTATATATCTGTATTGATATTACTGTAAATACTACTGTAAGGTGGGAATGAGGATTCATATTTTGTTTGTTTGGTTGTTTGGTGTTATTTCAGCGTTTTTCATCATTTCGATTCAAAATAACATCATGAATAGTATTTTTCTTACATTTCAATACAAAATAACATCAATATTGTATATGATATGTATATGTATATGTTCTGTACTGCTGAGAAATTAGACCGACCTTCCTTTCACTGCATTTTTTTTCTCTCTTCCCCGCATCACAGATGGTTTGGTCCGACACGAATCGCGTCGGATGCGCGACGCAAATGTGCAGCGAGCTCATACTCCCACACAGCACAATGACAATTGAAAACGCACTCCTCCTCATCTGCAACTACGGACCCGGGTAAGAAAAATGAAAAAACAATGTCATTTAAAAGAAAAAAAAAAACATCAACAGACAGACGTGAACTTTAAAGGGATGACATACTATTGGTGGAGATGAGGATTGGGCTTTTAACTTTTTGCAAGGTATACAGAAACCACTTATCAATCCTTAGTACGGAGCAAGCCATTGTAAAAGGAATTCAAAGTTTATATTATGATGAAAATCGGTTTTTGAATGGCTGGGACATCAATAAAAAACAAACAAACAAACAAAGTAAAACAAAGCGATCCTAATAAAAGGTGGTTCCCACTTTTTATTAGAATCGCTCTGTTTTTGGATATCTCAGCCACTTTCAAAAACCAATTTTCATCAAATAAACGTTGAATTCCCCTTGGAATTACATCCTCTTTCACATTTCATATGAAGTTTCTCATTATCTCTCACAAAAGAAGAAGAAGCTAGAAACCTGAAATAAGGTCTCAACCAGAACTATATACCATCCCTTTAATGAAGGTACTAACATTATATGTTTCACATTTCCAACTCTGTATCAATGCATCGCTGTATGACCAAGGAGGTATACCCCCTTGGTATGACCAACACTCCGTTTGCCCTGATGTCTTTTTTTTTAAGGGGAGGGGGGGGGGGGGAGTCTTGAACGTAAATACTTCCTTGCCTCCCTAAACATGGAATTAATAATGGTCTAATGATTTTACAATGTGAACATGAGATTATGCTACAATGCGTTATATATGCGTTTTCTTTCGAGAAACTGGTTATAGTGACCCGTGTTCTATTTTGAAATGATTTAAATGATTACAATGTTTCTAAATAATACCTGTATTTTCCCCTGTGTGCTCGGATAGCGCTATTACCTGCGCACGTGCCTTAATGACTTCCTAGTACCGCTTATTTCCAATCAAAATCCCGCTGGAAAACTAAAAAAGTGACGTTCCACGAGAGACGTGTCAAAGAATAACTCATTTGGAGGGCAAAGCCCGCCCGCCCCTTCTCAAAACAAATTCCCCTGGCGCAATAATTAAATTTCTTCTTTAAAAAAGAAGTAGAAGCAAGAACCAATCATATTGTTTGTCAACCTCTTGGTTGTTTGCTTGTTTGTTTGTTTGTTCGTTAGTAATTACTTGGAACATTATTCTAAACAAATTTTTCGTCGAATGCTATGTCAACAGAATTAAATGGAGCCCTCATAATAGTAATTAAGATTGTCTGTTATGCTTTCGTAAGAATTTGCGGTCACACACACACACAAAAAAAAACAAACAAACAAACAAACAAAACAAAAACATTGAGATGATACAATATACATATAAACCGTTCTCCCTTTATACTGGATTTGTTTTGTGTCATGTTCCCACTGTTACGTTTTCCAGCTAAAAAAAAAAAAAAAAAAAAAATGGGTTTCATGACAATTGCTCCAATGCTTCAATGTGACAATTGCTGCAATGATTGATAATATCTGCTCGCAAAGCCAGATATAAAAGCTACCGACAGTCATAACCCTAACCCTGAGAATCCAGTGACTACTGGCATTTTTAACACTACAGACTCAGAAGTATGAGCAGAAAATAAAGGTTTTATGCTGTTGTGCTGCCAGGTGCACTCTGTCATCAGAAAATGCTAGTTAGAAGTTAGAGTTAAAGTGAAAGAGAATGATGATACACGCACCTCGTACACCCCTTCCAAGAACTGCAAATGCGGTGGAAAATCAAATGTCAGATCGCAGCATGCTTGTGATCAAGTGCTCGAACATGACACGTATCCATGTGTTTGTTTGTTTGTTTATTTGCAACACCGCCGTGATAATCGTGCACAATTATTCCTTTCTCCCACTTGTTTTCACAGCGGGAATTTTGTCGGTCGCAAGCCCTACGAAATCGGGAAACCGTGCACGCGATGCGCTTCGGGATCGGGAAAATGCAACGATGGACTGTGCAGTAAGTATCTATTCGGTTGAACAGTATTGTATCGATCCGTAACAAACACTCTTCCAAGAAAACTATACTCACTGCTGACAGGAGCAACAGCTAGAATTAATGAAAATTTCATCAAACTGGGATAGAATATTAAGATTATCATATACAACCAATTGATATTATGGGAGCATCATGGTCACAGTGGCTGAGAACGAGGATTTGTGAACAGAAGGTCTGGGGTTCGAATCCTGCTCACTGCGTTCATCTTTGGACAAGATGTTTTGTCCAGGTGTAAAAAATAGGTATATCTGGAAAAAAGCTGGGGTAGAAGAAATAGCACTGCACACTGGAAGATCTGTGTTGACACTGAAGAGGCTATACCCTGGATAAATAGAACCACACTTGTATAATTGTATAAGCGTTTTGGGCCTTGTGGGAAAAGCACAGTATAAATAATAGTAATAATAATAATGATAAAAATAATTATTGGAAGTCATCTGTCTCTCTGTGCTCACCTCAGAAGGGTCACTAACGCTGCTATCCTATTCTTAAACACATTAATATACAATGTACCATTTTCAATAACTTCACTTTTTCTCGAAAAGCAGGTTAAATTGGTCGAAACTTTGTGAAAGATTTAGCAGCACTAATTACATGATGTATACGTGTTTACACTAACTTCCAAGGAGAAAATATTGATCATTTCTTAAACATGCACGACAGCCCCCCCCCCCACACACACTGACGATTATTATGCACTCACGCACGTTTGAGCGTGTGTGTGAGCGTGCGTGTGCATATTTGTTGTTCGAATTTTTGATAATTACAGTGTACGACTAAATGGAAGTCCAACACTAATGACGTCAATCAGGGACCACTCAGGATGTATGACATTATGCGTTATATCTATCAGTGTCTATTATACGGGTGATGTTCGTTATTCCGAAGGTTCGTTGACCCTAAAATGAAACAGGTTTCGCTATTCCGAAGCTTCGCTATTCCGAAACACACAAATTCCGTATTCCTAGAGGTTCGTTAATCCGAAAATGAAAACGTGTTCGTTAGTCAGAACATTTGTGGCGTTATTCCTAAGGTTCGTTAATCCGAAATTGAGATAAGGTTTGTTAAATCCGAAAATGTGGAAAAGATGCATACTATTACGAACATTCGGAGTAACGGATCGTAACCGGGACCCCAATTTACGCGTGTAAATGTAATAGAACGACACTTTCACGAAGTATTCCAGGAACTCTGATGTATAAACTTTCCTTTCATGACATTTATCAGCTGCTACGGAGAGGCCTTCAAGAGGCTGCATGTGCTGTCTTGAAGATCCCATACAGTTGTGTTTTTCTGTCACAACTTAGTAGCTCGTTGTCGTTGTTATACGCAACATTTTTATCGCCGCATTTTGGCGGCATCCATCACGATGAATACCTGCTGGCGCATGAACCTTTCTGCACTGAGATGTAAAAAAAAACAACAACAACTTTGGTTCTCCATCTCAAAAATTATTGTATCAGGCATTTTCGTTTTGATTTTGCGCGAGGGCGAGACACCGTCTGACTCTACATACTTGTCACAAAAATATCTTTGGAGCCAAAGTGTCGAGCATTAACATGGTTAAGGTCAATCGGCTCCCATATTTTTTTTCTACCCCATGTCCTCTTCATCGTATAGAGGAGTTTATCATAAAGAAGCAGAAGAGAGAATAGATAGATCTTGGGATGCTCCCAACACGTGACCCCTGTCATATCATGTGACCAAGGTTGCCATTATTGTCCCTGCGGGGTAGCAGGCACCTCAACTTTAGTGTCCTCCAGAAGAGGGATGGAGAGGGAAAGAAGTGGAGGGGGGGGGGAGGGGGTGGGGAGAAAGAGAGTGAAAGAAAGAAAAGGAGAGGATAACAGATGGAAACAGACATAGGTAGATTATATATAGACAGAAAGAATTGTATATAAGTAAACAGTACAATTCAATTTAAGTTATTAATTTCAAATATTCATTTTTCTTCCAACAAAACATAACACAAAGTAAATCATTTCATAAGCATATATACATTACAAAGTACGAAAAATAAACGATAGTCAACAAACTAATAATGATATGCATGCATACCGGAAAATACTAAGTTATGTTTATAGGGGAAAAGGAGAACTTAGGGGTCCACCAAAAAGCAATGCTTGTAGATTGTGGACCACTCAAGAGTTTCTTCAAAAATACTTACTGTAATTACAAATACATAACACGTAAGTAATTAAGACAGAATGGAACAAACAACAGAGACACAACAACATGACATGGTAGATAGATAAATCGATAGATAGATGGATGAATAGATAAATCGATAGATAGGTAGAAAGATTGATAGATAAATCGATGGATAGGTGAATAGATAGATAAATTGAGAGACAGATAGATAGATAGATACATACATAGATAGATAGATAGATAGATAGACAGACAGATAGATGAGAGTACGCATGTTTTCATATTAGAGTGAGAGATAGAAGTAGAGAGATACTACATCAATATTAGCCATCAGAGCATTATGAACCACGAGTTGCCCACCCCTTTGGGTGACAATTCGAACTTGAACTTGAACTTGAACAAGCAGGAGCTCACGTCTGGGTGCGAAAGTTCAAAACTATTTGAACATGTCTTTTATAGGAGACACCTCTGCAGTGCCAATTCTTATAGGACCACATACTTTAATTGACTGCAAGTCCTATCGTAGCTAATTAAACGGCAATCGGGGCTTTCAGGGTGCTTTGGTAGGTTGTAACAACAAAATGTTATCAGTGTCTGGCGGCGTAACTGAATCCGTAATACTACCGTGAAAGGTATGATATAGTTCGCGTTTTAACTTTTAGTTTCTAAAAATTTACACCAATAAGCTTAATAAGGGCATGAATTTCACGTAAAGAAAATGGTATACAAGAATATGCGTGACTTGCTTCTGATACCACGCCAACGACTTCATTTAAGGCAGAGCGTATTTTTCCCCAATCATGAAAAATCATTCTCTTGACATTTGAAATTCGTCGCCTGACAAATAATGCTCTCGTTCTCTCTTTCTTGTGTCATACCAGCAGCCTGTGTTTTGTCGTTTTAAAACATGCTGAAGATCATCGTCTCAATAATGAGCGCGGGACTTGAAACAGTTGTAAATCAACAGAAGAGTGAGCAATTTTTTATACGTCACTTAAAGCGACCTCGTCGCCATATTTTACTGTGACAAAAAAAAAGCCATCTGTAAACACGCGTCACCCACTCTCTGGGATATACCCAAGTCGTCAACGGAAGGAATCCAGGAGAGTAATTGGGGTCCTCTTATGGTTTTTCTTGTGTGTGAAGTCAAACAAAACATTTGTTTCTTTCTTCCGATGGAAATGAGCAATCACGTGCTTTTTTAGTTTTCATCTTAGAGAGTTTTCTTTTTTTTTTTACCTGTCTCGAAAAAAAGCGATTGTTTATGACGTGTTTCGGCAAACGTAAACTGGGATGACCTTTAGCCAAGCGGGGTGCTTCTCCCGTGGAAACTCCTCGGAGGAAGCCGAGAGTTTGGTCGGTGATGTCTCATCTCATCTAATCCTAATGAGCGAGAGAGTCTCCTCTTCTCAAATTCTCCTTTCCACTTTTTTTACCGTCTTCGTTTGGAAGCAGCTGTCAGTAGCAACATCGAGTGACAGTGCGTTAAAGGGATGGTATAGTATGGTATTGGTTGAGATGAGGATTCAACTGAGATATCTAAAAACAAAGTAAAGCAAAGCGATCCTCATCAAAGGTGGACCCCACTTTTTATCAGGATCTCTTTGTTTTGGATATCTCAGCAATTTCAAAACCAATTTTCATAAAATAAACACCAAATTCCTCTTAGAATTACATGCTCTTTCATATTTCACAAGAGGTTTCTCATTATCTCATAAAAAAGTTGGAAACCTGAAGCCCCAATCTCAACCAAATCTATACAATCCATGTAAAGGACTGCCCCTATATTTCTCCATTCAATTGAAATTAATTTTCTTTCTTTAGACAAAAACATACATATCACTCTCTTTATGTAACATGAATAAGGTAATCGAGACAATGTGAAATGAACAGAATGTACAACAAAAGTAAAAATTGATAGTATTGATGCATTGTAATGAATACTGAAGGGACCAACGTGAAGGACACAGTAAGCAATGTGCAAAAAAAAATGGACTTACCCACTGAATATCACAATGAAGAAAAAGAGTCATGAAATAATGAGCGAAGAAATGAAATAGCAGTCAGTTGGATAGGAAATTGATGTGACTCTCAGGGTACCAAGCACATCAGTCGTGGTTAAGTCATTGATGAATGTATCAATAGTCATGAAATCAAGCTTGTCCTAATCAAGATTGTTATAATCCCCCCTCCAGAACACCTCGAAACGGAATGTTTTCCCCCAAAAGTGCGCATAATTATGCAAATGACTCACCGTATCCTTCTCTTCAGCCCCATTGTATTCCTGATTTGACGAGGAAAGCTACATTGATTACCCCATCCATAGCTCTGAATTGAAGACATTTTTTTTATTTTAGACCACATCTAAAACGTTTGGCTGAGGAGTAAAGTTTTTAAGAGAGTGTAAATGTTGCCTGCCACATTTCCAACTATGAACTTGTACTTTTAGCGAGGGTAATCCACGTCGTCTTCTGTGAACAAAAAACAAACAAGCAAGCTAACTAACGAATTCCTTTTTACTCTTCATCTTTTTTTTCTCGACATCTTCTGACATTCAAGAAACATCAACACATTACTAAGCATTCTGCATTGAGACATTGATGGTATTCGAACCACACGGATGCCAAAGCTACGACGATAAAAATACTGATCAAAACTCATCTTCACTCCAACCCCTCGCTACTAGCTATATTCACCACTTAATCTGTATCGATTGGCACCCACAGAACGAGAATTGACCCTGAAGAAAGACCTACATAAAAAAAAAAAATGGGGAAAAAGGTATAAATTACGGCTCAGAAAGAGAGGGAGAAATTAGGGCACGTGAAGGCTGACGATGAACCAAGTTTAAGTGGAGGATATTTCTCAACGCTTTCGGTGGTTTCCCAAGAGGGTTTGGGTATATTTTCTATCATAATAGCTATAGGGGGAGGCAGTTCATTTGGCGCGCGCGGATACTATAGTACTCTTCGCGGTGTTTCAGTCGGCGTCAACGGTGACGGTTTCTGAATTCTGGTCGTTAAGTCTCGAGTATGAGTCAGGGTAATTAATTAATCCGTCTCCATTTGAGACAACTGAAGAAGAATTAATCCTGAGAAGGATCTTGCATGAGCAAGAAGAAATGTGAATCTGCTGCTTATCAGCAGAAACAACAAAAAAAAAGTGAGGGTAAACGTGTATGAAGACAGCAGTATCGAAATAGAAGATGTTTTACAACGCGGCTTTCCAAATCTCTAATGAGGCTCTGAGAGCGCTCTTTTTCACAGTGGTTTGGATCGGTAATCTGGCGTTGATAGTTTGTTTGTTTGTTTGTTTGTATGTTCATTTGTTTGTTTTTCATGCCGCGTCAAGAATGGCAAGAGTCTAGCAAGACAGTTGCTGATCCGTCTCGATTGAGTGCTGAAGATATTTTTAATAGAGAGAAGACACATAAGTCATGGATCAGCGAACAGTGGAAGACAATAATGATTGGTTGATGAAGGTCATTGATGTATGGATCGCGGATAATACTATTTGGTAACTCTTTCGGTGGTATTCTAAAACTTGAAATTGGCTCTGACAATACGTAATTGCTAGAGAAACAGTTGATTTCGGATATTATTCAGTCTTTGGTTCTGAGACAGCATGACAGGATCCACGAGGGCTTGGGATCAGTCTGACCAATCTATATTACCGCGATTTGGGCAGACACTTATTTCGGCTTCAAAGAGTCACCGAAAATTTCTCTCACATCCGAGCGGTATAAAGATTGTAAGCTCACTTGATGATTGCACGTTTGAAAAACTTAAAGCCGCGCAGTTAAAAGCAGTTCAAGTATAGCTGTGGCAGGAAAGGAAAATGGCGAGGCGACCTTCCAGACGAACCGAGCGTCCCCCTCTTCTGGGTCACTTGTGTTTCCTACAATTCCCCCATTGCATTAATCTACTAATAACTCTCCTTATCCATGCACCCCCCCCCCCCCCCCCTAGATAGTGTTAAGTTCAAATTGAAATGCAGTCAAACGATTTTTCCCCTCAATCATACTCCGGTTGTACCCACTCTGACCCCCTTAATGGCAGGCACTACCTCGGGGCGATGCACACGATAAAGCTCGCGGTCCCAGAGCGCAGACCAATTACAGGTCAAAATGCACGCATATCGCCCAGCCGAGTGCGCGTGGGTTCGACGTGCGAACTTGACCGTCCGCCGTGCACTCCCTTCCTTTTATTTCCGTGCTATCATAATTCTTCGAGATCCCATTAATAGGCTGAGTGTGTGAATCTTTATAAACAAGTAAAGAAACAAATAAACAAACAAACAACGGAAAATGAAAGGGAAAAAATGACTGAATCAGGAAATTAGGAGAATGTATAACCTGATACCAAGACTTGTTCCTTGCCCACTTTCTTTCTTTCTTCTCTGGTTTGGTGTTATCTGTTGGTTTGTTCTGTATTACTACGACCTTTCCCGAAACAGCTTTTCCGACATGTGTACAGGACTTTGCTTTTTTTTTTTTTTTGGTTAAATTATTGTGATACTGTCTTTATTAGAACTTTGAACTGTGATACTGTTTTTATTAGAACTTTATTAGAACTCATACATTTTTTTTCCCGTTAAGTTAGCCCGATGAGCTGTTCATTCGTTAATCAAGATCATTTTTAGTTGTCCTCGAAATGAATATACCTCCCTCCCCCCCCCCCCCCTCTCTCTCTCTCTGTTGTACCACCCGCGTGTAGACTTTTATTGAAGTCATCGTTTTAGAATAAAAGTCTTGATAGTTTAAGGTAGTGTGTAATGTTTCTGAAGGCCTGGAATCGTTTTATTTTGGAAGTCTTCTATCGTTCATACGCCAAGTGTCTTGAGATTATTGGTACAATACAAGCGCCTTGGACTCGTGTGAGACATGTCTTGGTGACCTTTGACCTTTCTCTTTTGTTTTACCCGCAGGCGACTGTGACCTCAGCGAATCAACATGCGGTGAGTTCACGAGGGTGGCCGAGTTTTTTTTATGGCTTTTACATTTTTCCTAGACGTTATAATACTATCGCCATTTTGACTTTTATAGAAATGTACTGCTTACGTTAAAAGATTAATTTGCTTACCAGGGAAGTTGGGTTTTAAGAATTATGGTGAATCTGAATAAAAAGAACATTCAAATGAAGAAATTGATAACCGTGAACGGATGAGCGCGGCGCGGTATCTGACATGATATAATTGCCACTTGATAATATTGTGACACAAAATGCCATTTTAGTGTCTGTCTTGTTTGGAACATGCAGCGTCTGTGATCTAAATGCAGTTTTCTGGAAGGAGCTGACTTCTTCTCTCCTTCCTGTACATAGTTATGATTTGTCAGGGATCTTACATTTTTCTACACGTTCTATCTAGTCCATCCCTTCCGATATATTACAAAAGAATCATATCAGTAGATACTTTGTTTACGAAACAAATTTAGTGTTTCGACAAAAACACTTTGATTACAAACGCAATCTCTGGGGCTCTTATAGCGAATGACTTTCTGCGTATAAATCAGGTGGTTATAACTTTTATTTCTTGCACTTCGTCTCTGTATTCGTGATGTGTTTTATATTTTACATTTCACTGTTTGGTAGTCAAGATATTTTCGTGGGTGTAAATGACTTTGTTTTCACAGCTCATATTTATATATAGCGTTGTGTATGAGGTGACGTCAACAAGCACATCGTAATAATATTGCAAGGCCACGATCTTACGTATAAAGGAGTGATTACGTATAATGAAGTTTCTAGGAGTAGGTGTAGGTGGAATGCGTCTGGTACGCCAGCAGTTTTCTCTGAGTACAGTGCACTTGGCAGATCCGTGACGGAACTTAGCTGCACAAGGCGATTAATTTGATTTTGAAAGCGACCGCTCTGACCTTGACATTCTGACTTCTGGCGTTTTAAATGGCGTGAAAGAAACGTCATTCAAGATTGGATCGATTGCTTTTAATCAGGGTGAAATCATATAGCGCCCGGGGAGTGTGCTTTGACAAATGTGTTTACCCTACCACTTAGTAGCACAAAGATAGTTGATATGACTTAAAGAGTTACTTCGGCAGCCTTTGTGTAGTATTCGTAAATATTCAAGGTTTAACAACACTATACATTTTAAAGGAGCGTTCAATCATGCTTAACACATAACTGATACAAACAGAAAAGGAAATAACTTACACCGTATATAGATACAGTCCATTTTATGCTTGCCGCAAAAATATAATACTTTCCAGACAATTACAAATATTCTATTTCATCTTTGTATCCCCCTTTATCGGTGGGCATACATCGAAATATGAAAAAAAAAATCCACTGATGATTTCACTGACGAGGGCCACCATCAATGTTATGCACGATTAAAAGAAAGGTCTGCATCTATAAAAGTTTTTTCATCTATTCGGAAGGCACCCTAAATTCGGTTTCACGAACATCCATAGCAGTGGTGGCAGCATAATATACAACGCTTGATAATAAAACTTAAACGAAATGTATAGTTAGTTGCTCATGAATTATCTCTACCTGTCTATTTTCTCTCTCTTTTCGTTCATTATGATCATGATGATGGTGACAATGGTGGTATATATTCACCACTTTCCTGCCTTCTTATGTTCTGTGTTATGTGATCTGTGATATATGAAGATTTTTTTTTATTTTTTATGTTTTACCAATTGTTTTAAAATTTGAAATCAATGTTTTAGGTAACAATGATAATATATAAGGTTTTTTTTTTTGGGGGGGGGGGTGGGGGTGAATGTGACATTGATTGTTGTAAGAGTAATACGTTTGTAAACGGTGGTTTTGTTGTAATGATATCAAGTGTGTGGTTATGATAATGATAATCAATTTTGGATATTGTTAGTGAAGAAAATGAGGTAGAAGTATAAAAAAGTGAAAGTTGGATAATGTAAAGCGGAAAAAAAGGAAAAGAGAGAAAATTAAGAATAAGAAGAACAAAAAGAAGAGAAAAAGGAAAACAGAAGAAGATGAGAAAGAAGTTGAATCTACAGATATTTTTAAAGTAATCGTGATTATTTATGGTAATGGGAATAGTGATGTTAGAAATTGTATATGTATAATGGGAATTGTGTTTTTGTTTTGAATGTCATATTGTGTGACGAATATGATTGATATTCATTTTTCATTCTATGTATTTTATACAATCGTGTACATATTTTATAGTATCGTGCTTATTTCTGTCAAATGTCTGCCATCCAGCCTGCGGGCTGCAATGGACATTACTCAATAAAATACCCTTTCAATTTCAATTTCACTTAAAAATGAAAATCTCTCCATCTATCTCTCACTCTATTTCTCTCTCTATTCGATCTTTGAAAGCTAGCTGTTGTATTTCTTTTTCATCACTGGAAGAGAAGACTTAGCCTGCTTTCCAAGATGTGGGCTGTTTCCCCTCACGTAAATCCTGTCTAATTCAATAGAAGCGTCAAGCTGGGAGAGCATTAAAATCCTGCGAATTATACGCCAGCCCGCGTCGAAAAGGGAATCGCACCTACCGTGAAAACTTGGTCGGTTCACGCGTTACATATCACGTGCTGAAATACAATTTATACAAGTACCGAGAAAAATGTATGCGTGTTGGAATGACCTCTCAAAGTATGGACTTCTATGGACTCATTTGAGGGCCCAGGAAGAAGGAACCCAGTCGCTCGTAATCTTTTGACATAGTGACGAACAATACTAAGATATGTATCCTACTGTATACCTACTTTGTAAAATTATGTTGTCCGGTATTCTTTTTAAACTATCGGATTGCATTAAATCGGAAATTCACATCTAAGTATTATCATATCACATCAGATATAAATCATGGTGTATTCGAATGGGTTATGCATTCATACTTTGAGAGCGATTACATTTTTGGTGCCCCAATTAAAAGATTACCTGGGTAGAGTGGATGTTAATTAATTAATGGCCTTCGTTCACCATGAACTGATGCTTTGGCCAAGTCTAGTGGAACAAAAGTGTCGGAGCAGCCTAAAGATTTGGAAACTGAATTCGAGTTAGCACAGAATGCAAAGGCGCCTAAGTATATCCTCACCCATTCCTCAATGCTCTCCTTTGACGTTCCCTCTCTTATTTCTTCTCATTTCTTCTCTCACACGTTATGATATCCAATTTTTTTTTGGCAGAATGCGCTCTGGATTGTCAAAATGGCGGTACCCTGGATGAGGCAAACTGTCGGTGCACTTGTCCCCCTGGTTGGAGGGGACAGTCGTGTGAAAGTAAGTTAGTTTAGTCTTTTTTATATGATATACAACTTGTCGTATGCCTGTCATCGATGAAAATGTCCGTTACTAGTGAAATCTCTCGGTGTTGTTTTAACATGCCATGATTTGTCTTGAGCAAAACTTTTGCAAGTTCACGTTATACGCTATAGCTTTTGTAATTCAAGGCATCGAGGTTGCATTATTGACGTTCGCATGTAGAATTTGTAGTAATTTCCCATCAGTTTTTGCCGGTTACAGCTCGTTATTCCGAAGGCTCGTTATTCCAAAGTCTCCTTAGTCCGAAGATTCGATATTCCGAAGGTTCATAATTCCGAATTTCATTTTCGGATTAACGAATCTCCGGAATAACGAACCTTCGGAATAACGACACAAATGTTCGGATTAACGAACCCTTTTTCATTTTCGGATTAACGAACCTCTAGGTATAGGGAATTTGTGTGTTTCGGATTAACGACCCTTCGGAATAACGAACCTTCGGAATAGCGAACCTTCGGAATATCGAACAGCACCCGTTTTTGCCATTATCATTTCTAGTACCATTGTTATCATTTGTACTTTCAATGTGATTGATATTATTGATAAAGACTGCCATTATTAAAATTATCATCTTTTCATTACATTCATCATTGATCATTATTATATTTACTATCATTATTTTTGTTATGATCATAATTATTATTCATTATCATAAACATTACTCCTCCTCCTACTACTACTGCTAGTAGTAGTAGTCATAGTAGCAGCAGCAGCAGCAGCAGTATAGTAGTGGTAGTAGTGTTAACATATCTTCATCGTCGTCGACCATTTCATAGCGTTGTTTGCTAACGCCAACCGACCTTTTTCCTTTTCTGTCATTGTTAAATCTTAAAGTTTACTTCCACCATGAGATCATTCATGAAATGCCGCTATAATTGTCAACCCATCATTTCAGTTATGTAAGGGCTTACTTCTAAATTTCTTCTTGTTTCATTCTTGTCATGGTCATAGGCGTGTGCAACAACACTCACGAATGGTGTGGCAACGGCTGGCCCAAGTCGTGGTGCTTCGATGACAGCGACTCCAACGCCGTCGAAGACCTCTGCCCAGCGATGTGCGGGGTTTGTGGTAAGCGCTCGTTCCCTGTTGTATTCTACCCCGTGATTATGACGTCATCGTGACATCATAAAGTCCGAACTGACTTTAAAGGGACTCTTTGTGTTTGTGTTTGTTTTTGTTTTTGAGGGAAAATTACAAATCGCATATCTATAAATCGCATAAAGTTGTCTCTTTCGTCACACTGTCCCCGAAATCGACCCAAGACGGCCATTATTGACGGCAGTACGTACATGTATATTGAATTTTCCATTTCGGGCGAAGTTGGCACCGAACATGGCCAAAAGCCAATCAACAGTCGAAGGAAGTACGATGCCCGATGAATACAGATGCCCTCATGAATATCCCGATTTTAATACGCTCAGAGCCAAATTTGAAGATTTACTTTATCGTGTGTCCATCTTTGCTCAATTTCGGGATAGAGTGACGCCTGTCTTACAAATTTATTATCAAGTCTCTCTGTATGCATATCTAGCGGTCAATTGAAGAGAGAGATGATGAAAAACGCATTGTGTAACGTCAAGTTACAAAGAAATCATTGCAACTTGGATAACTCTAATTCTCGTAAATGTCTGATCTTTCTCCACAGAGTGTGGAGGTCCGGCGTGTCAGAATGGGGGCACTAAATCCGATATAACGTGCCAGTGTGACTGCCCAGCCCCATGGGGAGGTGACGACTGTTCAGGTATATAGCGCCTTTCTTGCTTTCATACTAGCCATCGTTTGCTGTCCTGTTATCTTAACTTACATTTTTTCATCTGGAGAAGTGTCTAGAATATTACCTTGTGTGTTTGTATAGAGATGTCATTTCTGAAAGGTTTGAAGTCCTTTGGCGCCTATCTGGAAGTATAACCTTCCTCAATAATATTGCAAACGAATGGATCATTCCATATGTTCCCTTCCACGCTAGTTTTCATCTATTTTTTTTTCTTTGCGCCAGATAATTATTAAACTGTCTTATCTGCTAGATAGACCGTTTCGCCATACACGATGATAAACTTTCTACTTAAGCACACACAGATACTAACATGACTAACAGTAGCAGTCATAATTGTCATCTCTAAAACTACTCATCCCATCATTGTTATTATTCCTCTGGATTTCATGTGATTTTATGTATATTATTAGACAAAAATTATAAGCTAAGGTATAGCACATCATTACAAGTTCGAAGAATGTCACTCGAATTATGTTGATAAACTGAAAGTCTTTGATGTCAATAATAATAGTTGAATAGAATCGAAGAATCTTTCGAAAGGTGCCAAATGCCGTTGATCTCTTGCTTGTCTGCTGAAAGTGGCCATGTAAATTAAATTCATACTTTTTTGTGCCTGATCTCTAGTAAAGCAAAGCCGCAGTACCGCAGGTAACTGATTATCTTCCCCCGCTACAATTTTTCTGAAAATACCTTCTCTGACTCACTTTCGATACAGTTCGAGACAGTTTATCAAATTGCATGACATTCACTATGAGCACCTACTTTTCAACCTGTTTTATTCTCTTCTCTGAACGACAAGAATGTATAAAGCATGATAAATAGGACCAGCTCTAACAGTACTTGATGCATGCACGATCTGTCGTTCAGCTATAGGTTACTTATATACGAGTATACAATTAGTACTGGTATACATTGAAAAGCAAATGAGCAATAGTTTGCCTGATCCAAGTTCTCGAGGGCGCTGTGCGATTGCATTCTATACGTTGTGCGTTGTCCGTATATTTTCGACAATTTCGTCTTCATGGAAAACCATGGTCAAATTGTAATTGATTACGCTATATTATGTAAGGAATTGTTCTGAGGGCGACGGGATACAATTTTTTTGAGTGTGTATTTTATATCTATTTGTTCATTATTCTGTTCTGTCTTCTTTGAGCAAGTGATAGCCCTTTCAGAGTTTATCAACTTTCAATTTCAATTTCTTTCAATTTTAAGGAGTCTTGCGTACATAGATAAAAATCACAGTATGATACATTACCAAGAAAAGAGAAACACGAAATTTTAGAGAAATATGAAATATACAAAGTACGATATCAATAAAAAATGAACTGTGTCATTAATCTAAATGATACATTGTGTAAATGAAATAAACCCACTGAACTTATTAACGTACACTGCAAAAAGTCCGGTGTTAAATAGTGAACACCGAGCTGGTGTTAAATTTTCGGTGCTCATTTATGGTGTTAAATTAACACCTCCGGGTGTCATTACCAAATTTTAAGCTGTTTTTTGAAGAGTTTCTTAGTAACTGCACTTCTTGTTGATTTTTGATTTAAACAAGACGATCAAGAATTTTACATTAAAATACTAGATTTTTGAAAAAAGGTGAAAATAAATCTACACCAAAGTAACACCAGCTGGTGTGGTCTCTTATTGAAGCTGGACGGGTGTTAAACCATTGATATTAACACCAACAAATATCAAATCAACACCATGTGGTGTCATTTTTGAATTAACACCAGTACAGTGTCAAAATAATACCAGGTACAGTGTCAAATTAACACCACGAAGTGTCAGGTGAACACTTTTCAACACCATCACAGTGCATTTTTAACACCTGTGGGTGTGGTCCCTTATTGAAGTTTGATCGGTGTTAGATTTAACACCCGTGGTGTTAAATCTAACACCGATGTTTTTACAGTGTATATATAAGAGAGCGCAAGAAAGCGCAAGAAATGCACAAGTGAATGAGAAGTCTGATCCGCCCTCTTCGTTGCATACATAATGCATCCAGCCACATTACGTTAGCCCAAATGGTCCACGGTCACAGACGCAAATAAGAACTAGACCTTGTAATTGGCAAAATTTAATAGAGGCACTATAGGGATCCCCATATAGCGTTGTTGCAATGACATTATAGCTGTGGGTGTCTGCTATAGCAGCTGCGAATAAACCACGTGATGAAATATGGTCACATGATCAGACTCAAAGACAGACGACGCTTTGTACCGGAGAGCGAGGTAACGAAATGAATGCCTGCAAATTTCTGTATGTTTAAGTGAAAGATCACTTTTTTGCCTCCAAGTAGAATAAAGGATATTGATCTAACCGTTTCATCTTAAAGAAAAAAAAAATGAGAGAAAGAGATAGCGCCGCATTTAAGGGAAAATTTCGTGCGTCTTTCATTATCTCCGAATGCGTTTTATTTATTTTTATCTATGTGTTTTATACATAATGTTTCATTACTTATTTACTTCTTCATGTCTGATCATCATGTTATGTTATATCTTTGTTCTTATTCTTTTCTTTCTCTCTTTACGGTGTACTCATAGATTGAAAGCCAGCATGTAGTCTATCTATTATTGGAACTTGACTATATCTATGCCATTCGTTATGCTGGTTTCTTCTGATATATCGTCATCTATGACAGCATGGCTGAACTGATATATTTTGTATAAAGTTAAACACTTTGGGCGGGACTCTTGCGTCTTATCGTATTGGGTAAACCTTCAGTTTTTGCTTTCGTTTTTATTTTGTTTTGCTTTGTTTTGTGGTTTGGGGGATTTGGAGGGGTTTTGTCGGGTTTTTTCTCTCTCAGAGCATCGTCCAGTGCGTTATGTATTTCATACTTCATAGATAGATACTGATCCACGTTTGATTGCAAAACAGCAGAGGTTCTCGGTTCGAGAGATCGTTATTAACTTGTTCGTGTCTGATCCATCAATGTACAGTGAGGAGATGGTTCACGCGCAGCAGCGAAACTCATGATTTATGACGTATTTCGCTGGTGTCACGGTCATGTGGAAGAGGGGTCGATTTGCGCAGTGTGACGGTGTCGCAGCTAGCAGTCGAGGAATTGATAGTCGTGGAAATCAGATCTGAAAGCAAATGACTTCGGCACCAGCGAAACTACCTGCGAATACAGAGAGCACTCTTTTACGGATTTTGTCTCCCATGTATTATCGTGTTTCACTGACTGGCTGTATTATGTTCAATGTTATCATCAACAAGTTAAGTGTTTTATTGCCTGTTAAACTGGTTTTTATTAACACCAACTAGGAGAAAATTGCGGATTAGTGACAAGTGATAAAATCGGATCTTAAAAATGCCAATTACAGCCTTTTGAATGATAGAAATCAAAACCCTGACACATTTGCCCTATTAAATAACTCATTTTTTTAACAACCAAGGTGTTGAAAAGAAGAAAACATCTTGTTTGTTAAATGTACATTAAACGGCATCAGTTTTTTTTTCCTTTGTTCCTATGAGATAGAGTACTTTCTTTCACATCCCCCTAATTTGGATCCAACTATATAGATGATTCTGACATAAGTTGAAATAAGGGGAAAAAACGTGGCACAACAAGGGGGCTTCCGATCACATCCACTCATTTCGTTTAGTGCACCTCTGGAACGGTTCTACTCCGGCTCCGGGATGATTTTAGGCCACAGCGATGACGCCCTTACACTACCTTACGAGATCTCCATCGAACTCCTTCTCCTCCGCTTCCGTCGGTGAGGTCGCTGTCTTCGCACGACCCGACCTCGATCATGTTCTTCGTCATGACGTCACAGAGGGTGATCTGATTAACCAACTCTGTGTTGTTGTTTTTAATGGAAAATGGGGAAATGGGCCCTATAGCTATTGAAAATATTTGCCCCAGCCAGTGCTGATATCAAATCAAACGATACCATAAACAAATCAAGCGATATCATTTTCAAAACCATGCTAATTAACCACGAGAGGGTTCATATTGATAATCATTGTCTCAGTAGAGGGGCTCGTTTTTTTGCTCATTTTCGCTCTGAATATTCCCTGTGATTTACCAACTTAGGCTTATAGACCCTAAAAACAAAGTTTCCCGTACAGTATTCATTCATTCACAATGTTCTCTGCTGCGATCACATATTGAAAAAAGGGCTTAAATTATGTTCTTTAAAAAATGTTAACATAGTTAATTTCAGCTGCCTCTAATCGCTATGGTTTGGACAGTAACCATACGGATCGTTTCATCATACAGCCGACAACACAGACTTAGCATGATTCACGTCAAGCTGTACGACGCTACGCGTCCCCGTTCTCTATCGGAGACCGAAGTGACCCCGCCCCCCTGCAATCAAGATGTGACATTCATCGGATGCCTGGCGCATATCGTGCGGCAGGATGCCGTCTTCAAACGCACATAGCGCGCGTTCCTTCCTTCGATAGCGCCGTCTAACCGTTGCCTTACAAGTCTGGTGTCGTTCGAGATATAAGACAAAGCGCCCCTTTCGACGGCTCGACAGCTCCTAGTCAATTACGCGGTGATTGACCTCCACCTCCCAGATGCGAGGACTTACGATAACTTAAAGGTATAGTTGCGATCTAGTAGCTCCATGATCGCTTATTACTGTACCGCCTTGATATAGCATTATGTCTCCTCATCTCTGCAGCGTCGGGAAAGCCCAAGCACATACCCAGTAATGAGGACAGCCCTAGTATCAGACAAGCTGCAGCTGTCGTGGTCGAGGCCGCAGGAGGTTATGATCTGGGTCATTCTTCTTCCAGGAAGATTGAAATAAAGCACTTTACAAGACCTAACCCGTTTATAAACAAAGGCACACGTGTCACGACGATCACGATACCGACAGTATTTGTTGGACGTACGAGCTGGTTTCGCAGAGAAGCGACGCTCCCAGTTTAAATGCACAGGATCTTGCAAAGTTTGGTTCGATCAGGTTGTACTTGAGCGATATGAAGTTGATATTGGGGTGTTCATCGAAATTATAGCATCATCGTGCTAAGTTGTAAATTTTTAAAAATTTCTGTACAGAGTCAGTTCCATCCTGCATAAACCTCGTTACTAGTCTTTTCGATTGGCATCAAGTCAAGCTACCTTTGAAGAAACAGAACCCGTGAATATCTACGTTCTCGATCGTCATCCTAGGCCTGCAATGAATGACGTTTTGTTCTTGGCAGTCGTTCCCGGTTCTCAAACCTTTTCAACCGGGACGAGGTTCGTCCTGCCCGCTTGCTATTATGCCTATGATTTATCCCGCGCGCATCGTAGGCGAACATGACTCAAAAAATGGTTGATTGAGGTGAATTTCCGACTTCTGCTATACCTTGAAGAGTCGCACACTGCGGAGTTTGGCCATGCCAGAAGGCTTCGACGAGACAAAAATCATAAATCTGTGAAGAACAGAAGGCAGGCTAACATGGCAGATGAAGCAATTTAGCTTAATTTGACGGTTAAGGACGAGGACAACGCTCATGGACAAATTGCTGCCCGTGAGTCAGTCCTTAGACCCGAATATAAACGAAATGAATGGAAACTGCCTATGTTTGTTTAAAGACGAAGATGTCTCTTCCCAAATGTAAACAGAATAAATGAAAAATGTGTTAAAACTAAATAAATGTTTGTTTCAGTAAGAAGATGAATTACTAGACGATTAAAGAAATCAAAGCGATGAAAGAGCTCATACTTTGCGCTGTCTCGAGGGCTTAGATGCTTAAGATGTCGCATAAACATCAAGTCTCCATACAGTGTCAAAGGTTATGTAGTTAAAACAATTTTGAAGAAGTCCATATGTCCAAACGTAACGAACGGGACGTGGTCGTGAGCTCTTTAGACGTGTGTCAAGGATTCATCACACAGTTTTATCAATAACTTCTTTTACTGAAAGAATATGACCGAACATTCTGTTTGACTGTTAAATTTCTCTGTTATCCTGGTGAGCATCGATACAATGTTACCATGGTTACGATGCGTTTCCAGTATAAGATATCATAAGTTACAACGAGTGTATTTCTGTCGAGAGGTCATTTCAGATTGGCAACCCGTGTTTCTATGATAAGAAACCACATCATTCTTTTTTTTCGCTTTTGTGCTCTACGTACGTTTCTTTCACAGTGATGGGTAGTAAGTGAAGAGAGATTCATGTTTCGATGATGTCAATTCACAATTTAAAGGAACAGTATTATACATGATTGTATAACTGAGTCCTGCTACACGCAATCTATACGCATCTTGCATGAATGCAATATAGATTGTTTATTGCTTTACACTACAGTTGAACGCTAGTTCAGTCCTTTGTTTTAAAATGAAAAAGACAAAAAAAATGGTAACACTGTTTTATACTCACTGTAACACTGGAAGAAAAGGCGAAGAAGAGATCAGAATTTCATCTACGTGGTGTCACTACAGTTGATCAGAGTACAGGATGTGCACCGATGTCAACGTCAGCTGCCATTCAACATGTTCAAAGGAAATTATTGAGCGTAATGATGAATTGCAACTAGAGTCTCAGAGATTTGTTGTGATTTATGGTCTGTATCTTGCGTTGAGTGGTATCACTTGTGACACTGCTGTCATGATTAACGCCTCGTTTCCTTCCCCATCTAGCTTGCAGCATTAAATGCGTTCATGGCACGATGGATGACGAAACCTGCTCGTGTACGTGTGATGACGGTTGGACGGGCATGACATGTTCAGGTAAGATGATTGGTTACAAAATCTATCACGTGCCAGAAATTTCATTTCTGTTGTTTGCTGCTCTATCTCACGATATTTTGTTCATTGCTACAGTTTCATATAAGGTATATATAGAGGAAAATCCCTTTCATTTTAACCCTTTGTTAGATTTCGTTCTTATGTTGTTCAGATTTGATGAAGTTTTGACTTTTCTTTTCTTTTCATACCTCGTAAAATGTGCTGTTATTCAGAGGTGGTGATTTCGGGTGCGCGTCACAAGTTCGACACCCACGAATCGTGCAGCCCACCAGTCATACAACCAACAAGTCATACAGTCATGAGTTTGACACTAAACAAAGAAGGCCCACGAGACCGATACATGAATCCCCGTGCTGTGATGTCGAACTCGTGGACTGTTCTACCTATAGTGTCAAACTCATGGGCCTTATTTGCCTAGTGTCGAACTCATGAGTTGTATGACTCGTGGGCTTTATGACTCATGGACCGTCTTTTCAATGTCGAACTCATGGGCTGTATGAAACCATGGGTCTCGGTCTCGTGAGATGATTTCTACCCTTTCCCTTTCGCTTAATTGCATCCTCCTGGAAAAAAAAAAGTTTTCTTTAAAGGGTGTGTACAGTTCTGGTCGAGGTGAGGATTTAGCTTTTAACATTTTGCGAGATATTCAGAAACCACTCTATGAGATATCAAAGAGCATGTAATTCTAAGGGGTATCAAAAGTTTATTTGATGAAAATCGGTTTTGAAGTGGCCGAGATATCCAAAAACAAGGTGAAAAAAAGAGATCCTAATAGAGGTGTGGCCTGTAGTCTTCTATTATTATCACTTTTTTGGATATCTCAGCCATTTGAAAACCAATTTTCATCAAATAAACGTTGAATCCTCCCTAAAATTACATGCTCTTTCATATTTCATAAGAGGTTAGTCATTATCTCACTTAGGAATGTAAAAAACATGAATCCCCACCTCAACCAGTACTGTACAGCCCCTTTAATGTCAATGAAAGTGTATGCCTACTTGCTATGACAATGTATGTTTGATGCATCTCGGAACGTTTGCTTGTGGTGAAAACCGTACACACCACAAAAAAAAAAAAAAAATACGGTTAACTGCCACACTATATCCATGGAGGTGGAATCTACCCCTCTGCTTTATCAGTGAGATGGGTTTGCTTGAACGGATGCACGTCACGTGTTCGATACCCACGAGTCACACAGCAAAATAGGCAATATACAGTAGGCAAAAAAGGCCCGTGAGACCGACATTACATTACGAAGCTTAATGTACGTAGTGTCGGTCTCGTGGGCCTTATTTGCGTAGTGTCGATCTCATGTGTCTTCTTTGCCTAGTGTCGAACTGGTGGGCCTTCCCTCGTGTGAAGCTCGTGGGCTGTATGACTCGCGGGTGCCGAGCTCGTAGGATGACCCGCCGTTTGAACACATATTATGACATGGTGTGCCGGGGCTTATCTAGCTGCGTCAGTTGCTTGACAAAATAATTTAAGATATAGTTATGATGAGAGCACTTAATGGAATAAAATGTTCCATCACTTACATAAAGAAGTAAAGTCGTAGGTCCTAAGTCTTTGACTGGTCTGTTAGTGAGGTAACTCGCAGTATAGAATCGACAGAATAAAAAGAACGGGTTTTCTAATTAAATGTAATAAATTATTCCAAGACCTAATGCTTATGTTTATATGAGTGATTTTTTTTTTCTAACGTGCTGATTTTGATTCAACATTTTGACGGCTTACAGATCTTATACGCATTCTATTCCAGACCATTACTCTTAAGATTTACCTCTTCGGAGAGCTTAAAAGCATGGATGCCAGATTCGTGGATTTTCTCACCAGAAAGAGCAGCCTTTGTATTTTTCAAAAAAAAATAATAATATACTACCACTTGCCACTGTAGTAGCTGCGGGACAGATATGTCCCTTTCACATACGCCAATAATCGGAATCCGTAAAATGCGTGCGCATCCGTGGAAACCCGAGCAGATGGATTGGAAAGCTATAGGAAGTACGTAGCAGGATAGGAGTCACTGTGAGGTGGCTTGAAACAGTAATGAATCTGGGCAGGTGAAATGTCAAGGACTTAGAGTCTGTCTCCAAAACATGGACTGATCGTCTCGGACAGATGCAGGAGTTTCAAAAGATCAGACCTTACTTATTATTATTACTCGTATGTAATGTATGTGTATGGTTCTATCATGTGTGTGTGTGTATGTCTGTCTGTCTGTCTGTCCGTCTGTCTGTATGTCTCTGTGTTTATTTGTTTGTTTGTGTGTGTATGTTTGCCACCTGAAAAGGGCTAAGCACGTATGGGTCCTACAGTCCTTCATTTCTTCTCCTGCCAGTGAGAATTTCAAACAAAATTTGGCATTTACTTTTGGCGAAGAAAAGGAGAACTTTTTAGGGCACATTTTTCCTTCTTCAACGCAGCATGATCTGCAGGAGGCATCCACAGTTACTGGCATTGATATCCACAGGGAAGTCTTGTTAAGAAAAAGTCCTGAATTCCAAACAGTCATGGGTTGAGGACTTGCAAAGATAGAGGTCAGGTACTGTTGACTAGATGCTTATCGAGTTGTAGTGACTAAATGTTGCCGTTCTTCCCTTTAAGAAATCGCTTAATGAATTATATATTTACATATACGGGAGAGGCCTCAGTTTATTGAGATCTGAGATGGATCTTTTGGCGTGAAGATATATATTCAAAGCGACTGTCAATGATTTTTGTGTTCAAAGTAACACTTTGTCTTTTTCGTCAATAAAACAATCGCAAGCAACAGAAATGAAAACCACACTCAGCTTTTACCGACACTCAACCAAACTCAATGATGTACGTGCGTCCACCCTGCTACCTACCTGTATCCCCTTTACATGTGGACGCCTTGGCAACTATTGTGATTGTGTTAATAATGCAAACAAAATGAGTTCATATTACAAAATAGCATGATGTTATTAACGTCACCGCCTGTTGCATGCTTATTGTTCTTGTTAAATGCGTAACACACAGCGCTTTTATTTCATAGTTCCTTTCTTTCTTCAACCAAGACATTGACAAGGAATACTGTGTCATTTTGATACCTGCACTGACGATTCCCCGCTCTACCTCTCAGCAAGTTTCAATTCATCTCGAAAACGTTAAGAACCGGAGTCATCAAAGCTGTCAGGTCTCATTTCCTGACATACAGGGCTCATCAAGGCCGCTAATCATGAGGGCTCCGATGCATAAAACAAGCGCCAAATATTCTTCTTCGTTGGAGACTGAAAACAATAATTCATCTAAGCGCGCTCATTGTTGGTGTAGCAAATCGTGATTCCGTTTATCGATATTCCGAGTTCACATTCAGTGAAAACGTATGTTCCGTGAAATCTATTAGTTTTAGATTTGGATGTTGTGCTAAACATTCAATCTAAGACCTTACCCTTTTCTCTTAATAATTCTGTCGCCGTATGATTATTTACGCGCGTTTTTTTTTTTTCCATGATTGTTCCATACTCGGGTGTAATGTAGGTCAGGGACGTGCTGCCACACACCTCCAGCCACGCGTGGTAGCGCCACGGGTTAAACTGATAGGACCCATCTCGCATTCCTGCGGAGCGAACTTGAACCTCGGCTCAACAGTGGTACACATAATAATCTTGATGATTTCGAACTGTCACACTTTGCGTGATTTGTAGCCACGCTATAAGGTCGCATCTTTTATCGACCAGCAGCAGAGCAGACGCCCACGTCTGCACCAGAATATAAAGCAACAACAACGACAAAAGTACACATCCCTGAACGAGTGGATAAAGGCGGCTCGCTCCACTCGCCGGCCAACAGGTTTGTGGGGTAAACGCGCTATACGGGGGCACGCAGAGCGAGTCGCCTTGTTTAAAGGCTAGCTTGGTACTGACTACCATGCAGTTTGTTGCCGTGTATTTAAGCTCTCCATTCCATCGCTCGATGGACGGGAAATGGCTGGTCGCATCTTGGAGTAAACATCAGCTGAGTGATTGGAGCACGCCTTGAACCTTGACAAGATAATTTGGAATTCCACGAAAACTTCACCAATATATAGGAAATAAATCAACATTACTAGCTCATAATTATAAAATACAGGTTCCACTATTATTTTTCCCTATATAGTGTTTTATTTGGGGGCCGTTCGCTGATTTTGGTCTTTGTTTTTCATTCAGCCTGGTTTTGTGTAAACTCCAGCTTCAAAGATAGAAAGTATATTATGTGTGCCAGGTTAACATGTCTTCGTGGCATGACGCCAGTGGGTTGTGAGTATAGCATGGAGCCATGAGAAGTTATTCATCTCTTATATAGTGTATTTGTTATCCCTTGTTATCCTTCTCTTATCTTCAAATTATGTTGATTACTGAAAGCAGCAGAAAGAGCAAACGAGCTGATTCGTAATTCATAGCGTTGAGAAATTAAATGACGAGTCTTCGAGATTTCCATGATGAAATCTACTAACTACAAGTTTAGCACAAGCACTGAAAATAAAATGAACAGCCAGGTACCTAGGCAAAATTTAATACAACGGACAACCAGGTGCCTAGGTAAATGATTGCAAGTCTTAATTATATAACTGGCATCGAATGGAGGGAGGTATAGCTAGGATTCAACACAGTTCCTAGATCAATTTGGCATCGCATTTAAATAAATATCCTGATGCTGTCGGAATCTGTCTAAGGCTAATCCCCGATGTTCCGTTGCTCATCTTTCAAATCACCCGCGTTAATTAATGAAATGAACTTACATAATCAGTCCGAGTAATCCTTAATTTGCGTTTGAGACCTCGGCCCACGTTCCTTTTAATCATCTGGAAGGATCGGCTCCGCCGATGCTGAAATGGAAGTAGCGTTCCCTAGCATTGTGGTGAACTAACAAGCTCCGGGCGTTCTGATTAAACCTGAACTCAGTCGCTCCATCATGCCGAAGTTAAAGTTATCCCTGATGTGGTGTGGAAGAAGGAATTAGTCAGTTCGCGGCAGGAATCCAATGGAAAGCTTCCAAACAAACATTACAGAGCGGTGGAAACTGATAGGGGTCGTGCTTGCCAAATCCCAGCTGGAGTTTGGGGGTTTAGACTTGTGTCATATGGCGCCCAGACGGCCGGGGAAACGTTACAAATTGAAGTCTGATCGCTGACATGTGTTTCCGACGGAAAATAGAAAGTTTAAAGACAATCATCAACAACAACGTGTATCATCGTGCAATGCCTGTCATCAAAACTAGATACTGAAACCCTCCTAATCAAATTGGAGGTGGCATTTTGCGCTGTCATAAAAAACGCATTTTTTGTGTGTGCTAAATTGACACAAAAAATTATCATTGGAAAGTTATAGGGGTGCACACTCTTTATCAAGATCATCCTTCTTGTTCGATTAAGCAACCACAACCCATCCATATGATTCTGTGAAACACGTCAATACTTGTTTTTATCCAACTCTATCATGATTTCATGCAGATAATACAGATTGATTTCTTTTATCTGTTTCATATTATGAAAAGTATTTGATGAAGATACGTGCACGGGAAGATACAATGGAAACTTGATATTGAAACTTGAATAGGAAATGACAAGATCTACAGTTAATTCTTTCCCTTCCATACTGCCTAATAATCGTGTATCAGCGATTGGTGATCACTATTTTAGACCATTCATATCGTGACGAACGCTGTTCTGTTTTGTTTTTCTTTGTCACATCCAGAAACTTGCGAAGACAAACACGACCTCTGCAACAAGGGATGGTTCAGTCCGTGGTGTACTGAGGAGTACCCGTATGTCCTGGACAACTGCCCAGCCATGTGTGGACTCTGCAGTAAGTCCAACTGACCAGTATTCCAACTGACCAGTAGTCACTTCATATTTATTTTCATCCATCTTTCTAGTCAAGCAGAAGAACGTCCATTCATGAACTGATTGGATTGAGTATTTATCGATTTTTTAAGGTTGTTTTGTTGTTGTTATTCTAATCAAAGTTTGTTTTATTTGTTTTTGAGTGGGTTATAGTGCCAGATTAGTTCCCAGATCATCTATTAATACCAAGACAAATATTCATGGCCCATGGAGACACTGATTAAGAAACAAAGTAGCCCACTTATATTAAAGAGGGGTATCTGGTTTAATTTGCATGGCTGTAAATGAATAGCACAAAAATGTTACATCAAGGAATGGATGCCTTCTCCATGACCTTCTGGCTGGAGGCCATAGCTGCAATTAAAGTCAAAAGGCTTCTTCGATTATTATCTTCAAAGCTTCACCTATAACTCGAGCGATCTACTGACAAATTGGCTTTTAGCCCCTCCTTCCCTTCGCTGATTTTTCCCCTCCTGCGCGTAGCTGTTTTTCCCTCGCAGAGTTTCCGCTGCTGCGATGCATGAGAGAGGGGGCGGAATCCCGGCCGAGACCATCTTAAACACAGATGTAATCTCGGATTTCCTTTTTTGATTAAGTCGAGCTTCTTTACGCTTCATCACCCCAACTTGCCAAACAGATAATGTACCTCTGTCACTGCATCAAAGTTGGTTACGATGATGGCACCATGATAAGCTAAAGTCTATAATAGTGAAAGTCTGTTCAGTCGCGTTCTTGCAAGAATGACCACAAATATCTGAATTTAAAAACACACAACATGAACACATATATCTAAATTTAAAAACATGACAACGAGCTTCTCACAATGGTATAAGTTAACGAATAGGGAATTGGCAATATGAAGAAATGAACAGATATGTAAATGAACAAATGCAAAAAAAAAAGGGGGAATTATTAGCAGGGTCGTATTGCGCCCATTTACCCATTATATAACAGACCATGAAAATGATTAACCTCATATTATTGCGACTTCAAACTGTTACGCTCTGTATGTAAATTTTTCAATGCCTAGTCACGCTGTTAAATGCAATAAATTGACGCTAAATGTAGAATACTGTAGGCGTTGCCAAACAAAGAGGTGGGGTAGCTTACCACAGCTTAAAACGCAATTACATTATTTCTTGCTCTTTTTGCTGATGGGTAATGCTATTGACTTCATTATTCTGTTGCGAATATCATCTGCAAATAAGATTCCATGTGCAGGGAAGTCTGTGTTGTACATAAAAGAATAAGTAATAGTAGTATAGTAGCAGTAGTAGTTACAATGTTAGTAGAAGTAGAAGAAATACATGTACTTCAGTTTACCTGAGAGCAGCTTTGTCATGTACGAGTTGAATACCGATGAATTTAAACTTCTTCTATATCCTTATGATGCTGATATTGCGAAAACCCGGCAACTCAAAACATTCGATATCAATATCATATCTCTGGCAACAGTAAGTTGCCATCGAACTTCTGTGAAAAAGCATAGCTGTTAAATATGTCATGATAAACCCTACAAGTTGATAATGATGGCAAACAACTGGACCGCGTATAATAGAAGGTTCAATAACGGAACCTGGTTTCAGAATGATATCACCTTCCGAGATGACGTCACGTTAGACAAGAGTGGAAGACGGATTCTGCCCATTTCTGTTCTGTTATATCTTTTAATTTTTATTCTTGTATGCAATTCTTATTGTGCTCTTTTACTTGAATGTATGTCGACACGTCTTAACTATCGCTGTCGCATTACATTTAGAAACACTTTAACTGAAACTCGCACATTTTTTATTTGTCATTCTTTCCTCATTTCGTTTTGTTTTGTCTTTTTCCCCCCCGCAGAAGTCAGCGTCAACGGTGTAGTCAGAGCAGGTAATAATCGTCATTAAATTATTGTAAATCAGAAATCTTCCGCGCGCATGGAACTTTCGCGAATTTCGCGAGGAGCAAAGATGCACACGAACGGTTTTGCCCACACGATGCATTGAATGCCAGTGGCGATTTGCGAAAGTTTCAAGCTGCGAATTTTTCTGGCTTTGTATTCATTTGGCCTTGTGTTATAGCTTAGTATCAGTTGCTTTTCCATTTTTGACCATTTTCTTTTTTCTTTTTGACTTGGCACCTTAATTTATCCTGCTTTTGATATGATCTAGATTTTGCCTTAAAAAATACCCGGTGATGAGAAAAGAGAGATTGAAGTGTTCTTGACACTCAGCCAAACCCATCAGCCACCGTCAATATGTAACCGCCTTTTCCGCGGTGAAGGCATGCATGTTATGAACCTAGATCGTATACACAAGTTCCTTTTGACTTAAAGTCCCTTAACATGCCGACATTTAACTCTTGATATGAATACAAGTAAAATACATTTAACGATCCTCACCAGCAGAAATGTCGATGTCAAGGATATAACTATATATTTAGCGGGATCTGAAATGAAACATGAGGTGTCTTTGCAATTTTTAGGAATCACAATTGATAATAGATTGATTTGGAGAGATCATATAAATATTATATGCAATAAAATTTCAAAAAGATATTGCAATACTTTTTCGACTTAAATCTCTACCACCGTTGTACTCAAAATGATATATAATGCAGTTATTGCGCCCTTTTTAGAATATAGCCTTTCTGTTTGGGGTTGTGTTGCAAATATATATTTCGACAGACTTTTTAAACTAAAAAAACGTGCAATAAGGGTTATCAACCATTCTACTTATTTAGCTCACACTTCACCAAGTTTTCATACCTAAAAGATTTTAACGTTGTATGATAGATATAAGTATATTTTAGGTAATCTTATATTTTTATGGCATAGAAAGCTTTTACCCAATTCTACGCTGCATTATTTCACTTTAAATTGCCATATTCATTTATTATAAATGAATATGGCAATCAATACCATAGCAGAAACGCTGAGAATTTTCACATGCCAAAAGTAAGAACATCGTTATTTCAGAAATCTGTTTTTTATCAAGGTCCGCTTATATGAAATTCAATACCAGGTGATATTCGTAAATTTACCTCTTTTAATGTATTTAAACATAAACTTAAGGGGAATTTTATACAAAATTATCATTCCTAAGTTCTTGACGTGCTTGGCTGGCATTACAGTATTTCAATTAATGATTATAACTCACTTTGTGTTTGTACTGTCTTTGTAATGTAAATGTAGGGTTTTGTGTATCATGCTGTATTTTTTTTAAACATCTGTATAGTTGTTCATCTCGTTTTTTATAAATATGAAAGTGATTACCACCGATGCATTTTTAATTGGTTATTTGGTTCGGCCAGATTTTAAGGAAACTTTTAATTCCTCGTTGGCTGCTTCCCTTCAGCTTTATGTATTCCAAAGTTACGTCGTCACTCTGTGCTTGTCATGATTGTTAATCAATGTCTTTCCTTGTTGTTGTTGCTTTTATGCTTTACAAATAAATTCAATTCAATTCAGCAGTAAGTAATATATCGTTTCTTGCGTAAAACATAATGTCTACTTCTGATAAAGTGTAATGCATCTTCAATTTTCAATAACAGTAGGCATGCTTTAATCTTTGTTACAGTAAATTTTGCCTGTCTTTCACGTTTATTGTCTAAGTTGTAAAGATTATCTCTACCTTAAACTTTGTTAATTCCAAAAAGAGGGGAAAACCTTCAACACGAAGTCTTGGGTGCGTCCTTATTCTTTTACATATCACACAGTAGGCCGTAAATATCTTCCAAGCAATCCTATACGTCAGTGGATGGAAAATCTTTTATTTAGAGACGTTTCGGAGTGTATTTTTCTTTTTCAAAGTTATGGCTACACTCTTCGGCATGAATGACATTTTGAACAGCTGCATGTGCAAATGATTTTCTGTTTTATGTCCCATCCTCCACATCAGCATCCTTTTATCCTTTGCTCGTTCAGTCATCTCGTTTCTCTCCTCCACCACCTTCCTTATTCTTCTGTCCTTCGTTCTGTCAATCTCTCTCTCTCTCTCTCTTTATATATCTTCCTACAATACCATTCGTGTCTCCTATATCAAAATGCACCTTCCAAACAATGTGAATAGTGATATGTATGAATATGAATATGTATATATATATGTATGAATATGAATCTGACTACATCTGAATTGATAAATATCGAGGACTCCTATAAAAGGAGATCACGTTTCATTTTGTACTGAAAAAAAAAAGACTGCAAATGAAATTTGTAGAGAACAAGGCGAAAACATGATCTTGTATACGCGCATTATTTCACGATGTGTTGTAGCTGAAGGTTGATGGAATAAGCAAAGAGCTGCTCTTTGGCAACACCTGTTGCCGTGATTTGACCTAGAACAGTTGGGCCTTATTACCAGGTTTGACTGGAGATATGCTTATTAGGCAACGGAGAATTAAAAAAAAATACAATAGTGCAAATTAAAAAAACCAATGAATTTCAGCTTGCCTTTAATTCTTATCTTAAAAAAAGAAGAAGAAAAGAAGAGCAGATTACGTCATACAACTTCCTCATTTTATAGATAAAAGTAAAGCCTGGAAACAGGCCAGTCAGTTTGATGATGGTGGATGTGTAGCCTAATCAGACTCACGGTCCAAATCACCTGTTCTTCAACGAGTCATCAAGGCGCATTAATTAAGCGCTTTAATGGAATTCGGATGCCTCTTTTCTGTCTTGTCGGCGGCGTAACGAGCTGAGACGCTCTCCCTCCCCTCCCCCTCTCCATCTTCTTTCTATCTCTGCAGCTTTATTGTGTCATTAAACACCCCCATTATAACACGTTCCCATCCCAGTGTCGACATTGATTATCCACGAGCATGATGAATCAGTACATAAAATAGTTTATCTACTCCGAAATTTGATTGAGAGCATGAAGCGTCCCATCATTTTGGCGACAGAACTCATAGTCCTAAATAATGGTACCAGTCATTCCTAATGGTTTTTTTTTTTTCAACCTCACCCAATTTCGACTCATTAGTTCATTCATTTCATTTTCATTTTATTTCAACACGGTAATAAAAAGGAAACTTGCTCTGCCATCGGTTGTTATTCTGGAAGTCCGTGCATGTATACAATATAACAGAACGAAACATAGATTCAGTAACAGCGTATAACAATGACTGAAAATAAGAACAAAACAGAAAAAAAAACAAAGAAAGAAAGAGGAAAAGTATATCTTCATATAACAGCACATGAAAAAAAAATACAGACATTGACAAGACTTTGACAGAAAACAAATGTCAATAATACTCATTGCTTAACATAGTAGGAAACTTTATGATATACTGATATGATATAATATGATATATAATGGAGTGGATATCAAACTACAACTGCTGCTGTTTCAAATGAAACCTGAAATTATTAAAACCCATAATCTTGATATCATCTGGAAGATCATTCCAAACTTTACATCCCCCTTATTGTAAACTTCTACGTTTAAAATAAGTTGAAAGTCTACATGACTCAAATTTTAACATATTGCGTCTGAAAAAAAAAAAGATTTGTACATTTAAATGAAAACAACTCACACAGACTTTGGGGATAAGCCCCATGAGCAATTTTTATGCATGGCATGTAACATTCTATGTCTCTGTCTTATTTCAATAGTAGATGTACTTGATTGATCATATATTAATTATGTTAGATACCTCCAATTAACTTTCAGAACGGTACGCAGTGCCCGATTTTGTAATCTTTGCAATCTATAAATCAACATTTTATATATTGCAATTTGACCACACTACATCACAGTAATCAAATCTTCCTTGTATGATACTCTTATGATATATCAATGCTGTCTGTTGTGTTATATAAGGTCGAAACCGTTTCAATAAATATATTCTACTTATTATTTCCTTTGATATTTTTCCAATATGCTGATCCCAATTTAAATGTTCGTCAATAACAACGCCAAGATATGTAATATGTGTTACTCATTTTATTTCATATGATTCAATATGCACATTAAAATGATATACACTTTATAGACGTTTTTGGGTTCCAAGCAATAAACACTCACATTTATTTACATTAAGTACAAGTTTATTCTCTTTAAGCCAGTAATTTACTGCTTCCATATCCTTGTTGAGAGTATCAGCCACAGATTCAGTATTCTTATGTGCAGTGTATTGGAGGTGTTGTCAGCATACGGGGACACCTTACATTCATTGAGGCATTCCGCTAGGTCGTTGACATATGTAGCAAATAACAGTTGACAATTGATTTAGGAAAGCGTTTGTCAGATACACTATGTAGTATCAGATACTGGACGTCGGCATGTCATTAAAATAGTCTGTTGATTCATCTGATTGTGGTCAAATTGACCTGTTTTTGTGATGTCAGCATTTCCACAATGTGACAATGTAATGATCCCGTTCAACAGCACAAGGATCACTCTTTGTTAGGTTAAGTTTGTCTAATGTTTTTGCCGTATCTGTTTGTATGTTTGTTTGTTTCTGTAGTATGAGATGTCAGCCATGTAAACGTAGATAATCAAGAGGAGAAAGACTCGTAACGTGGATGTTTAGACTGTGTAAGAATTTTCAGTTAACGATATTGGTTTCTCCGTGCTTTTTTTGCTCAGGAAACTGTCGGACAACGTGCAATAATGGCGGCACGCTCCGGGGTATGGAGTGTGAGTGCGACTGCGCGCCGGGATTCTACGGGGACGATTGCTCTTGTGAGTATACATGACATAATGAGGCTTTTGGCGGGAACTTTTTTTTCCGAATATCCATGTGGATTGAGTGAATGCAGCAATATATAAAACACATCAATGAAAGTTTTAGGAAAATCGGACAATCCTTTCAATAGTTTGGAAAAAGTTGTTAAAGTGTTTGTGCCGCTGTATATCGCTGGATGAGAACCCTGCGGCAGTTTGTGACACCGCGGCAGAAAAACAATGTAAAGAAAATAAAACATGGGGGTAGAAAGAATTCCGCAAAATTACGCTTTTCCAGCGTAATGAAAGAGCAATTGAATTACCTCTTTGGAAAGCCGGGGGAAAAGATACTACCCTTGACGTGTGACAAGTCAATGGCACGTACTTTTCATTGAAAAGAAAAGAAATAGTTTGTGGACTTTTCTTTAACTATAATTTGTGTCGTTGTTCTGCACCGAGGTCACGAACTGTTGGGATATATTTTCGAACCAAATTAATATATATATATATGTTGTATATACCCGCAGACACTTCACTGCCCCATATGCAAGTCTTTCGGGTGTTCATTTACATCCATCAGGTGACCAATTTGTTATGCAGTTTGGCAGTTCTGTGATTTTACGACTCACAAGTCGGCAATGTCCCGAAAAAAAAAGTCCGAAAAAAGACCCGAGATTGAAGTACTGTTACTTGACTGATTTTGATGATTATCTAACGCAGAAAATGTGCACATATCAGATCAGTTTAGATCAGGGACACTTATCCATCCTTTTTTTTTTCTTCTTTTCTAAAAAAAACCCCACTCCATCGATCGCGATGGGGTTGGGGGTGAGGCTTAAGAGTGTACGTTCAAATTAGCGTCATATTCCAGCAGCGAATCACGACAGAAAAATAGGATATCAATCGCAAAAGTGGGTGGGTATAATTTAGTTATGGACAGTTAATGATACGATTTTGCAACGTTTGCCTTGGACTTCTCGATGTGGGGGAAGGGGTTGTTTTTACACCGTCTCCACGTGCGGGACAAGTCACGTGTGTCTTTTCTATCCCGGTAAATAGTGGGCAAGTTCCCCCCCCCCACACACACACACACACACAATCATTTCTTCCGCCTGACATGTTCTATGAAGTTTGAAAAATTAGCTGAAGAAATAAGTGAGCTCTTTTTTTCGCAAAGAGAAAAACATTATGAACATGAATAATTCAATTATACAAGAGAATCGGGATTGGGTTTTTTTTAGACCGATATCTTTACAATCACGGTCCTGCCGTCGACATGTTATGTATTTCATTCTTTCGTAACAAGAAGTATCCGTTCTCATTGATGATGTATGTTCACACAACTAGAGAGTGCAAATCCGCTCTGTTCCACACTATAATAAGTGAAGCTAATTCTCTAGAGACGCACAATCGTCCCTAAAAATGAATTAGTCCTTGTAAGTCCGTTCCAGTATTTTTTTTCAGCTTTTTGTACTTTTTCATTCAAAAGTTAATTTGGCATTTCTCTTATATCCTTAAACGGTCTATAAGAGAAAGGCCAAATTAACTAGGATTATAGTAGGCTATTTCACACTCTCGATACTTCCTGAGCCAAACGTGGAATACAAGCCATGGTTTTTCCAGATACTGTGATTAAGTCGAATGAAAAAAAGAAGAAAAATATGACGAATAATTTCAAACATTCCTTTCGATAGATAAATTCCAAAGTAACCTACCACATCGCGGTAGAAATACATCTTCAAATAACAGTATTCTTTAAATGTGGAGCAATGTTCAATGAAATACATGCTTATTCGAAATACACGGTGATATTTCTGACACTGGGAAAAATATAAATGTTGTTTTATTATTCGTAATAACCTGTAAATCTAATACATATTTTCTATATTTAAAAATCTGTCAGGATACTGAACATTATTTACGAAAAAATGCGCTTCCCTCTTATCTGTGATGGATATCGTGCCTTTTCATGAAAATGCAAAATCATGAATTTCAAAACGAGACCTTTTTATTTCATTATGCATATAACACAGAAATGATAGTATCGTCGGTAACAATGGAAAATCTATCGAAAGCCATTAGGGGTTTATTTTTGTTTGGAAAACAGTACAATTTCATCATTTACTGACACGATCCTTCCCTTTGTGGTTCTGATTGTATCGATTGGTCATCCCAAGGGATTCAATGACATTTTATTTAGCTCCTGCGACAATAAATCCCATGAAATATCTGCACTCTAAGCCAAGCATAAATTCTTCCCACATACGTAGCCATAACCCTCATCCCAATCCTTACCTAAAACTAAACCTAAAACCCTATCACCACCAAAACCCTAACCCTAAGTCATTGGAGAAAATAAAACAGGAGCAATAAAAGTGTCACAGGAGAAAATGTGGTGTCACCTTTTGAGGTGTGATTGGACATTATTTTGTCACTCGTGTCAACCGTGGGAGCAAACGTGGTACAGTGCATTCCGGTTATTAAGAACACGGTTAAAACGAAATTCCGGTTACAACGAAATAAAAATTCAGGCCGCAACATTATTCTCTCAATGTTTTTGTATTGTTTTTTGTTCGGTTACAATGAAAGTTCGATGCAGTACACTCCCGTTATTACGAACATGGTTGTAACGAAATGCCAGTTACAACGAAATAAAAATTCAGACACGACATTATTCTCTATATGTTTTTGTATTGTTTTTGTTCGGTTATACCGAAATTTCGATACAATGAAAAAAGATTGCTGGTCCCAAGGACTTTGTGATAACGGGAGTCCATAGTATAACGAAAGAAAATTGCCGCCCCCGAGGACTTCGTTATAACGGGAGTCCACTGTTTAGGCTTGTTTTCGACGAATTGGCACGAACTCTCACGTGTCATCCGGCCAGATAGTCTTGAAATTCGTGAGCAGGGACACTATTGGGGACTCGCTCTCCTGTGCCACATCACCCTCCCTTCGCTCAGCAGACGATATTAACAGTATTTACTTTGTGCTTTGTTTTGTTTTGATATTTCGTATACAGTGAAGTGCCAAGACAGGTCCCCCCATTGCACGTGGGCCACCAGTCAGTGTGGCAACTCGGACTACGTCAAGCATTATTGTCCTCTCTCGTGTCAACTTTGCACCAGGGCTTTAGATGTCACCGACTGACGACCTATGACCTCTCAGACGACCAACTACGTGTCAACGTGAACCATTATTTATCCAACTCTCTCTCTATATCATGGAATCGATATCTGTGTGTTTAACTCGATACCCTCTCGATCGAATCGCGTGGCCGAACCAGTGAAGGCGATGATACATGAGGAAAAACGAACGAACGGTCAAACAGTCCGATATTATCGGGATGAGATTTCAGATCGTCGATCAGATTGTCGCTGATCGATTTGCCGGAGTGCATGTAAAGCCATGTTCATTCCACCGAATATTGAGAGACACCGTATTCGATATGAACTATCGGAATGTACTGTGAAATATATAAGAGAACCTGGATGCTATTTTAGCAATCACTCTCTTTAAAAACTCCTTGCTGCAACACGATTACATCCCATCGGCCATCAGCCATATTTGGATTCACCGAGCGAGTGACGAGAAGTTATATCGTTCAACTCTCCCACCGATATCATCGCGATTGAAATCGCTCAACGTTCGGACGTCCCAGCTATGCCGATGTCTAACCTCTCGGAGTATTAAGAATTTCAACCAAGTATAGACACCAATGGGGAAAAAAAAAGAAAAGAAGAAAAAAAAAACACACAACACATCACATATCCGATGAAGCTGAGGGTATATGACAGGAGTTCACTAGCCGAATGTATTCATCCGACCTCGCGTTTCATGTCATTAGTGTGGTATTGATATATATTCATTATATGGGCCGTTTACTAGGTGTATGTTCGGTTTTGTGCTCTCTGCCTTGCAAGTCAGCTGAAGTCTGACCATTGCCATGGCAACACTTTTCTATTTTCTTCTGAACTGTGTGAATATACGGAGTTCGACAGTCTGTGTGAATGTATAAGTGCATATTAAGTTATTGTCTTGTAAACTGACGGTGAAAGGAAACTTCGAGTTCTGTTCCTTTTCCTTATTTTCAGACAGGCACGCTCATGTGTGACATTAATCTCTAGATCTGACAATGTGTCGTACACATACTAGCGTTAGTACTATAAATATGGTGCGCACATTGTATCCTGTGAACGTTTACAATGGCCGCAGATGTTTTGATCGAGTTTCGAAGTTTGGAAGATGGATGTTGAGAATATTATTATTCTAGGTCCCATTGACCAGATGAGAAACAGGTCTGGACCTACCAAATGAGTGTTTATGGGTTCATCGACATTTTAAAGACAGTGGTATGTCAATGTAGCTTTAGTGTGGTATGCTCAGGTTGAAAGCAAAATGAATGGTGGAATGATGTGCTATTGAAAAGACCGGCTTACTTGCAGGCTTTTGAGTATGCAGTATGAAGATTTTTCACGCAGTCGTTTTTATGCACTGAGGTATATATGCCCCCTCGGGATCAAAATGCTACCGAGTTGAATGGAACGGAATACACTGGGAATACACAGTGGCTGGACATTATTACTCTACTGTATGACATGATTATGACAATCAGCTCAAAGCCTAAAGTGCATTCGCCCTAATTACAATGAAAACGGAGTTTTCGATTGTATCTCCAAACAACAAAAAGGCATGATTACTTCCCCCTTATGACTATATGAGGAAATGTGCTAGAAAGGAATATTTATTGTTTAAATTAGCAACACAATGATGAGTTCCATGAATGGTCTCTTTGACTACCTTAAAGCTGATGTGGCGTTCCATATATACTCACGGGTGCATTGCGATCTATCATGAACTATGACGTCATTAATGTAACGAAGATCACGTGTCTCTGTGCTTGGCGACATCATTATTGTAAGTCGCGGGATATACTGATGCCGAGCTGACGGAAATCTGTATGTAGGCCTAACGCAAGACATCATCCAAACCTTACGTCATACTGCGCCAAACAACGACTCGTGTGAAAAGATGCCACTATGGAACTTGCTTTGAAAGCTGTTATGATGGGATACGAATTTATATCTGTTCCAGAGGTATCGTTAGTTTTCACTGTTCATGACTATAAGCTTACTTCTCAGTAGAAGTCTGACACAAGTGTAATGAACCAGTGCAGCAACAAGGCAACAAGTAGTTGCTTGTCTTGTGAGTGATGATTGACGCATATTATCGTGGACACTAAAATCAATGTAGCTAATCGTGGTCATTTAAATCACGTAACCATTGTTAATTTAATGTATTAATGGCTTGTAGCGCCCTCAGTTGGTCGCTGCCAGCTCCGTCATAACAGATTTACAGTGAAGTCTGTGTGTGCCGTCAAAGGTTACTCCATATTGCACATACACCGTACACTTCTTTAAATGATTAATTCATTTCACAGCCTATAGCAAACATTGAATACCGCTTATGCCGTGTGTTATTTTTGTCGGCAAACGAACCCAAGACTGCGTCTTTATCAAAATATGAATTGATAAGTGGTTTATCTATAAGTTTATCAATGACAATTAGAAGGTCAATGTAATTCGTTTTTTACCTCGATACGATAAGAGATGGAAATACGAGCGTGTAATCATGAAGTACTTTCCAGTTGATATATCCGAGATATTACCGCGCTCATCTGAATGATGTGGTATCTCGCATGTGTTCGATGTGTAAGATTAATTGATGAGTGAAAGAATATCTGAGATAGAGGAGGTTGATAATATTCTAGTCTGGAAAACACGGCGTGTTGAACTGGACCGAGGCTATTTAAATCAAAGAGAAAAAAACATACATGTAACCTGTACATTTCTGTAATAAGAGTATCTTATTAATATTTGTATAGATTTGTTGGCGATATCTTGTTTATGTTCTATCTACGGCCTATGCACAAGGCTGTCTTGTGTCTTGCGTGTATTCTACTGTGAATTATGATAAGTCACTAGCGACTAACCGGTGTTTTATGTGTACAGTGAATAAATCGTGGACTGATCACATAACTCTTCTGTATATATAGTCTCCAATATATTTCAATTTCTCTCAATCTCTGCCTCATTCTTATTTAGTGTAATAGATAGATGGATAGATAGATAGATAGATCGGATTTATTGCCATCAAAACAGACGGGTGAAAAGTCCGAAGACTTATAATTCCCATTTACAAAATGCATAAATACACAAAAAGTGTTTTATGTGTAATATAGAGTACATAATTATTGACAAAGAATGATAAAAGGAATGACGAACACACTCACACACACACACACACAAAAAAACAGGCACACCAATCAACCACAAACATGGTATGCAATGGACAAAAATACCGTACTATTAGATATATATATATATATATATATATATATATATATATATATATATATATTGGGTGAGTGTGTGTGTTTGTGGATGATGCATATGCATACGTTTACGTGTTGCGGTCTTTTAATGATGCGTTTTGATGTCTCCTCCTTCCTGTCACGACTATAGTTACGAAGGCCTATATGCAAAATCATATGTATGTATGTATGTATATATATACACTCAGCAAAAAAAGAAAGTAAACACTATTTCTAGGTCGTATTTTCAGAGAAGATATTTATAAAAATCAATATATTATGTACCATATTAAAGGTAATTCAATTGGCTATCAAGCTAATAGGTTAATTATAAAGAAAACTTTACGCATGAGTGAGCACATTCATTTTTGTCCTCCAAGGCACAAAATCAAAAATTGCAAAAATTGACATGTTCTCTTTTATTAGCGAATGCCCTTCACGATAACATTGACAACAAAAGACCAGTTTAACACAATGAGAGACATGAATGAAATAGGAAAAATAAGTTTTTGTTCTCTTTATCTCTTTATAACCTGTAAGAAAAACAAAGTGGGAAACTAAAGGGGACAAATAAGAATTTTCCGTCAAATCAAACTTCAAATGACTTAGAGAATAATAAGCATTAAGATGATTAAATGAACAGAATTTCTTTATTCATTTCTTTTACTCTAGTGACTTCAAATCTATGCGACAATTTCAAGAACCAAACATTATTTACATTATTCTAATTTGAAAAAAAAAGAGCTCAAATTTCTACTATTTTTGTTAATTATTACTTCTTCTCTTATTTCATTTGAATTTAGATTTGACATAAGATGCTTTACTTTCATCGATTATTTTTAGCCTTCATTGGTCTTTTGGGCTTTAAAGATATCATAGAGATCAAAGGTTTATATTTGCAACTTAATTCATGTTTCTTTTTGTGTGAAATTTGTTGTTTGTTCTTATTGTTCTATGGAAGAGCACATGTGCATGAATGACAACTTGTTCAGTTTTGCAATTTTTACTTTTGTGCCCTGGAAGAGAAAAACAATGGTGTTCACTCATGTGTAAAGTTTCTCTCTTTGTTGTCCTACCAGGTTGAAAGCCAATTAAAATACCTTCAGTAGGGTATATACCCATTAGCTTTTTAGCCAAATATTCTATGAGAAATCTAAACTTGAAAAAGCGTTTACTTTCTTTTTTTTGCTGAGTGTATATACCGGTATACAGTGTATAGTCAGTCTGATCGCCTATTAAGTCGTCCTTACACAAGTCGCAAAATGGGCTCAAGTCGAAGAAAAATAATAACCGGAAGGATATACCTGTAAATGTGATTGTGCTAATTCTATTGTGTAAGTCAAAATTTAAGGAAGGACTTTATCCTTATCCAGTTCCTTTGGATTCGACTCTATCGTATGTACCCCCCCCCCCCCCAAAAAAAGAGAAAAATACAACGGGACCCTCTGCAATTATAACTTAAAAAACAGTGAATCAATCCAAATACAATTGCAGAAAACCCCATCCGATTTGTTTCAGTGGTCAAAGAGAAATGAGGAGTTTTGTAGAGCATGTCAGGAATCTCTTCCCTCCAAGTTCTGTTCATTGTGTTCACACATTGTGCAGTTTCAAGTACATCCAAGTGCTAAACTTTGAAGAATCAGACCCATGACATGTATTTACAACGACCCACATTTCTTTGTGACCACTTAACCAAATTGAATTGGGTTTTCTGTATCAATATAGCTAAGATGTTATAATTTAAGACCCTGAAGTAGCATTTAGACAGTTTAATTATGTTGGAAGTTATCTATGCGAAAATCCAATTGTATTTTTTTTTTTTGGGGGGGGTGGTGGGTGGGGACATACTGTAAATGCGAGATTGACTGTATACATGTTATACTACTGTCATAAATACATACAATTGTTATACACTGCCATAGTGCAAATAAATCAAGGCACCAAACTTGTCCTTATATTTTGCCGCATTACAATCGACAATTGTAATCGTTACCTGATGGCTCACAGTCGTTGCACGTGTAGATCTTCCTCGTCGATGGTTAGTTACAGCCATGATGAACATGTCACTCAATTTCCCTTGAAGCCATCCCTCTGTTTCCTCCCCTCCCCCTCCCTCTCCCCTCCCCTCCCCCCCCCCCCCAATTCTGAAGCAACAACACGACATGAGACATAGACAGCTATTCAGCATTGGGACTTTTGAAAGTGTCCACTAACAGCAATGTAATAAATCAAGAAGTTCATGCACAACCCACAGGTTGGCTGAATTGCCTGTACCGTTACTTACGTGATATAACAGGATGCGGCAAAGGGCTCGGATGCATCAAAATGATTGTGAGAAAGCAAAATTGAATAACGGGAAGATCCGAACCGATTCGGGAAAAATGACGCGAACAATTTCCGACTGAAAGGCTGCCGGGAGTCCCCGGGGGAATTTAAAAAAAAACAAAAAAAAAAACGTATCGTTTTTGGTCAGTTACATGCAGAGGTATTGAGGTCAGGGGGGCATTTCATGAAGGAACTTGTCGGTCGGATAAAATATCTGACAAGTCAATTATATCCGACAAGTTTTGAGAAATTCTTTAGTCTGATTGGCTGATTTCTCTGAACTTGTCGAATATAATTGACTTGTCGGACATTGATATTTTTATCCGAAAAGTTCCTACATGAAATGCCCCCCCCCCCCCCCAGATCTAGGGACAGTCGGAACATGTGAAAATATAAAATCCCTGTCTATTGGATTGGTTTCTATGCGCGTCAACTCATTAAGTTGTATTTGATTTGGCAAGTTCACCGCCATCATGAAGTTCAGAGCGAATTGCCAGGCATGGTTGTGTGAGCAACGCCAACAAAATAGAGAGAGTACGTTTATTGGTCGAAATTGACTAAATTTCCTCCTGTCCATTTTGTGGTTGCCCTTTAAATTTTTTAATTGATTATATTGACCGCATACGCAAACAAACACTTACTCATGGACAAAAGCAAGTGAACAGAGAGGCGCATAAACACATGGTCACTCACGTGTCGACCTATTATCCCCGTTGATCTATCCCTATCTGCCAAATCAAGTTCTCAACCCTTTTCCTCTCGTGGAACCCAACGCGAGTCCGGTTCACCTCACTCAACTCACATCTGGACACTATGATTTTATTTTTTTAAAATGTCCGACTCTCTGCTGATCGGCAAGAGCATCGCACGGTCCTGTATTGTCTCGCGATAATGCAATGATGCACAGACCCTCCGAGCGGGGAAGGGAGTGAGCTGATGATAGCGAGGATGAACAGTATGTATCTTATTGTATGATGATGTTGAGGTCACTGAGGCCCAGGGGTTAAAGCTGTGGGATTTTGAGCACGAGATCCGAAGTTCAAATCCTGCCCGGCGCAAACATCATAGTGGTCAAGTTTTCTTCTTCTTCCTCCTCTTCATCTTCTGCTTCTTCTTTCTCTTCTTTTTCTTCTGCATTTTCCTCTTCTTTTTCTTTTTGCTCTTCTTCCTTTTCCTCTTCTACTTTTTCTTCTTCCTTCATTGTAACTTCTTCTCCTTCTTCTTTACCCTCTTCTTCTTCTCCTCCTTATTTTTCTCTTCTTCTTCCTCCTTGTCTTTTCACCTACTTAGTACTTCTTGTCCCGGGTGGATAACGCATACCTGACTATTCTGGGGTATAGTGATAATGGCATGGCTCCCTAGGATTATAGTGCTTACACTTGACTGGGCCTTGAGAGGCTATTCTGATAAACAAAACTAGAGGGTCCCATCACCTCGCCACGTAGAATATCCTCCTGACAGTCACATTTCCACGTTTTTCATACTCACCTTGAATCACCGAGAGTTCCACTTATTCTTCGCTTGGATTTCACGAAATATACTCCAGAAAAAAAAGGCATCAGCTGCGAAAATTTCATTTTTGAACATTATCTTGGAACATTTTGCTATTTGTTCCCAGTTTCCTTTACTTCTGCACCAATAGTCGGGTTCATAGGCGGACACAACGGAGCAAGAGTGCGAAAAAGGCCAGTCTGCGCAATAGCGTAAGAAAATCTTAGGTTTAAATCACGTCCGTATATATACAACTTATCAAATAGATTTATTTTCTGCCGCTTTTTATGACTCCTCGTCAATTCGCTGACTTGTCAATCATATCAGATTTTGTGTGTAGGCCTACCTGATCGGGTATAGTGGGAATCGGGAATATAAAGTCCATGCGTTGCCCGGTGCTCGGTTTTAGTAGGGCATGGCGGAAGGCCGTTTGGGCGGGAAGGAAGACGGGAAATGAAAATGCTCTTTAAAAATCAATCTTCGAATTCAATCTTCGAAGTTGACGTCAAGTGTTACCCTAGGTTGCAGTGCATTTGGAGGCGTTGTCATCGGATCACTGTTAAAAATAGCCCGCAGACCGGACTACAGGTGTTTCAAATAATCTTTATAGACTACGAATTGAGCTATGCTTGTACTGTATTCTAGTTTGTTTGCATTCGGAAAAAAAAAAAATGCCATTAAATCTGCCAAACAACGAAGAGATATTGGACAAAATGACACATTGTTATTCATGTTTGACGGTACAGACACATTATGTCCTTTAAATTCATATTGCTGTTCGAAAATATTTTACTCTCGAAATTTGTATCTTAGGACAACTGGAAGAAACCTGAAGCATTCGAAAATGAAAGAAGATTTGCATTTCAGTGGATGGAATTTGAGGCATCTTTTACATGGCACGATTCATCATTTAAAAAAAAAAATCGATTGTTTCATTGAATTCTCGTTTCTTGTTTTCACATTATTTTATCATTTGGGGGGGGGGGGTCTATGTCACGTCCCCTTCTCTTGCATGTAGAAACTGTTTGATTGAATTGAATTGAATTTCTTTTCACTCATTTTCATTTCATTTTATTTATTGGTTATTGACGTCTCTACTCTGTGGGTTGAATGCTGTATAATTTATTCCTTTGCGATAAGAGTAGCGCGTCACAGCAGGAAAGTGTGGCAAGTTAACTTGAACTAGAATCTCTTATTGAATGTACGATGCGAGGAAAGAGTGGGAAGACAATAAGATGGCGGTATCCGACAATTCCGAGTATTGTTGGTCTTTCAGAGAAAGACAGGCATATTATGTTGGCACGCTGACATCTCGTAACGCGATAGCGCCACGTACTTCCAGCGGCCTGGTTTGGAAATGCGTCTATGATCCACTTAGCCTTGTTCGACTCGTTTTCCCTTTTCTTTTTTCATAATCTCTGTTGACAAGAAATGAGTCATGGACAGGTACGGGTTACCAAGAAATTGTTCCAGGCTGATATTTACATGTCTAGATGGACAAACAATAAAATGATTGACACATTAAGAGGGACGATGACAGACAAATCATTTTTTTTCTTCAATTTTTGTGGTAAAACGAAGTCATTCCGGCCACTTGATATCCTATCCTACTTTTAGTAACTTTTATCGTACGATACTTTGGACGGCAAGCACCAATATGATGCATTAATTGCGATATATAAACGTGAGAAGAATGATTAGAATCTTGGATCTTAACTTCGAGAGATTTGGGAAGGGGGGGGGGAGGTGGGAGAGATAGAGGGAGAGGGAGAGGAAGGGGGAGGAGTTTACAGGGAAAGGGAGAGAGGGTGAGAAGGTAGAGGGGAGGAAGGGAGCAGACACTGTGCAAATGCATAGCAGTCCAAGAATGTTTCATTGGTAGAATACAATGTAAATCTACTCTGTTGAAAGACATGATTCCCAGCGAGGGTATGTGCAGTGATTCCTACCAGGGTTTTCTGCGATTTGGTGTGATTCTTTTTTGTCTGTTTCTCCCTCTAGTCCTCTATCAGATTCATACTACTCAAAACATCACAATCCCCTTCTCCAGAGTAGAACCAAAATTGCCCCTACCATCCTAGGATTGTCCATGCCTAGTATTGGTTGAGGTGAGGATTCAGCTTTTAATGTTTTGCGAGATATATAGAAACCACTCTATGAAATGTTTTAAAGAGCATAAAATTCTAAGCGGAAATGAAAGTTTATTTGATAAAAATTGGTTTTGAAATGACTGAGATATCCAAAAACAAGGTAAACCAGAGATCCTAATGAAAGTCATGGCCTGTTGCATTTTATTAGGATCACATTTTTTGGATATCTCTACAATTTCAAGACCAATTTTTATCAACTAAACAGTGAATTCCTCTAAGAATTACATGTTCTTTAATATTTCACAAGAGGTTTCTCATTATCTCACAAACACAGACAGACAGACAGACAGACACACACACACACACACACAGACAAACAAACAAACAAAAAGTTGGAAACATGGAACCCCATCTAAACGAAAACTGTACCATCCCCTAGTTTTTAACCCAGATGCGGAGATGAAATGCAGTCTGCACTGAACAAGATTACACCAGTGGCAAATTAGTTCGTTCATGTTATTGGACTTTTTTTTTTGTGGGGTGTTTGAATAATGGGCAACTGCCTAGCCGTCAGATGATCTCCAAAGTAAGGGGACCTCCTCTGTGTAAACTATTTACCTCCTGTACCAGTAACACAGGCAACACTGTTTGTGTGTCTGTCTGTCTGTGTGTATGAATTCACTGACCAGTTTTGGATATCATGCCTTGTAGTTTCTCATCAATTTGTCACTCCACTTTGAATCCAAGTAGGGCCCATGCCATTAGAAACACAATGTTGAATGCAGTCAACAGGACTGGTGCGCGAGGACTGGAAAACTGGTGTACCCACATTCTTAATATCAGCACCACCATTATTTGTAAGACTTCTTATTCGTACTGGGTTTTGTTTTTGTTCTTTTTCTCCTCCGTCCTAGTGACTGCATTTATTTGTGATCATTGCCTAATTGCCACAAACTTGGTATTATCTCGAATTCAAAGTTCTAAGCACAGTAAACCCCAAATGGCTAAACTAGATGCCCGTGTTACATGTTTGATGTTTGATAGGGTAATACTGAGACAAGTTTAAGGCATAGAGCTAAGCTCTTTGCTCAGTGACGCCAAATGCATAGCATGCCTCTGTACCATCCGTCCCGCACAGGATCATCAAGCATCAATCATGCTCATGAGATGTACAACATTTTTTTACGTGACATAAAAAGGATGTCCTCCCTCCTCATTTCTGCCACACCCCTTATAAAATCACTCCATACATCACATAATCATCAAACCTCTCTGCATGCTCATACAGTTCTGACCACAACAAAACTGGCCTTTTCATACGCTCATCCTGCTTCACAGCTTCGTAGAGGCTTTATTATTCAATCTCTGTACATTTTTAAAGCGCTGCATATGCACATTCATAAATACTTCTGTTCTATGTACATCATGTTTACATATCTGCATACACAGTGAACTTGTCGGGAATGCATGGATTAAAAAAAAAGGGAGAGAAAATTAACAGTCAAATTGATAATTAATCTCATCTCATGAGAGACACATTAGACTCCAGGTTGCATAATTGAATACAATTCAGAAATCAAATTCAGCAAAGGGAGGAGTTCAGACGATAAAAGATAAAGTTGCTCTGCAACTGCCCTTATATCGCATGCATTGCGCACCACAAGCTATCATTTGTATAGACCGTTAGTTTCAGTGATGTTTCAAATTCCATACATGCTTTGCTCAAGTTGTCCTTAGCAAACACAAAGTGCACTGGAGTCTTGCCCTACTTAGCAACAACAAAGTGAATTCCTGCCTATGGAACTTAATGCGGCCCGCTCAGACAAGTAAGATTCACAATGCATTTTCGATTTTTCCTTTTCTTTGGGCCACCAAGATTTCATATTTAGAGATTTTAGTGGCCTGAGCCTGCCACCACTGGAAAAAAGGTAGCAAGGAGCCCTGCCTATAAACTGTTCTGCAAAACTTCCCGTGGATGCTCAATGTGATTTCACTCCCTACTCCTGCAGCAGCGTCATGATGGTGGCTGTAGTCACCTGGCACCTGGCTGCCATGCTTCTCTTAGCTGCCTCCCCGGGGGAGCGGGGCGGCTGGGGTCGCTGGATCTCCTTCTGCAGCACGCCATCCAGCTCTTTGAGGGTGAGGTAGAGGCGCGATGGCTTCAGAAGGGCCTTGGCCTGGAAGGGGTGCAGGGAAAGGGGGAAGGATGGGGAGGGGGAGAGATGGGAGGGGGCAGGAATGTCCAATAACACTATGGTACATAAAGAAAAGCCCCATCATAACCAGTATGCTGGGAGTGCAATTTCACTCCCTTATAATGGGCACCTCATTGTGAATGTCCTTTAAAAAAATAGACCAGCTATATACAATCTTAAAAGAACTGGGGGTGTTTCATGAAGGAAATTGTCAGATAAAATATCTGACAATTCAATTATATGCGACAAGTTTTGAGAAATTCTTTAGTCTGATTGGCTGATTTCTCTGAACTTGTCGGATATGATTGACTTGTCGGACATTTTATCCGACAAGTTCCTTCATGAAATGCCCCCCCAGGAGTGCCTAATTCACCTTGTTAAAAACTGTACCCTATGAGTTTCCCTGTGTGACTCTTCAATGCAGTCTTTAGACTGTGTCTCTTGTTTTCATACTCCTACTCTCAAATTAAACAATGTGTTTCTCCTTGAATTATGAGCAATTTTACAGTTGTTGGTACAAGAGATTATTTATGTAAGGCAACCAAGCCATCAAATTCCCAAACAACATCACGTTTGGCTTTTTACCATGTAAATATGTTCAACTGAACAGTTTACACAAAGACTACCATATCATATCAGTCTTCAGGGATCATTTGTTTTTCTGATATTGCACCGTACTAAAATAGCAGGCCCAAATACTCACAACTTGCCCTTTGCAAACCTTGTACAAGCAGTATAAAACTGCAAGAGTACCCTGGTATACGCAAATCTCTCAAGTTATGGGGAAAAGTGTGCAATCACGACTCAGACTCATAATTGAGTAACACTTACACACACATGTAGAACAATTTTAGAATTGGTTATTTTGTACAAAATATCAGTTCAGAATTTGCGCTTATAAACACAATGCATCAATAATAGCACTGGCTGGCCCGCTGTCTTCAAACCAATTGCAGACAAGTGCAATTTTGATCCTAGCTCAATTGATACATTCTAGTGGTCCCCTCATGGACAGCCAGCATTTTCAAAACATTGCCACTATAGAAATAAAGATAAACATGCTAGTAGACTGTCATCTGCCAAATACATAGCAGGGAGTCTTCATATGAAGAAGGTGAAATACACAGGGATGCAGCTGAATAAATGTACTGTTTATGAGCAAAGAACTTGTACCTTTTGGCTGTCATAAATGAGGGCATAGAGGGCGCTAGTTACAATGAACTGCGACTTCAGATCTCCATCCGTCAGACTGGTCAGGAATAGACGAACCAGCTTGTCTGTGTGTGCAAAGGTGAAAGAACACTTGCGCCGGTCACTTAAGCCCATACTTAAGACACGTTGATGCTGTTGTCATTTGAAACAAGTAGATTAGATAAGGAAATGTGCGCACCATAGTGGCTGCCAAGCCTAGAATGGTCCCAAGGGGGTTTGGCCGTAATGTGGCAATGGGGTGTATCTGGGTAAAATGTGAGTTTTATAATGCTTTCTATATGAGGGAGCTTTGAGGCAAAAAAACAAACAAAACATTCAACCAACTCTCAGATGCGCTAAAGTTTATGTTTCTTTATAATAAGAGTTTTCTTGAATCACTGTCACAACTTTGAGGTATACTTGACGGCAAAAGGGTGTATCTTTACATACATCCTGTTGCCATATAGAGCTAGCCAGAGAAGGAATGGTGAGCCTGCAGATACACACTTTTGCCATATGACGGACTAATGCGGCACTTGTCAGGTTTTGTTGACAGAAGGGTGTTTCTGGATAAAACTGACTCTAATTCTGCTGATGAATACAATGTAGTTGAGAAAACTAAAAAATGTCTTTGAAAAAAAGAAATTATAACATAGGGATATCAAGATACAAAACAGCACAGCACTGACACACAAAACTAGAAATATCACTGAAGGTGATTAATACCCCAGCCCCGTGACGACAGTCTTACCCAAGGAATGATCTTTCCTTGATCTTCTGCCATTTAAATGCCGTTACCATGGCAACGCAGCTTCCGACACGTCCGAAAAATATGTCTTGCACATCTTCCCACCAAGACTATTGTGTGTGCCACATTTCATAAGCTTTTGTCAAAAACTGAGGAAGTAGTTCAATCCACAAGATCTTTCCTTGATCTTCCGCCATTAATTTGCCATTACCATGGCAACGCAGCTTCCGACACGTCCAAAAAATATGTCTTGCACATCTTCCCACCAAGACCAATGTGTGTGCCACATTTCATGAGCTTCAGTCGAATACAGAGGAAGTAGTTCAATCCGCAAGTTCTTTCATTGATCTTCTGCCATTTATATGCCGTTACCATGGCAATGCAGCTTCCGACACGTCCGAAAAATATGTCTTCCACATCTTCCTACCAAGATCAAGGTGTGTGCCACATTTCATAAGCTTTGGTCCAAAAACTGAGGAAGTAGTTAAATCCGTAAGATCTTTCCTTGATCTTCTGCCATTAATATGCCGTTACCATGGCAACGTACTTTCGGGCACTGTCAAAAAATGCGTCTTGCACATCTACAACCAAAGGCACACATCTGTACCAAGTTTCATGGAAATTGGGCAAAAACTGAGGAAGTAGTTTGCAACACAAAATTTTCCATCATTTTGGCTCATAATATGTGAGCTGTTACCATGGCAACATACTTTTTGTCACTGTCAAGAAATGTGTCATGCTGACCTATATCCTAAGACAAACATTCAATATGAATTCCATGAGAATTGGAAGAACACTGATGAAGCAGTTTTGCCATGAAGCATTTTGCCCTATATTTTACCAATAACATGCCGTTACCATGGCAACGCACTTTTTGCCACTGCGGAAATATTTCTCTTGCACATTAACATATTCAGATGAACATCTGTACCTAATTTCATAAAAATTGATCAAAAACTGTGGGAGGAGTTCGCGACGCAAGATTTGTACCCATTTTTGCCCATAATATGCCGTTACCATGGCAACGTACTTTTGGGTACTGTCAAAAAATACGTCTTGCACATCTACAACCCAAGGCACACATCTGTGCCAAGTTTTATGGGAATCGGTTGAAAACTGAGGAAGTAGTTCGCGACGCAAGATTTGCAACGGACCGACCGACCGCCCGACCGACCGCCTGACCGACCGCCCGACCGTCCGCTGATTCCTATATAACCCCTTCAAACTTCGTTTGGCGGGGGTATAAAAAGAGAAAACAGGAATCAAAACTCCCAAAAGAAGAAGAACAAAAACAAATATAGCTGTCGGTCCTGACCATTGGACAGTAGCCTCGTCCGGTTGACCGCTAGGTAGCAGAGGTTGTGGAGGACCAGTAGGGCTGGACGGTGAAGACTAGCTGCTGGACACTGGGCAAAGTCACTGAGAAGATCCAGGCTTCCTAAAAGAAACAAAGAAAAAAAAAAAGAAACACCAACAAATAAACAAGAAAATATATTATGAGCAAGAGGTATTACAGGTATTTCTTTTTTTTTACCTGGCAGGAATATAGTTAAACATACACAGAGGCCCAGTGTACATGAGAGGTGCATTTTGTTTTGAACAGTAATTATCTTTGATTGCAACTACCCTAGCAACAGTCCAATTTGGGGTGGAAGTGTTCCCATTGTGCTGTTGAGTGACGTTAATCCATATCAATTTAATATGCTGGCAAGTTGTTTGTGCAACAGGCCAGAGATTCTGAATGGATGGAAGAGTCGACTTTCATTTTCAGAATGCATTCCACAAGTCATATTTTGAAAAGAAACAAAAAATGATCTGGGGAAAAAACAAAAAACAAACCTGTATTACTTTTTAATACATTTGTACACTGTAGACCAAAAGTCAGCGCAAGTTGCACTTGTCAAGTAAAATGCAAACACCATATGTCATCGTTGGACATTATCTTAATGCTGTTTAGAAAGAATTCTACATGATGACAGGTTTTCCACTCCAGTTCGAGAGATCTGTCTCACAGAAAAACCTTGAAGGTGTTGCAAAATTAGTCTTACGGTACAGCGTATGAATGGAGAAGAGTTGTCATGACAGTAGACTGCATAAAGATCTCCTGCTTTGTAATTTTTTTTTTTAATTCAGTAGAAAGCTATTAGCTCTGTGTATGGAAAAGAGTCCAACGCACAAAGCCTTCCATGATACATTGCCCTCTGTTGGTTATCAGGTTACTTGGTCTTTGTCATATCATTCTCAGTATCATCTAGAAATTGCCAAACTTGGTATGCAGTCAGACAAGTCAAAGATGCCTGTAATGCAAAGTCAAGGAGTTAAAGATATTACACAGATTGTACAGGAATTGAGGTGATTTGAACTTCATCAATTCTTACATTTCCCTAATACATCTGGGGGGGGGGGGGGGGCATTTCATCAAGCGTTTTGTCAGATATTTTCTCTGACAAATTTGCTCTCAGTCAATCAGATGCAAGGATTTCAGTAGTTTATAACAGTTTGTCAGAAAAAAAAATATCTGACAAAATTCTTCATGAAATGCCATCCTCACGAAACCACAGTGACTAGAGCCCCCTTGATATTGATTAACCCAATAAGGAAAAGTCGATTTTGCTACAACCTACACTTCCCACAGACACCTGCCTCAGTATTGGGGGGGGGGGGGAGGGGGGACTAGTCTTCAATGGTTTAATCTTAATACTGAAAACTTCTCACACCCAAACCAACTTCTCTATCATCCAAAGATTAATGAGCACATCCCTACATCAAATATTTGGAACATTTGTCAGGGGGATGCCTACGACCAAACATCAATTAGGCCACGAAACCAAGTTAGGTCAATGGAAAATTCATAACCACAATGGAATTCCATGGAGCTATTTTCTTCTTACCAATACATCTTTTGATCTAAAAAGAAGAAAAAAAAAAGAACAAGATAAGTGACTAGAAAAACTTGTCTCATATTTTTGTGGTCAGAATATGATTTATGCCTCCCCAGGGACTGGTAGTATCGCTGGAAGCGAGAGTGATGGTTGAGAGGTGGGGGGGGGGGGGGGGGGCTATTCCTGGGGTATGGAGGGTGCTGGGACCAATGACCTGGCTTTGGTTAATCATTGCCACAATCATTTACAGCATACGGGCACATTACCCTCTTGCAATCACTTCACAGAACTTTAAAGGACAAGTCCACCTTCGTATACATGTGGATTAAGTGAATGCAACAATATTAGTAGAACACATCAATGAAAGTTTGGGGATAAAAGTTGTTTTTTAAAGTAATTGTGCAGTAACTACTGGATGAGAGCAAGACTATTACAGTGTATGATGTCACATGCATAGAACAACATAAGAAAAATATAAAGAAAATTTCCACAAAATTTTATTCTTTGAAAAAAGTGCACATTTCCTCGACTTGTCAGAGATGTACACTGTATGTTATTAAAAAGGGTAATATTATTCCCCTGCCTTCTGACAGAGGCAAGTCAAGTGTTCTTTTATAATACGAGAAAAGCGAAAATATGTTGAAATTTCTTCATATTTTCTTATTAGCATTTTACACGTGTGACATCACAAGCTGCAGTAGTCTTCTCATCCAGCGGTGACTGAGCTGAAATTTCAAAAATTCATAACTTTTGAATGGATTTTCCTCAAATTCGCACTGATGCGTGCTACTAATATTGCTACCGTATTCACTCAATCCACATGTCCATGAAGGTGAATTTGTCCTTTAATCTTGTACTCCTGTAGCATTTTGAGAACATGCACATACATTATCTGCATGCCGACTGTGCAAAAAAAAAGAAAAAATGATTTTGCAACCTTTCCTTTGAGTTTTTTTGTTCTGTTTCTCATTCCAGAGATTATTCTACACTCTCATTCATAATTGCTATTACTGTTACCATGACAGCAATATCATATGACCAGGAGTTTGTTGTATCTACACACAAATCCATCCATCCATCCACTTCATGAGTTTTATCTCATCTGCCCTTTGTAAAAAGAAAAAGTGACTTGAAAATAAACAAGGAGTCCATGTCATACAAACAGGTTTAGTGGGTATAACTAAATTGTCTCTCAAAAATGATGAATACAGTTTGTGAGCAGTGATAGATATATGCATGCATATTTAACAATTTAAGACTGGGGCATATTTGCGTTTGAATGAAAAACTGGAAATTTCACAATTTCACGTGCAAACTATGTGGCAAGTTACATGGGGATGACATCATCACTTCACTATTTGCATATTCATGTTGACTGTTCAAGAACTGTTTCCTGAAAAATCAGCAGAACTTCAAAATGTCATAACTTCCTTATTTTTCATTCAATTAAGAACAAATTAACATTGATGTGCTCAGAAAATTTTACTCTTTTTTTTTCAGACTGACTTTCAACTGCAGTGGAATTCCCCTTTTAACTCTTTGCTTGTTCAATATATACATGAAAAATGATGATGATGATGATGATGATGATGATGAGATGTCAATACAGTAACAATAACAATGAATTTGACGATATCAATGATTTCGAGAAAAATAAAACATTCTTGCTGCTTCACATACAACCCAATTATGTTGAAATCATGGCAAGTGTGAACAAGACCTGACTTTGTACACACTTACTCAGTACTCAAGAGGCTATGAAACGGGACAAACATTCAAAGAAAAAATGCTTGTACTATTCCTAAGGATACTACCCACCAAAATCATATTTCCAAAGAAAAGAAGAAGAAGAAAAAAAAAAACTTACATAAAAAAGGTCACTCCCCTTTCTTTTGGTTGTAAACTCCTCCAAAAATAAAAGCATGGATGTTGATTAGCATCTAGGTCCAGTCTTTGTTAGGTAAGAGCGTGTGATGAGCTTTGACAGGTATTCTATGTGGTGTGAATGCATCCAGCAAATAAACCATTTTATTAGTTACTCCATAATCTCCACCAACTCCCTCGACAGCTATCTTGCATCTTACTACGGTTAAACTCTTCCCGCCTTAGTTTCATGATTTGAAATAAAAACCCAACCATCCCTGGTTTATTGGTACAGTCCATTGCCTTTGGCAGGTGTCAACACAAAGAAGAAGAAATTCTGTGTTAAAAAAGAAAAAAGAGCAAAACACGACTGGGGAAAAGATGTAGGGGATTCCAGATGGGTATCAAGAATCGTTTCCTTCTTGGTGTTAACCGCAACAGCCACTAGATTCTGCAAGACACAATAGTCACCTTTACACTTTCTCTGACCTCAGCTTCTCAAACAAGAGACCCGCGGGTCTAGCGCTCACCTGAGTATCGCAAGTTCACCTTTCACGCAGTCACTAATCTAAATTATTCACAGCTCTACCAAAATTTGACCAGGCATTCTGAAGTAGAAGATGAAAATGTACAATAAGGGCCCAAATTTTTAAAGATTCCTTAATTTGGGGAATTGGGGGCCCCCTGGGGCCCTCTGGGTGGGGCATGGTGCCCATTTTGATAAATTGAGATCCTGACCCCCTAAGGATGCTACCTGCCAAGTTTGACGAAAATCTATCGTGAGGTTTTCAGGAAGAAGATGACAATGTACGATTCAGGCCCCCATTTGGACCTTCCTAACCAACCCCCCCCCCCACCCCCCCCCCCACCCCTGCCCCCAAGAGGGGCACCCCTGGATCTCCTATGAACAAACTCAAAACTACAGTCATTAATGTACTCACTCATAGTATTATCTTAGCTGTATAACTTCTGATTCTAGAGAAAATTTTTAACGATTCCTTCATTTGGGGGGGTTTGGGCCCCCCTGGGGGCCCCCTGGGTGGGACATGGTGCCCATTTTAACAAATTGAGATCCTAACCCCTTAGGGATGCTACCTGCCAAGTTTGGTGAAAATGGGTCATGGGGTTCTAAAAAAGAAGATAAAAATGTACAATTTAGGCCCCATTAGGACCCCTCCTCACCTCCCTCCCCTGGGTCCCAAGGGGGGCACCCCTGATTCTGCCATGAACAAACTTGAAACTGCAGTCATCAATGTACTAACTCATAGTATTAACTTAGCTCCATCACTTCTGGTTCTAGAGAAGAAGATTTTTAAAGATTCCTTAATTTTGGGGGATTTGGGCCCCCTGGGGGTCCCCTGGGGGCCCCCTGGGTGGGGCATGGTGCCCATTTTAACAAATTGAGTTCCTAACCCCCTAGGGATGCTACCTGCCAAGTTTGGTGAAAATGGGTCATGGGGTTCTCAAGAAGAAGATGAAAATGTACAATTTAGGCCCCATTAGAACCCCTCCCCACCCCCCTCCCCTGGGTCCCAAGGGGGGCATCCCTGATTCTGCCATGAACAAACTTGAAACTACAGTCATCAATGAACTAACTCATAGTATTAACTTAGCTCTATCACTTCTGGTTCTAGAGAAGAAGATTTTTAAAGATTCCTTAATTTTGGGGGGTTTGGGCCCCCCTGGGGGCCCCCTGGGTGGGTCATGGTGCCCATTTTAACAAATTGAGTTCCTAACCCCCTAGGGATGCTACCTGCCAAGTTTGATGAAAATCGGTCTTGGGGTTTTCAAGAAGAAGATGAAAATGTAAAAAGTTTACGCACGACGCACGACGCACGACGGACGACGGACGACGGACGACGGACGACGGACGACGGACGACGCACGACGCACGACGGACGCCGGACGAAGGGCGATCGCAATAGCTCACTTGAGCCTTTGGCTCAGGTGAGCTAACAAGAGACCCGCGGGTCTAGCGCTCACCTGAGTATCGCAAGTTCACCTTTCACGCAGTCACTAATCTAAATTATTCACAGCTCTACCAAAATTTGACCAGGCATTCTCAAGTAGAAGATGAAACTGTACAATAAGGGCCCAAATTTTTTAAGATTCCTTAATTTGGGGGGGGGGGGGGGATTGGGGCCCCCTGGGGCCCTCTGGGTGGGGCATGGTGCCCATTTTTATAAATTGAGATCCTGACCCCCTAGGGATGCTACCTGCCAAGTTTGATGAAAATACATCATGAGGTTTTCAGGAAGAAGATGAAAATGTACAATTCAGGTCCCCATTTGGACCTTCCCAACCAACCCCCCCCCCCCCCTGCCCCCAAGAGGGGCACCCCTTGATCTCCTATGAACAAACTTGAAAATACAGTCATTAATGTACTCACTCATAGTATTATCTTACCTCTATAACTTCTGATTCTAGAGAAGATTTTTAAAGATTCCTTCATTTTGGGGGTTTGGGGCCCCCCTGGGGGCCCCCTGGGTGGGGAATGGTGCCCATTTTAAGAAATTGAAATCCTAACTCCCTAGGGATGCTACCTGCCAAGTTTGGTGAAAATGGGTCATGGGGTTCTCAAGAAGAAGATAAAAATGTACAATTTAGGCCCCATTAGGACCCCTCCTCACCCCCCTCCCCTGGGTCCCAAGGGGGGCACCCCTGATTCTGCCATGAACAAACTTGAAACTACAGTTATCAATGTACAAACTCATAGTATTAACTTAGCTCTATCACTTCTGGTTCTGGAGAAGAAGATTTTTACAGATTCCTTAAGTTTGGGGCGTTTGGGCCCCCTGGGGGCCCCCTGGGTGGGGCATGGTGCCCATTTTAACAAATTGAGTTCCTAACCCCCTAGGGATGCTACCTGCCAAGTTTGGTGAAAATGGGTAATGGGGTTCTCAAGAAGAAGATGAAAATGTACAATTTAGGCCCCATTAGAACCCCTCCCCACCCCCCTCCCCTGGGTCCCAAGGGGGGCACCCCTAATTTTGCCATGAACAAACTTGAAACTACAGTCATCAATGTACTAACTCATAGTATTAACTTAGCTCTATCACTTCTGGTTCTAGAGAAGAAGATTTTTACAGATTCCTTAATTTTGGGGGGTTTGGGCCCCCCTGGGGGCCCCCTGGGTGGGGCATGGTGCCCATTTTAACAAATTGAGTTCCTAACCCCCTAGGGATGCTACCTGCCAAGTTTGATGAAAATCGGTCTTGGGGTTTTCAAGAAGAAGATGAAAATGTAAAAAGTTTACGCACGACGCACGACGGACGACGGATGCCGGACGAAGGGCGATCGCAATAGCTCACTTGAGCCTTTGGCTCAGGTGAGCTAACTAGCGAAAAAGCCTCTATTCTAACACCTGAATATTTTTTTTCTCTCTCTGAGCAATCTCTCTCCTATGACATCATTTCACACAAACTCTGCTGCGATGCCATGCCATCCGCGAGCATCACGTCACCAGATTAATGACATTAATCCCAGATGTACATGTATGACATAATGATGGTGGAAGTACAGCAGACAACTGCTGATGGACAAACTGTATTGCAATAGAAACTAAGGCAAGATGAATTGAAAATCAGTGAAAACTCTTCTTTCACACCTCACCTTAAAGGACAAGTTCACCTTCATAAGCATAAGGATTGACAAAATGCAACAATATTAGTAGAACACATCAGTGAAAGTTTGAGGAAAATTGCACAATCGATGCAAAAGTTATGAATTTTTAAAATTTTTGTGTTGGAACCGCTGGATGAGGAGACTACTACAGTTTGTGAGTCATATGCGTACAACAGTATAAAGAAAATATAAAAGAAAATTCAACATATTTTCACTTTTTTGGCATAATAAAAGTGCACTTGACTTGCCTCTTTCTAAAGGCAGGGGGAATAATATTACCCATAACATTTGTCGGTAACGAGTCAGGGGAATGTGTACTTTTTTCAAAAAATGGAATTTTGTGAAATTCTCTTTATATTTTCCTTATATTGTTGTACGCATGTGACATCTAAGTTATTCATACACTGCAGTAGTCTTCTCATCCAGCGGGTACTGCACAAAAACTTCAAAAATTCATAACTTTTGAACGGATTGTCTGATTTTCCTCAAACTTTCAATGATACGTTCTACTAATATTGCTACATTCTCTCAATCCTTATGTTTATGAAGGTGAACTTGTCCTTTAAAGGCATAATTTACCATTTGCAGATGTAACAAAATCTAGCTTTAGTGCTTCAAAATAGTTCTAAAATGTGAGTTAGACATAGAAACAACCATTGCAAAACATTTAATCAGGATAACCAATGATAAGCATTGTTAATTATACAGAATGTGAACAATATTTATAATAGAATTGTTTCTAGACTAAACAATCTACAGTTATGGTTTAATGAGAAACACAGTGATTTTGACCTATATTTTAGGTTTTATTGCAATATGTTTATTATGATAGGATATTTTGTGATACACATATGCATCAAATGTGGTAACTCCAAAATATTTAAAATCACTGCTCCCAAAGGGGTAAACTGTACCTTTAAAGGGACTGTATAGTACTGGTTGAGGTGGGGATTCATGTTTTGAACATTTCTAAGTGACATAATGAGAACCCTCTTGAAATATGAAAGAGCATGTAATTTTAAGAAGGATTCAACATTTATTTGATGAAAATTGGTTTTCAAATGGCTGAGATATCCAAAAAATGATTAATAATAAAAGGCGACAAGCCACGCCTTTTATCAGGATCTCTTTGTTTCACCTTTTTTTGATATCTCAGCCATTTCAAAACAGATTTTCATCAAATAAACTTTTGATACCCTTTAGAATTGCATGCTCTTTGACATCTCATAGAGTGGTTTCTGAATATCTCACAAAACGCTAAAAGCTAAATCCTCACCTTAACCAGAACTGTACACATCCTTTAAAGCGGGTATAGTCAACGTTTTGCACACACACACACACAGACAGACAGACAGACAGACAGACAGACAGACAGACAGACAGACAGACAGACAGACAGACACACAGACAGATATATGATGTCAAATGCCATCTTCAGACACAATCAAAAGCCAGTTGGGGGGGGGGGGAATGAAAATAGAAGGCATCCCCCAATCAACCAAAGGCTAAACTGTCCTGAACTTTTGACTCTTGTGAGTGACCTCTTTAGGAAGGCTCCCTTCCTAGAAATGCACGAGACTTCCTATATCTGACCACAGGGTCAATACATAAGAGTAAGATTGATTAAGAAAGTCTCTAGTCAATCAACACGTGTTGCACTAAACTTGAAACACACAGAACACCTTGAAGTATCGAATACAGTCGTTTAATGAATCACCTCGAATTCTATCCAGGCACTACTATTTTCTTCTTTTTTTTTCTCTCTCTCTCTTTTTTTGGTCCAAGGGAGATCGAAAGGGAATATAACATCACTGTCTAAATATGAGGACCTGCATGTGACTGTAAACATCAAGAAAACTTGTTAAAGAATTAAGGTGAACAATTAAAGCATGGATTTAAAAGAAAGATTATCAGGTAAGTCAAGGCTCATAGAATAATAACAAACATAAAGTGGACTCTTGTTGTAAATAACAAAGTCTTCAGGACTGGCAGTTTTCTTTCGTTACATCGAAAGTTGGTTATAACCGAGCAGTAAAGCATACAAAGAGATTTACATGATGATAATTTTGGGACTTAAATTTTTACTTTGTTGTAACAAGAATATTGTAATATCCATGTTTACTATAACGGTAGCAGACTGTATTGGTTGCAATAATGGTATATAACTGATGCGCTTATATAAAGCAACAGCAATAATGGTGGACATTTCTGATGACCTCAGGTCTGTATAACGAGACTACTCTCTCCTCCAAAACAAGGAAAAGTAGAAATTACGCGGTGCGTAATATATGTCCCCGCCGGAAGTAGCATTTTGTAACAAAATGTGCAATATAGGTAAAAAATCAAGGTCAAAGGTCAAAGAAGTCAAAGGTCAAAATTCTGTGTAGAAGTTTTGAAGCCCTCACCTAGTGCCATCACATAAAGCAAATGGAATCGAAATTGGGTTAGAAATGGCGAAGGAGTAGCATTTTGTAGCCAATGTACAATATAGGTCAAAAATCAAGGTCAAAGGTCAAAGAAGACAAAGGTCAAAATTCTGTGTAGAAGTTTTGAAGCCCTCACCTAGTGCTATCACATAAAGCAAACGGAATCGAAATCGGGTTAGAAATGGCGAAGGAGTAGCATTTTGTAGCAAAATGCAGAATATAGGTCAAAAATCAAGGTCAAAGGTCAAAGAAGTCAAAGGTCAAAATTCTGTGTAGAAGTTTTGAAGCCCTTAACTAGTGCCATCATATAAAGCAAACGGAATCGAAATCGGGTTAGAAATGGCGAAGGAGTAGCATTTTGTAGCAAAATGTACAATATAGGTCAAAAATCAAGGTCAAAGGTCAAAGAAGTCAAAGGTCAAAATTCTGTGTAGAAGTTTTGAAGCCCTCACCTAGTGCCATCACTTAAAGCAAATGGAATCGAAATCGGGTTAGAAATGGCGAAGGAGTAGCATTTTGTAGCAAATGTACAATATAGGTCAAAGGTCAAGGTCAAAGGTCACAACTGAAATTCTGTGTAGAAGTTTTAAAGCTCCCATGTAGTGCTATCATATAAAGCAAACAGAATCAAAATTGGCTCATAAATGACAGAGAAGTAGCAAATTGAACATTTTGATCACACACGGACGCACACACGGACGGACGCACGGACGGACGCACGGACGCACAGACACACATACGTACGGAGCCCTTTCATAGTCCCCTGCTCGAACTCGTTCGGCGGGGACAATAAGCCCTGGACAAAGAGGTATGGAGGAAGGTTTTTGTTCTCAGAATTTCTGCCAGGAGGAACAAAGAATATCACCCCCTTCCTCCCTGGAGACTCTTCTGCGAGCTCCCAAGTCTCCTGGGGCTTGACTTTACAGCCCCATTTGCGCTTTGTCCCAGGAGGAAGTAAGGGAAGGGATCAAACCCACAGGTAGGTAGATAGATTCTCCCTCAAATATCACAGAATTAGGCAAATATCAACCCCTCTCTCCCCATCTCATTTGCCTACCTACTCTGCTAAAGGGGACAAAAACCTATTAAAATAATTATGATAAAATGAAATATCCTAAACCAGTCTTCCCGTCTTTCCTTTGTCTGTTTCCCCCCCCCCCCCCCCCACCAAATTTGTAAACATAATAATTCTTGTTCTTTCTTCATTCTCTGTTTGCTGCAAAGGAAGAAGAAGTGGAATCAAACAGCACATCATTTATTTGACTTTCTGTCTGCACCATTTTGAGTACAAGCAACATTTTATCTTAAAGCTTTGATCTCATCAATGTATAAATTTCACACTATACACTGCCACTCAGATTTCTTGCATGTTTGCTATGTCATCCAATTGTTTAATAACATCCTAGGTAGTTCAGTCATTGCTGCATTCACTCAATCCACACATACATATTTGGATTTCACATTTCATGAATCACATTTCAGTTATCAAATGAAATTTTGGATTGAATGTGTCTCAAGAAAAAAAAAAAGGACAGAAATCCTACGAGGCATACAGTGCTTTGTTCAATATCTTCAGCCGAAACTTTGTCCTTTTTCTCTCTCTTTCTTCTCTGTCCTAAAAATATATTTGGGAGGAAAACACATTCCCTTCACTACTTAACGATGTTATCATAACTGAATCTGTTTGAATAGTAAACAACTTGTTTTATCAAGGGGGAGGGGGAGAGGAGGAAGCATGTCAAATTTCCAAAGATGGGGGTGAGGCAGTCTCTAAAAAGTCTGGAAATCTACCCGACATTTACTTCTAACGGACCCCTATCTAACCCTAATAGGGCCACCGGAGGGGGGATCTGCCTCCCCTCTTGATGTTTCGCGCAATAATTCTGCAACGCGAGAAGACCTCGCTTTAAGGCTTTTTGACTTTTTTCTTTCAAGTCTCGCGCAACTTATGAGACCAAATTTGCAACATCCACGCATACCATTATGAAGCCACGCCCGATTTCATAACAGCATGTCATCCCCAAAACAGGCACAATTATGTACTTTTGTGTACATTCACTGTGGAAAACAGTGCTCTGTCATTAAACTCATAAAAATCTCACTATTTTTACTATTCATCACTTTGATTGATTCATTTTATGCTAATTATGGAATAAAGGTGGTCCATGACAATTTTCATTGAAAAAAAAAGATAAACAAGTAAAAAAACACAGAAATACATAAGAAAATCCAAAACAAAAAATACATAAGAATTTAAATGACTTCTGCTTGTTTTTATGATGTAAAAATTTAGAATATGTTAAAACAGATACACAAATAAAAAAGAGACTCTCAATGCTTTTAATCAGTGTTTAACAGGCTAAAATTAGATGTTGGTCTTAATTTGCATAATTAATTGATTAGAATTAGAAATTGATAATTCAAAAAATATCACGATACAATCTTGTAGATTACAACAAGGGTGTCGCGTGTGCCAAATAAATTTCATTGAGATCTCACCACTAATGGCTGAGATCTCAGGAAGGGGGGGGGGGGCAGAATCAGCCCCCCATAGCCCCCCATAGCACAGCCAAAAAAAAAAAAAAAAGCCTGGCTTGTTTAGGGTTAACCTGTGATGACAGAACACTATTTCACGCACACAAGTAAACAAAGTTTTGCATCCTGCATGGTCACGCGCGTGACCAAATGACCTCAGATAAAATTCAATTAGGATGTGGTCTGGTAGTAAAACCAATGTCACTAGATTCTATTATGAGAGGCATTCATCCCCCTGCTAAGAAGGGACTAGACACATCAGGGGAAAAGATCTTTAAATGTTGACCTGGAAGTCAAACGAGTGTGAAGCAGGTATTGGTCAGTGGGTCCTGGCAAAAGTTTGGCCTTTTGTCACATTGAGATATCCTTCTCTCCTTACAAAGCAAGGCAAATAATGACCAGTGGGGGTGTTTCATAAAGCTGTTCGTAAAGTTACGAATGACTTACGAGCAACTGGTGATCAGTTCTTGTGCTAAATTGTGAAAATTCTGATAAGTATAGCACATCAGAACTGATCACCAGTCGCTCGTAAGTTGTTTGTAACTTTACAAGCAGCTTTATGAAACAGGGCCCTGGACAGATGAAAAAGAAAGCAGATATTGTGTGTAAGTACAAAAGCTCAGGGAACATTTGTTGTTTCAGATTTCGTGATTAATTCAATTCATCTTGTGACTACGCAGTGGAGGAGAAAACATCAGTGTGATTTCAGGACACAACAAGATTATACAGAACATTGAACCAGATCCTTGACACAAAAAAGGATGCATGCAAGGAATTTGACTGATTGAATTACAGGTTGTTTTTTCAATTATGTTATTTTTACTTCAGTGTGTATCTTGTATCCTAGAGGGGAAATCGGATGATGGCAAAATCTCAGCACTGCAGTATGAAGAAGGGGCATCTCAGACTTTCCTCGCAGAATTTTGAGGGAGCATATACATATAAATCACAAGTTTTTTTTGACCAAATTTTGACAAATTTTTTATCTCTGGCATCAACTTAAAGCCATCGGTCTGAACTCTATATTTTCTCTCTTTCTCTGGATCGCACCAATCACTTGACTTTAAATGCTTCCAGATTTTAGCAGCTCAAATAAGATATCATAAAAAGAGTCAAGAATCTAGACTAATTGTTTGTAGTATGGTCTGACAACGGTTCGGGAACTGGTACGCTCTGGGGAATGGGGACTGAAAGCAACTGCTGCATATCACGAAGTCAGGTTATAAACAATGCAGGGGAGGTTGCAAAGAGCCAGCAAACCAGATTTGGTTGACTAAAAAATCTTCACATACAGACCTCAGGGAAAATCAAAAGTGGTGATGACATCAAGATTGCACAGAAAGAGAAAAAATGGATAGCAAAATAAATCAGTTGTCCTCATAGACTATTTTCAGATTTCTTGAAAGCTCTCCAACCAACAATATCCATGGCAACCAGGGGAGCTTGCTGAAGGTTTGCCTGGGATTTGCCTGACAGTACAGCACCTAATTAATGCATGCTAGGCAGACTTTATTTTGCAGAAACAATAGTTCAAGCAGGTTTAGAATGAAATGGTTGCCAGTCATCAAATGTTTAGGTCCAACACACTCACACAAGCATGTAAGTTCACATGGCACACCCAAACTTAAATTTAACTTACAGTTACATGTAGCTACCTTTGATGAAAGTGGCGTCCAATAGGCCTCTAACTGTATTTAGGGACCATGTGAATGGAACTTGTATTTATAACAATAATTCTTGTGGTTAGCATGTGTGCAGGTCAATAGTTAGGGCAGCCCGTGTGAAACGTTATTGTTAGCGGGCCCATGCATATGCATGCGACAACAGGCTTGTGGATAGCTTGAATGACCCCTGAGAGCACTGAATTCCTTCCCATTAACCTATTGAGGATGAGTCCCGAGAATACTCGGGCAGGTGTCTATGGGAAATATGTGTTATAGCAAAATCAGTCCATCCTCAACAAGTTGATGAACACCTGCGCACAAAATGCTTGGTATGCATGAAATGGGGGTCATTACATGCGACGCATTGCACTTCAGGATCTTGTCGAGTGTTGCTCGTCGTTTATAGCTAACTATGGGTCCTATCATCGATGGTAGGCACTGTATGAATGTAACTCGTACCATAGTTACAATTTAGAAGCAAATTAGAAGCAAATTTGCCTATTGTCAATGATAGCATGCAAGTGGGGACACGGCTTTTGAAGTGTACAAGGAAACCAGCAAGATAGACAATAAAGAGCAGGACTTACCTGGAATGCGCATGACCATCTGCTGCCCCTCCATGGCAAAGGTCAAGTTGGCAAACAGCTGTAGCCAGAGGGCGGCATACTGGTTCAAACTACTGGTTGCCTTGGTCTGCTTGGAGCTGCGGGGTGGGGCGACCTTGGTGAAGGATGAAAGGAACCCACTCTGCAGGGAAATAGATCAAATAAAAAAAAAACTTATGATAACAAAAGAAAAGTACTTTTGAGAATACAAAAGAAGAGAGTACATCCTACACTTTGTAATGTGTGCATCCACTTTGCATCGGAAACTGCATTTCATGGTGCTTCTTGCAGATCCTCTCCCACTCAGTTTCATATTTCTATTTCATGCACTATGGATACCCTGATTATTATATAATTTGTTTTGTAATCAGTGAAAAACTGGTAAACAAAAAAGGAAAATAAGAGAAAAGCAAATTATGATTGGAAAACGGTAAAAATGAATTCTTTCCCCTGTACACTGAAATGTGATAAATTATATTTCTCTTTCCAGCAAAGGACATGTGGTTCAAATGCAGAGTAAGGTAGAAGATGTAAGAACACAATGTACATGTACATACTTGACTGCAAAACCTGGTGAACAATGAATGTCCTTGGAAATAATCACAAGATTTCTTGGAATTTGGATTGTGATGCTGATTGTGTTCTTTAGAGAGATTTTTATGTCCATACTGGGTATAAATCTCAAGATTTGGATTGTGACGCAAATCTCGCGACTTGCATCCCGCTACTTTGCGTCAGTGTGAATCTCACAGTACCACAGCCCCACCACCGCACCACCTCCACGAGCTCATCTCACCTTCCAGAGGACGTTCCTGCACTCTCCGAACCACACCACGTTGCCGAGCGTGGCGTAGAGACTCCGCAGCAGGGGAGAGGGGCCTCCCTGCTTCTCGGCCTTCGACCTCTCCCTCTCCGTCAGCTTCATGAGGTAGTGCAAGATTGAGTTGCCCGTCTGTCCGGGGCTGCTCGATGCGATGGCTGCACACACTATCAAGGAAAATATTAATAAAAGATGGAGTGAAGGCCAACTTTTATGGTTGGAAGACCACAAAGCCTGCTTGCAGCTAGCTCACATCTTGGTCAAAACATGTACACATTTCTTCTCAATTATAGGTCAATATGATCTCACTCATCGAATAACGCAATTCTACACCAAGTTCGAGACGGCTTTATATCAGGCGTCATATCCACTAGACAACCTAGATTCCGCTTGATAGCCAGTGATGGTTCTGATCCTGTATAGCTGCAGGTACTGCATAAATCATTAAGATCAATGATTTTTGCATCAAGTTGAAGGGCAATTTGTCAATCAGTTGCAATATAATCAAGTGATGTAAGAGTCATTAATTTGAAGAAATTATGCAGTACCCGCTGCTATACAGGGCTCATAACCACCACTGCCAGTTGGGTAGAAGCCCAGTGGTCTAGTGGATATGACTGGCAAAAGCACAGTGACCTTTGACCCTGACCTGTGACTTTTTTCCCAACTCTCATATCATGAAATTAATAGTCAATTATTTTTATCCTTCCCACTAAAATATATTACAAATGAACATTCCACGATGATGAGACAAGTAAATGGCAATCCTTCAAGAACAGCCTCAGTGTGTAATTTTGGAAAACATTACATCAATCATATAAGTTACATTATGATTATGATGATTTTTACAAAATACTCGAACAAACATCAAAGTAAATTGACTCTTGACAAGAAATTCACCACAGTCAAAATGATACTGTAAAACGAGGAATGTTCGCTTGCATTTTAGTTTCGCAAATGTCACCAGAGCCAAGATTCACGAAATTAAAAAGCACACAAAAGTTCTTGTCTACACTATATGCATTGAATGTCAGTGGCAATTTGCAAGAAATTTAATGCCGCGAAAAAGGTCATCGGCTCCAATCACGAAAATTTCATGCCGCGAATATATCATGTTTTACAGTACTCTCACGTTACCACACAATGTAAGATTCAGAAGACCACACTGTAGCACACTCGCATTGGGCAAAGCTACTGTTTTTTCCATCCTTTTAAAAATCTCTAATTGAATATTAAGCCTTGACCCAATCATCATACTTCCTAAATACCCAGACCGCATCCCTAATCCCTTGCTTACATTGCATATTTTCTCATCAAATCTTATTTATGTTTAACGTTCTCCAGGTGCGCTTGATGATCAGTTGAGGTAGACAAGATTTGATTACTGTGATGACACATGACTGGCAGACTATCACTGAGTAGAATCAGTCTTTGCTATAGATAGGTAGTAGTTCTTACTTCAGCACATGCCAACTTTTTTTTAATGCTCACCTAGTACCTTATTTCTATATATACTCCAATTGTGGGGGGGGGGGGGGGTTGCCATATACTTGCCTTGAATAGCAGGACAATAATATACAAAAAATTGCACAAGAGTTCTATATTCTATTAAAAGAACATGTTTCTTGCAACTGACATATGTAAAGCACAATATTATTCCCTCTGCCTTCACAAAGAGGTATGCTAAGTGCAATTTCTTAATGCAAGAAAAAAGAAAATATGTTAAATTCTCTTCACATTTTCTTTGTGTATTGTTGTCCATGTGTGATATCAAAAATTGTTATAGTCTTCTTATCTACCAATGGCTGTTGTCAAACCTTTAAAAAGTCATAAATTTTGAAGGAATTGTCCTATTTTCCTCAAACTCCACTGATGTGGTCTACTAATATTTCTGCATTCACTCAATCCACATATTTGTTTTTCATTCCCTTTTGATATTTACGACACTATTATACATATAAGTCTGCGAAATGTGTATGGAAGCAAATAAAAACAAAAATGAAACAAAATAAAGCAGAGACAGATCCAGAAATTAAATATAGTATGGGGGGGGGGGTGGAATCAACAAAACAAATTGTCAGATAGGATATCATATTACATCAGTCTTACCTGTTGGGCAGTGGGCAGTATAGGTGGTGAGGAGAGACAGTGTGGTGGACATCAGCTCTTGGTCCAGTCCCAGCCAGGCCCACAGCTTGTGAAGGACCAGGCCTAGCCCCGCCTGGTGGGCTGCAATCTGTGGACCATGCATGCATCAAAAAAGAATATCAAACAAGAGTGTTGACAGGTCTCTTTTCAGAAAAAGTAAGATTCCATTCCACATTCCAACTTGATGAAGTGAAAGGACACAAACGGAATGATTCATCAAAATCAGGGCATCTGGACAGCATTTCACAAAACCTGTCTGTCAATGACAACTATTTTAAGCCAATGAAATCCTTGCATCTGATTGGGTGAGCGTAAATCTGTCAGTGAAAATCACTGAAATGAAATGCCCTCCAGATGAGAAAGCTAGCAGTATTAGTGTCACCTGTTTTCATCTGGGCATTCGTTGCAACAACATGGCTGCCAACATTTGCCCATCAATATCAGGAAGATTCCAAAGTGCAATCAGGAGATACTTGCCCATTACATGCATCTCAGTGGGCAATTGTAAATCCCCAAATCAGGAACGTTTTTATATTCTCTTGTCAAGGCACGGAGGAGATATCTTAACTTTTCAGTGAGCCTTCTGCAGAATCAGGAAGCTCCTGCAATCACATATCCAAATTCAGTGATCCCTTTGATTTCAAAATTGTTGCACAACTTTGATATTGTGTGTGTGTGTGTTGAGGGGGGCGGGGAGAGGGAATGGTTCAGCCTTTTCTTTTCCTTTAACATATAATGTCCATAACTGGAAGTGACCTGTATGAAAATACTTGTGTAGGATATTGGTTTTAAGGAAGGTTTTTACCTTGACATTGTTACTGTGCAGCATCATGCTATTCAGCATATCAAAGGAAGACATCAGCTGCCCATAGACAGGATCCTCCTAGAAGAGAAATTTTGAAGTGTCAGCAGCAATGACAAATGTCAAACACAAACCAGCATAAATCACTGATTTCTCCAGATAGCAGCCCTTGCTTTGAAAATAAAACAAAACAAAAATCACAAATCCATGATGCTGGAGACTTACATGCCTGCCAACTTGTGCAAACCCCCTACAAGTCAAGCAAACCAAAAACATCTATACTGGTGATAAGTAAAAATATATTTCAGTTCAAAACTTGCAAAATTGCTTGTACTACACATGCTAAATCAATTTTTAAGATCCCCCCCCCAAAAAAAAAAACAAAAAAAAAACACATAATATCTATGCCCTATTAGCAAGAAGTGGAAAAAAACCCTGACAATATACTAGGCTCATTCCAAGGCTAATTTGCAAGGTATAGAGTAGTTATCCTTGACTTCATAATCAAGAAACTCAATTTCAGCATTCATAGGAGTCTAGAGAAAATGGGTTACTTTCATATCCATGTTTAAGCAGAATTCAGCCCTCTCTACAAGGGTAATTTGTTGACTGGGAACACCATCTGGAGGAAAGCGGGACAGCTTGTAGAGGACTGCTCCAGATTCAAGCAAACATTTGACTGAAATTTTCAACTCAATCACCGACATTCACAACAAAAGCTGACCCATTGACTGGCTGGTCACACAACATGCCACAGTGCCATACTACATATTTTGCAAGAATAACTTTTTCGAAATTTGGGAGGGGTTTAGAGTAAACAAGTAACATATCTCTTTTTTAGAAGCATAGATAGCAATTATTCCACCTTAGATGGATATTCACTGCATTTGTTTTACAGGTGGCAACATTTTGCAGTGTTGTTAATTTTCCAAATTTTAGCTGACTCTGGAAATTAAAAAACAAAAAATGGAACCATTGTAAAAATACATGGCATATACAAGATCGGTCATCCTCTCACCTTTTTCCAGGAGCGCTTGGTCATATGGAGACTCTCAAGGGTCAGTTTGGTGTGAATCTGTTTGATGGAGTCCATTGTGGTCTCTACCAGCCCAGCTGTTGACCACAGACCAAACGTCATGAATTATAATACCAATAAACACAATTTGGATGACTTTCAGTTATACATAATTTTTCTTTCATCAATTCATTCATTCATTCACTTTTTTTTAACATCTCCATCAGAAAAATATAAATATGAAATATTTATATCATCATTACCCCATTGAGGACGGACTGATTTACTACAACATGCATTTCCCACAGAGCCCAGTCCGAGTATACTCAAGACTCGTCCTCAATGGGTTAGAATGTACGATAAACAAAATGTATACATATGCAATTAAAAAGAAAGGTAAAAACATTTCATGAGTACTGCATAAAACTCTTTTATCATCTTCTACTTCACTGCTTTTTTTTTTCTTTTTCTTTTCTTTTTTTTTTTTTGGGGGGGGGGGGGGAGGGGTGAAGAGGGGAAGAGGGGAAATGGGGAAGAGGGCAAAGTCTCCATTTCAGCCCCTATGTTTATGAGGTCCAAATATTTCACTCATGATGGTGATAGTTATCCGCGGAAGCAGATTATTTCATCTCACAGCTATTGGAAGTCTCCTACACTACATATTAGGAAAAAAAAAAGAAGAAGAAAAATCTTTCTGACAGCTGAATTTTTGAGTAGATGAGCTCAGATTTAACCCTACCAAAAACTAATGCCTCATGCTGTTTTGTTGAAGTGTGAGTAATTAGCAAGAATCGTTATGTCCAACTTGTGTCAACATTCTCTGAACAACTTAGACATAACATAACATTACTTGGGCACTACTTTTACCAGAATACATGAAATGACAAGTGGAAAAAAAAAAAAGATGAGAGCTAAAGCTCACCATCCAGAGCAAACTGCTTGGCGGTGCTCGAGACAGCGAGTAGGATCTTGAGAGCTGAGAACACTGCTGGTTTCTCTCTGGTTAGACCCGGCCCCGTGGACCTGGGGAGGCAGCCATCGTAGGCCTTCAGCAGCACCTCACACAGGTCACTGCCCGCCTTGGATCCTGATGGGAGAAATCAAATGGACATTTCTTCACAACGGTCAGCTTGTCAATGGCCAAAGGAACTCTCTAGATTATGTGATGACACAAAATGGTTTTCAAAATATTTGGTTCTTTGTTTGATTCTTGTTTTGTTTTGTTTTGTTTTGTTTTTTAGTTTAATTTATATCTTTTTGCTTTACATCAGAGCAGTCATCACTTTCCCCTCTCTGGTGTTTAGGCGAGAGTATGATTTCATTGAGTCTTAACTAAGTTTCACAACATGTACTTGCGAGGGATTTACTAAAAAGTACTTGCGGACAAAGGGGGAAAAAAAATCAGTAATGATATTCAAGTTTGATATGGTTAACTCTAAAACTACAAAGACACATCAAATTGAAGTAAGCACTTTTTAATGTAAATACTTGTTTTTTAAGTATTCATTAAAAAGTGTCAATGTGGCATTAGTCAAACTTTTATAATTTTAATAGGAAAAGTTGAAGCTAAAAAAAAGTGCACTCGGCTTCAAAGCAGCGTCTGATAGGAGAATGAGTTGATCATGGCTCTGGACTAGAAGTTAAAGCCCCTTTTAATAGTCAATGTCACTTTGACTTTTGCTGCATTGACCAATTCTCAAGTTACACAGGCATACATTAAAACAAATTAAATATATCTATTGACTGTCAGAGACTAGGAAGTAACAGTTACTCAATCATACCACACACCTTCAGTCCTAATCAATCACTGTAAATCCTAGACAGTATCTACAGTGTATATTGTGCAAATTGTAGCCACCTTCCCACAAACTTAAAATACCAAACAAATTGATTCAGTTCCTTCCTACATTCCAAAATGTTAGACCCAAGTCACTTAAAAAAAAAAAAAATTATTTACTAGGCTAACTAGTATTCAATTTTGAATTTCAGTATATTTTATATCATGAAAACAAATATAAAAGCAGAAATCAGTCGTTGCTTGATCTAAAATAGTTAAAATGTTCATGGTTCTTTTTAACGCTATGAAGTAATTTGAATGTAAATACATACATCATTACGGGAAAATCTATGATGTTGTTGCATTTATTCATCCTTCCTATATTCGCTTCATACAAACATCCAAACATAAGAGTTCATGGCAAGCAAGAAGCTTCTCCTTAAGTCATGCTGTATCTACATAAAGAGCAAGATTAACAATTTTTTTTTTTTTCATGTCACCATTTAGAAGGCTTTCTTCATCCAGCAGTCTTGTTGCCATGGACTTGGTGTCTTCCCCATCTTGCAGGTCATCCCTGTTGTCATGGAAACGTTCATCACGCTTCCTCTCCTCCTCCTCTGCTTTAGCTAGGATCACTGAGAGGAAGTTCAGGGCAGCCGTCCGCGTGGCCGCAGGGCTGGGGTTTCTTAGGATGGCTACGATGCTAGCTAAAATTCAGAGATGCACAAAATGTGTCGTCAAATCTATATCTGCCAGAAAACAAATTAAAGGTCCTGTTTACCTTTGGGAACTGTGATTTTAAAAAATTGTCAAGATATGACATTTAATGCATATGTATGTAGGTCCGTTGTACCACAAAAGATGCTCTCAGATAAATTTTCGTGAAAAGTCTAGAATAAAATGAGATGTCTGTATTCTTCTCATGAAACTGTAACTGTAGACGATTTAGTCTGGAAATAGTTTATTATATCTATTGTTCACATTTTGCATATTTAACAATACTTAACATCTATTCTACCAATTCAAATTTTTACAGTGGTTGTTTCTACCCCTAACTCACATTGCTGGGTTTTTGTTTCATCTGCAAATGGCAAGTTATGCCTTTGAGGCTCACATGAAAAATGCTTCTTTTATACAGATACATGACCTTGAATATATAGCAGCACCAGCAACAAAGATTGCTGTAAAAGATATCTAGGTCTAACTTTGGAGGATCAGGAGAGGAAATTTCAGGCATAAAAACGAGATTCAACTTATTGCAACTGAATGACAAATTGCCGTACATCAACATAACCAAGTTGCAATAAAAACAATAAAAACATCTCAACAGAAGAATTTCACGAATTTGGACATTCAACTTATCAAACTTGGACATTTGTAAGATAACCCACTGAAAGAAATCATCTAACTAGTAGGTTTTTGTATATTTTGGCAGGGTAGTCATACCCACATATTAGGAAACGTACATGTATACACACACACATTATGAAACCCACAGGGGCTACCATGAAAACAATGCATGACAAATTTTAGATCAACAGCAATTTTTCTGCATAGTTTAAAAGCATTCATGCTTCAAAGTTTGGGAGAAAAATGTGTAAAAAAGGTTTGGCATCAACTCTAAAATAGCCCTTACAGGTATTTTGTTTGCAGAATTTTACCACTGGCAAGTTAAAATGACAAACTTACTTGATTTCCCATTCCTGAAGAAAAAAACAAAAACAAAATAAAACCACATACATGTGACACTCAAACAAAAAAAAAGTAATAAGGTAGAAAGTAAAGCTGAGGTAGAGGCAGAAAAAAAACTTTTGTCTGCCTTTTTTCTTTTTGGGGAAATGCATACCGGTGATGTTTCTCCAGCAGGGATCGAGCACAGGGCCAAGGTTTTTCACACCCATAGCATGAGATAGGGCAGTCAGGAGCTGAAAGGATCTCTTCCATAACTCATGCAAGCCTGCAGACAGCCGGGCATCTACAGGAATGGATTAATGAATGGATGGATGAATGTATGAAAGTATGTATGTATGAATGAATGAATGAATGAATGAATGAATGAATGAATGAATGAATGAATGAATAAATGAATGAATGAATGAATGAATGAATGAATGAATGAATGAATGAATGAATGAATGAATGAATGAACGAACGAATAAACGAACAAACGAATGAAAGAATGAACAGAAAACTAAACATGGATGATGTATTGAATGCTTACATTTCTGTTGTTGTTGTTTTTTTTCCATTAGGGAAAGCAAATATTTCGCAGTCAACCAAATGTTTCTAATTGAAAACTCTCACCAATAGCTGCAGACGTTATGTTAATATGGTATCACATGCAATTTATTTGGATATGTACATTTAAATATTTAAGGGCAGCATCCTTGCAGCTAAAAGTTGTATTCATGTGCAATTCAATTCATTTTTTCCCCTTGGCTTTTAAGCTACTCAAAAACATTGATGCAGGCAAATTACAACGTCATATATTCATGTAGTACAATACTTCCTCAAGACAAGAGCTGTTGGTTGCTTCCTGCTTTGATGATGACACTGCACCAAACGCCTCAATGTGTTTTTTGACATCACAACGCTTAGTACCAAAGTTAAACCGCACAGTATGTCCCACAAAAGAATTACAATCCGATTTTCACATTGATAACTTCCAATATGATAAAACTGTCTGAATGCTATTTCAGAGTCTAAAAATATATTACATTTTACTAATATTTTGCAGAAAACCCCACTCAATTCGGTTAAGTGGTCACAGAAAAAAATGTGGATAGTTGTAAAGCATGTCATGGGTCTGATTCTTCCAATATTCCAAGAGGGAAGGGATTCCTGACATGCTCTACAAAAATCCTCATTTCTTTTTGACCACTGAAGCAAATTGGATGGGGTTTTCTGGAAGATGTGGGTAATAGTTGTAGTTGTAATAATTGTAGTTTTATACCATGAAACTGTATTTGGATTGATTCACTATTTCTTTAGTTATCATTGCCAAGGTGACCATTGTGATTTTTTGGGAGGACATACAGTATACTTTTACCACAGTCAAAATCTGGTTTGAGTCAAAACTTGATGAAAGAAGATGAAAAGTGTGTTCAATATCTGAAAAAAAAAAGGGGGGGGGGGAAAGAAATTATACCTGCTTGTTCTGGAAGGCAGAGACCAAGGAGCTGGCAACACTTGACAGCCAGCTTCCCGTCCTGGGCAGCGTCCAATGACGTCGCAACATCACGTTGCAGGCTGGCCAATAGGAAACGGAGGATGGCACTGCACATGGCACTCTGCCTGCCCAGCTCCAGCTGGCTGGTGTACAGGGAGGAGTGGCCTGCCGTGTGACAGACGGCAGTCTCCGTTGATTGGATGGAGGAGGAGGAGGAGGGGGAAGGGGCGGGGTCAGGCAATGAGGTGGAGGGCGTAGCTTCCTTGATGAGCGACTGAATGCGACTGACATTGATCAGTCTACAGGATGTCATCAAAAGAAAGGGGGAAAAAAGAACAAATCATTACATGTGAGTGATTCATATCATTAGATTTTCGGGATTTACACTTTTCATAGCATGGTGACAAACTGCCTCCAATATGTAACCAAAGTTTTAAAGGAATATTCATAGAAGGCCTCAACTGCCACGTTAATCAAATTTCAGCCAAACAGTTGATGTCTAATTGTGTATTTCAAGTTCTAAGGAGGAATAAAGAAAAATGAATAAACCCTAAGATACACATCTAAAATTCATATCCCAGGAAACTTAAATGGCATAGTAATACCTAAGGATATCAATGACAATCACAGTCTGATCTTCCAGAGTACACATCAAGTTCAGTCCATCACAGTTTGATATTTCTTGTTCTAATAATTCCTTTTAATAAAAAGTGCTTGAGACGCTCAAGGAAAACATTACTCTGTGCCTTCTATACACCACTGGATCAGTTTAATGCATATGGCATGGTCTACAGAGCCCATAGCATTGCTTTCACACTATTGCTCATTGACTCAGGGCAAGCTGTCTTTGTCAAGAGGAACCCTATACAAACATCAAGTCACTGTAGTTCATGCGATATCACTTAGCTTTGTTCTGTTTCCTTTTCTTTTCTTTCCTTGGTGATCGCACACTGTAATGTTTTGGTGTCTTAGTGCGAGACACAATTTAGAGAGACGACATAACTGAGGAGTGTACGTATTAAGAGTCGAGAGAATGAGTGTCTTAATTCATCTACAATTCTGATTTATATTACACAGTCACATAATGATGTGACTATATCAGAATAAGGGAGATAAGTGTTGTGGTTTATGCTATACTGGTGCTGAGGTCAGAGAATGTTTACACAATTTGATTGGGAAAGGTGGCGGTTTGACAACGGAATGCATGCTGACATAATACGAATAATAATATGTGACCGTGCACCTCAAAACGAACATAAAGTCGCGCACACTGATTTTGCGTGAGGACTGAAAATAAGTGAAATGGGTCAACCTTACCGAACTTGACTTTTCATATTTTCTGAAAGAGTGGGTCTTCTTTTACATTATGCTAAAATTTGGTATCATAAAACGGGCAGGAAAGTGTGTTTTTCTAGCAGTTTATCTCGAACATTTTTGGCAGAATAGTGTGATTAGGTGTGTCTTTAGAATCCCTTTTTCATTTCTGAAAAACCTTGTCCACACTCTTCACTTTCAACTCTAATAACTTTTGAAAGGATAGTGCTACTGCTTTGAAAGTTGGCATTAATTATGGTCAGAATGTGTTAATGAGGCATGCTTAATTTCAGTTTAATCTGATAATTACTTCATTGTTGTTACTCTGGTGGTCTACTTCGTGTTTTTTGTCCCATTCATCGCACAGCCAGCACGGTTTGGTAAAGATTAAGCACTTGAATAGACACTGTACTTCAGAGCCTCTTTTCTCAGTTCACACTTTTCCTGAGTTTGTGCTTTCTTTCCAATATTTAGATAGGTTAGGAGAGTCCATTTGATTTGAGTTATACATCATTTTAAAGCTTAAAGTCTGCTCTTTTAGAATATGATCTTAACTAAAAATTCATGTCTGGCGACTTTTTGTTTGTTTTGAGGTGCACAGTCACATATGGTCTTCTTTATCCAGGGTAGCCTCATCTGTGTTTCCACTGCTCTTCTAGATGGCCCTGCCATTATTATTACCCTAGCGTTGCCTGGTACCCATTTATATACCTGGGTCGAGAGGGACATGGTGGGTAAAAACCTCTTGTCCAAAGATGTACGCACTGGGCGGGAATCAAACTCTGGTCCTCAGATTGGGAATCGGGGAGTCATATGCACTATGCCACAGCACCCCTATATGCGTCAAGAGTTGGGAGGATGAGTGGGAATGATTAAGGGCCAGAGGGAAGACCAGATGTGTAGGTGGGGTTGATGGTGATAGAATTATCTCATTTGATGATTTGTAGATACCACGACTTACCTCAGCAGAGTCTTGAGGATGTTCTCCTTGGTGATGGAGAGGACCGCATCACTCGGGATGACGGCGAGGAGGTTGGTGAGGAGACAGGAGACGGAGGAGACGAGGCCGGGCGTCACCACGCTCTCGTAGCGACCGGCCGCACTCGGGGAGGGGGAGGGGGAGACGGTGTCGGGGGAGGACGACAGAGAATGACCTGATACCAAGGCGAGATAAGAGGGACCGATGATGGAGGGATACAAAACTTTTCGTGCAAGGTATGTGAACACAGAAAAAATAAACAAACAATGAAATTGTTAGCACATTTTTTGGAATCCATAAAGAGTCTTGTATAGCTGTATTGATTTCTCACATCTTAAAACAAACCTGGCAACATATATTTTCATGCAATATGATCTTCCTGCAATTACAATAGTACTGAAATTTCCACTGTTACTTTAGTAAGTAAATGTACTAAATAAAGAACAAGGAAGGATTGCCATCACAGGGTATAATATTTCTACGCTAAAATGTAATAATGTCATTCACTTCCATAAATAATTCTTGTATATGTCAGTTCACCAAACAATTGTCATTCAACTAAGTAGCAAGACAAGAACTGTTCTGACCTGCTTTATTTTTGTTACTATGCCACGCAAATGCAGGATTGTTATAATATCCACAATTAATCAAACAGATTGACAATCAAACTTTTGAACTTCCAATCAGCAACGCAAAGAATGGCAACTGCACAGAATTCAAGATGGACTGGATGTGAAATTGCGAGGCTTGTCGTCCACTCACCATCAGGTGACCTGTGCTCAGTGGATGGTCTCCCTCTTTCAGTCTGTCGATTTCATGAGTAATTTGAGGGAGAAGAATTGGACAAACTAGGTAATGAGCATGATGAATACAACATTCAGAACACAAATGGTTAGGTGGTTTTGGGAGGAAACAGTATAGAGACGAAGGGAGAGTATAAAACACACATGACACTGACGCAGACGAAAGTGTAATAAGATCCCTTAGTCTTTTCTGTGCTTTGAGTGGTGACTGAGCAGAGATCCCCACAGCCTCATACACATTGTCCATGGCATAGAAAGGCCAAAAAAGAATTTGCAACAAAGTTTAAAGGAGACCTCCGGATGATTTTCAGATTTTGAAATTTGAACAACTATAAATTATTTATACCGAGGACAGAGTTTCAGAATTTATAATTGGGATGAAGAATAAGAATATTTTCGAATTTAGAACAAATTGCAATGAACAAGGATGATGACATGGCAGGGTCACCATTAAAATGCATTAATTGGGGCTCAAGGAAGCAGAACAAAAGAAGAAGACATGCACAGTTTACACACAGGTGAAATCGCAAGCACGCTGTATTGTAATGGAATTACTGTAAAACGAGGAATGTTCGCGTGCATTTTAATTTCGCGAATTTCGCGAGTGCCAAGATTCGCGAAATTTAAATGCACGCGAAATGTCTTATCTACACTATATGCATTGAACGCAAGTGGCAATTCGCGAAAATTTCTTGCCAGGAAAAAAGGCTGTCGGCTCCCAATTCGCGAAAATGTCGTGCCGCGAATATGTCATGTTTTACAGTAACACTGCTACATGTCTGAAATATGTGAGCCTCTTATGTCATCATCCTTGTTCAGTGTAATTTGTTTAAGGTTTTTCAAAGTATTGTTTCTATGCTCACGAACCACAATAAATTCCACAAATCTATACATGGAGCTGTTGATATATGTACTACATGATGTGAAATTATGAAAATCGTCTGGAATGCCCCTTTAATGCAATAGAAAATTCAAAATTGATTCACACAATCAAATTCTGGAGGAAAGTGTGAAGTGGTCCTTCTGCATTCTTTTAGTCTGCATGGTGAAATGAAGTTTTGAACAGAGAAATTGGACAGAGCACATGGGTCTAGAACAAAGAGTATACTTATCCTTGTGTCAAAGTTATGAAGTGAAAATTACAAATTTTAACTTCACAACACTTTTCCCTGGAAGTGAAAATTGAAAATTTTCACTGGACCTTATGACCCAAACCTCTACCTAGAGAATCTTAATTTGGTAATACATGTATACAGAAAGTTTCATGAAAATACATTCTCGCATAAGAGATATAAAGGGAAATGGTGAAATTTTAGCATTTGACCTTGACCATTGACCTAAAGCATTTGCACCAAAAAATAGATAGGCACAGCTTCATCCATTTATACATGTGTATGAAAGTTTTTGTTTAAATACTTCAAATGGCTCTAAAGTTATGTCAGGCCAAAAATTGATTACAGATGTATAGACAACCCCAAAACATAATGCCTATGACGCAACTTTGTGGAGTAGGCATAAACACACCTCTTTAGGATAATTCATAAAGAAAACTCATAGAACCAGTCTAGTCAAGGGTGCATATCATTTTAAAACTCACCTGGCTTGGATTTGATCCTCTAGGCTCACCTCTAGCCGCACCCACATCATCGTTGTCAGTAGTATCTATTTCAGAGGAGCAGGAGGTGGAATGTAACATTATATTGCATGCATTCAAAGGGGCACAATGATAACTGCAAGGGTGGTTGGGTCTGAAAAGTTCTCATTGCAAGGGGACAGTTTACAAACACTGAACAGTCAAGAGTGCTTCAACACGATTTTCCCACAAGGTGAAAGGTGTGTTGCTGACCTTGATAAGGCAAAGCCGGGTTGAATAGAGCATCTTCTCTTTACCAAATTATGCAAAATCTTGTTCAATAGCACAAGTAAAGAGTAATCACTAGTTTGTTTTGTACTGTATGCGCCAGATACCTCCTAAGAATGATATTTTGATAATTTTTTCTATTGTCATTTTATCTTTATGATAAATTGGGACCTGTAAAGACAATTTTGCGAGTGGTTGAATTTACAATTGAGAACCAAAGTGACAGAATGGGAAATAGGTATTATCCCTCTTCAGGAGAAAAGTTAGTGATTCACAGGAGGCTAATAGTTTTGCAAGTAGAAAATTGTACAACATTATAAATCATCCAAAACACAGATATTTTCCAAATCTTATCAACAGAATTTTCACACCAATGCAAGAAGAAACAGCAAGAGAAGGCAAATACATTTTTATGCCTTTGATGCATTTATTTCATAAGACATTGGACACTGATGATACCTCCTCAAAGAGATCTGCCACTGTTGACAGTAAACCTCAAACTTCATCTCATTCATTCTCAACACTTGCACATACTTTCACTGATATACAGTTAATAATTATGCTTTGATAGTGACAAGCAAGCTGAACCTACCCGGGGTGGTGAGTGTGGGCGGCCCAGACAGTGTGCTGGTGGATGGGAGAGTGGAATCTTCCACTACGCTGACGGGTCGGATGGTGTGGTCAGGGTAGTAGTGGGAGAGGAGAATGGCCACCTCAGGGAAGAAGCGGTGATACTGCAGGAGAGCCAGCACAGCAGTCACACCCGACATGGACATCTACCAAAATAAAAGGGTGACATATTTCACAAAAATTCATGGTAACTGTGATGATCTACCTGCATGCAGTCTTGCACAGAAAGTCTGGAGACCTGATGGGATACTGTGGAGTGGGAAGTCTGGCCTGGCTCAGACATACGCAAGAATCTCTATAACAAAATGTGTGCTGCTTTACGACAGAAAGAGTAAACAGAGCTGATATTAGGTTTGACTGTAATGTTTATAGTTAATCTCCTTGCCAGAAGGTTGTAACTCACAGACTGTGTTGACAGTCACCTGCTGTCATGGTTCTAATGCCTGCAATAGGCCCTTTTATTTCTGGTTTTCAAATTGTACACTCATGCATGAGACCAAAGATTGCTAGCAAGACTTTCAGGTGATTTGAAGACTTTTGCATATGAACTTCTATAAATTGATTATACTGGGTACAAAGTTACAGAATTTATACTGATTGGAAAAATTCATAACAAATCACAATGAACGAGGATGATGACATAGCAGCTTCACCATAAGAATGCATAATAAGGAAGGAAGCTGAACAAAAGAAGAAAGCATGTACAAATTATACACAGGTTAAGTTGTTAAGCAAGTGGTATTGCAATGGGATTACATTGCTATATTACTGGAATATATGAGTCTCCAATGTCATCATCTTTGTTCAGTGTAATTTGTTCTAGGTTTTCCAGACCATTGGTTTCTCTGCTCAAGGACCCCAGTAAATTCTACAAATCTATACATGGCACTATCAATTAATGTACTTCATGAAAAATCATCTGGAATTCCCCTTTCACTCTGCTTGAGAAAGAGGCTTTCTTCCACGCATTGCGCACCAATCTTGACAACATGTGTTTCATAACTACAGTAACTGTCCTTATGCTAGCAGCAGGGTCTTACCTGAGAGTCCTGGTCCAGGACCCTCGGCTTCTGGCCATTAGGAACATCATCTGAGGCCAGAGGTTGGAGCAAGAGGTTGGCAAGTACAGATGCGGCCTGGAGAGAACAGAAATCAGGTTTTAACCATCATTATTGCAAAAGGCTTTCAGAATGTAATAGTCAAACCAGTCTCTCTGTCAAGTGTGTTAACATTTCTGCTTACATTTAACCCTAAAAAGACTGGGGGGGGGGGGGCCTAAAAGGCCCCCCCTCGACATTTCACGCGATTACTCAGCAACACGCAATGCTCTCGCCGCGATGCTCTATGACTTTTTTCTTTCGAGTTTCCCGCACATTTTGACACCAAATTTGTGACGCCCGGGGGTACGGTTTTGAAGTTACATAACTTTTTGTACATGCACGTGAGACCGAAAATGGCTCAAAAATGTGATTTTGTGTACAAAGTCAATACAAATTGAGTTTTATCACATGGTTCATGTAAATATGCTTATTTTTACTCTCAATGGCTAAAATCAATTTGTTGTAGTAGTATTATGCTTCAAAAAGGGTCTGCCACAAATTTTGCTGAAAAAAACATCAAAAACAAAAGGTCAAAAAAACAAAGAAATACATAAGAAATTCATAAAACAATAGAATAAATAAGAAATTAATATTGATACCGAATTTTTTTTCAAGTACATTTGCTAAGAATGCTACAAAGAATATCTAGACCAAAAATGAGCACTTTTGGAGCTTTATTTACTGATTTAGATAAAAAAGTCTGATTTCTCGCATAAATTAGCATAATTAATCAAAATAAAATAAAAAAAGACTATTTCGGAAAATTTAAATATACGATCTTGTAGATTACATCGCACACTACCATCGTGCAAATTTCCGCGGCGATCGCGCGATCCACGGCCGAGATCTTGAGGGGGGGCCCTTTAGGCCCCCCCCCCAGTCTTTTGAGCTACCAAAATAGCCCAGTCTTTTTAGGGTTAAAGTTTGGGCAGAAAATACAATAATAAATTCTATTCATTTCTGGTCAATTTCCCTTTGTTTGCGTTTAATACATTTGAAGTAATAACATCCCTGTCAACTGACATCTTCCCAATCTGAACAAGAAGGCCATATATACCACTTAGTCTTGAACTCAAGCAATATGTGGTCCTGTTGAGGACAATGTTTTCTGATATTCAATGACACAAAGTTATCCATATGATTATCCTTATAGTTTGGATAATTAGGCAATACCTTAGGCCAAAAGAGAACTGATCTCACAGATCCAACACACAAACACGGAACTAAAAGACTTGGAATGCAAAATGCCAGTGCACACCAGATAAATCACCATGCCTGTCAATTAAAGATTTTTTGGGTAGCATGCAAAAATACTCTTGTTGGAAATATGGGCTCCAAAGAAGCAGTGAGGCATGTTGAAACTGATGGACCCACCTGCTGTCGGACCACGCTGCATTCGGAGTGGTCCAGGAGCACCGATAGGGCCAGGCCCCACACCCCACCGGGCACCTCCTGGAAGCAGTTAGAGACGGCAGCGCATCCTTGCTGGCTGGATGCCAGGGAGGCAGCTATTCCAAGACCAGCAGCTCGCACCTCGTATTGCATGTGTGGGGGACGGAGCAATTTTACACATAAAATCTACTGCTTTGATAACCTGTTATCAAAAAGGCACATGTCACAAGATCATAATGTAACACAAGTATATACATCTAATTCTTTAATGAAGTTCCTCACTTGCAAGCTTCTCCAAGATTGACAGGCATGCAGAAATCAACTGATGTCGCTTGTCCAGCTATTCCAGGCTTTTATTCTAGCTATCACTTGTATAATACCAACAAAAGTTTTTAACAGCATCATAATTATGTAGACCTACACCATCAGCCCCCCTCAGAGAAATACTGAAAATACAACATTTTGATGTCAGGTTCTGGACAGTCTTTTATGAATTTTTTTTTTTTACCCACGCCGATGAAAATCGGCAGGGGGTTATGTAAAGGGTTCCGTATGTTTGTTTGTTTGTTTGTTTGTTTGTTTGTTTGTTTGTGTACAAGATAACAAGAGAACGGGTAAACGGATTTGCACGAAATGTTCAGGGGATGTTTGGATAATGGCAGGAAAGAATCGATTAGATTTTGGTGATAATCGGTTGACCCTTGCAAATTCTGTGTGACCTTGAAGTTTTGACCCCATGGTAGTGACCACTCCGAAAATTTTCCGTTTCTCACTTTGCGATTTTCCGCTACCATACGAAAACATAAACTCCCAAACGATCCGACTTCGCTGCTCAAATGTTCGTAAGAATTCCGAAATTTACGTTTAGGCCTATTTGAGGGACTATGTCCTTCTAGATTTATGAAAGTTCGTTCTCCGTCGTCACAAACTGGCCCGTAATTTATGATTTTTAAAATTAACATTGATTGTTTTTTTCGTTGGAGGAGCATTTGCTCGGTCGCAGTCACACTGCACGATATGCGCGCTCAATGTCAATGCGTGTGCAAGGCCGCTGACAATGCATCGCGCTCTACACTGTTGGTGCAAAATTGCATCGGGGACGTTGCGGCGCTCGTTAGTGACCGAATGCTGGTGCAGTAGACATTTGCATTCAACCCTTGCATTGAATAATTCCCGTAGACACTAATCATAGGGGTAATTGCCTGGGTGGTACGTAAATTTTGTTTTTCTTTTGCGCTTTTGTGGATACACTCAAAGATCGTACACTCATACGACCTTTGATATCATCACACTCTCGGCTTGCTATAATCAAAATATCCCGCAAGAAAACGGCGTATTTCTCGATTTTTAGCGCTTTTTCGGCGACCCGTCGCGTAGACAATACTCTTAAAACTGGACTTAATTCGCGTGCGCTTGGAAAAGTTCCGATTCTGCACTTTTGACGGTGGAATTTGGGATATTCGATGGATTTTTGGAGGAGACTAAAGGACTTTCCTATTGTGAATGAGTGTTACCGTATGTGAAATGATGTGACTTTGCGTGTGATGTGACTGTAGAACCAAAGATCGTACACCTCATAGTGTACGATCTTTGGTAGAACTCACTGGCTGGTGATAAAGCACACTGGCAATTAAGTGGCCGAATTCTGGTAGATGACCGAATGCACATTATGTTTACCCCTACTTTGTACTTCAGGCGTGGGTCTGCCGCCTTTGACGGCCACTCTCTAGTTTTTTATTAAAGGACATCCAGACACAGAATACAAGATATATCAAGAAAATCAAACACAGACTTGACAAATATTTCACACACATTCATAGCACACATGCAATAACCAGATGATAATAAGAATAAAGAGCATGGATGGTATTTGAGAGAGTTAAGCTGGGTCAAGATGTTCGAGGTGTCTCCTCATTGAAACCACTGTCCCTTACCTCAGGGTCCCTGTAGGACAACAGAGGGGCTAGCCACATGTAGCCTGCCTCCGATGCGCCTTTGCTGGTGTACAGCCACTCACTGGGCCAGTTCTGCAAGATCAAGGTGGACAAATAAACAATATTGATAAACTCAAAGTATACAGTAAAAGTGGAAATTACATACTGTAGATCTTTTTCCTGTCACATTTGATAACAGAACTTTAAAGGCTAATGTTTTGCAAAATGAATCTCAGGGCTACAGCATTGCTTTATACCCCAGTATAATTTGGTGATTGAAATGCTTATGAGCACATACGTGTGTGTGATGATTCGTTTGTTTTGGTTGTTTTCTCTCTCAATATATTTGACTCTGGCTGTACAGCATTAATTTAGAAAAAAACTAGATATATCGCTACGGCTACTGATATGCCTCCGCCATAATGCATGGTTCTCCTAATAGGTCTATAGTACAATGTCTTGACAATGTGTGATGACAGTTTCACACAATTGGCAAAATATTAAAATGACAGGTTTGCCACAAATGTGCTGAATGTTCACTTTCCTAGAACTAGGTTCAATTGGATGAATGATTAAAATGTCAGAGTGCAGGTATTTGGGGGAACTTATGATTTTTACTTGATTTTTGACCCTTTTATAAGTTTATGTATTGAGTAATTTTCAAGGTATTGTGAAAAAGTATAATTTCAGTATCAAATGGGAAAATAGCATTATCTAAACCTGGCCTTTGACCTTTGACCTCACAGTTCCAAAGAGAATCACTGTTAGGTTGAACATGCATAAATATGTAAGTTTCATGATGATACCTTGAGTTACTTTCGAGATATGGAGAAAAAAGTGCAATTTAGCACTTTCACTTGACCTTTTACCTTTTGACCTTTGACCTTTTGGCAAGAAACTTCCCCCAAAATATATATTGGGTAATACATGCCATACACCAAGTTTAAAAAAAAAACCTTCAGACATATTGCATTTTAAGGAAAGTAGTGATATTTTTAGGAGTTGACCTTGACCTTTGACCCCCTGACCTTTGACCCATGACCCCCAACTTCCCTAGATAATCACTGCCCATCGGTACAAGCATATATACTAAGTTCAATGAAGATACCTTGAACCATTTGCGAGATATGGAGAAAAACATGAAATTTCACATTTTTTTTTCACAAAATAACCTGTGACCTTTGACCTTTGACCCTGTGACCCTAAAATCCACACAAAGTATTATCCCCCAAGGATATACCCTCATACCAAGTTTGATGTAAAACCACCACACGGTTCTTGAGATATCGACAAAAACAAAACGGGACGGACGGACGTACAGACGTACGGACGTACGGACGTACGGACGGACGGACGACCCGAAAACATAATGCCTCCGGCCACTTCGTTGCGGAGGCATAAAAATGATCTATTTGTTCACAGCCTTTTTTTTTTTCATCGCATGAAATACAAAATGGACAGGGTACAGAATCTGGGCAGAGTTTTACCTACTAATGACACTCTTTATTAAAGACAGCTGTCTGCAATAAGTTACAATAAGAAAGGTAAGATGTTGAGTGACTTGCTGAGAACAAACGTGACAAGCACCACAAAGGCAGACCGCATATACCATACATACACAACTTTATTGCACGTTTTTGATTTGTGTGAATTTCATGAGTCGGGCTGTAATTGTGAAGGTCACAAAATGCAAATATATCAACTCTGATCGCCACATGAAAGTGATGTGGAAAGCATACATGTACGGGTATGATAGGCAGTACATGTTGTGTAGTAGGCCTATGTCTCAAAACTCCTGCTGTGTGAATGGATGCATGCACTTTTTCATGAAAATGAGTGGATGACACCGATTTCTGTGTCATTGCTTATACTCCACAGTCACAAATTTAGCTACTCACAACATTTTCAGGAAGTCACAATACATTATAACATTATATTCACTAAATACATGGCACAAACACTATTGTCTTTGGTCTGAACAAGGTCATTTATCACATAATACAGACCTTATTTGTTAAAGGGGCATCAGAACAATAAATTCTTAACCTTCTCACCCTTGCCAACTCAAAATACCACTGACATTATACAGACATGTTGCCACTAGAATGAAAGAGTTCATTGCTCCTGGAAGGTGGAGGTAGAGGGCATACATACCTTGTCCACGGCCCTGGCAGCCATCTCCCTGGTGAGATGGAGCAGGCAGAGAGTGGCACTCTTGGTCACCCCTTTGCCCATGTAGGACATCGCCGTGCCACCACGTCCAACATGGAAGGCAGACACAACCTGCGAATAAAGAGCACATTGCACAGACTGGGATTAAAAATGCAGCAGCATTTCACACGGGAGTAGAATAAATCAAAGGCATATCAGGGCAATTGCCCTGAAAGACAATTACCCCCCAGCTAAATACTGGTTAGTAATAAGGTTAGAGTAAAGATTAGGATTAGGGTTAGGTTTAAGGTTAGAGTTTTGGTTGGCATCATGATTAGGTTCAGGATTAGGATTAGGGTCTGGGGTTATTGTCAGGGGCTGACTGCCCTAGACCCATCAAAGGTTATCAAGGTATATTCCAAATACGTCAACAATTGTCTCAAGTTGTATATTCCTCTTTATAGAAGGAATCAACATTCTCGTACTGACCCCCTTTTGTCTTTCCTGTCCTAGAACTCGTAGTACAGCTTGGGATTGTACTTTTACTGAAATGGCAACAAAGGAATAGAACAAACTCCCCACTTTCATCAAATCTACAAGTTCAGTACACACTTGTAGAAAACATTGAAAACATATCCTTTTCCTTAGTTGTGTTAAAAAAAAATGATATACAGCCTATTTTATTTGTTTTTGTACAGCTATCATTTTTAAGTGCTATGATATAGTTGAACTATGTATAGCGTATCTAAATGCCTGGTAATGATGATGATAACAGTGATGATATTCATCACTTAGTACATAATATTCTCTGTTCTACGAATTTTAAGCTTTCCAAGGAACATAACCAAGGTTTTAAGTTCAGCAGCATTTAAAGTGAAATTAAATCAGAGGAAGTTATATCCACTTTTTGACACATTTTATTCTGACTTCTCAGAATTTCAGGCTTTAGTGAAATCCCAGACCAAGGTCAGCAGTATTTCACAGGGAATTGTGAATAATTCAAATGAAATTATAATGCTCCATTACAATGACGTCATTTCAGGTAATACATGTATGATTCCAGAATTTGACTGGCTCGTTGAGTGGCTGCCGACGGGATATCTAAAATAAGCAGCTTTGCAACCATCCAAACTGGTGTGACTCCATGCCAAGAAGAAATGATGTGTATCTATGTTGACCAAAATATAGTACGACAAATAATGCCCTGTCTATTGCTGTAATCTAACAGTTGACAATCCCCAATGAGTTACATTTTCCCCTCAATGCAACATTCAGAACATAATATCCTAGGAACAAATACATCTACCGTGGGGATGTCAAGTGTAATATTACACCTCTGAAAAGGCAATATCTGTATAATAACCTCTTGTAGTGATGTCAGCATCTGTTGACACAGAGTCAGACTGTCACCCTCAGCCCAGTCAAGACTCCAGCCAGGTCTGTGGATTATACAGTATTTTTGTGTTTATGTTGACAAGCAAACACAAATTATTTGATGAGAACTAATTATGATTGTCTGAAGAACAAAATGGTTTGCTTTCACTCAGCTGGCAAAGCTGCACTCTCACAGTACCTGGCACTTCAAAATAAACTTGAAACTCTTCTTTTTTTTTCTGAAATAATAGCATGTCATTTACAATTCATACATACAGCATGCAATTTTCTCAAAATAAACAATGAGTAGTCCATTCAATTAAATCTCATTCCTCAAAGTCTTAATTGTCAATTGATACAAAAAATCATGATGATGATGTATGATCAGATTGAAAATACTGTAAGTATTGGGTGCAAAATGAGCTAAATTGATCCAATGAATATAACCATTACATTCAACCTTAGACCACTCACAGCCACCCCTCTCAAAAATTACTGAGCACCGTGTGGGAATGTGACTGTGTGTTTCTCTGCCTGGGCCAAATCATTTTTGATATCATCCAACTGTAATAGAATACCTACTTGGATTTGTCAAAACCCAAGCAAAATTTGTGTGACATTATATGCTCTTTGTTTGATGGTTTAAATGGGTTTTTCCCATTTGCAACCTTGGAAATTAGATTCCTTTAACAAGGACTGGTATATTGTACAGGTAGAAAATTCAGACCTTCCCTCAGAATACTGAAACTGGAAACTTCTTTATGATGGAGGGGAAAAATACTATAGATATCAAGAGAATTTATTCAAACCCTCCCCCCCCCCAAAAAAAAAAAAAATAATAATAATAATAAAATTGAAGTGTTATTCTCGGTACAAAAGGGATGCGTATTCTTGAGTGACATAGGAATAGTTTTTCATTTCTTTTTTTTTTTAATTCTTAGGAGTATTACTGTAAGAGTTCATGCACAATGTTGGCAGACATTATTCTACAAGCATGCAAAACTTAGGGATATTTGCAAATGGGAAATACAACCTAACACACCTGGCAGTGACGTGGATGAGGCAGTGGAGAGTGGCTTCCAACGAGGGCAGGTCGTAGAAGTGAAGGGCGTCAGCCAGGTCAAGGCTACCCAGCAGAGCTTGGACCAGAGGCCCACCGAGGAAGGCCCCTCGCCGCCTCCTACAGACAGGCAGGCATCACAAAAAGATGGGGTTTTTTTTTTTTTTTTAAACATGGCCCCATTTTATGCAATCACAACAGGATTAGAATTAGTTATAAGCATGTCTTGTTTTGCTTAAGTTCACCGTCTGTGACGGGACAGTGTCAGCAAGTGAGGATACAGTCGAGACGTTTGGGGCAGAACAAAAGAAATAAACACCCCAGCTGAGATGGACATTAGCAAGTTTCAGATCTGTGATGCGAACGCTGAGATGATGCTTCCTCCTGGGTTGGCCAATGGAAACAGCTGTCATGCACATGTGCAGAACACCATTTTTGCCTAATTAGCGTCGACTTAGCGTTCGCGTCGCAGATCTACAGCTCGTTTTTATCAGCCAGTGAGGATACATATGGGACGTTTGGGGTACATACCGTACGAGCAAAGAAAATGAAAAGTTCAAACAAATTAGACAGGCTGATAGTGTTATAACTCATGTGTATTTTGCTGCAGGAATGCCAACTTGTTTTGCACTACAGCACTGCGGTATTCTGAGGGCTGAAATGGCATAGTTTTGGTTGAACGAACAGTATCTTTATCTTTCCTGCAATAGTCTGGTGTAGTAATAGAAATTAGGGGAAGAAAAGTAATGGCATCTCTGTGAGCAGATTCAGAAGAACAAAAAATCAATGAAGGATGTGCATCTCAAGGCAGATACTGTAAAAACAGAAATATTCACTGCATGAAACTTTCGTCATTTGGAGCTGACAGCCTTTTGGGTTTTTTTAAAGAATCTTTCTCAAATTGCCAACCACAAGAATATTATGAGTATACTGCAAGTACTGTGTTGTTTTGACAAAAACCTTCACACAAGGTGCATTTTACTTCTGCAAATCATGGCTCCTCGTGAAATTTGTGAAAGTTTCTGTATGAAATGTATGTATTTTCTGTATGTATTTCTGATCTGAAATCAATTGTATTACTGTATGTGTATGTGAAAAGACAGGTTTGCTACTCACCAGGCATCCCGGGAGAGAGGTAAGTTCTGGATAAATGCCGTCAGGAGCCGCAGGAGTTCCTTCCTGATTTGACCCTGGGTGCCGTCCTTCCCCCTCCCTCCTCCCCCACCACCACCTCCGCCCTCGGCCTGCCCCTCCCCAATCTGGCCGGTTGGCGGGTACTTCCGGAGCAGCTCCACCAGGGAGGAGTGGCCCTCGAAGCAGGTGGACCCCACCCACTCCATGAGGTCAGGGGTCACGAGGGGCGAGTGCAGCAGCTGGGTGAGCAGGGTCATGACCTGGGCAAGCAGCTGCTCATCCTCTGGGTTGGCAGGTACCACTTGCAGAAATCTACACAGGATGAATGCACATTGTGAAAGTATCATCAGAGTCTTAAGTCCACGGTCTCTGGGTAACATACATATGAATATACAAAAATATCCCTCTACCCTCCCTTCCCCATCTCATCCCCCTACCCCCCCCCCCCCCCCCAAAAAAAAAAAATGAAATAAATTGAATAGAAATAAAAGAAAAATACATCAGAAGACAAATAACAACAAAATATATAAAAATAAATGAAATCGAAATACTTCTGGCTGTGATGGCTTAAAATTACCCACTACATTTCCAATCCTGACAGAGTTCCTCTTACTAAATTCTGAAAAATATTCTATTATTATTGAAATGACAGGACAGTTAGTAAAGTCAACCTAATTTTTCCTGTGAATTCAGTGTCATTATCATTCGGTCAAGTGAGAAAAAAGAAGTATCTATTTATCTCAAAATAATATCTAATGATACATGATGCATGCATGGTGGTCCAGGGGAGAGGGATGCTGTAGCTATTGGCAACTGCAGCATAACAAGCCATTTTGAAAAAAAGGTTGTAATTAGTAGGCATTATATACCTCACTTCTAGAATCCTCTCATCTGATTGGTTAAAAGGGGAGTCATGAAAATAGCTGTGCCCTATTTTTGAGTTACTGTGACCGGGGCCCGGGCACAGTTAGTAAATAGGTTTTAGAGACAGTCGCGACCCCGTACACACAGATCGCTCATTATGTACGCACCAATGATACGACCGCCGCGCATTCGATCAGCGTGCTGTAAAAGAGACTAGCGGACTGGTTTGGAGACAGTCGCAACTCGCAACCCCGTGTGTACACATAGATGATCACACGCACCAATGATACGTACGACCGCCGCACTGTCGATCAGCATTGATTACAACTTACAAGTGCTGTAAAAGAGACTAGAATCTATATTTTCGGTATTTATATGTCTGAATATATGTCGGTATATAAAACAAATAATGACTGCTTGATATTCGGGGCACAGTTAAAATTATGTTGGCCCTCGGTGATGTGAAAACCATAACCATGCCCTCAGCTTCGCTTCGGGCATAGTTACGGTTTTCACATCACCTTGGGCCCATAATTCTAACTGTGCCCTCATAAGCAGTCATTATTTGTATATTATTGCATTGCTGCGTTTTACCTGTTTAGAGCTGCCTTCCAGTCAAAACTAAGCAAAGCCCTGGTCAGAGAGCCCAACCTCCCTGCATCCAGATCAGCCCTGCTCTGCTGCAGGCTCGTCCACTGGATCCCCAGGGAGAGGCCCCAGAGGGCCTGCCTCACAGTGAAGTGGGAAGTGGCGGCTAGGATGGTCCGCAGGGACCGGCCTAGGAAACTCGCCGGGCACGATGCGGCCAGCAGAGCCGTCTCCTGTGGGGTGAAGTCCAGATCAGGGCTGCACGCACGTGAAAAAATGACAGGGACTCAGAATGCCACCATTGTGAAGTTCTGCCGCAGGTTTCAGCAATTTGCCTTTATAAGCTCTTCTTCGGTAAGGGCACTGGTATAAGCTGCTGCCATCTTACTAAACCCACATGCACAATATGATTGTTTTACCCTCCTTGCTTAGTTGTTATTTGATACTCGCATGCAATGATCCTCACAACTCAACTCTGTTATGTATTATTGCAAAAGTATGGAGTTGCACAACTCACTGCAAGACTAATTCACACAGTCCCTACATGCTGAAATCAATCATGCAAACCAGGACAGCGAAAATATCATCAAGCATTATCTATTGTATGAGTTCATACACATTGATTTATGGTTTCCTCAGCACCACTAATGAAGATGTGTTCATGACTCGAGACAAATTTGTTTTATTTAGGTGTCTATTACCATGGAAAAGTGTGTCAGACTATCTCCTTTATCATATTACAAAAGTGTACGTGTACGTGTATGCATATGCATATGTATTTATGAGTATTTGAATTGTGTACACGTCTGTTTACCTATTCCATTTTCTGTTAAATACTTTGTTTATTTGTGTAATTTTGTAAGCACTTTAAGCCTCATGGGAAGAGCGTATCAAACATTCATTGCGTTGTATTGTATTGTATTCCATCTTTTTTTTCTTCAAATTGTGCATTTTAAATGGCTTACTTATACTCTGCTGCCAGGATCCTTTTCTCTTTGCACACCAAGACATAGTCCAGACCATTGGAACCGTTGGAGGAGCAGGCTCGGGCCCACTCTACCCTAAGTCTGGCCCAGGTCTCCGGCTGCCGCAGGGGATCTGGGGAGGGCCTCGGAGCCATGCTGTGGGGACGGACGGATGGTGTGATCCCACAGCGTAGAGGCAGCTGGAAGCTGTGGACGAAAGATGATGCCTCATGAAAGACATTGGCAATTCAAAACTGGCTAGGTGTTTTACAGAGAAGTCTGGAAGAACCATGTATACGGAAACGCAAAGAAATAATGGTCACACAAATATATAGGGTTATGACGAGTTACTGTAAAATGAGGAATGTTCATGTGCATCTGAATTTTGTGAAGTTTGCAAGAGCCAAGATTCGCAAAATTAGAATGCACATGAAAGTTCTTGTCTACACTATACGCATTGAATGTTAGAGGCAACTCGTGAAAATTTCATCCCGCGAAAAAGGCCGTCGGCTCCAATTTGCGAAAATTTCATGACGCGAAAATATTGTGTTTTACAGTAGTAGGGGTGAGCAGGGATGTGTGTGGTGTGCGTTGACCCTGCAGTGACACACACAGGTCAGGGGTTTAAAAGTTTGCCCCACACTAGACATAGGGGAGTTGTGCTCAGGGCTGGGAGGTGAAAGGACGTAAGGAGGGTGTGACCAAGTGTAAAGCATTGGTATATACAACTGTACCTTACTGCATGCATTTATAGACTGTAATCAAGCACAAAAGCAGGCAAATTCACAGGTTTCAAGTCACATTTTTGGCTTACATATTTTGTGCCAGATGCATTTTTTCTGCGTGTAAGAGGAAAATGACCTGTTGTTGTGGGTGATTATTGACATTGCTGATGCTCACAGATATTAACACAGAAAGGGTAAGAGGGATTCAGTTTGAAAGAACCAGGAAATTGCAAATCCAGTTGCGTTACTTAGGCACTAACCAATGAGTGGTCATTTGTGACAAGATTGCTGTTGTGAATATGCATCACAGACTTTAATCGGAACAATACAGTACACACCACAGAACAGTGAGCCAGAGTGTGTTCACAGTGAATAAAAAATTAGATAGTTTGAGATTGTCATAAACATCTAAAACTTCCAAAAACTATGAACGCAAGCGTCATCATACATCTGTACTGAGCATATCACATGAGAATGGCACCATACTTACTTTTGAACAATTGGCTTCGGTAGGCACATCTTTCGGGTTCCTTCCTGATCATTGATCGTCATGGTGATCGATTCGTCAAAGATGAGGAAGGTGAGGAGGAGAGCAGCATCTCGCCTGGCTTCCTCCTCGGAGCGACAGATCAGGGCCACTGGAGGAGGACAAAGGGAAGGAGGACAAGATGCGACTTTAACAGTTATTGCTTGTTGAAGAGGTGTAACATAACACTAGACATCCATGCGAGAGTTTTATTTTCCCGAAATGCACAGCTCTTTCATTTGGCATGGAGGAATAAACATTTCTTGGCTAATCTGCTAACAAATGGTATTAGAATGACAGCACTAGTTTTATCAAAATTAAAAATTAAGTTCATCCAATAAAGTAAGGTCAAGTGAATACACACATGAAGGATCAATCTTGTTTCATGTAATGAACATCAAAGTTTATCCAATGTCAAAATTTGCTTACGTATAGCTACACTGTAGGTCTATGTTGACGTTGAGATAGAATCCTTTGTGAATGCAGAAATAGATCTGCGGGGAAGTGTTTTGAATCACTAACTCTTTGTGTGCTACATTCACATGCCCAACTCAGTTAACGGCTTGCCAATTTCGCATATTGTGCTCAAATACACAACCGTTCAAAAACCAATTGACAAATTGCAATTCATGCCACAGTACATTGAAAGCGTCACAGCCATAGCGTTGTCATAAAATTTGCATCACAGCGAAGTTTGAAATTCTCTGTGCAACTCTGCTGTACTGCATTCGTAGTATTAAACGCTTCCACGAAAAGTCACATGGCTTTGAAAAACAATGTTTTCCAAAGGCAAATCTATGTGTTGAGGTCTAAGAATAAAGTGGCACAAAAAGGGGGGGGGGGGGAGTTTACAGTGGCATACAAAGGGTCAGAGGCCACAAGCTAACTTTCATATGGCTTACCTCTCAAGAGAGTGAGGTAGATCCCCGGCCTATGGGCCAGCTCCCTCCTGAGGGCTGAGCTGGATCGTACCAGGTGACCTAGGATGGAGAACACCGCTGGGATCATCTCCCTGGCCACGCCTGACTGGCCCGTCGGCATGACAACGGAGGAGAGTGTCTCCAGCATCATGTCCAGACCGCTGTGTGAGATGAAAATTTTGTGAAGTCTACCGTCTGCAAAGAAATGTGGAGGGAAATTGTGAAGGTGCTATACATTCATCAAGAAACAGCACTGCAGTAACGAAATCTGTGTGCAGGTAGTATTTCAGCTAGGACAGTTGCCAACTCAAATTTCCTATCATGCCACTATGGTGAGAAAAGCATTTCCACATTCAACACACATTTCTAGGCACACATGAAACACAACATTTGGATTTGATTTGATTTGATTTATTCATTCTCCATATGGCATCATTTACAATTTTTTTTCAACATAATCAAATTTGAGATTACACAAAGGGCTATGCATTGACTTCCCTTTAGGATCAAAATGTTGTTGCCCTAGAACACACATTTTCAGGCCTATCATGAAAGAAAACCATTTTGACACTTTGTATGTGTAGTCTCAAGATTCCTTTGGAGCAATCATAGCAAATTCTGAAGTTCCAAAGAGGGAAGTGAATTTCCAGTTACGAGAGGAGAAAATTGTGACCAGATAAGAAAGTAGAAATTAAGGCACAAAATTTTACAACTCTGCAAAGGAGGGAGGTGGAAAAAAAGTTTTTAATTGCATCATGATGGTGAAGAGAAATCTCTTTATCGCTTCTCTTCTTATCAAACATACAAGGGCATGCCAACCTTGCAGACAGCACTGTGTGTATTCTGAGGGCTAAAAAGGTATATTTCTTGTGGAAAAACAAAAATTTTACTTTTCCTGCTGAAGACATGTAGTACTGGTAATACACTCGGGGAAACAGTACTTTCCATAAAACCTGCAGTATTTTTGGAAAATAAAAACAGTACAAAATACTGAAAAAAGAAAATCATCCCAAAGTTGGCATTTCTGACACACCTTGCAAGATGATAGCCATCTGCTGCAGTGCTGACTTCTTCAGGTCTGACTCAGTGTCCTCCGAAGCAAAGATGTTGAACACCTGCAGGAACCCTTCCTCCTGAGTGGTGAAAGATACACCAACATCAGCATTTTGTTACTTAGAAACCTAATCTGAGGTTGCTGTCCATGTTCTCTCTCTCCTCTCAACAAAAAAGAACAGGTTTCTCTTACATGGTTTGTTTGTTGTTATGGATCAGTTCATGGAGTACCAACTGGAAAGCAGAATGCACATTTCTAAATTTGCTGTAAAACCAGAAATTGTCTTGTGCATAACACTTCCACAAATTTTGTGAAAAGCTAAGATTTGCAAAAGCGAAATGAATGCAAAAGATATCTTGTCTCCAGAAGACACTGAGTGCTGGTGGCAATTCTAAAAAAACTCATGCCGCAAAACAGGCCCATCGGCGCAAATTCGTGAAAGTTTCATGCCGCAAATGTTTCTGGTTTTACAGTATCCAGAATGACACACCTACATACATATGTGGTGCCAGTAATTAGTGTTTCTAAATTACAATCAAACATCAATTCCACACAAGTCTCCTGGTATTATGGTTTTATTCTAATGTATTTAAAAAAAAGATATAATGAAATATCTCTGGAGCAATGAAGATGCAAATGATTGCATTACACATGCAGGATCACCTATGCAACTACCACAAACTGTACCCCACTCAATGACTGCCCCTGCCCCCCCCCCCCCACATAGTTATTCTGACTCATAAAAAATGATCTCATATTTCTCACTCATGAGTGAAAATTAACCCGTTGAGGACAGGCTGATTTTGTTACAACACGTTTTTCCCAAAGACACTTGCCCAAGTATAATTGGGACTCATCCTCAACGGGTCAAAGCTAATTAATGTATATCACAGCATTTCTGCATGGAGGAGGAAATCACTGCAGACACATCATTCTCATGGTTCCATGCTAGCCCTGACCTGGAATACCGACGTCCCTCCATCGTCATCCAGGCTGCTCGCGGAGGAGAAGATGAAGAGGTCTGCCACGCCCATGGGAGGGGGACTGAGGGGAGGCTGCTTGAGGTGGGCCTCCGGTTCCTGCAGCAGGTGCCACATGAGGGTGGTGGAGGCCTCCGTGCGCACCCTGTGAGGAGAAGAGGATTGTTATCACTGTCTTGCAACATCACTGCTCCACATTGGCTTACAAAAGGAAGTACATGTGTAGGTAACACAGCAATTTTAGATCTAAATCATTGACGTTTTCCACATTGGATCCAGCGTGTCCTGCTTGGATGCTTTGGAAGTTTGAGAAATTTTGAGCAGAAATGCTCATCCTACTTTTCTGCAAAGAATCTCAGTCAAGACAACACATTTCCAGCACTATGTCATTTGACAACTTATATCAAAAGGAGAATGACCCTTGGCAACAAAAGAAGTCCAAATATTTCTTTATACATTTAGACCTTCAGTTTGATTTGGTTTTGTTTTTTCCATGCCATGGTAGATCCTTCCAAGTATGCGACAGCAGCTAAAAAAATTTCCGAGCATCAAACAGACTGCCATTTATTTACATTCCTCAGAGACCTCTGAATCTGGGGAAAAGATCCTTAAAATCTACATACTTTTGGCCTTTTGGGGCCCCATACTTTAACTCCCTTGGCGGAGGGTTAGGGCAGTCTGTACCACCTTAAAAGCTCTGTATTCTCTGCCCCAATGCTTCCCTTTTATGACATTCCTCATCTAGCCATGAAGGTATTAAAGAAGGTAAAGATGCAGAAATTTTACAAATGACAAGACACACACACATACACACACTCAACATGTGACAAGAGTCCTTAGCTCAGGTGAGCTACCTAAGAATTACAAAGGAGCAAAACAAAAAATGATAGAGGAAATCATGTTATTACCTGAAATCTTTGCTGAAGAGAAGCCTTAGGGCCCCCTGGACCTGCTCTGATGAAGGCAGCTTAGCATAAGACTCAAATGCCCCTGGGCCAGGGGCCTTGTGGACCAAGTCGTTCACACATCGACCAACAGTTGGGTGACTAACACCAACTCTGGCCTGGGACATAAACATGTATAAAGCGGTCAGTGCATGTGATACACCATTCATGCATCATACAACATGCAAAGTGTTTATATTTGCATTGTCAGAATTAACATTATTTTCTGCTATTCAAACTGTCTTTGCTACTGTAATACCCATTAGCTTTCTGATTCAATGTTGCCAGTCTCAACACACTCTTTTATTTATGTACAATTTTATCTCAAATCCTTTTGCGACTTTTTTTTAGTCGGTTAGTGACATACAGCAATATATGACTCATCAATTGCAATGTTCATTCCAAGTTACCTGTAGCAGAGGCAGAACTGGTAGGAGGGCCTGAATAAGGTCTCCCCAGAGGCTTGGGTTCATCAGGAGTCTCCCTTGGAGAAGGCTTAGCAGGAGGGATTCACTCATCTCCTGCACCTGAAAAGTGATGGGGATAGGGGAGAGGAAAATTGAAAAGGAGGACGCTAATAAGCTGGTTCGGGGTTCCACTTCGCGCATGAGCAAAAAAAGTCATTTGCATCATCACGGTATGTTGGTTTTTTAAATTCAACTAAGTAGCAAGATAAGCATCTGTGATGCAATGATTATTCAAGTAATCCTTATAAACGGTGCTTGCCAGCACATCAGAAACTTGACAGCAAAAGTGGTATTTGGCAATATTGATTGACAAAGATTGTTAATGAATAATGGTCTATGCAAAAATAGTGAGATGGATGCTTTCCCAAGTGCTGACCATGCACACCATGCTTGGTCACCCGATATGGTCATCTAGTCTATGCAAGTCCATCATTTGAGTATGATTTATGAATTCCATGAATGGTTATGTCAGGCTAGCTTATGCATTGTCGCTTTGAAAACAAGTGAAGTGTCCCACCAAGGGAGATCAAAAGCATGATCATCTGTACCCACATGGGCATGGGCTAACTCTGCACTGGCTTATTCCTCAAGGCAGCTAAAGCAGGTTTGTTTGTCTGTTTGTTTGTATCTTTTTTTTTTAAAGATTATAGGTCACAGAAAGTGTTTGACTAATCTCTTCCTTTCTAGTCTTGCATGGATGCACATATATATTTACAACCTTATATGATTATATACATATTATGTATGAAATGAAGGGTTTGATTGCAAAATGGGCTATTTTCACACTAAGTCATTCACCAGATAGAGAAAAATAAAACCTTTCCAGAAATACTTACTTATAAAATAACAAGAATTATTCTTGAAGTTATGATTACAAATAGTACATTTTTCTTAGCATTTTCTAAAATCCTTTTTTTTTAAGCAGCTTTAATCGATGATATCTCAACTTAATAAGAAAAGAGTTAACTTGTTTTGCAACCAAATTCTTCAAATACATAAAAGTAATATAACTTTGTGGTTTATTTACTGGCAAAGTACCATAACAGCTGAAGCAAGTATCATAGATCTTTGATAGGCAGGAGATCAAGGACAGGAGTTAGGGCATAAAATAGTGATGGAGTAAGCAGATATGTTCTTTGTCTAATAAGCTTGACCCATTTTTTTTTTTTACAGCTCACTTCTGTAAAGCAGAAACAATCAGTATACACAGTGACCTTCTTTACTCCTGACCAAATTACATAAACATATAAGATATGAGGGTAGTACTTCAAGATACACTGGCTCAGGTGACTGAAAAGATAGTGAATGGTGCAAACAGGTTTTCAAGGCCACAATCTCTATATGAAAATCCAATAAACATAAACAATGAGCCATAATCTTTTTAAAAAGGACAGCTACCCTCATACATCAATTCTCTCTATTGCATATAACTCTCCGAATCTGAACGCGTGTGGCGCTCTAATTTTTTAACTTTTAATTCTTGGGATATAAACTTCCGGTTATGAACGCGCGATGTGTAAATGTACGCTTTTATGCACATTGAACGCCCAAGTACTAGTATTCACCTGAATTACCTACGATGACGCCCAGTAAGTTAAAAACTAATAGAGGGCCATTCAAAGGATTCAATCCTAAGCCTGAGGAGATCCATGTGATGTACTGTATCCACGGAATTATCAGTTAATGCAATCTGGATTAAATTTGTTATGCTTCTGCTTCCAGGGATCATTTGAGCTTGGACTTGAAGCTATTCACTGATGTTGCCTCGACAGCATCTGCACAAAGGCTATTCCAAGTATTTACTACTCTCTGACTGAAAGAGTTCAACCTTTTACTTGTTCGATACCTTCCTTTATATAACTTCAACTTGTGACTGCGTGTAACATGATCATTGATGACAAAGAGAACAGCTGGATTAAAGTCTTCCATACCATGCAAAATTTTGAACACTTGAATCATATCTGAACATTCACGTAGATACTCTAGGGATGAAATCCCCAAATGCTTGAGCCTCTCAGGATATGACAACGATTTAACCTCTGATACCAAATTTGTTGCTCTCCTCTCAACTGATTAAAGCTTTTTCGCATCACTCTTTGAAAGTTCATTCCATACACAAGAGCAATATTCCAAGAGTTCACAGTTCGTATTAAATTCTGTCTTATAATCTGTCGAATAATAGAGTTATTTTCTAATCTGTAACTTTACTCTGAATGGGATTCTTCAGCAAAGTGGCCCATGAATGCTGGGCCGATGATGCAAAACAACGAAATTATGGAAAATATCTATAGATGAAGGACGTGACGTGGGTAAACCGCAAAACCAGAAGTGTACATCCCGACTACTCCCAAGAGCGATCGATCAAATATCGGTATCGCAAGGTGATATCGCTTGATATCGGCTATATAAGATAGGGAGAATTTGAAAGTGCATTTGGATCTTTTCTCTCCCAGGATGTCGTTGGTAAAGCTTCATTACAGCAGTGTACAAACACCACAGCAGAAGGTAAAGAAACAAGGCTCTACACATCTAAACAATGCTTCACTTTACTATCACCCAACCCCTAATCACCCAGGGCTCTTCTTGCCATACTATATCTACTGGAGAAGGCAGTAACTTACTCACTTTTGGCACAGAGTTCGACAATATGATCATAATCATATGAATGGAGATTAACCACTTCTGTGCCTAGGACTTTGGACAGTGTGTACAATGCTTTGGGCTTTCCTGTGCTATCTAGGCATGCAACGCACACACAGGGTTAACTCGCAGACTAGGGAAATGAGTTGATAATGATTTACAGAAATGTACATACACATTTAAATCCACACACCGGTACTCATAAATAAACACACACATGCCCCTAAAAGGGCAATATTTTGTTTTTTATGCAATTTTGGGGTAAACCATACCCTCATTTACTGGTAAAACCTTACAGAAACTGAGCCATAGATTTTTTTTTTTTTTTCCGTTGACTTCTTGCAACTTTTAAAACAAGGAAAAGTAGAAATTACGCGGTGCGTAACATATGTCCCCGCCGGAAGTAGCATTTTGTAACAAAATGTGCAATATAGGTAAAAAATCAAGGTCAAAGGTCAAAGAAGTCAAAGGTCAAAATTCTGTGTAGAAGTTTTGAAGCCCTCACCTAGTGCCATCACATAAAGCAAATGGAATCGAAATTGGGTTAGAAATGGCGAAGGAGTAGCATTTTGTAGCCAATGTACAATATAGGTCAAAAATCAAGGTCAAAGGTCAAAGAAGACAAAGGTCAAAATTCTGTGCAGAAGTTTTGAAGCCCTCACCTAGTGCTATCACATAAAGCAAACGGAATCGAAATCGGGTTAGAAATGGCGAAGGAGTAGCATTCTGTAGCAAAATGCACAATATAGGTCGAAAATCAAGGTCAAAGGTCAAAGAGGTCAAAGGTCAAAATTCTGTGTAGAAGTTTTAAAGCCCTCAACTAGTGCCATCATATAAAGCAAACGGAATCGAAATCGGGTTAAAAATGGCGAAGGAGTAGCATTTCGTAGCAAAATGTACAATATGGGTCAAAAATCAAGGTCAAAGGTCAAAGAAGTCAAAGGTCAAAATTCTGTGTAGAAGTTTTGAAGCCCTCACATAGTGCCATCACATAAAGCAAACGGAATCGAAATCGGGTTAGAAATGGCGAAGGAGTAGCATTTTGTAGCAAAATGTACAATATAGGTCAAAAAATCAAGGTCAAAGGTCAAAGAAGTCAAAGGTCAAAATTCTGTGTAGAAGTTTTGAAGCCCTCACCTAGTGCCATCACATAAAGCAAACGGAATCGAAATCGGGTTAGAAATGGCGAAGGAGTAGCATTTTGTAGCAAAATGTACAATATAGGTCAAAGGTCAAGGTCAAAGGTCACGACTGAAATTCTGTGTAGAAGTTTCAAAGCTCCCATGTAGTGCTATCATATAAAGCAAACAGAATCAAAATTGGCTCATAAATGACAGAGAAGTAGCAAATTGAAGATTTTGATCACACACGGACGCACACACGGACACACGGACGGACGGACGGACGGACGGACACACGGACACACGGACGGACACACGGACACACACACAAATCGGGTCAGAAATGGCGAAGGAGTAGCATTTTGTAGCAAAATGTACAATATAGGTCAAAAAATCAAGGTCAAAGGTCAAAGAAGTCAAAGGTCAAAATTCTGTGTAGAAGTTTTGAAGCCCTCACCTAGTGCCATCACATAAAGCAAACGGAATCGAAATCGGGTTAGAAATGGCGAAGGAGTAGCATTTTGTAGCAAAATGTACAATATAGGTCAAAGGTCAAGGTCAAAGGTCACGACTGAAATTCTGTGTAGAAGTTTCAAAGCTCCCATGTAGTGCTATCATATAAAGCAAACAGAATCAAAATTGGCTCATAAATGACAGAGAAGTAGCAAATTGAAGATTTTGATCACACACGGACGGACACACGGACGGACGGACGGACGGACGGACACACGGACGGACACACGGACACACACACGTACGGAGCCCGTTTCATAGTCCCCTGCTCGAACTCGTTCGGCGGGGACAATAAGGGCTTTTTGAGACATAACTTACTCTCCTATACACAGGGACAATTCCAGTGACATACCTCTGCGCAAGCGTCATCTAGACCGTAACAGGCAATTTCATGAAGAATCTTGGAGTCAACGAGAAAGGTCACCTTATAACTGACCTCTGACCCCGGCTGAATGGCTTCTTTGACCTGAAGACAGTCCTGAATTAAAAAAAAAGGAGGAAAAATGTGTAAATCATTGACACAAGGATGATCCCTAAAACAGATGATAGGTTTGTTACATCAATGCAAATACAGCTTCAATTTGAGCTTGTGAAGTGTCAAATATGATATTTACAGATGTTTCAAGGTTTTTTATGCTTTTGTTTTTGTTGGTCAATTGTTGTTACTTGTTTCTTGGTTGTTCTCGTTAAAGGGAAGGTAAACCCAAAGAGCAATGTGGATTGAGTGAAAGCAGCAACATTAGTAGAACACATCAGTGAAAGTTTGAGGAAAATCGGACAATCGATGCAAAAGTTATGACTTTTTAAAGTTTTGGTGATGGAACCGCTGGATGAGGAGACTACTAGAATTATGAAAGAGCAGTGGACCAACCGCTTTCAGAAAGCAGGGGGAATAATTGCTACCCTTAACATATGTCAATATCAAGTTGATGGAATTTGTAATTTTCATGAAAAATGGATTTTTGTAGTATTTTCTTTATATTTTCTTGGTATTGTTGTCCACTCATACGTCATAACCTCTAGTAGTCTCCTCATCCAGCGGTTCCAACACCAAAACTTTAAAAATTCATAACTTTTGCATCGATTGTCCGATTTTCTTCAAACTTTCACTGATGTGTTCTACTAATGTTGCTGCTTTCACTCAATCCACATTGTTCTTGGGGTTTATCTTCCCTTTAATGTTTCCTCTTATTTATTTTTTTTTTTGTTAGCTGTTACTCTCAACGAACAAGACTGTATTGTTGTATCATCATGAAAACCAAGTGAAAAGGAAGTAACTAGCCTGGGATTTTCACCACAGTCACTTAATGCCTTTTTACCTGGCAGCGGCACTATCACTGAGCTGAAGCCAGATCATGGCAGCCACACAATGATGTTTGATCAAATACTGTATATGTCATATATTTAGCAAGTCTAATTTTATTTTTTGTGTATCGGCACTTCCAGACGATTTCGGGAGAGGTCAAATTCGCTATTGTGGAGTAAAGGAATGAATAGAGGAATTTATGCAAGCACGTCACGTTTATATTGGAATCAGAGTCAATATTTTTGCATTTTTTAAATTTGTGAAAAGTAAGTGAGTGGCGAAATTCACAAAAGTAAAACCCTCATGAAATATTTGGCATATGATCATCTTTTGTTGAACATTTAAACAAACATGATAAATTACATTGCTAAAACTCTTGCAGACTTAAATTCATTGATTTTAGAGTTGATCTTCGACATTCCAACAGAATGGATCTAAGAAATCAGAATCAGAAATTTATATAATTTTGCATCTGCACACACACACACACACACACACACACACACACACACACATAAAACCAAACAAAGAAAGATCATTAAATCTTCTAATGTCACTATGGCGACTGGTACATTGTATATTTCCGCCATAATGCATGGCTCTCCTAATAGGCCTATAGTACAATGTCTTGACAATGTGTGAAGACAGTTTCACATAACTAGCAAAATACTGAAATGACAGGTTTGTCACAAATGTGTTGAACGTTCACTCTCCTTGAACTAGGTTTGCTATATTGTCTACGAGTGCAGGTACACACATTTGGGGATTTGAGGGTTTTTACTTGACTTTTGACCAGTCTATAAGATTATGCATTGAGTTATTGAGTGTAATTTCAGTATTAAATATTTTTAAAAAATGCATTTCAGCCAGGCCTTTGGCCCTTGACCCTATGACCCTAAAGTTCTCAAGAGAATCACTGCCACGTCAAACACGCATTCATGTAGGCCTACTAATTTTCATGATACCTTGAGTCACTTTCAAGATATGGAGCAAAAAGTGAAATATAGCACTTTCACTTGAGCTTTGACCACTTGGCAGGATATTTCCTAGAGAAATCTCCATTAGGTAATACATGTATATGTATCAAGTTTCAAGATAAATCCTGCAAGCATTGCATAAATATGAGGGAAATAGTGAAATTTTGAGGAGTTGACCTTGACCTTAGACCCCTAAATTCCCTAGATAATTGCTGCCAGTCAGTACATGCATATGTACCAAGTTCCACGAAGATACCTTGAACCATTTGCAAGATATGGAGAAAAAAGTGAAAGTTTTACATTTTCACCTGACCTTTGACCTCATGACCTGAAACTCTCTCTGGAGAATAATTATTTGATAGTACATCCGTACACTAAGTTTCAAGAAAATATCTTCAGTCATTAAACAGATATGGGGAGAAACTGACCTCTAAGCCAATACAATAACCTTTCCTAGCCAAATTTTCTGTCTTCAAGGAAGTGACAAAAATCTAATAGAGCGCTTACTTCCCAAGTTATGTTAGGTGAATGTAGTCTGAAAACACCAACCCACTGAACAATTTTGTCACACACTATGTATGCTTGTTAATCATTTTTGTTCAAAGCTACTGTGAAGTATGTTACACTGTCAACCCCTTTTCTGAAGCTTTTATCAGTTACTTATGGACCACTATCTTCACAAATTCTTTGTAGCTTTTAACAGATATTTACAAGCAAATGAAGTGATTGGCTAATCAGCATTGTCATTAGCATTCCTGTGTCAGGTGTATCTGAGTGAATTTCACATCATCTGATCCTGTCAACAACTTGCAACACCTGTTTCAAAGAGCAGGTGTTGCATGTACATTGCACCATGTCCATTGTCAAGAAATAATCAACTATTGATTTCTATATTATTTTGGTTGGTTTCAATAAACATGAAATGAACCATCAAGTGGGAGAAGTGTTGTTTGTTGACAGCATGCTTGACTCATCATATCATATGACACAGGTCATCGAACTCTGCTATCTCAAACTTATTCTACCAGTTTGTCTATTTCTAATTCTTCAGCAAACAATCATACAATCATATCAACCTTAAAACATAATTCTGTTTAAGCTTAAATCTTCACCATTGACAGAATTTAATGAAATAGAATAATGGTTAACACACTTTACAAGGGTTTAAAATGAGCAGCTTCACTAGTGGCCAGGTAACAAACCTGATCAGGAGGCCAGAATATCAATTTTTTATATGCCAATCTTATCTTTATTGGTAGTACATGTATCACAAAGTTTCAACGAAATACCTTCAGGCATAGCATAGATATGGGGAAAACAGTGAAATTTCGAGTATTTGACCTTTACCTTTTGACCTCAATATATATACAGTTGAACCTCTCGTATCCGGACAAGTCGGGACCGGGGCTCATCCGGATAAGGGATTTGGCCGGATACGGGAGACTCAATGCTTTATACATGTACATATACATACACATGTACTGATGTAGCCCATTGTGGTACCACATGTAGTAATGTGTATACCGCAACCTTTTCATTGTTACACTCAGTAACAGACCCCAAAATAGAGGTTCGTGTTTGCAAGAATGAAATCATTTTCTTTTATAAATTCTTGGGATGATTTACCTAAATAATTATTAAGAAATGTATCAAGTATATGTAATTCATGTGTGTTTGTGTAGGAGTTCTCAAGGAGTTGCCTTTCCTCCCGTAATTCTTAAAAAAAGATAAAAAATCACGGCGAGATTGCGTCCGGATAATAGAGAGATCCGGATAAAGGGAGGCCGGATAATAGAGGTTCAACTGTAATACAAAATAATAGTAAGCTTTCAAAGCCAAACTTTCTGTCTTCATAGCAGTGACAGAAATATAATATACAAATATACTTGGCCTTGAGAGTTTCTTGTTAAAACTATGGGCAGAGGTGACTCCAAACTAGTACTATTCACTGAGGGGCACAGCCCCGAAGTGAATAGTACTAGTTTGGAGTCACCGAAGCCCATAGTTTTAACAAGAAACTCGAAACTAGGCAAAGTATATTTGTTTTATATTTTGGATCAAAAATTTGAATAAAAAGTGAAAATCATATAGGCTTAGCCGCACTGCGGCGGCAGCACAGCGCCTTCAATACGCAACAGTGCAAGAGATCGGAAATTGCAAAACGTAGTAGCCGTGGCACCGCCAGAGTTGCCCGTCGCATGTATCCAAGCGCTCGTATGGCCGCTGCAAACCTTAACACTAGAATTCGGGACCGGATGCGGACGGGTACACTTGATTGTAAAGAAGGGTGATTGTGACATCATTTTGCAAATAGTATACTATTTGCAAAATGTCGTCATAAAAGTGACGTCATTTTGCAAATTTCATGGAGTGTCAAACACACCAACATTCTAAAATAGTTCAAAATACCTATAATCACATGAAGCTCTTTTAACCAATCAATGGAAGACAAATTTTTGATCCAAAATACAATAAAGTGCTAACTTCCTGAGTGGGCAAGTGTTGTGTGAATGCAGTCTGAAAACACAGACCCACTGTACAATTTTGTCACACTATGTATGCTCTTCAATCATTTCTGTTCAATGCCACTGTGAAGTATGCTACATTGTCAACTCCATTTCTGAGGCTTTTAACAGTTTCTTATGGACCACCATCTTCACAAATTCTTTGTAGCTTTTAACAGATATTTACAAACCAATGACCTGATTGGCTAATCAGCATTGTCATTAGCATTCCTGTGTCAGGTGCATCTGAGTGAATTTCACATCACCTAAGCCTGTAAACAGCTTGCAACATTTGTTTCAAAGAGCAGGTGTCCCATGTACATTGCCATCATGTCCATTGTCAAGAAATAATGAACTATTGATTTCTACATTATTTTGGTTGGTTTCAATAAACATGAAATGAACCATCAAGTGGGAGAACTGTTGTTTGTTGACAGCATGCTTGACTCATCATATCATATGACAAAGGTCATCAAACTCTGCTATCTCAAACTTATTCTATCAGTTTGTCTATTTTCTTCAGCAAAAAATCATACAATCACATTAATCTTAAAATATAATTCTGTTTAGCCTTAAATCTTCACCATTGACAGAAGTCAATGAAATGGAATCATGATTAATAGATCTTACAAGGGTTCAAAATAAGCAGCTTCCCTAGTGGCCTGGTAACAATAATGTTACAAATCTGATCAGGGGGCCAGAATAAATTTTTTTATATGCAAATGCAAATTTCTTTGAATGGTACAGCTTCAAATCTTCTGTATTCTTACATGCATTCAAAAATTTCTTTGATAATCCAATGGTATACCATTTTATGTTGTTACTAACAGTATAATTCACATACAGCACTATCTATAGGCTACGAGTTGTCAACTTGGAAAAAAAATGGTTGGTTTTTGTTTTATTTTTGGCCACTAAAATTTGGTAAGTGATGACTTCACCTCTGCATATGACATGGACCTTTTGACCTTTGACTTTAAGCACATGCACCCAAAAGTTGATAGGCACAACTTCACCCACTCATACATATACATGCCAAGTTTCATAAGGATACCTCCAACAGTTTGTTAGTAACGCTGTCCATAAAATTGAATACGGACGGAAGGACGGACGGACTGACAACCCGAAAACATAATGCCTCTGGCGACATTTTGTGGCAGAGGCATAAAAAAAACTTACCTGAGTGATTCTAAGGCATGCCTGGTAAGTGTTCAATCTACAGCTGGCATCAGGATGGGCCATGTAACACAGCAAGGCTTGTCTGCACTGCACTCTAACATCCTCACCTCCTGGGGCGGCCTCATGAGTTCTGCATCTATGCATCGTAACATATAAAGTTTTGTAAAGCCTGAAGTCATACACATACAACTAATCAACAATTACTGCATTTTATGGGCCAGACAAAAAAAAAAAATTAAGTTTGCAATGGTTGGCTTATGTGCAAACAGGTGTGTTGAAGAAACCGTCATTGTAGACCACATCAATTTTGTCACCAGCGAGCAAATCAATCAAGATAAGAGGGCAATTTTTAAGCACACTCTTTTATATCACAGATTGTGTCAAGATAGGTTGTCGGTACACCTGTATATGCTGGAAAAAGGAAAACCAAAAAACAAGCAAACATAAAAACGTACTGAATTACCACATATAGAGTGTATTAAATCAATTATTCAATTTCATCAGAACCACACGTTCAAGCCCTATACCACTGTGTATTGCTTCAGTGTTGGCTACTTATAGTTCTGTAAGAGGAATTAGACATACTTATGTGCACAAGGAATGAAGAGGATTGTATGGGTGTTTTGTTGTTGTTGTTTGTTTGGGGTTTTTTTTTTTTAGAGAGAGAGAGAGACACTCGAGAGAAAGAGAGAGTGTGCGTAGTTCCTCCTCGACTGATTAAATCCCAGGCTAGTTCGTTCTTTTTAACTCAATCTATTACGATACTAATTGAGACCTGCAATCTCGTTTCGAGAGTGTAACAGACAAAACAACCAAACAATCTTGTTTACAGAGAATAACAAAACCAAAACAAATAAACAAAATGTATAGTCATACTCGTGTCGTAGACCTTTATTTTCCTTTTGAATTATAAGTCATCAACTGAAGCGAAAAGGGAAGTAAGACTTTCCTGTGATGATCAGTAAATGAAGGAAGAGTTGAATGGAACTTACATGTCTGAACATGCCTGAACAAGAACATCAATAACTTCCTTCATTCTGTGATAACCCCAAGAGAGGCAGGCTTCATTTGCACAAGGTATCTTCTCCGCTAGACTCTGGCAGGGGAAGAACGAAAATATGAAGACAGTGATGTGATGGTCTGCAGTCTTTTAACAAACAAATTACAAGCAATGGCTATTCACACCTAACTATAGAGACAATAGATATCACTGACAAAACTGTACATGAAAAGTTTCCTCATTCAAGAAAAGAAAACTATGGATTTGATGATGTATGATAACGATAGTATGGAAGAATGATTGTGAGACATGCTATAACTCAGATGTGTGTCAAAAGAAAGTGGGCAAAAAGTGAGCAGTTGATTGAGACACAGAATGTTGTCAAATTTCTTCTGTGTGACACATCTGCTTTAAGTGAAGTGTAGAAGGATTTTTTTATTACAGGAAAATCTATAGTACAAAGAATGCAGGTGGAAAGTAATCAGCATAACTTCCATTTTTTCAGTGCATTTAGGCACCTATGAAGCAAGATGAAGTGACTTCAAACTCTAGACACTTTTCAATGATAAGCTAAAACAATGAAGCTTGCTTTTGAAAAGAAAAATATCATATAATTTCTTGTATTACGTGTGGGGGGAATGCAGCCTACAAGCTCAGCTTTTTAGCATTCCTCCCCATTTCCAACATTTTCCATACCTACAAGTTTTCTGTAAATTTATCCTTTACTTTGTATGATGAAATTTATGCACTGTATTCAATTTTTGTAATATATTTATATGTTTTTGTAGGAAATGAAAAATGAATGAATGAATGAATGAATATCGATGAAATATGAAGGAAAAGAAAGTTCTATTAGATTCCACAGCTGCTTCATTGGTGAGCTTCACATCTGCAATGCAAACGCTGAGATGACTGAGCCTCCCAGGTTGAACAATGAAAATAGCTCTCTCACGCATGTGCAGAATATCATTTTTTGCTTAGTTAGCTTTGTCTTAGCATTTGCATAGAAGATCTAAAGCTCACTATTAATGAATACTGTATGGCAATTTGAAAATCACTACCTACCATGCTTGATTTTTCCCTGATCAAATGACAAGCTGCACACATGGACGACGCCACCTGCTGCACCTCTCCAAGGAGGCGAGTCTGTTCCGGGCAGGTGGTCCTTGCGTAGAGTTCGAGCCTCTCACCGACCTCGGGGCAGGACGTCGCGAAGCCCGCATCCAGTAGCATCACACCCAGGGCGGAGGAGAGAACCTCTGGGAGGATGTCTCCAGACTGAAGGACGCATGTGGGGGGGGGGGGCAGTGTGAGGGTGGGGTGGGGTGCAAGAAGAGTCAAGGCAGGAGATGGCATGGAGAAAGGAAGGGCAGGTGAGGAGAGAGAAAGGATGATGGAGCAGTGAGGGTGAGAGTCAGAGGTTGGGGCAGGAAAGTGGCAGCGGTCAAGGTGGGGGCAAGGAGGTCGGATAAAGACAGTGAGAGCGAGAAGGTTACACATCATATTGTAGAAGCAAAAAGAGACATTGGGGTAAGGGGGTAAGGAGGTGTGGGTGTGGGGTGGGGTGGAATGCAAGAAGAGTCAAGGAAGGAGAATGCACAGACAAAGGAGGAGTAGTAAAGAGAGGAAAGGGATGACGTAGCAGTATGTTTAACAGAAGAGAAAGAGGGTAGGGAGCAGTGAGGGTGGGGTTAGGAAGTGAATGCAGGAAAGAAGTAGCGGTGAAGGTTGGATAGTGGAAGTGAGAGTGATAGTTGGATAGCAAGGAGGTTGGATAATGGAAGTGAGAGTAATAGTTGGATAGCAAGGAGGTTGGATAATGGAAGTGAGAGTAATAGTTGGATAGCAAGGAGGTTGGATAGTGGAAGTGAGAGTAATAGTTGGATAGCAAGGAGGTTGGATAATGGAAGTGAGAGCAAGAAGGTCACATGCCAAATCGTAGAAGTAAAGTGAGACATTGGAGTGAGGATGTAAAGGGCAAAAACGAAAGAGGTAGGATGTAGGAGACAGGAGCTTGACAGAGAAAAAGAAAAATGAGGTAAGGCAGTTGGGGCAAGATTCCAGAAGCACAGAGGCAGAAACAATGAAGTACAACAAGAACAAAGCAGGAAGGAAATGAAATAAGGGCAAAGAAGATCAGGAAATTAGAGTTCAGTGAGTTGATCGCTAGGTTACATGCAAGACTTCATTTCGGTATCGAAAGCTTTATATTGATGTATAACATACGTAAGTTTCCCTATATGACTTGACAACACATCGAATGAGGCACAAATAATCGTTTATAATTCATTGCAAAATTACAATTACTCATTATTTGATACGAAAATTTTCCTATCCATACCATCACCATCATCTCTACTGAAAGAGATCAGTAATCAACAAACAGTGTACTCCCATTATAACGACCAGTATACCATTCCAGCATCAGTTGCTAGCATATCAACTTTTAATGAAATGGGGCCCTGATGTTCTATTTGATAAATGTCCATATACATGTAGTTGGCAATCACCTTTTAAAACATACAATACAACACACACCTTTGACGCAGGCACGAAATGGTCGCAGTAGAGCAGTGTGTACGAGGTCAGGACCTGGTACATGCGGACATGGTGGTCCCGCTGCTGGCTGGTCATGTGACCGTCGCCCTCGTGGGCCGACTGGCAGTGGTGGTGAATCAGAGCTCCCAGGGTCTCCAGACATTCATTCATTTTGTCTGTCTGTGGGTACGTATGTTGCAATAGGTGCAGGAATCAGGCTCAGCACTTATAAACACCTTACAGTTGGCCCATACCTGAACCATGACCATATCACCTTCATAAGAGTCACACACATTAGTACTGATAAACTATGCAATGATGTCATTTAGCCCAAAATGTGAAATAAGATAATTGTTCAAATATCAAAAGTATCATATTCCATATTTCAAAGTCCAAGGATGTCTAATTTTTTTTTTTTTTCTTAACAGTACATGTTGGTTTATATTACCAAAGTGTTTATCACCCATTCCTAATTTCTAGTTTTAGGATTGTACTGTCATATTGGATCTTTCACTTGCTTGGGTTGTAGAAAAGAAACTCCTCTGTTGCCAGAATAAAAGCTTTCAAAGATTTTTAGTTACCCAGTGGGTGTAGAATAAGTTCATTTTCCACGCATTCTTGCAGACTATTACCTTAAAAAAAAGCAAAGAAAGCTAGAGGGGTACTGTATGGTGTTCTTTTGTATATTCTATCACACCAGCACCAATACATGCCAGGTTTGTAAAAAATTGGCTTTGCATTTTCAAAAAGAAGATTAGAGTATGAAAACCAGCCCCCAATTTGGTCCCAGCTCGAAAGGGACCCCTTGGATTTGTCACTAAAAAAAACAAAAAACAAAGCAAAAACAACTTGAAACTACAGTCAGCAATGTAATACTCAGACCATCAACTTTCCATAGCTCTATCACTTGTGCTTCTAGAAAAAAATATTTTCAAAGATTTCTTAATTTCTGGGCTTTGGGAGTAGTGGGGCATCCCCCCCCCCCCTCCCCATACACCTCCTCTCACAAATTGAGATCCTACCAGATCCTATCTTTTTGCAATATAGGGTAGTTACTTGTAGAATGGAATGTCATACGTCAATTCAGATATATACAGGTGCACTGTGGTGGGCAGATAAGAAGCAAATCTATCTACATGACTCTGAAAATCCGACACATGATCATTCATACCAGAAGCCTGCCTGAGACACTGCTGTCCTGCCAAATGTCTGTCGTCATGGAAACACGCATGAGGCGAAATGTTTGGTACAGCATCTGGATCAGATGGGTTGCCAGCTGTGAGCTGCAGAGCTTCAGGAGGTTCAGGGCGTGCTCGGTGACCTCCAGGGTAAACTGGGGCAGAGTCATCTGGGAGAACTGGAGGACGATGGTGTCGTCCGAATCCGTCTCCGGGTCGGGAACGGGCGTGGCTGGCTCCGGGAGGGGCGGACTGGATCCTCTGTGGTGACATGGTGGAATAAGCACTTTGTTACTGGGGAAAGTAAACTTGGCAAAGTAATTTTGTAGAAATAAACCAGAACAAAGCAAAAAACACAAGCAAGCCTGATGGGTTTATGTTACAAAAGAACCCTTTCTTCATATACAGACTTTAGATCCACTCTGCTGTGATCTAAGAACGTGGCAGATGGGTAGGAGGATTCATTAACTGGTTATACCAAGCATGTTTACTGGACATACTAGTACAGTGAACAGCTAAACCCTGCATGACAAGGTCACAGGTAGGTTTAGCCATGCACCTCTATCAATGTCTACCATAGTTTGATACTGGCTTGTTCATTAACTTATTTGTCATGATTTCCACAAATTAACTTTGGCCCACAATCAATTGTTAGCTGTCCTTATAAAGGCCCAACAGAGTCAACAATATTAATGTTTTTCATTTTTCTCACCTCTGCCAAAGAGGTTATGTTTTTATTGGCATCAGTTTGTCTGTTTCTTTGTCTGTTTGCAAAATAACTCAAAAAGTTGTGATTGGATTTGAATGAAACTTACAGGAAACGTTGATAATGACACAACAAACAGTTCAAGATTAATTTGTTATCATTATTTTATAAACACTTTGATATGTTTGATAACTTGCATTTGTTGGTTGACTCTCACTTTCATTTTGTTGCCTCTTCTTGGTGCACGAGGTTAGGGCTTGCTGCTTGTTCAGCACCCCCCCCCCCTCGCTGTTTCACTCTTTTCCTTTCTTTATCCCTCTGTTGTTCCCTATCTTGTATGATGTTGCCTCCCTATTCATCCTTATCCTTTTACAATTTGTAAGGTTGCCCCCATGGTCCTCCGGATCATCACTGACCCTCTTGTGCCTTATGTCTGTCCACCCTCCATTTATCCCCCTCCCTTTACCCATTGGGCTCCTTGCCAATGACCTCCAACCCTCCCCTTTTGTTTTCTTTGTTTTCTGTGTCCCTAGCCCTCCCCTGACTTGTTGTGCGTAGTCCTCACATGTGATTACTTTCTCTGCCTGCTTGTCATTTTGCCTCTGATGGAGATTCTGCTAGGATTGAAAGCTCCGGCCCCTTTTAACTCCATTATCAAATTTTGGCAGTGATCCTGAAATTTTTTGAATTCTTAAAGGATTTTAAAAAATAATAATGATTTGGCAAATAAAGTCCATGAATTTGGGAGTTCAAGATGCTCATATTTGAGGTTTGCATACGCCCAATAAAGTGCATGCTCTGCTCAAGGTGTCATGCAACATGCAGGAAGCTGATGAGGTTAACACAAGGCTTCTTTAATTTGGTGATTTTCAGCAGCGAGGAAATGAGCTGCTTGGCGGAGGTCCTTTCAAGTTTTCAAATGTTTCATAAGTTTCCAAACATCACATAAAACAGTATATCATAAAACATGACAAATAAGATAAGGGGGCTGACCATTAGTAAAGTACACTCTGAGAAAACTGACCTTAAAATGCAGATGCACTTAAGTGTGCCAATGAAAAATTATACACTCAAAGGACTCAAAAAATTGAAAAGTTTTCATATTTCACAGGATCTCGTGATCATGTGAAACACCAACAGGAAAAGTCTAAAATTCAAGATGTGGAATTTTGGACAAGAATGAAATTTCTCACTCTTTAACCAAATCACCTGTGTTGCATTCACCTTGGCAGTAAGTGCTATATCCTTTTTGGAAACATAGTGGTAATTGAGGTAGTTAAAAAAAAAGTTAGATGTGTTACCATGACATAAGAGGACTTATTCCGAACAACATTTTATAGGGATAGTATAGTATTGGTGGAGATGAAAATTTGACAACTTTTTGCGAGATACAGTGTACCAAGAAAGCTCTTAAGAAATTATACAGAGCATACTATTCTAAGAGGAATTCAAAGCTTATTAGATGAGACTCGGTTTTGGAATTGCTGAGACAACCCAAAACAAAGTAAAACAAAGCAATCCTAGTAGAAGGTGGGTCCCACTTTTCATCACGATTGCTCTGTATTGGACACCTCAGCCATTTTAAAACCAATTTTCATCAAATAAACATTGAATCCCTCTTGGAGTTACATGCTCTTTTATGTTTCATAACAGGTTTCTCATTATCTCACTAAAAAATGTTAGAAACCTGAAATTAGGTCTCAATAAAAGCTTACAACCCCTTTCAGCCTCAACTGTATCAGAAAGTATACAGTAAGCATCCTTGATCTCCAGTTTGGCTATCAAATTGCTGATGATATCTTGAAGTTGCAAAACAACTTCCAACGATAACACAAGATAAGAGCCCAAAGTCACTTTCTATCGATTGTGCGAGTTCACATAAAGTTAATAGTGCAATCAAATTTTCCCTATACTGGTAGCATAAAACTGCCTCATCTATTTAATGTGTTTGAGATGCTTCATCACGGCTTCTCACAGCTTTTGAATCTCAAGGTGAGCACAAACTTAAGTGAATTTCCACATGGCATGAAAAACACATCTAGACACACAAGCGGCATAAATCTCCTACATTTTACTGACGAGATTAATTTTAAACACACATACTATCCCATACAACAGTGAAGGCTATAATCGTTATTCAAACATTGCACCACTAACAAGAGACCTGGGGGTCTCGCGCTCACCTGAGAATAGGAAGTTCACCTTTTATGCAGTCACTAATCTAAATTACACACAGCTCTACTAAAATTTGACCAGGCATTCTCAAGTAGAGGATGAAAATGTACAATCAGGGCCCAATTTTGGACCCCCTCCTCCCCCCCCCCCCCAACTCATAGTATCAATTTTAGCTCTATCACTTCTGGTTCTAGAGAACCATGCCCCCCCCCCCCCCCCCCCCCCCCCATGTGGTGGGGCATGGTGCCCAGTTTAACAAATTGAGATCCTAACCCCCTAGGGATGCTATCTGCCAAGTTTGGTGAAAATCTGGCATTAGGTTTTCAAGAAGAAGATGAAAATGTACAAGTTAGGCCCCAATTTATAACCCCCCCCCCCCCCCCCTGCCACAAAGGGGGCACCCCTGGATCTGCCATGAAGTCATTAATATACAAAGTCATAGTATTAACTTAGCTCTGTCACTTCTGGTTCCACAGAAGAAGAGTTTTAAAGATTCCTTAATTTTGGGTGGTTTGGGCCCCGTGGGGGCCCTCACCAGGTGGGAAACGGTGCCCATTGGAACAAATTGAGATCCTATCCCCCTAGGGATGCTACCTGCCAAGAATGGTAAAAATTGGTCATGAGGTTCTCAAGAAGAAGATGAAAATGTACAATTTAGGCCCCATTAGGGCCCCTCTCCACCCCCCTCCCCTGGGTCCTAAGGGGGGGGCACCCCCGGTTCTGCCATGAACAAACTTGAAACTACAGTCATCAATGTACTAACTCATAGTATGACCTTAATAGCTTGATCACTTCTGGTTCTAGAGAAGAAGATTTTTTAAGATTCTTTAATTTGCCCCCCCCCCCCCCCCCCATGGGTGGGGCATGCCCATTTTAACAAATTGAAATCCTAACCCCCTAGGGATGCTACATGTACCTGCCAAGTTTAGTGAAAATCGGTCTTGGGGTTTTCAAGATGAAGATGAAAATGTGAAAAGTTTATGCACGACGCACAACAGACAATGGATGACGCACAGCGGACAACGCACAACGGACGCCAGACAAAGAACGATCACAATAGCTCACGTGAGCCTTTGGCTCAGGTGAGCTAAAAATGCCATTCTGGCGACTAGCATTGTATATATCATATATATTTAATGAGTCTAATTTTTTTTTGCAAAAAAATAGGGACTTCTCAACAATTTTGTGAGTGGTTGAATTCAGGATGGGGGAGTTCAGTAATGAACAGAGAAAGTATGCATGTACTTTGCATTTATGTCAGGATCAGGGTTGATACTTTTGCATGTTGAAAAATTTGCAAATAGCACCGGACTCAAAAATTTGCAAAAATAAAACTATAAAGTACATGGTGTATACAATATGCCTCCACTATATTGCATTTCTTTCCAATTAGGTCCACAATACAGCTTAGGAACGCAAGACGACAATTTCACATGCTTGGTAAATAATCACTATCTGGTACTATACAACAACTTTCAATGCAATAATTTGAGCAATTGTCAAAATACACAGAAAAAAAATTGTGAAACTATAGTATTTTCGTTTGACCTTTGATACATCGCATGACTCACATTGAGCTGTTGGAGTCCCAATCTCGTCCGTCTCCGCTGACCCGTCTGTTGTTCCGTCCTATGATGGAAGGCCTGGAGTCTGAGCTCAGCATCGACTGGATTGTTGAGTGCGACTGCGCCCCGCCCACCGAAGACGTCGTGGAGTTTGTTGGTGACACGAAATCTGCAATAGATGGCAATTTCACATAAAAAACTATTACGCCACGTCCGTCAGTCCTACCCTTCCATGTCCCATTTAGAATGAAAAAAGAAGGAAGGAAATCAAAAGGCAAGCTTGACTAAGAATTTACTTCTTTGATTCTCAGTTATCTACATATATAATAATTAATATAAATAATTCTACATCCAGAGATAAGAAAAAATGCAACACCCCGACAGAGTTCAACTTGTAATTTGTATATATCCTAACAAAAACACAAACTTACTCAAACACTGAAACAAACACAAACACTCACTCAAACATAAACAGAACACACATCTTATGCAAGAAAAGTCATGAATGCATTGAGGAAAACAAGAACCAAAACTACGGTACACATACCACATAAGGCACATTGTGTATAAACACGGTGAAAATTTCTTATCTCTTTTTCTTTTCCCTGTTCCTTTGTTTACACAAAGGGCATTATGCAAAATTCTTGCTCTGCTAGGTCAACACCAGTTATTTTTCTGGATAAAGTTTCATATTCTATATACAGTATTGTAAGATGTCCAGGTCATGATTCTGCAGACTGACATATTATGTTCTTGCATGCAAATTAAGCTGGGCTCAGGGATTTTTGTTTTCTCCTTTATTGGTTTGGTTTGTTTTGATTTGTTTTTTGTTTGTTTGTTTGTTTGTTTGTTTGTGTTTTTGTTTGTTTGTTTAAAAGCCTAACCCACAGCACTGACACTAACAGAATAATCAACTATTTACAAAAAAATAGTATTATATCAATTTCATCAAAGGAAAAGTACTGGTACATTCGTATGTTTGTGTGAAATACAGCTTAATTTAATACCATTCATTTTGTATGGCCTTTGGCATGTTACAAATAGATGCATCCACCCTATTACCATCATGAGTTTGTTCACCTTGTTGTTATGAGAATAACACGTTTCCCCAGATCTTTGCCATGATTCTCAATCATAAAGAGTCTGGCTAGCAGCCAGCGACAATACTGCAGAGAGGAAACAAAAACGTGGGGTTCCCCACATCTCTATTTTGTTGAATATCAAATATCTGCCTTCACTTCCTTGTACACTGTGCACAGAGATTTCACGAACCTCGCCTCAATCCTATGCTAGTAACCTTCACTTCCGGCTACACATACACCAGCCAGCTTAAAAGCGTGCCGTAAAACCAGAAATTTTTAAATGCATTTTAATTTCGTGAATTTCGCAAGAGCAAAGATTCACAAACTCAAAATCCATGTGAAAGTTCTTGTCCACATTTTATAAACATTGAATGCCAGTGCCAATTTGCAAAAATTTCATGCCACAAAATGTTCTTGCTTTACAGTACTTGCCCAGCATATAAAACACCCATGCCTCCCCAAAGTTCAATGACATGCCATAACTAGAAATGTCGCTATGGTGACTGGTATGCCTCTGTCATATCGCAACATTCTCCCACTAGGTCTGTAGTACATCTCGACAGTGTGAGACGACAGTTTCACATGACTTTAACCCTAATCCCACCGGGTTTTTTGAGGAACTTGAAACCGGGGGGGGGGGGGGGGGGGGGGGGGCCTTTTTGGCCTTTGGCCCCCCCTTCAGATCTAAATCTTGGTCTTGGACTGCATGATCCTCGCGAAAATTTGCACTACGGTAGAGGTTAATGTAATCTACAAAACTGTATAGTTAGATTTTTCACATTTTAATTTATGTATTTTATATTAATTAATCTAGGCTAATTTATGCAAAAAAAAAATTGCCTATATATCAAAAAACAAAGCTCCAAGACTTCTAATTTTTGGTGAACATGTTCTTTTCGATATCCTCAACAATTATATTGAAGCAAAAATTTGGCTTCGTAATTATTTCTTACGTATTTAATAGTTTATTGAATTTCTTAAATATTTCATTGTTTTTTTATTTTTTTTTGGGGGGGGGGGTTTTGTCAAAATTTGTCGCAGAAACTTTTTAAAGCATAATCAGGCTAAAATAAATCATCAGCCATTGAAAGTAAAAATATTTATTTTTATATGAATTAATTGCAAAAACACAATTTACATTGGATTTGTACACAAAATCATGTTTCTGAGCAATTTTTTGGTCAACAAATTCTTTTCGAAGGGGCGTGGCTTCAAAAGGGTATGCCCGGGAGTGACAAATTTGGTCTCAAAAGTTGCGCGATACTTGAAAAAAAAAAGTCATAAAATGTCGTGGCGAGAGCATCACGCGTTGCGGAATAATCACGAGAAACGTGGGGGGGGGGGTCAAAATTGCGCCCCCCCCCCCGGTGGGAATAGGGTAACTAACTGATAGTGCTGCGTTTATTGTTTATACATATTCCTTGAACCAGATTTCATTTTGATAGCGACCTTGTTTCATGGAGCAAGAATTCGGTAATTTGAGCATTTTTCACTTCACATTTGACTCTTGCCCTTTGATCCCATGGTCCACATCTTTGTTCAAATAGTCACTAACTGGTTATATCTACATTCTACAATACTTTGAGCTATTATCAAAATATGGGGAAAAAATAGTAACATCTCAATATTATCACTTAACCTTTGACCCTATGGCCCATTCCTCACAGAATCATTGTGCATTAATGTATACACATCTACAATGTAGTCTAAGTATTTGTATGCACTGAGAAATTTTCAAGGTATGGAGAAAAAAGAGTAACTTCAGCATCAAACGACAGAATCTTAATAGCATTTTCATCTAACCTTTGAACCCATGACCCAAAACTTTCCACGAAAATCATTGCCAGGCAGTAATATATGCTCATATATACTAAGTTTCATGAAGAGCCATTTCTGAGATACAAATGTATGGAAGAAAAAAGTGACATTTTAGCATTTTCACTGGAACTTGACCTTTGAACTTTGACACCATAGCCCCAAACTTCCTCTAGTGAATCTTTACCTGGTAATTCATGTATATACTAAGTTTCATGAAAATACCTTCTGGCACTGCAGAGATGTCCACTCATATATATGAGTATACATATGGCAAGTTTAATTGAAGTTATGCTGTCCACAAAATTGATTACAAACGGAAGGACAGATGGACAGACAGACAAACCAAAAAGACAATGCCTCCAGCGACACTTCGTGGTGGCTGCATTAAAAAAAAAAAAAGTACCATTCACAGGAGTAAAGTTACCACCAAGATGCTTCGCTTAATTCATGACTGGTTTATCACATCATTCTGTATTTTTGTCTCAGTTTCAATCTTTTCTTCCTTAGTATTTCTGTCACAGCAACACACACTGAGTATTTAATAGGCTTCTCTTGAAAGTTCAGACTCTCGGGTCATTCTTCTCCCTCTACACCTTGTTTCACTTCTTTCTCTTTGTCACTTCCGTTTTCATAAAGGACTTTCCAGCATTAATTGTCTGAAAAGTTGAGTGCAAGTCCAAGTATGCCCTCCTAGATTGACATGCATGAACCAAGGTTTCTGCCAAGTGGTAAGTGCTTCCAGTGCACACAGGCAGGACCTATCAACTTGTAAGAGGACCAATCCCCTCTTTGTGCAAAAAGGGAAGAAAAAAAAATGTGATAAAAGTGAAGAAAAGAGATTGTGCTTTTGAGAGAAGATTCAGTGGATGTACAGTATAATGTGCCAGGAACCCTAGGCATTTGCATAAAAGAGTAACGATATCTCTCTGTACAATTTGTTCTGAATCAAGTTAAAAGCTAGACATGATACACACACACACATGCACACACACACATTAAATACTAGAGAAGCACTCTGAGAGCACAGACCTCCACCAAGCATGCAGCTTATTTCCATCACTGATCTTGTTCTTCCATAGAGATATCAGTGATTTGCACCCACACATGGATGCGTCATGAAAATCGCCGCTTTCCCAATATAGAAGCCTTTTATTACATCATCAACTTTCAGCTGCGCAACGCGGTGCACCTCGCCCTAGCAGAAACTAGAGCATGCACTTTAGTGCGCGTATGCAAACCTCAAAAAAATGCACAGCTTGAACTCCCAAGTTCATTACCTTACCTTCCAAAATATTGAAAATCCTTCATAAAATCCACACAAATTCCCAGATCACTACTACACTGTAATCATAGTGGCCCGTTGCATAAAACTTACCATTGAATTTCAATGGTAACTACCATCAAAATTAGGCGTCACAGCCAATCACCATCAAGGATTATAAAATTTACCGCTAATTTGGAGACTTACCGCTAGAAAGGAGCGGTAAGTCCAGCGGTAAGGGTTTTATGCAACAGGGCCCTGTTCCTTGTGTCATTCTTACCTTTCCTATAAATGTCATCCAAATCTGTTTACAACTTTTTGAGTTATTTTGCAAACAAACAAACAGACAAACAAACAAATAAACAAACACACAAACCATTGCCGATGAAATCATAACCTCCTCTCTTAGCAGAGATAACAAACAAACAAACAAACAAAACACCATCACACAGGAAGTGGGCGCATGGGGTCTAATCTTCTTGTAGCGCATTTCAAGCACGACACATCACATCATGTCAGGTCACACGTCATTCAACAGGGAAAGCATCATGTGCCCCGCCATACCTTGCTTTGGGCAGTAGAGGGCGGGGTCGTGGTAGAACTGGAGACGAGCCATGAGGAGAGTTGTGATGCTGACAAGGCACTGGGTGGCCCTCAGGGTAACGTTGTTCTCATCCGCCACGGCTTGCCTTGGGTCAGCCAGTAGTAACAGCAGACTCTGGAGAAATACAAGTATATAAACCATGAGGGGAAATTCTGTCTTTGAAGGGAAATAGTTACAAAACACATCAGTGAAGGTTTTACAAAAATCAGACAATCAGTGCAAAAGTTATGCAATTCTAGAATAAATTTCGTGCTGCTATTGCTTGGATAGAAAGACTACTACAGATTGTAACGTGACCTATGGAAAATGATATACACAGAAAATAAAAAGAAAATTCATATATTTTCACTTTCAAGCATGATGAAAGAACATTTACCTCTTTCAAAAAGTAGAGGGAACAATATTACCCTAAAATATATATGTCGTGACAAGTCAAGGAAAGATACTTATCAATGAAAAAAAAAATGATACACAAGGGTACGTGATCTCAGAAGTCCCACCTTAATGATGGCAGGCCTCTGGAGGAATATCTCCGCAGGGAAGTCGTGGAGTACAACATCTGTGATAAAGTCACATGACGTCAGGACCACATGTGATTGGGGGCTGCACAATGAGCTACAGGGGGGAGAATACGAACATTTAAACAGAAAAGATGAAATCACGCTTCTGGCCATACTTCGAGTGAAACAGTGTCTGTCAACCATTATTTTACTCTGTGTGTTAATATCAAAATTTCACCACTATTCCCAGTATGGGTCACTGAGTCATGGATCAAAATTACTCTCTCTTCTGAGCATTTTGCACCCAGTATTTGTTTCTGTGGATTAAAATACTGTATTGATTTTGTCATGGAGAATGCGGTATTGTGGTCATCCTTCTAAAGTCATCTGTAACTTGGTGAGGAACTGAATCTTAAGTAAAATGCTATGATAACATCACATTCCAAGCAGCCACAGCAGATTCATTTGTCTGAAACATAGTGCGCTGTGGGTAGGAGACATATTCTCTCCCCCCCCCCCTCCCCCGAAATCTAGTCTATAAATGTGTTCCAGTCCTCGCTCCAGTGAACTGTTATCAGGTGGTATATTCTCCTTTTTTTTTTTCCTCCTCTGTATTCTAGTCTGTTCGTTCCAGTTTTCACTCTAGTGAACATGTAGTTATCGCACAATTTCCCACAGCACCTGGTCAGACAACACAATACTGTAAAAGTGGATGTTTTCAAGCGAATAATTTTTCGTGCTCGGCCAGGCAAGAAGAAGTACGCGTGTATTTAATTTCGCAGAATCAAGACATTAGCTACTGGAACATTATGGCAAGCAAAAATATTTGCGTGCTTTTATTTTCACGCAAGCTTCTGGTTGCGCGAAATGCGCGAAAATTTCAACACTGCAAAAATTCCCACTTTTACAGTATTTGCATTCCTTACATTCTCCCTATGTCGCCTTCCTCCTCAACTCTCCTCTTTCTAGGCTCTTCTTTGGTCGAGCCACGATTCCTACGAGGACAACATACACATGGGGCTACTGCAAACCTTTCTCCCTCATTTACTTCTATATGCAAACCTTCAAGCAACATACCCAACTCCTCTGGGGACACATTTTCTTTGACATGCTCTGCACAGTCTACAAGAGTACAAATATATGCTCTACCATCAGACAGTTACTGCTGTGCAAAGGTGAACATTTCATCTGCTATCAACCAAAATTCAATTCTGTCCTAACAATACACCAAGCTATTGAAGCATTTAGTTCTAGCAACATGATGCCAACAGAGTGAATCGTAATTAATCCCTGGATATTAAACATGTTGCCCATATTGTAAGATAATAGTTGCAATCTTTTTGTGAGTCAAATCTTTCATCATTCAATCACTATGAGAGATATATCTAATAACCATTTGAACATGTATGTGATGCACAATAAGGTTGAACACTGTATGCCTCCTCGTTGCTCTTGCGAACCAAAGGCGTTGCTCTTTGGTTCTCATTGTTCTTGCCGTTCTAATGAACCTCAACAGACTCTCAGTATCACTTACTCAGCTACAGTATCACTTATTTCAAAAACAGATGCAACTGAAAGACAGCCAGTGTCTATAGTTTCCTCAGCTATTAAAAGCCATGGTAAAGTTTCGGTTGAGATGGGGCTACATCTTTTTGATGATTTTTTTGTGTGGAGATAATGAGAAATCTCTTATGAAATATGAAAGAGCTCATAATTCTAACAAGAATTCAAAGTTCAATATTCAAAACAAAGCAATTTTAATAAAAGGTAGGACTCACCATTTATCAGAATCACTTTGTTTTACTTTGTTTTTAAATATCTCACCCATTTCAAAACCAATTTTCATCAAATGAACATTGAATTCCTCTGAGAATTTACTTAGCTTTTTAACATTTCATAAAGAGGTTTCTTAGAATCATGCAAAAAAAGCTGAATGCTGAATCCTCATCTCAACTGATACTATACTATCCCTTCACAACAAGAAATGGAAGTTGACTCCAAGACTGGTAGGCATGCAATACTATCATCATAAGTACTGTAAAGACTCGGTAGTGTGGAGATGCCATGTAGTGGGGAGGCTGGCCCAGCCTGGATGTATGCAAGGATCCCACTTAATATGAACTGTGTACAGCTTTTTAAAATCACTGATTTCCATGTACAGTACATGTGCAAACACATCCGAAGATTCTTCACGGTTTTCAAATGTACCCCGGTGGGCGGTGAATGAAGATTGACTCAATTAGACCACTCATTACTTCCCACATTACTGGGTCTTTCAACAACAACATTCTGAAAATAAATTAAAATTCAGGCATGCAAAGAAGTCAGATGATTACATTGGACATTGGGTCAATTCTGTCTGTATATAAAACTTGTAAAACTAACTATCCCTGGTGGCTAACATGAAGATGATGGTGAGAGTGCTCTGTAGACAAACATATGTTCTGGGGAGATACTGCTTCCCATTAATCCGTTCCACACTGAATTCTGAAATGACAATAGACTTATTACGTAGGCCACCAGGTTCCCATACGGAATGGGTTAAAGCTTTGAACATAATTTGTTGATTTCATGATATGGGTCTCATGGGAAGGTTGTTTTACAGAGCTCCTTAATAAACCATCATCAGATTAACCACAAGGCCTCTTTGGTTCACCCAAGAATAGCATAGTGAATAATAGCAATTCAAACACCATTCTTTCATAATTATGTGCAGACAGAAAAAGTTAATGAAATTATTCATGAGATCTGGTTGTAATTCAAATCTCACTCAAAGTAAGATTCATGGGTAGTTGGTTGTTTTTTTCTCCCCTGAATAATACATTGTATGGTACAATGATTTGCAGTTTGTAAGCTTTTTGTGTGTGAATGAAGTGAAGTCAGAACATCAATTGTCATGATTTAATCACAAATCACCACAGAATACACAAGAGTAGGCAAATTAAGTCCATGCAGTTTAATGACAGATATGAGAAGGTGGCAGCTGCATTAAGGTTCATGATCTTACACACCTCCCAACAGCCAGAAAACTTAAGCACCAGAAGTGGGCCATCTTGACCTGGCTAAATGCCACGGAAAGCCGAGAACCCCGTTCTGGTTTCACTTCTGCGTGCGTAGATCACTATAAATCTCATTTGAATGCAAGTGTAAACATTGAATGTCAGATTTGGGTGCATGAGTGAGCTCACCGAATGCGATCAGGCAAGGTGGGACACAATATCTGTCATTTTCATATTTTCTTTTTAATATCACCTCAAGTTGTTTGAAAGTCATGCACAAAGTCCTGCGGCCATATCCGGGCACACCCGGGTAAAATACCCTGTGAAAAATAATTTTTGGCCTGCAAACAGTTTTCCTTCTCAAGCCTTGTGTTACAGAGAAAATCTACACCAAAAATTGATAAACTTCAACAGAAAGAAAATCATTTCCAACAGAATGATACAAAAATGACAAAAATCAGACAAGAAATCAGGAAGATATGACATTTTGATATTTCATTTTTTTTTCGGAAAACATTTCTTGACCTCTGTAAGGAATATTTTTTTTCTTTCTTTCGATGTTTATTCATCTTTGAAGTGGATTTCCTCTTTAACGGAACAGGGCACGAGACTTACTTGTTTGTTGACCGAAGGACATGGACGTCTGTAGCTGTCAGTGGTAACCACGGAAAAGTTGAGAAGACCACACCTCGTATACCATCACCTCCTTTGGGTTCATGAAATGGTCAGAGAAAAGTACACTTACAAATTAATTTTAAAATATTTCGTTCCTGACACCTACAATATTTTATTTTTATCATCACACTGACTGCCATGGCTGATATTTTTCCTCTTTCTGTCTCTCTATTTATAATACAACATATATCCAATATATACTTTCAAGTGTGTTTACATCATGGGTGAAAGTGTAATACTCAGAAAGTATAGACGATTCAAATGTCATACAAATGTTACCAAACATGGCTTTTTGTGTGGATCAAACTTGATGCAAATATGAATTTTGGTTTCGGTGATGGTTTCGGTGACGTCATCGCTGGATACGGAGACTACTCGGATTCACGATGTCATTATGGACAAGGAAATACAAAGAAGATTCCATATATATTCGTTTTCCTTCGTAACGAAAGAGCACTTGACTTAGGTGTTTCAGAGAATAAGGGGAATGATATTACCATTGACCCATTTATACCGATACCACTAGTACCTATTTATATTCGGAATTTGGTTTCATTTCAAATGTCTCTCTCTATCTTTCTTGCAATTTTGTCAACACTTCAGCGATTTGAACCAAATATTCACAAAACGTTACCACTGCTATGTATAATAAGTACTGCAACACAACAAAAATGTGACGTGAACATTTTTCCATGTGACTTCATGCTAAGACTGGAAAATCCAATAAAGATTTGTGCAGGGGTCAAGAGGAAATTTGCTATGAATATCGATTTAAGTAACATGTAAGTGAAATGTGAAAATTCTGAATTCCACAGGTTTTCTAAAATTGGATCTAATTTTGATGGAACAGCTACCATTCCATTTGATGAAGCTCTTGCTTGATCAAATTCAATTTGGAACATGGTGTGGATTAACAATGCCTTGAGGTGTAAAATACTTGCTGAATGAATTATTTGATTTGCCAACCATGTAGCTCACTGAACATTGCTGCTTTGAACTACTACGTCAGAAATTTGAGAAAAGGTGAGAAATCTTTTTTCCAACCACATGTTTTGTCACAGAAAATAGAACGGCTGAGACATGGGGTCAAAAACAATTCAATGTGACTTTCACGCTTGAGTGGGAGCGACTGCATCGTACAATGCACGAAACTAGCAGTGCTGCATGAACATGCTCTAAAAATAGCAGTCTATTCAAGACAGTATATGGACCATGTAACAGTTGGCTCTCTCTCTCTCTCAAAAAAAAAAATGTATTGAAAGAGGAAAAAAAAAACACAAAAACAAAGGCAGAGAAAGAGAAAATGCCCCGGCCCTCATTCCCCCACCCCCACTCCTAAAAAAGGTGTCTTTGTGTAATTTGCTCCATGCATTTGGCACAATACATAACATATTTAACCTTAACAGGTACGGTAGTTTTCCACTTTTCTTCTACACTGTCACAAACAAACCAAGCTTAAGAGGGAGATCAGCACTTCATTCTTTTCCCCAGACAGTCATAAACACACTTAATAAAACAAATTCGGCAGTGACATAGCACAGGATGTCATTACCTTAGCCAGGAATTACTCAAGGCTCTCATCTGCATATAACATTAATCTCATGTTGTTATTTCTTTTATTGACTGTTTTACTTCCTTCACTGTCACTTGTTGGATTGGTGCCAATGGGCATCACGCCAGCTGCATTTGTCAATGACCTTTTCGTATGTGAGAAGAGAGTGCGTCATTTGAATGATGATTGTAGTGATGCGTCATTAGAATCATCATTCAAATGACATATTTTGGCTGTGTATAGCAGACTAGAATTACAGAGGGTAATTTGAATTGCGCAATTCAAATGATGGTCTGGAGGTGTTTTCCAGTGACAATTCTCCAGAATGACTGAACATTAGAGTTGTGTGTAGGAATTGACCTCCAAATCATGTTTTTGTTTCTTGTTTTTTGTGTTTGTTTGTTTGTTTGTTTGTTTTTCTTTCTTTTCTTTTCTTTTTTTTTTTTTGGGGGGGGGGGGGGGGGGGGGAGAGCTTACAGTAACCTTGCAACCAGTTCTGTAGTAAAACGTGTGCCTCAAATGCATGCACTGCATGCTAATCTGTGAAGTTGTGCTCTATTCTGAGTGCAGGAGGCCAAGACTGATTTTAGTGGCCCGAATTCACGAAGGTGGTACAATTGAAACCATGGTTTAAACCATGGACAAAGACCGTAGTTTTGTATGGTATGGGGTGCCAAGTGTCACATGGCCCATTTTGTTACGAAATCAGTCATTTTGTCGATTTCGTCAACAAAATGTTCATTTCGTTACAAAATGTTAACATTACGTCGACGAAATGAGACGAAATAGGCCATGCGACACTTGGCACCCAATAAGAAACTACAGTCTTTGTCCATGGTAATAAACCATGGTTTCAATTGTACATTGTACCACCTTCGTGAATTCGGGCCAATGTGTATGAATGTTGAATTGCACATGGAAGCCTTTATACCTTCCTTTTTATGAAAGAAAGGATAAATGCAAGCAATACTGCTGTGAGGAAAGCCTGAGTCTACTCATATGTACCACCACTACTACTACCACTGAATTCCAAAATCAGCACAAAACTAGAAATGTCACTATGGCGACTGGTATGCCTCTGCCATAATGCATGATTTTTCTTATAGGTCTAGATAGTACATGTGGACAATGTGTGATTACATTTTCACAAAATTGGCAAAATATTAAAATGACAAGTTTGTCACAAATGTGTTGAATGTTCACCTTCCTTGACCTACTTAGGACTTTAACTTGACTTTGACCCATTCATACGTTTATGCATTGAGTAATTTTCAAGGTATGGAGAAAAAGTGCAATTTCTGTACTGAATAGTAAATTGTTACCATTTTCATCTGGCCTTTGACTCTAGATAATCACTGTCAGGCAGAACATGCATAAATATGTAGTACGTTTCAAGATAACTTGAGCCACTTCCGAGATGTGGAGGAAAAACTTAGTTCAGCACTTTCACTTGATCTTTGACCTTTTGACCTTTGAGGCAAAAACAAAAGAAAAAAAAACTTTCCAGAGAATCTCTATTAGGTTATACATGCATACACCAAGTGCAAAAAAAAAATAATCCTGCTGGCATTGCATAAACATGACGGAAATAGTAAAATTTTGAAGTGTTGCCCTTGACCTTTGACCCCATGAACCCTAAATTCTCTTGATAATCACTGCCTGTCAGTACATGTATATATACTATGTTCCATGAAGATACTTTGAACAATCTCCAAGGTACAGCGAAAAAAGGTGAAGTTTTAATATTTTTACGTGACCTTTTGACCTTTGACCTTATAACCCAAACTTTCACCAGAGAATCTTAATTGGGTAATACATGTATACACTAAGTTTCAAGAAAATATCTTCAAGCATTGCATAGATATGGTGGAAATAGTGAAATTTTATGTATTTGACCTTGACCTTTTGACCTTTGACCATGAGCATGTGCACCAAAAAGTTGGTAGGCACAACTTCACCCCCTAATACACATACATGCCAAGTTTCATTAGGATACCTCAAAAGGTTTTGATAGTTACCCTGTCCACAAAATTCATTACAGATGGACAGAAGGACGGACGGAAGGACGGACGGACGGACGGACGGAAAGACTGATGGACAGACGGAAGGATGGAAGGACGGACAGACGGACGGTCGGACAACCCGAAAACATAATGCCTCTGGCACCACTTCGTGGCGGAGGCATAAAAAAGGGAAATTAAAGTGTAACTGTACACAAAATTTTATTTTCTGACATTGTAGTTTATTGTTTTGGTAATATCAAGGAGGTATGAGAGTTCTCTAATACCTCCTTGGTAATATCCCTGAAAAATTTGAGAGTGAGAGGCTGCTCCCATAGAGAGATACTAGGCGTTTTCACATCAGCCCGATAAAAATCCAAGCTCGAGATATTTTTCGCGATTGCGAATTAGCGCGCTATTTCATTTCTTATTCACATCAGCCCGAAAAAAATCAGCCTGAAAATTGTTTCGAGCTAATTCGACAGCTGAGCATGTGCAAACAGCATCAGTAATGTGTGCACTTTCAAAAATTTCTCATGCTTTGTGTGCAGTTTGCCTCGATCGATCGGGTCACACACGCTAGGCATGATGGGATGCATCGCACTAATTTCTTGAGACATTTTCACATTACCAAATAGCGCGCTAGTTCGCCAATTATCCCGCTATTTCAGAAATTTCCCGAGTTGGACTCGAGAAACTTTCTCGACCAGAGCAATACATCGGGTTAATTTCCCAAGTCAGAAAATAGCGTGCTATTTCGAAACATCAGGCTGATGTGAAAACGCCTTTTGAAATCAAAAAGATCAGTCCCCAAACACCAAACATTACAGGCTCCTTGATCTAAAACTAGTGGCCTAGCTTTATCTATTGCATTCGATTACACAGTTCGTTAACTTTCTGGGCAAACTTTGATGTCCAGTATTGCTATTCGAACGCATGCAGGTAAGCGTAGTTGATCAATAAGCAAGGCGATACCAATAGAAAATATTTGATAAAGATGTTTGCAGACAGAGGCAAGCAAAGGAAATGTGCACAAGCCAAAGGGCTATATGCAAGGCTACTATTAAGTGAACTGGCTACTAATGCAGCACGCATGGTCACACTCGTATGTCAAAAATTAATACTGGTATTTATCAGCTATGGGCGCTTTTTTATGATAAGGAAGAACTTCTGCGTGGGTAATAAGGGACATGTTCTTCCATCTCTCAAATTTAAACTTCAAGGTATAGATTTAAAGCTGGTATAGCATCACAAGCTCTGTTGAAGAGTGACTGATGGGTACCCGGAAAGAAGCCACGCCTCCTCTTCTTGCTCTGAAATCCAAAACCTCAGACTATGTGAAGCCTTCCTCTGTCATGTGTACACTACAGACGATATTTCCTATAGCATTAATCAGCATTGCTTAAAGGAAACCCAAACCCAAAAAGAAATGGGGATTGAGTGAAAGCAGCAACATTAGTAGAACACATCAGTGAAAGTTTGAGGAAAATAGGACAATCAGTGCAAAAGTTATGAATTTTTAAAGTTTTGGTGTTGGAATCGCTAGATGAGGAGACTACTTGAGGTTATGGTGTCATATATAAAGAAAATATAAGGGAATTCCACAAAAATTAATTTTTCATGAAAATTACAAATTCCGTCCACTTGATACTGACATGCGTTAAAGGTAGGGAATCCCATTTGCACGCCTTAAATGAAGAGTTGTATAAATACAGTGGTATGTTGAAGAGAGTATCATTTTAGAAACTCCCATAAAGTATTGAAAGTGGAAGGTAACATTTAGTACATTTTTTTGACCGTTAGATTTTGAATTGAATTGTTTTCGGGGCTCACCGTAAATTCCAGTACATTACTAGGCTACCTTTGCAGACCCATGTACTGCATGTGTGTCCAGCATGTATATTTTGTGAAGAAAGTTCATCAACACTTACAAACATTTCTATATACATTCTTGCCACACACTCTATATGTTATTACATCAGCTCTTGTACTTTTAGATTTGTGTTTATAGATCACAAATACAGAAGAATGCAACAAAAAGGCTTAAGTGTGGCTGACACACAGAACTACTGAGTAGTTGAGTTTTGTGCATTATTCAAATTTTAGATAACTGTTGACTTCCAAATTCTAAGCAGTGGCCTAAGCAAGTCCCCTGAGGTTCATATTTAATGTTTTGCTGCATTTTGGGAGGTCTGTAAAAGGTATCCCCTACCTTTAAGGGCAGCAATTATTCCCCCTGCTTTCTGAAAGTGGTTAGTCGAGTGCTCTTTCATTATGCTAGAGAAGAGAATTTTTGTGGAATTCCCTTTATATTTTCATTATATCGTTGTCCACACATATGTCATAATCTCTAGTAGTCTCCTCATCCAGCGGTTCCAACACCAAAACTTTAAAAATTCATAACTTTTGCCTCAATTGTCCAATTTTCCTCAAACTTTCACTGATGTGTTCTACTAATGTTGCTGCTTTCACTCAATCCACATTTCTCTTCGGGTTTGGGTTTCCTTTAAGTTTCTCTGCTCATGTGAAAACGGCCAATCTGTTGCCATACTATTCCGCCGCATACTGTACAAGCTGAAATTTTCATGGTGGTTTTATTTTCGCGAATTGCCTTTGAACCGCGAAAATAACAACATGCAAAAATAACAACGCACGAATAGCTAAGTTCAGTTAGACCCTCGCAACCGCGAAACTAGCAACACGCAAAAATGTCCTCCACGTAGCAATTCGTGAAAATATTTGTACGCTAAAATTTCAGCTTGTACAGTAGATCAGATGTCATTGCCTACACCACCCTACATCTCATACATCTCAGCCCCCACCCCCCAAAAAAAACAACAAACATACACAACAAAATAAAACAAAAAATGCTAATTTTATGTGCTGTTAAGGTCTCTACCTATCAACTTACCCGATGATGACTTGTCTTGCAGCAACGGGCGTCGCGATGGGCTCCTGCTACCATCAGCTGACAGGGTCACATTCAGGGGGAAATAACCCCTGCCTGTCTCAGGTGACAGAGAGGCATGCCAGGAGGGGTCATTCTTCCTTTCTATAATGGCAAAGCGATACAGGTGTAAATTAAAAACTTCGTAAGTCAGTGATAAAAAGACAGGGAAGTGAATGGACTGATACACTCCCACAGACAATACATTTGAAATCTATACACTCAGACAGGAACTAAAGCAATTTACAAGTTTTGCTCAGAATTTGCTCACATCTCACAGTCCTGATACTCTCATTTTTCCACTTCTATTCACACTAATTTCTTTGAGTGGACTTCATCTTTAGGTAATGGTGCTCCTGGAAGTGCTACTTGGGCTTGCAAGGGTTAAGATTTTAAACGATAGACTTTTAATAACTGCATTCATATGGCCCACTAACAGCAACATTTTACAGGCGTTGTTCTTCACAACTGAGCTGCGGAGCATCCTGTCTTCATAACCCTCAAATTCCGGTCATTACCTACATGTACCAATGTATATCACTTTTATGTATTGTTGACATCATTATACAGGAAATCTGGCGACAGACTATGCATCTGTGAAGGAAGCATGCAGATGTATCATGTTTATGGCTATGAGTTTCGACTTCTCATCTCCAATAAGATAAGCCCTCTGTCACTCTGTGCCTTTGACATCAGTCCTCACCATTATTACCGTACCATGCAATGGGTTTATGTCCAACATTAGTCAAACAAATTGTTTACAGGGGAAGGTGGGGGAATGGGGAGGAGATATATTGATGCACAGGTCTGAATGTGTCAGTAGGATCGAGTTATGAGCATAATGTACGATCTGTAACTGTAGAATGCTTAATCCAAGTATCCAAAGCCAAGTGGGTTTAGACTAAATTCCATAGTTACCACATGCACAAAAGGACATGTGCATCATTTGTTTTATAGAATGGAGGACATTTTCTTTTTTTCCTGCCAGAAATCCATTTTCTGACTATGCAACCCAATGGCAAATTTACTGGTTGCATTTCTTTTTGGCTTGCCATAGAAGAAAACCATGCATCCATGCATCCAGTCACTAATAGATGCTCAGTAAATTTACTGGATGCATGGTAAGCTAGCCAATAGGCATCTCTTACCGAGTGCATGAACGCTTGCTTAGTGTGTGAACTCTTGCTACAAGTGTGCGATAACATGTTCATAACTCAGCGACTTTTGTCAGTGAGGCAACGTGTGGCCAATAAAAATCAATACACAATTCTCGACCAATGAGATGGCAGAATTTTCGCGACTCTTCTACAAAATCCAGTTTGACCCACCCTGACCGTGATTTGCGCCCTGCATCTCATACAAGCAATGTTGAGAGGAAACACTGGGCATGTCAGCTGGCAGACTCAGCAGCCTCTCCAAGATGTCATCGATGAGAGGGTGCAGGCCATCCCCAACGTCGTACCGCAGCTGGGAGACGAACTCTACTGCACCGATCTTCACGAGGTGCTCTACCGCAGACGCATGCTGAATGTGGATGGGGAGAAAAAATTGGGGTCTCAATGATACATGCAGGATTGTGCAGCCCCAAGGGACATCTACCATCCAAGTTTGGTCACAAACGGACATAGGGATCAAATGTTATGAGCCACAATCAAAACGCGCCCTAAAAAAATAACATTGGGCCCTAAAAGTTTGTTGACCCCTGTCTGTGACCTTTGACCTTGTGACGACCTTCACCTCCCCAAGGGACATGTTCCATCCAAGTTTGGTCACAAACGGACAAAGGGATCAAAAGTTATGAGCCATAAACGAAATGCACCCTAAAAACTTAACATTGGGCCCTAAAAGTTCGTTGACCCCTGTCTGTAACCTTTGACCTTGTGGTTACCTTCAACTTCCCAAGAGACATCTACCATCACCCAAGTTTGATTGCCATTGTAGCAACATGTGCTGAGTTATGTGTGATAAGAGAGTCTTGCAAGTAAACTTTAACATATGACCTCAAATAACCTTTGACCTTATCATGTGACCTCTTACGGCACCATAACATGAAAGTACCCCAAGTGCATCCATCACCCAAGTTTGATTGCTAATTGTAGCAACATGTGTCGAGTTACGAGTGATAAGAGAGTCTTGCAAGTAAACTTTAACGTATGACCTCAAATGACCTTTGACCTTATCCTGTGACCTCCAATGGCACCATAACATGAAGGTACCCCCAGTGCATCTATGACCCAAGTTAGGTTGTAATCCAAGCAACTTATGTGAAGTTATTTGTCAAAAGAGAGTCTTGCAGGTAAACTTTAACATAGAAAAGAGGGTCTTGCACATACCCTTTAATATATGACCTCAAATGACCTTTGACCTCATCACATGACTTCTGACAACACCATAACATGAAGATACCCCTAGTGCTTCTATCACCCAAGTGTGGCTGCCATTGCTGTAACAGTTGCCAAGTTATGCATCATAAGAGAGTCTTGCAGGTAAACTTTAACATTTGTGACGGACGACGGACGACGGACGGATGACGGACGGACGACGGACGGACGACGGACGGACGCCATTTGGATCCCTTAGTCTCGCCTTCACCTCGGTGGGCGAGACAATAAATGGAATTGGAGTTGAAGTGAAGAGTTTTGAACAAACAAGTACCTCTCACTTACCTCTGTGAGGTCAACCTACGTGTGTACAAGTTGATAAGTGAAATGTGAGAAATGTGCCTCTTTGGCACTGACTACTTGTACAATACATTAAATAGAACATCCTTGTGGATATTGGGTCAGAACCAGTCTGAACTAACATGATGTATAATACAAGGCGAATTTTGATATCAGAGTACTTCTAAGCATAGTCTGTTGTTGTTGTTTTTTTTTGCAATTTAAGAATGTGTGAATAATTTAGGTACTAAATACAACAAGGGTCAATTATTTCACTACATTACAGATAATTCAAACACATAGTGCAACAGATGATAATCAACAAACACGCTGATAATTTTGCGGACATATATATTTATACAAATGGCAGTAGATCAAGCATTTTTGCGAGTTACAAATTTCATGCTTTGTGGTCTTCTCATCATCATAATTATTGCAAAAAGAAAAAAAAAAATCGTTCTCAAACAAATTGTTTTGTCAAATCAATGCTTGAAAGGAGATCAACTCTCCAAGAAAAAAAAGTATTAGTACTAGTTGTCACTTGATATTGCAACCATACAGCGTAATGGGACAGTGCAAGTCACGCAATGCATGGGTCACGTTGTATGCATTCTACAGAATAACACAGTATCTTGAGTCATTTCTTGTTCTTAATGAACATGTGCAAAGTAGTAGTACCTGAGACTGACTGCAAAAGTTGTGAACTCCTGTAATTAAATGATCTTTGCACTTTGTACCTTTTAAATGCATACATAAATGACAGGACCTTTGGAATATATACGTAGCTAGGCCAAGTTCATCAATAAATCTCTACAGAAAGCATTAAGAAGCCTATCCATAACTGTACATACAATGTACATTTGTTCCACTCACAAGTGTACAATTTATTTCCATCTTCATTCCTCCATTCCAAGGTAATCAATAAATCTCTGCTTAACAAGCCTGTGCATAACTGTACACACATTTGTTCCACATACAAGTGTACAATTTATTTTCATTTATAATATATTACTAATTAGGGCTTGTAAAGGCAATTTCACAAGTGGGTTCATTTGCGACCGAGAAGTAAAATGACAGAAATAAGATACAGGGTGTCAACCGTTTTCCCATTATAGAAATGATTTACCAGGGTGTTTTTGTGTAATGTGAGACACTATTTTGGTAAGCTGTTAGTTTTGAAACTATCAGCTGACACAAAATTTGAGAAAATAAAAACTGAGAAATATACTGCTTTTACTGTTACATGTGATCAGTTATATTAACAACCCCCAAGCCCTCTAAATCTGAACCAAAAAACCGCCACATCACCTTGATTGATCAAATATGGCTTGTTATTATTATCATCTTTGTTTCTGGTATCGATATGGTGACGAAGAAGATGAATTTCGGGGAAAGTTCCCACACTCAAATTTGACTCAGGGTTTAAGAATACTTTAGCAGCTGGCCACATGTACAGCACATGTCAAGCAGCAAATGCCAAGGAGCAGCTCTCAAAAAATACATTAGACATGATCATGCATGTACTGAGCTACAACTGTACATGTTAGCTGTAGAGTGCATGACTACAATATATGTTGCTTCATGGGCATACAATATTTAATACCACAGAGATGTGAACTACACCACAACGCCAAGGGTTCTTGTTGTTTTCACGAAGTTAGAACAACATCTTACAGTAAGAAAGGAGAGGGAAAAAAATTATGTGTTCATCTGAACACTGGCATTTGACATCTACAGAGGTTTCTAAATAACTTGTGTCCAAGAGGCTGATGGGGAAAGGATGCTATGGGGAAAGGATGCTAAGGGGAGCATCCATGTTTCCAGAACACATAATGGTTACTAAATGAATGATTACAGAAGACAATAAAATTATTGTAATAATGAAATTGATGCTGAGTATCTGTGAAATGTTATACTCGGCTTTGTTATACCTTGGTATGAAAAGGCAGAGAAATATAGTGCATACACTACAGTATAGCCTCATTACCAAATCTAAGTGTATAACACATTGTATCATTTAACAAGCATTAACACTTTCAAAAATTGCTAAGAGTTAAAAAGCTCTTGAGATTTTTCTTTTACTCCTATAGTAATGTAACAAATAGAACAGGGTATGTTTACACTGGTGTACATAAGTTTTTACTTTTGAGTTTACTTTCAAAACTTTGTGGCAAGAGTTTAATTTGGCTTCTGTGCAGCACAAACAATTCAAAATACAGTGTAGAAGCCACCAGAAGTCACAGAGCCCTGTGTGGTGAAATTTCCACAGGCAAATTAGGGACACCACATGAACATCTTTTGTAGGCACCTGTTGTTTATGTACAATAATATTTAAAGTAATGTAAAAGTGAAACTAGCATGAAATTAAAGCACACAAATATTTTTGCATACAGTGTAAGTAACACTATTCAATGTCTTGATTCCATGAAATTGAAATCATGCAAAATTCATTTTATGCGGCTAAGTGCAAAATAAATAAATAATCGCGCAAAAATATCAACGTTTACAGTATTTCATAGGCTCCTGTAGTTTATGTACAACAATATAAAGAATTATTAAGCTCCTGAAAGCTGTAGACTTTACAGTGCGACTTACAGCAGCCAGTCGCAAGATTAGGGAGAGCGTTTCTTGCTTCAGGGGACAATCTTTGAAGTTAAACCACTCGAGTAGCCGAATCAGGAGGTGGCGCTCTTGGACGAGGTCGGACTCGTCCACCAGCCGGTGTTCCAGTTTGCTCAAAAGATTCGTCAGAGCTCTGGCACGTATTTCTTCCACTTCATGGCCTGGTATTGAGAGAGAGAAAAAAAAATGGAAGAAAAGATAGTGTTATAAATCACTTTGTACACCAGACTATCAAGCTCACTATTTACAAAGTGTTGTGGAAGGTCACCATTAGATGTGCAAGGTTGTGAATGATACAACATGGATAGACATTTTACAAAATATATAACATTTGTTTGACTGATTGAATGCATGATGTACAGATAAACCTAGTGTGTATGAATCAGAGTACACCTTGTGCATTGTGAGACAAAAAACTAGAAATGTCACTATGGCGACTGATGCCTCCGCCATAATGCATGATTCTCCCAATAGGCGTAGAGTACAATGTCTTCACAATGTGTGATCCATGACAGTTTCACATAACTGGCAAAATATTGAGATGACAGGTTTGTCAGAAATGTCTTGAACTGGGTTTGCTATAATTTTCTAAGATTGCAGGTACACATATTTGGGAAATTGAGAATTTTTACTTGAATTCTGACAGACCTTTTTATAAGTTTATGCATTGAGTAATTTCCACGGTATGAAGAAAGAGTGTAATGACGGTACAAAATAGATTTTTTTTTTTGGGGGGGGGGGGGGGGAGGGGGAAGCATTGAAACCTGGCCTTTGACCCTTAACCTTTGACCTTTGACCTTCTGACTGGAAATTTCCCAGAGAATCTCCATTAGGTAATGCATACATTAAGTTTTGAAACTAATAATGCAAGCATTGCATAGTATATGAGGGAAATAGTAAAATTTTGAGAAGTTGACCTTGACCTTTGACCCCTGACTATTGACCCACGACCCCTAAATTCCCAGATAATCCCTGCCAGTCAGTACATGCGTATGTACCAAGTTCCACGAAGATACATTGAACCATTTGCGAGAAAAGTGATATTGCAACATTTTCACCTAACCTTTGACCTTTTGACTTTTGACCTTATGACATGAAACTCTCTCTGGAGAATCTTTACGCAGTAGTACATGTCCACACTAAGTTTCAAGAAAATACCTTTGGGCATTGCATAGATATGGGGGAAATTGCAACATTTGTAGTATTTGACCTTGACCTTTTGACCTTTGACCTCTTGCCAATGTCACTAAAATCTACTCAACTAATTGTCCCATCATGTATCATCCTTGGACCAAGTTTGGTGAAAGCTGCTTCATCCAGTTTTGAGTTATCACGTAAACAGATAAATTTTAGGATTTGACCTTGATCTTTGACCTTTGTCCAATTTCACTGAAAAACTAATCAAGTAATTGTCCCATCATACATCATCCTCCAACAAAGTTTAGTGAAATTTGCTCCAACCAGTCTTGAGTTATCGCGTAAACGGATACAATTTCATGATTTGACCTTGAACTTTGACCTTTGACCTTTAGCTGATTTCACCTAAAATCTAATCAAATAATTGCCCCATCATACTTCATACTTGGACCAAGTTTGGTAAAATTCCAGTAAATATTACTCAAGTTATCGCGTAAACGAAAGCGGACGGACGGACGGACGGACTGACGGACTGACGGACGGACGTACAGACGTACATACCGACGGACGGACAACCCGAAAACATAATGCCTCCGGCACCACTTCGTGGCGGAGGCATAAAAAAAAAAAATACTCACATACACTTTGTACATAACCCTGGGAGCTGTTGCATAAAAAGATGCCATCAAACATGCATTGCAAGAGAGAAATCAAAAGTAAGTCAGGTGTCAGCCAATCAGACTAGAGTATTCAGAGACTTATGTTTGATTTTCTTACTAACATTTGTTCTCAACTTTTATGCAACTGGGCCCTTGACACTTCTGTGATAAATGATTTGAATCTAAACAATTTTAAATATATTTCATATACATTTATTACCTGCTCTAAGGAGGTTGTGTTTTTCTCAGCATTGGTTGGTTTGTTTGTTTGTCTGTTTACAAAATAATAGCTAAAAAAATCATGAATGGATTTAAATAAATGAAACTGATGCAAAAAGTTGTTAATGACAGAAGGAACATCAATGATTAAATTTAGGCAGTGATCTGAGAATTTTTACAAACTTTCAAAGGATTTTCTATTTTTCGGCAGGTGAGGTCAATGAACTTGGGAATTCAATCTGCGCATGTTTGAGGTTTGCATAAATGCGCACTTTAAGCGAAGGCTCTGTCCAAGGCGCTGATGACAAGGAAAACTGGGCTATTAATATCAGCTATCAGCATGCATGTAGGGCCCTATGGGTGGGGTGGTGGAAATGAGCTGCTTGGCAGACATCTGCGCTCTCCAAGAGGAAAGGAAAAAATGAAGATATACGCCAATACGGAAACAGAAAAGAAGATACAAAGAGAGATGGTTGAAAAGTCAAAAAAAGAAAAGATTACTGTGCAGACTAGAGAGGAAAAACAATTATATTGTTTGAAATGTTTTGATATGTAGGACATATAAGATGCTTATTAATATAATGATGAAGGAAGAAACAAATATACATTGGAGAGGATAGATAGAAAATGAAGATGAAAGAAAAGACAGATGGAAGGAGGCACCTCCATCCACTGGCACTATATGTGCAAAGTCTACATGGAGGTTGAAAGAAGTCCCCGGCTAGTCGGCTATGACGAAAATGAATGGCGGTGAATGGAAATGCCACAATGCCGATCCGATCCTGTCTCGTGACATTGAACAGGAAGATAAACTTTCTCATCCTACTCAATTCTCCCTTAATCAAGAGAATGTACACTGGTTCGACCTTTGCCACTCGACATCGCATCGACAACTATGAAAATTGTAACGACTCGATTTGCACAGCACAGCCCTGTCAGGGTGTCACTTTGACCGACAAGTATGTCTAATTCCGCGAAAACATCTCATTTATAATAATGACATTTGCTGGGTCAGTTTTTCGCTTCTTAGACAGACACCATGCACCATTGATACATACGCTATTGCGACGGTTTCAACCATTCTGGTTAAAATGCAACTTTGACCCAGTTCCCCCGCATAAAAATGGTTATTATTATTTTTTCCAGCTCGGTTTTTAAACCAATCTGGAAAAAATATATACAGGAATAGGGATTAATCAGTAAACATTTTGACTCACCTCTTCCACTGTTTCCTCCCGTTTTCTAGCTGTTTCCTCCACTTCTTTGCAGCGCTCCCCAATTCATCGCCGCCTTCGTTTGAAAAATGACCACACGAACATCAGATGGCAAGCCAAATGCTCGTTCACAATATTACGAAGTTAAATCTAGCGCTCGACAACTGACTGGTACTTGGTATAGTCAATAAACGCAAGTGTACCAATATAGACAATGATTGTATGGAGCATTTGGCTTGCCATAGACATTCGTGCGGTCATTTTTCAAACGAAGGCGGCGATGAATTGGGGAGCGCTGCAAAGAAGTGGAGGAAACAACCAGAAAACAGGAGGAAACAGTGGAAGAGGTGAGTCAAAATGTTTACTGATTAATCCTGTAAATCATATATTTTTATGCGGGGGGGTGGGAAACTGGGTCGAAGTTGCGTTTTAACCAGAACGGTCGAAACCGTCGCAATAGCGTATGTATCAGGGCCGGCGGAGCGTTTTCAAAAGTGTGGGGGCCCACTTACGGGTTTCATGAGATAACAAGCAAAAACTAGAAATATCACTGAAGGTGATTAATACCCCTGCCCCTGTGACGACAGTCTTACCCAAGGAATGATCTTTCCTTGATCTTCTGCCATTTAAATGCCGTTACCATGGCAACGCAGCTTCCGACACGTCCGAAAAATGTCTTGCACATCTTCCCACCAAGACTATTGTGTGTGCCACATTTCATAAGCTTTTGTCAAAAACTGAGGAAGTAGTTCAATCCACAAGATCTTTCCTTGATCTTCCGCCATTAATATGCCGTTACCATGGCAACGCAGCTTCCGACACGTCCAAAAAATATGTCTTGCACATCTTCCCACCAAGACCAATGTGTGTGCCACATTTCATGAGCTTCAGTCGAATACAGAGGAAGTAGTTCAATCCGCAAGATCTTTCCTTGATCTTCTGCCATTTATATGCCGTTACCATGGCAACGCAGCTTCCGACACGTCCGAAAAATATGTCTTCCACATCTTCCCACCAAGATCAAGGTGTGTGCCACATTTCATAAGCTTTGGTCAAAAAACTGAGGAAGTAGTTAAATCCGCAAGATCTTTCCTTGATCTTCTGCCATTAATATGCCGTTACCATGGCAACGTACTTTCGGGTACTGTCAAAAAATGCGTCTTGCACATCTACAACCAAAGGCACACATCTGTACGAAGTTTCATGGAAATTGGGCAAAAACTGAGGAAGTAGTTTGCAACACAAAATTTTCCATCATTTTGGCTCATATGTGAGCTGTTACCATGGCAACATACTTTTTGTCACTGTCAAGAAATGTGTCATGCTGACCTATATCCTAAGACAAACATTCAATATGAATTCCATGAGAATTGGAAGAACACTGATGAAGCAGTTTTGCCATGAAGCATTTTGCCCTATATTTTACCAACATGCCGTTACCATAGCAACGCACTTTTTGCCACTGCGGAAATCTGTGTCTTGCACATTAATATATTCAGATGAACATCTGTACCTAATTTCATAAAAATTGATCAAAAACTGTGGGAGGAGTTTGCGACGCAAGATTTGTACCCATTTTTGCCATAATATGCCGTTACCATGGCAACATACTTTTGGGTACTGTCAAAAAATACGTCTTGCACATCTACAACCCAAGGCACACATCTGTGCCAAGTTTTATGGGAATCGGTTGAAAACTGAGGAAGTAGTTCGCGACGCAAGATTTGCAACGGACCGACCGCCCGACCGCCCGACCGACCGCCCGACCGACTGCCCGACCGTCCGCTGATTCCTATATACCCCCTTCAAACTTCGTTTGGCGGGGGTATTAAAAAAAAAAGGTTCTCAGCTCATTTCTCCCCTTCCATTTCTTGGTTTCTTCAGCTGACAAGCCAAAAAAAAAAAAAAAAAGGTCCTCAGTGGAAAACCATAAACTTACCGCGCTCACACTTCAAGATCTCTATCTATAGATTTCTATCTTATAGAAGTTTCTAGTGCGACTTTACACTTCCGTACTTCCGTAGTTCCGGTAATTCCGGGTTAAAAAAAGTGTGGGGGCCCAAAGTGATGACACCTTAACAGTTACAAGTTATGTATTCCTTTGTATGGTGCACAAAAAATGTGGGGGCCCGAACCCCCATGGACGGCCCCCACGCCGGTTCCGCCGGCCATGTGCATCAATGGTGTCTGTCTAAGAAGCAAAAAACTGACCCAGCAAATGTCATTATTATAAATGAGAAGTTTTTCGCGGAATTAGACATACTTGTCGGTCAAGGTGTCACTGTGCTTTGCACGGGGTCTGGTCGGCCGTCGCGTCGGTCGGGCTCACGACCAGCTCACGACACACCACATACGACCACGAGATAGGATCTAACGTTAGATTATTGTAGGGTAGCCCTACTACATATCGACCACCTTCTTTTAAACCGACCGCGTATAATTCGCGCACTGAACACTTAGTACGCACTTTACTGCATGCAAAGCACATAAAAATGGATTGGCTTTGAATGTTGATGAGGATGGTGTGAGAAAACGCGAAAATTCACTGTTCATTAATGGTTTTAATCAAGGACAAAATTTCGAATGAATATTTTCACCGAATCGTAATGACAGCACAATGTAATGTCTAAGATGGAAGTTTCTAAAAGGCTTCTACAAAGCTTCGTACAACACGGTGCACAACTCGGTTTGCGTGCATTGTCAAAGCAAAAACAGCGGTCGATCCTATCAAATAACGGGCTTTACCGCGGGGAGCTGAAACGAGGCCATGCAAGTTCGTCGGCGATATTTTTGCACTGAAACTTCGAATCGAAAAGGGAACAACGGCATTTGATAGAGCTGGATTTTCTCAATCACGTAGGTCAAGTTTTTTACGTGAATTTCAGTGTTAAATATTCTTATCAAGCAAATAAACATTAGGCGGTCGATGAGTAGTAGGTCCAACCCTACATGTATGGTAGCCCTACTACATATCGACCACCTTCTTTTAAACCGACCGCGTATAATTCGCGCACTGAACACTTACATTTGTAGTACGCACTTCTCTGCGTGCAAAGCACATAAAAAATGGATTGGCTTCGAATGTAGATGAGGATGGTGTGGGAAAACGCAATAATTCACTGTTCATTAATGGTTTTAATCAAGGACAAAATTTCGAATAAATATTTTCACCGAATCGTAATGACAGCACAATGTAATGTCTATGGAAGTTTCTAAAAGGCTTCTATTTAAGTTCTAAAAAGCTTCGTACAACACGGTATTCAATACAACTCGGTTTGCGTGCATTGTCAATGCAAAAACAGCGGTCGATCCTAATAACGTGATTTACCGCGGGGAGCTGAAACGAGGCCACGCAAGTTCGTCGGCGATATTTTTGCACTGAAACTTCGAATCGAAAAGGGAACAACGGCATTTGATAGAGCTGGATTTTCTCAATCACGTAGGTCAAGTTTTTAACGTGAATTTCAGAGTTAAATATTCTTATCAAGCAAATAAACATTAGGCGGTCGATGAGTAGTAGGTCCAACCCTAACTGCGACAGCCGCCACACGCAGTGTGGCGGCTGCGCCGTGCTCCCATAAAAGATCTTCATGTTGAACAGACGGGTGCCTTTGCGGCGCTATATTTCCTTAATTTTTCAACAGAAACTACTAGGAATACTTACATGGGTCGATGAAACCTAAATGACTATCATCGGCGACTGTTTGATGCATTTCATTGCTTGTGATGCACAAAATGATGTCTTATAAGCAGCTCACCGATGTTCACAGAATTCACAATCACTTGCACAAGCGCACAGAATACTTAGGAACTAACATAAGCGAAACTGCGGGGAAGCCGCCAGGACCGCGCCTGGCGGCGCGGTCTCCGGGGCTAGTCCAACCCTACCTGTCACTCACTAACGTTACTGTGTCCCAGTTGTATGGATGGGTGTAACTGCGACCAGCCCCAACGTGCAGCGCAGCGTGTTGCATCATAGCGGCGCGGTATCCGGGGCTAGGATGGGTGTAGACTCATTAGAGGCCAGAGCATAGATCTAGATAGATGAGGGTCAGATTTTGAGATATTTACCCAATTTTGTAAATATTGGTTCCAGCGTAGGTAGAGTAGCAGGTTCTGCTTTCCTATCCATGTTTTCAAGCTCTGGGAGAGGCCCCGTCGCCGTTAACATCGTCTGTCAAACGCTCTGTCGTTGGTTGAACACTTCGAATAGGGCGCCATTTTTAGCTCGTACACACACACACAGTCCAATGATAGTCGGGATCGATCGTCCACATGCTACACGTGTATTATGCACATACCATAGCTCATACAGTAGTTCTGCGGTCCACACACACACAAACACACACATGCGATGCACGACGGCTCGCTGGATGTACAGGTTCTGATTCAAGGCTTTGTAATTTTTATCTGTGCGATTCTTCAGGTGGGCCGTCAAACTACATGTAGTAGGTAAAAACCATGTTGATATAGGTAGACAGAAAATTCGTCTACGTCCGAAGGAGTCTTTTATCTTTTGACTTTATCAGCTCTCATCCGTTGTATAGGGGATTCTGTGAAGCCAGATGCAGTCTCCGCGGAACATATCCCCGACGACTGATACAGACCAATCTTTCGGTCAACAGAATACTGGTAGGCGCAGGCCTATAATATCACACAAACTACGAAGTAGTAAACAATAAATGCCCAAAGATGTGATTGAAAACATTGACATTCATCATAACGATGATAATAAGAAAGGGATGAGGTGTATTTTCTTACCACATGTTCTATCGAGAAAATGATGTTGGTTTGTACAGTGTACACAGTATAATCGTGATATCAGGTAATATCCTTTCACATGGGATAATTTATGCAGGTCTGATATAGATGTGTATATCAATAATTTTGATATATTTGGTACCACAAAATTACTACTTAGTAATTTGTATAGGCCTACAGTAGGCCTATATGCCTCTAAAATTAATGTGATTTGTTTATCACCACACTCTTCTTGTGTGTAAACTTCAGAAGAGTGAAAGATACAGAAATATTCTGTATAACAATTCTCTGGGTGTGTCCATGTGTGCATGTGTCAATGACAATCATTATATTATCAAGACGATTTATAATGATAATAATAATGATAATGGTAAAATCTGTGAGAAAATGAAATGATCAACATAATCAAATTTAGCCATAATTGTCATACTATATCATCATTGTCTCTGTCACTTGTGATTTTCCACAGCATTATGTGATAAATCAAACTAATATAATTTCCATCCAATTTTCTTGCATTCAAAAGTATATGAATATCAATGGATATACTAGTATGGTTCCTATACAGATTGAATTTTCTCTTCACTCAGTTTTTCCCGAAAGTATATTGCAACTAGTTATGTACCCTAACATACAGACTTTTTTTTTAAAAAAATCTACATGTATTTCAATCCCCTTGTACACCCAGTTCACCTACAATAACATATGCAAACCACCTTTTGTGTGATATTGTGTTTTGCACTAAATATGGTATCTATTGTGTTTGCTTGACGGTATTGATAACTTATGACAAAAAAACAATGTTTTATCACTTGTCTGATGATTATATCTCCTGAAGATAAAATTGTGCGAAACTTCTAGAGTAGTCAATAGAACAGAGATAAACCTGCTCTAGAGTCAACTCGCTGTGCAAATGTAACTATTGTTCTACATTAATTGGTCTCCTAGACATTGAGTACTCTACACCAAGATAGTCTTAACAAATTGTAAATAATTAATTGAATATGTATATATATATATATATATATATATATATATATATATATATATATATATATATATGTATATACATATATATCATATATGTGGTGTGGTGTGTGTGTGTGTGTATGTGTGTGTGTGCACATGAGTGTTTGTGTGTGTGTGAATATATAGTACAATAATGTGTATATAATGTCACATGAACAAGATATGCATATATTGTGTGTGTGTTTTTATGTGGGTGTGTGTGTGCAATCATTGCTCTACATAAGCACTGGTCAGTGATTAGTCATAATGCATTCATGTGACTAACACAAAGTTATCATATTTGCGAGCAGAGGCATCACGTCAGCATATTTCACAATTTTCACTTCCTGAAGACATGCCAAGAATAAAGAACCAGCATTGTGTTGTCCATCATTGTATCGTAACGCTTGACAGTCCTTTGGGAGTTACATTTTCAATGCAAGATATTTTCCCTAAACACTACACACTTCAAGAAAAAAATAATAATTCTCTTTGGGAAAATATAACTCCTCCTTTAGAGACGTTAAGTATTATGTTACACTTCTATAAAATGCACTATCTGTGTGTGTGTGTGTGTCTATTATATTAGATACATATATAAAACAAAGAATCAAGAAAAAAACTAGTAATGCATTATTTCGCCAATAAGAATGAGTTTATTGTACTCAAATGTTCGATGGCCTCCACTTTCTTCAGGAGTCTCCACAGGGATTCCCCGTCGAGACTCCAAAGAAGGTGGAGGCCACTGAAAATTTGAGTACAATAAACTCATTCTTATTGGCGAAATACTAGTAATGCATTACTACAGGTAGTTTATTTCTTGATTCTTCGTTATATTGGAGCCAATATATGAATTCGCAACATGTTTATATATATATGTATATGTATATATATATATATATATATATATATATATATATATATATATATATATATGTATGTACATATATATATATATATATATATATATATATATATATATATATCGATGTTTAATGTAGGTATAATGTATTCTATTTATAGGTATACTCGTATACTTAATACCAAATGCATAACACACAGGATGAAGGCAAATAAGAAGAGCCTATATGGCAATGCAATAATACTTTCTGGTTATTTTCATGTTTATTGGCTTCACATTTAAAAATCAATTCAAGAGAGGGGTAACAGGATAATTTCTATTTCTCCTGCTACCATAATTTACAATATGATATGGAATGAGCTGCATGTTTGGCTATCCATTTTTACATTAGAGGGTTTATTCTATGGCATGTGCAGATAACTCATTACTATGGCAACATCTCCAAATAACATCTGCACACAATTCATAAAAATTCACACATTAGCTTCAGTGGTGTTGGCTCTCCACAGACTACTGCATTTGGCAATGTAAGCTATCCGAGTACATAAATTCATGTATCTCTACTAGTAGAATAAGTTAAATCACACAATTGGTCCAAGCAAAACCAGACAAAAATTGAGTCTTCACGAGCATTTGACGCAAATGGTTTGTATACTAAGGGACAACAAACTTTTCAATTCAGTTTAAAGTGCAATGCCTAGAGAGAATTTGCTTTGACAATGAGTCAACACATGTTTTTCTTATACTGCACCAACAAAAAGGAGATACACACAACAAATCCTTCTCTTATAACAACTACAAAACTGTAATTCTTGAATATCATAGCATTGACTTTGTTACAGTTTGAGTCTTGATTAGGAGAATTGGCATGAAGGTGCAAAACCTGAACATAGGGTAAATTAATTGGCTTTATCATCAAATCAAACATGACTTGCAGAACAAAACACTTTCCTTGACATGTTTATTTTCATTTTGAAGGATCTTCCAGAATATAGGATCTGGAGCAAGCAACTGGCAAAGAAGTGGAATTAGTTAAATACAATGTGTCTTCATACATCGAAGCATTATTTGTCTGTTCAATGCTCTGGTAGAGAAGTAGTGGGGGTGGGGAAAGGGGTGTAGGATTATCTCCAGCTAGGGCTGATTAGGAATTCAGTCCAGTATACAATTCATTCCCCAGCAATTGAGCACATCAACTGGATTACAAAGACGGAAAACCCCATTGTGAAGCTCCTGAATGACAGCACAATGTAACACACCTCGGTGCATTTTCACAAAGCCCACAAAGTCACCTAGTGGCTTGTTTACCACCACACGTTGTGCACACAAATTGTACTTTCTGTTTTCCCTTGTACACTGTACTTAATTCCATTCTGTTTTTTTCCTCTCTCTCTATCTCTGTATTCCAGTTGGAATCATACCAGACTTCTTACACACAGGAATTCACCACTATTCTGGCCATTGCGCAATAAGCGATGTATCTTTGTAATAAATTTTCAATGACAGTTTTCAAGAGCTGTGACTAGATTTTGGCTTTGTGTAATCAGTGCAGGGATTACATAGCCTCACTAGCAAACAGTAAGCCTGCCAAAGCCATCACTGCATTACACTATCCAGATAGCTGTACATGTAGCTCACATGCGTGGAGTGTCTACATTTTCTACATTTGGTTGTACATGATTAAAAATATGGCACAATTTGGTAAGAGTAAAAGCAATTTACTTTTCAAATATTTGTGTCATGGCAACAGAAACCACTGCATACAATCCATTCATCCCTGTATATTCAGGGTTTGGTGGTTTTTTTTTTTTTTTAAACTGTTAAAGTAGTCAAAGTAAAATAAATAATTCTGCCTCTCATTCAGGTAAAAAGCAACGCTCTTGTTCTTTGACATTAATTGCTTCAGGCGCAAATCCACAGGTTCAATACTAAGGGAAACTACATGTACACATACTTGTAACTCAAACTATGAAACTATTGCAGTACAAACAACGTACATGCAACTGAGGTACTCACAGCTCAGCACTAACATGCTAGCACTGAATAAGCACACAAGGTTCTCGCCTTGTTATATCACAAATAATTGATGTGAGTGACACAGCATTAGCTTTACATATAAACCCTACTCATATCGGAAAACTTATCAAAATTATACACTGCAAGTGCATGCGCTTGCACTGTACCCAATAACTTTAAAAAAGGAGAAGAAAATTGTGAAACAATTAAACCTTGCCTTACTGCATTCTGATTCATCTGCAGTGCTCTCTGCCTTGCACAATGCAAACTTGTCACAATTCTCAAGTGGCATGAGGCATCCTACCACATGTGTACCTGAGAACAAAACAAATGAGTAAAAACTTCATTGCAACACAGACAGGCAGACCGTCACACAGAAAGACCAAACGTGGTGGATTCCAGAAATCTTTAGTAGCAACCCTGTAAAAGCTTTTTGAGTTACTAAAGTGTGGTTCAATTTGGAATGTGTGCTAAAAAAGCGGAAGCCACTTAAAGGGACCACCAAAGGAAAAAAAAAAATGTTGCTTCAAAAGAAGACTTGGCCTTTGTGTTAAAAACAAAAGGTAAAGGTGATCTGAGAACACATATCAGGGGGGAATTGGAGAGGGGGGGGTGTCAAATCCACATGAACTTCTGAGTTTTACACTGGGTGTTAAGTACATTAGCCTGAACTCCATAAGCACCAACCAACAAATATTCAGGCCTCCGTATGTGTACATTGTACCCCTTTCATTGCATTTTAAAGGACTCCACTGAAAGCATGAAAGGAGTCACTGTTGTCACATACAATCCAAATATATTGCACATACTAAGTAGCTGAAATTTCTATCACACGGAATGCAAACAACAAAATAAAAAGTACAAAAATTGCAATCTGAAGCACTATCTTAACACAAGACACCATGAATGTACTTACTGGTAGAAAGCAATGAGTACAAATTCTACATGTATGATGCAACTGTACAATAATCACATGTACAATCCTCACGCATATGTGGTGCATACCGAAGAATAAATCTACAACACTAAAAACTATAAATAATGTGAATACACAACGTATGCATTCTGTTGCATTACAATACAGTGTACCATGGCTCCTGCTGACTTTTAGTAAACAAATGTATCATCAACCAGAAGCCTTAACACTTTTCATCTAAAAATATCATGAGCACTCTTCAAGACTCTCTACTTCTCAAGGCAATTTCTTTATAAACTTTACAAAAATGTGACCATTAATGAAATATATAGCTATACTATCTACAAAAATGTTGTCCAAAACTAGCAACATCTTACCACGTGGCACATATCACATTTCTAGTAGTAAAACTTGCATCATGTAAAGCTTACTATATAGTAGCATCTTAAACAACATTCCAATAAGTATGTGGTAATCTTTTGCATCACCATCATGAGATGGGATATACCATAATATATGCATGACAGCTGCACTCAATATCTCCAACATCCCCAGCCTCTCACTTAGTTGTACTTGATATCATTAATATCAGACCACAGGACATTACATGTCGACTCGGCCCACCACTGTAACTGTACACAGAAGGGTGTCAAAGTTCATATAACTGATGGAGTCATAATATTCACATCACAGCCCCGCAAACACGGAGGCATTTTATAGACCACTGTGCCTCTGAGCTGGTATTTACATGTACCTGTACAAGGCTGTACATAAGTTCTAAAAGAATGACCTTGCAATGGAGTGACAGATGCTGATATAATCACAGCGAGTGCATGTATACTTGTTGTCTATCCCCCTACTTCACATAGGAATTCAGCATTTTATATTATCCTCCTACACACCAATTATCAGTGTGGCATTCAAATTAACGAAAACTGACAAGAGTTTAGATTTCCCCACATTGATGTACATGTAGACATGTTCAAGTAGAGACAAACATGTGTATATTTTCTTACATAATTGTGCTTACATAACTGTGCACACACTCAGTTGTATGGAAGATGCTATTGTACTATTGGAGTTAACTTTGTCAATTTAATGGAAAAAATAGGAACAGCAGCCTCTCTGACTTAACAATTTTCTTTTCTTTTTCTCTTTATTGGAATGTGGCCCAAATAGATAACAAGGATAACCTTAGTAGACAAATAAAATGTTTTTTGCCTTCACTTTACAATTCTATATTCAGAATGTTTTAGCTTTTTCACTTGATTTAAATGTGTTCACGCTTGAACACACTAACCATTTTTCTTTTCTTCATACATCATATAACACTGAGCAAGAAATTTCATAATACTGATGACAACAAAACAGTTTATGGGTTCACATGTACATGTACACTGTCACTCAGCAAGGCCTGAGCGGGCTGTCCCCTGCCCAGTACACTCTCTTCTTCTCTACGATATCGACGCGGCAAGACGGACAGGAGGACACCATCTCGGCACAGGTGCTGCAGATGATGAGATGGCCACAGGGCAAGAGCACGGTATCCAAGTGGGCGTTCATGCAGACCCGGCAGAGAACGGCGTCCTGGTACCTCTGAAGCTGTTCCTCGAGTTCACTCCGGTTATCCCTGTCGTTGGCCTGGGCGGCGAGGTCGGAGTGCGCGCACTGCGCGGTGATGCCCCGTCGGAAGAGCTCCCGCCGCGCCTGGTCGTGCACCTCCTGCTGAGTTCGGCGCAGGTCGAACGAGTACTTCTTCCCCGTGTCCGTCTGCATTTTCAGGAAGGAGCAGATGCTGCCGCGAAGATCTCTCACAAATGTGTCTTTGACGGGCTCGCTGACCGTCTCGCTCGTGAAGAACTCGACTTTCTCTGTGACGGACCGGTATATTCCCTCAGTTAACTCTTTGCTGCCCAGCGTCATTGCGAGATTTTCAGTCCGGAAGTTGTGTCCATCATCGACTGTGTAGCAGATGTCACAATCTCTCTTGTCCACAGTAAGTTGTTTGACACAGGCCAGAGGAATCCTACAACCAGAGTATGACACAGAAGAAGTCTTGCATGACAAATCGCTGACAAATAATAATCCTTAGTGGAAAAGTGAGCAAAGAAAATGGGATTCCATCGGGATCCTGAATGTTATTAATCCTATCAGATTCTTTCCATGCGAGGGAAAACATTAATATCCTACCAACGAAACAAAATGACATAAACCCTATTACTTCTAAATCCTCAACAGTAACAAAGCTGCAAATTGCAATGTAGTTATCTTGTAGATAAACATCATCGCCAACCACAATACCTAACTTTAAACTGTTTACTTCATCTTTTATTTGTTGTTAATGACATAACATGAGAATAATAAAAAAAAAAACATTTCTACAAGTAAAACTGTTGACTAGAAATAAGGAAAGAAAAATGAGCACCAACACAAAAAACGTCTCTACTCTGAAATGCCTTTCAACAAGGACAAAGAGCATAATATGTGCTGCTCTTACTTCAACATTTCTGAAGAGTCAGCACTGGTGACCAGAACTCCATGAGGACCAACGCCAACCTCGTAGAGCTGGCCCGAAGAGCCCTTGGCGCTGAAGGTGTCCAGGCCATAGGTGTCGTTCCCACACACTTCTCTCAGCAGCATGACCAAGGCATGGCTCTGCTTCATGCTCCGCAGCCTGGCGTATTCCGCCTGCGCCGTCACCTTGAACTCCTCAGAGTCTTGATACTGAGGAAAGCACTGGGCGAGCTGCTCGACATCGCTATTCGTCGACGAGAAGTCCCCTTTTTCCGCCTGCACGAAGAAGGCAGCGAGGCGGGCGGCATCCTTCATGGGCGCCTTCAATTTACCCTCGTGTGCAAGCAGTTTGGCATCGTGAAAGAAGAGATGTCTGCAAAGGAGAAAAGCAAGGGGAAATGTTCTTGATATACGAGTGCAATCACGTTCTGCTTGTACAATGTTACAAACAGGTACAGTACCCATGGGGATACTACAATTTGTGTGTTATCTGGCATGCCCTCAATGATGTGGTCACCAAGACATTCTGTATTTACACTGTATGTACTTTTAGATTTAACGCTGATGTATTGACATCAAATAATAGTGGATTTGTCGCATCTTTGTAATTTAGGAGTGTTTGCTCTTTTCATCAGGCACTTACAAATACTTACACTATGTACGTGCCAGGTCATGAACTACAGAATTTGACACATGCATACCCCTGCAAGCAAACAAACAAATCACTAAAACAAACAAGAGCAGAAAAGATAAACACAAACACTACTCTGCATTTTTACAAGTAAACTGCTATTGCCAGAGGGTTCAATGCCTGCCACCTTTATGAATAGTAGTATGACAAAGATGTACAATGTACCTGTACAGCAACGAAAGCTGATGATTAATATTGCAATTTCTAATCAATGGTTACTATAAAAGTGGAAATTTTTACGGCATTGAAGTTTTCAAGCATTTCGCCCAACCAGAAACTAGCACGAAAAATAAAAGCACCCGAATATTTTTGCTTGACATACGTTCCAGTAGCCAATGTCTTGATTCCGCGGAATTAAAAACCTGCTAATCTCTTCTTATCCGACCGAGCAAAAAGAATTAGTCGCGCAAAAATATCCACTTGTACAGTACCATACTGTTTTCACTTAATATCACATTTCACTGAAAGATCACAGCCTTTCACACATGCTGGGTCCACTCACCTCGTAATGTCTTGTTGCAGTATATGGGGCTCTACGTGGAACTTTACCCTCAGCTCCAGACGGATGGGTGCGGAGAACCCAATCGGCAACTGAGATGTAATTGAATTCCTGAGATTGAGCCAATGACGCTCTCCTTTCCTGGCAAGGAACTGCAGACCGAAGTAGTCCACTTCCACCATGTTTAACATGTTGCAAGCCTGCATAGCCAGAGAAACATTGAATACATTAATATTAGACCAAAAATTTTAGATCACATAAACAATGAAAAAGAGAAGTTATGGCACACTTGCTACCGGTAGTCAAAGCACAGTAAACATGTACTTTTTGCCAGTAACTGAAATAATGCGATTATAAACAAGTTTCAACTTGACCTTCCATGGGTGAAATAAAAACTCTGTATATCGGATATTCTAAAATAATATTATCGTCAGCCTTATGCCAAAAGGCCCTGAACACATTTTAGGCCAACATTATCATATTCATCACTTTCATAGAATAGCAGTATTTGCACAGGTCTCTCTGTGTATCAAAATGAATACCCCTGTAATATGTTAATACATCAGAGAATTTAAAAAAAAATCCTAAATAAACACACTTTCATTTGAATTTCATCCATAAGCACAGATGTAGGGTATACATATTGCAATCTTTTGAACGCTTTCAGCAGATGCTAAGATAAGTCTTGTCTAATTCAGACCTCCCAACCTTTTTTGACTGAAAAATAGGGATGATTTGGCTTAAGAGTAGGAAAGAAAGAGCAATTCCTATAGGTATGTGTAGTAAAATTATCCAGAAAACAACAACACTCTTGTTGAAACAAGAGCTGGGAACGGTCAAAACTCAGACTCTTTCCTCCAAATTCAGAATGGTTGGAAATGGTTTGTCTACAAACATTGATTCAACAAAAATTCCTGAAAGTAGGATTTTTTTTTTAATATGACCATGAGGACATTATGAAACGTGGTCAGGTGCAGTCAATGTACAGGTTGTTGTCTCATGTCAGTTCTGGAATTTGGGTTATCTTTATTGAAAGCCATTTACATTAGTTGCAGACTGTATAATGATTGGATCACTTTCCTTTCAAAGTGGATTACCTTTGATTCTAAATTAGACCAGTTGAATTAATACTTCAACTTCACTGGCCTTCACTCATCATCTTCCTCCATACTTGGAATCAGTGGATCATAAAACATGCAAGGACAAAGGTACTAGTATACTATACACTAAGTTGTAGATCTCAACAAACTCAGAAAACCACAACTTGATGCTTACTTGATGACAACTTACCAATCGACAATGGCAATACGGCAATAAGTCTGATTAACGTTACACAGAAAATTTGTCTGTATTAAATAGTAGGACTAAAAGTTTCATAATATTTATTGACTTTGACAGTTTTCCTGCGAGGGATTCCATGAAACCAGGCGAAATCTCCATGGCCACAGAACATGTCTATAAAAATGTATTCGATAAATGCAGACTGATCTTTTGGCCTAAAATACTATACTAGAAATTTCTAACATTAATGTGAAAGTTACTCTTGACTCATTTCAATCATTTCAGAGTGACTATTTGCTTGGTCACAATATCGTCAATTTGTACAGTCCAAAACAACTGATTGAAAATCCATTTGTTTAACACAAAACAAATAAAAATAAAAAAGATACAACTGCACTGGTATCCAGACAGGCAAAATTTCAACAAATTAAATATAGAAACATAGAGGTCTAGACCTACCTAAATTTTGACATTCTGTTTCAGCCTCAGCAGGGTCTAGCGAACTAGTGCATGTCCCAATTCTTATCCTCTATTATTACACTTACATATATATTTAAATTCAAATTACGTCATGACTGACAGTGACAGTATAAGTGAAACAGTCTCGCCAGAATGGCATGTTCAGACATGTCAAAGACTAAAAAATTTCTTTTATTTCTTGATCAAATGTAATGAGTTACGTACGGTACCATGTCCATGATGGATACACTACTACCAATGACAATGTCATTACTTTTCACTTTGGTGCCTTACGCTTTCATGTAGAAATCTAGATATATTAAATCTAAAACTATAAAAAAAAACCTAACTCACAATCACGTTTGGTTTTGCCATAGGGTACCCTGTGTCAAATGACCAAATCAAAACTTGTGAAAACCATGTGGTAGAAATGACCACTGCATTGCCCGCATGTCATACACAATGCAGTAAACCTGCCCTGCCTGCCGGTACGCGTTACACTACACAGCTCGTTGCAAAGACTGACAAGGTTCTCATCATGTGACCAGCTGATGATCAGCTGGAACCGACGGCGACATATGCATGCATGGCCTACGTCTCGAGTCTCGAAACGTAGATAGCTTGTAACGTTACAGCATACATATTACGTTTATTGCAAACGATAAAACAGAACTCACCAGATCGAGACATTCTTGACCTACTGCTTTAGGTCCTACTTCAATTTCCAAGATATGACCATCCGGCTTTTTCACTAAGACCAACATTTTGGAGCGCTTTTATTCCTCATGCGACGACCAGCCAGCTTTACCCCACGAACATCAAACACTGCTTGCTTTGTCTGCTAGCGAACTCTGATTACTGCAATACATTTATACGGCCGGAGATTACTCGTTGATTTAGTACACTGTGTGTGTGTGTGTGCGTGTAAAAATGTGTGTGTTGTGCGCTAGGGAGGTCGTCGCGCGCGTCGAGCAGCAGCTGAAGGGTAAGGACGTACGTACGGACGTGCGTGTGCGGCGTGAAGGTGACTTTCATAAAAATCTCTCATCGATAAAACAGCATGGGCTGAAAGCGAAGCACGGTAGCGTCCACACTCTTTCTCGATGGACAATATCAGCGAGTTAGAGGAAATCGACTACAAAGTATGATTTTATATTTGGGAAATTTGGGTAATCACTTACTTGTAGTGATCACTTTATAGAGTGCGGTGATTTAGTTCATAGGATTGTCAAAGAGATCGTCTCCTGTGATCAGTTTTATAGATTATATGACATCCCTCAACAAGGAATGGTAAGTTTTCCAGTTGGGCTAATAGAAGATTCCGATTCTTAGTCCCCGGGTGAAATAACCAGTAACCAATCAGAATCTGTAAAATCAGACAAGGCCTTTTTACTGCACCAATTACAGATCGGGGGCTCGACCAGTCAAGATGAATATTCATTGGATCAACCATACTTCTCCGCAGAAAACATTTTTAAAATGGGAATAAGTCCCGGAATAAGGATGATTTCATATTTTTTTGTTCCAGAAATACACTTCCCTATCTACAGAGCAGTAAAACAAAATGATATATTATTACTTAACATTAGAATACATGGATTATAAGAGGATTAACTTCAATTTTGTGGATATCTCAAGGTACCCTTGTGTCGCCCTTCATAGGGTGGCTGGTACCTTGGCATTGTATGCTAATTTATGCGATGACTAATACCTCCCCTAACGACGGTTGCACAGGCGGCGCTCGCTCGAGCTAGAGACGATTTCGAAAGCAGCTGTTTCACCGCGTATCCAGACAAGCTGCATGCCTCGCTTGTGAAAACAGCGCGTTCCCTCTCCACGCGTACGCTCAAGTTGATTTCTTGGTATCGTTTATGTTTATCAGTCCCCAGCTCGAAAGTTTGTTCAACCCAGGGACATGCAGGAGGAAGAAACCGTCCCGAGCTGAGAAGTTCGTTGACTCGGATATGTATCGGCAGTACTGTACATGTAGGCCTACATGTACATGTACACGGCCTCTTACAGTGCATCCCCAAACGCTTACAACTAACTTACATATTAGATCTATATCGGGCATATCACATATAATTCTTACTTTTAGTTTCAGGCAATGAGACAAACTATCACTTCCTCGGCGATCTGAATGTGTACGTCATCTTTCCTCAGCTGCGCTTCGGAAAGATAGCTACATCCAGATCGCCTCGGAAGGGATAGTTTGTCCCATCACCTTCACCAACGTTGATTATTTGCTTAATATACCGGGTACACGATATGTATCAGGGATGTGAAAAGATAGCTTTCAGGGACAGTCAATACGTCGTCAAAGAAAACCGTTTCTTCATGGGTTTACATTTCCTCCTCACTTCTAGCCCCCTCCCCCCCCCCCCCCCCTCAATAAACTAGTAGTGCATCATCCAATGTAGCTGATGAGGGAGATGTCGATATCGAGTTTATCATCATTCCTTCAGCTGTATGCGTGAATACTGTTAGTATTGTGTCTTTGTACGTCAAAGTGCAATACGACACACCATCTGTGTCATATTGCATACTGACGTACAATGGCGCAAAGATCTGACACGGAATATCCTGCTTTTCCACCATGTTGCTCATTGCTAATGCTATGATAATATGCATCCCTATTTACGTTTTACTATACCAGCGGGTTGAGCGGTATGAGGTAGTTTATGGAGCATACTGATACAAAGTGATACAACATAGTCGCCAAATTTGATATTGAGTAATGGTTAGGGCAACTAGGTAGTAGCTCTTTAGTTAGGGCGTAGTCAGATATTGACCACGTGAGCTCATCCATGCAAGTTTGAAGAGTGAAATGAGACAGAACTTAGAAAATGATGATGATGATGAAGAAGAAATAACGTCATAGGCCAAGTGTAGAATATTTTAAAGCTTCACGTTAGTTTGTTTGTTTGTTTGAATTTTATTTCAAAATTGGTTTCGAAATAGGGTGGATATCCAATAACAAAGAGGTCGTATGGGGCCCACGCCTTGTATGAGGATCACCGTTTTATTTTACTTTTTGATATCTTAGCCATTACAAAACCAATTTTCATCAAATAAACGTTGAATTATGTGAGTGCTTTTTCATATTTTATAAGAGGTTCCTAATTATCTCACAAAAAGTTTAAATCTGAATTCCAGCAATCTCAAGCAAAACTGTACCATCCTTTTAAAATAATGCCACTGTATATCTGAGGTCATTTCAGCATTTAGAAAATTACTTGATAATCGATCACAGAAGGCCGGTATTAATGAATCATCTCCGATCGACGAATATGCATGAGTGTTGATTGTTGATAATCCACAGCGGGGACACGCCCAAGCTAGCGCGGTGGAGAGGGGGATCCCCCTTCCTTATTTCGAAGAACAGCAGCATGGACCACGCGCTCGCTCGTGGACGAGGAGGGGGTGGGGGAGATGGGTCTGTTTGTGTGCCGGTGGGAAGAACGAGTGATATAGGGTTAAATGTAATGATGTTCTATTGTAGTCTACAAAGCCAGCACAATTTTCAATGAATTACTAGTATAGATTACTATCTACGAGTCTTTAAGATCAGATCATTGGTCATTCTCTTTCTCTTTCTCTCTCTCTCCCTCTCTCTCTCTCTCTTTATCCCGTTATTTGGCTGTTTGAAATTTAAATTATGCGTGTAGAAAAAAAAAACCATGCGCATCATAAAAATAATAGGTATACCAGTGTGCACTTCTGTCATAAAGAAAACACCAGTGAATATAACAGACACCAACAAATCTCTATCATGTGTGGTTACCTTCGGCATCAAAGGGAGGTATAACTTCAAGAGGCGGACGGGGGGGGGGGGGAGGTTTAACCCCCACTTGGATCCTTTTTGTTTTGTTTTGTTTTTCTTTTATTGATGTTCGGTGAGAGGTTTAAACCCGGTCCCCCTCCCCCGAGCTCGAGCTTTCCCCACTTTTTTTTTTTGCTTGTCAGCGGGAAAGTGGCAGCAAAAATGTAAAGACTCTTTTAATATGAAGACCTTTTTTCTTGCTTGTCATGATCAAAACCTACCCCCTCTCCATATAGCAAAGAGCTAGATCCGACCCTGACTCCCCAATACAGACCTGCATAGTTCTATAAGATTAAACTGTCGCACACCAAGTCAGGAAATAACCTTCCTCTCTTAATATTGATCAGAAAATAACGAAAATGTCAACAGAAACGAGTATTTATCGTCTTTTATTGATAGCGAAGAATCTGCATGAACGCAACACGTGCTGTTGAACGTGTTATATGAGAATGGTAGTATTGTAGGCTCACTATATTATATAGCCTAGCATTAACGCACTTTGCTTATTTAATTGAGTCGCATCATCATTTTTTTAGGGGGGGGGGGTTCCAAGGTTCGTTATTCTTTTTTTTTTTCTATCGATATGTTTTATTAAATCAAATCAAAATCACATTACTTACACACGATTGGCAGCAATTTGAAAAAAGACAAGAGAAACATTTGTTATAATCATCATGTTGCAAAGAGGCATATGAACGTTTAGAAAATTATATAGCGACTGTCGCTGACCAAAATATCACCATGTACAGCTAAAGTAAACCGTTTGCGAAGAATTTGTTTATCCTAAAACTAATTTCGGGGGGCAAAACATTCAGTATGGGACAGTCACCTTCTTTGTTTGTTTGTTTTGTTTGTTTGTTTGTTTGTTTGTATTTACAAATTATCATTTTTACACAATCTTGGAGATACTCTTAACACGTACGACACTATAGGATTTGTTTGTTTGTTTGTTTTTTAACCGGAAACAATTCAGTTACTTGTCAAACTTAATACCTGCATGATAATTAAGCATAAACAGAAGGGGGCATGCTTCGTGTGACCATGTATAGACTGCGTGACCTCATCAATCCTCGATTGTTTGTTCATGTCGGATTACTTTCGGCCATGGACTACGCAAACACTTCATCCCACTTAATTCTGATCTCTTATTATAATGAGCCTATATAGATCAGTGCATCTCCCTGATCAGTGAGACCATTGCCCGAAAGAACATAATTATCTCTTTTCTTTCTTTCTTTCTCTTTTTTTTTTTGTTTTTAGAGCAAGAGAGGGAAAGGGAGAGGAATAGAAAGAGATAAACAAGATGGGATTACAAGAAGTGGTATAGAGGAAAGAAGTCATCAAAGTGAAAGTAGGGCGGGTCAGTGAAGGACTACAGTACATAGTGTAATACTCTGCAATGTAGTCTCATTCCTAGACCCAACTGTGGCTGATGCTTTCTTCTCACTCTTGATACCCATGCCAAGGCGAGTATGATATATAGGTATCTCCTTGCCAATGCGCGATCGTATCGCATTGTACGCATTGATATTCCTCTTATACAAAATTATGGTAAGAAAAAAAATATATATAGAATGATTAATGTATACAATGTATCAGAAAAGCTAGAACCACACATTCTTATGAGGCTTTATTGTTGATTATTTGGCGTGCTTGGCGAGGATTCGACCTTGCAAAACAAATGGGGGATATACAAGCAGGAATCGATTTGAACAGTGATGATTGTGAGGGTGAACTATACTTTTTGGCAATTTTGTTGCATTGACATGCTGACTATCATCGTGAGTGCCTGCAGGCTCGTGAGAGATCGAGACATTCATTGAGTATCCAGCATTCATCATTAATAATCTATTGCCCGCTTCGCCTTTGGTTGTGTATTATAATTATATATATATATATATATATATATATATATATATATATATATATATATATATATATATATATATATATATATATATTATATGTATATTCTACTTTATAAAACATAGAATAAAACCCAAAGAAATGACGGAAAATGGAAAGCAAGGCATGACAAGAACTAATACAAGACGCCTGTGATTATGGAAGGATGACAGTCAACATTTGATAAAAATCAAGATTATTCGCAAGTGCCATATCAATGTTTGCTTATTTTTCAGCTTATTCACGAACGTATTCAAAATATTGTTTTGTTTGTTTGTTTATTTCCAGCTGAGAAGATGGCTGGATAGCCCATATTCAGCTACACTAAGCTGGTCTTCCATGGGATCCAGTCCTCCATTATTTATACCCACGCCACAATCAGCCACATGAATCTATCCTACCTATATCTATCCGCAATGTGAATATAAAGAGCGTGGACGCAATTGTATTTCTCAAAGTTTGTTAGTGGCCAGTGGTAGGTCAGTCTGGGAAGCATAGAATACACTGTCTTGAAGCTGATTAAACACAATCGTCCTTGGAAACTAATTTGCACCTAATGGGGTAACTGTTTCGTACGCGAGGCAATCTTCCAGAGTATCGAGCATTTACACACATTTTATTGGCCATTATGTCGTCATAATGTATTGTACGCTGTATTCATCGTGTATTCATCGTGACCACGAGGTTGTGTATAGACCAGGGAGGTGAGACCAACAGGGTTTCCTCCATACGTGACGCGTCCGCTCGGTTACGTAATATTCCGACGACCCCATTCAGCCTTCTCTCAATGCCACAACAAGGTCACGATGCGATCACTCTCTCCCCCTGCCACCCCCCCCCCCCCTTCTCTCTTCAGCAGGTGAGACTCCTCACCTCCGTGCTGTTATGTTGTTGTCCAGTCTCCTCTGCATGTAAAAGGCCGTCGAGTCGGGGATAAACATCGCTAATGTGATCTTAATAAACGGAGCAGATCGTTGAAGGTCGTGATCTAGAAACGTGAAACTCTTCAGGAGTGGATAATCCCCCTACCGTCATAAATCAGACATGCAACGCCTATGAGAAGGAGAGACTCCGTTCACACGTGTCATTTTCTGAGTTACGATGAAACCCGAGGTTATATACAATACACGATACATTGTGTCGACTACACGTGTAGCTCCATATGGTGCTGTATACTGTCGAGCGTTTTCGAACGTTTTCTAGGCGTATGTGGGGCGGAACAGGGAGGTGAGAGGATCCCTCCCTGGGCGGAACAAGCCATTCCGTGTACCTTATACAGACACACCATGTATCCAGTTTGCATAATTATAGTTGTTGCCATGATACGAGCAAGCCTGGGGCAAACTTTGATTTGTCAAGAAATTGTCGAGCTTTTAGTTGTCAATTACATGTGCATTTAATAGTGTACACGTATAGCATTCATATTCTTTTGCTGTTACGATGTAAAAAGGGATGTCCTTGGTCTTGTGTATCTTGAATTAACTGTTTAGTGTTATATTTGTTATTCTGCTGCAGGGCCCCCCAGAATAACAGTGTATGAACTACCCTGGGTAAAGAAAACTGAATAAATGAATAAGTAAATAAAGACATGCGATTAGGATGTTTCTGATCGCAACAGAGCAAATCTGCAATCACTGAGGGATTTTAGAGATTCTAGGACAACAGATGGGGAAGAAGTCCTTCTGGGTCAACGGTTCTAAATTTCCTGGAAAATTATCCTCCGGACAATTACACCCATGCAGGACAAATGCCCACCTCCCCCCCCCCCCCCCCCACACACACACACACACACATCTGCAAACATAAATTGATATAAAACTATAAGGGAAATTAGGAAAGAATGAGATACAATCATAGGGAATAATTTTTATACCTAAAGATAAGTGAAAAATAAGTTGAAACTGAAGAGAAAATGATATAAGGATAAAAAACAACAACCAACGGAAAAGGGGAAACAAAAGCAGATAGATACGGTAAAGCATTTAAGTTTTTGAAAGAAGAAAATATGAATAAAGAAAACAGAATTGCATACTATGGAGTATAGATAGATAATGTCCTGTTGATATATGATATTGTATAGTTTCAAATGGGGGTAGCTGCATGTTCTATATAGGGGTATATACTGTCCCGGGTGCAGATGTCTAAAGGCGGTAGCTGTCCAGGTAGTACTAGTATAGTTATTCGGGTTCTGATTTTATAGTAAGACAAAGGTTCATTCAAAATATTCAATAAACCCTATATATTGCGTATGTTCTGCGCTCAGTGAAGAAGTATTATTAATATAGGCCTATGATAGATTTCCGCTGTGCAAACTAATGGGTTATCAATAGCTATCAATCGTTTTTCTTTTTCTTCTTCTTCTCCTCCTCCTGTCCCTTTAAAAATAGTGAATCAATCAAAATACAATTTCAGGGTATAAAACTATAACTCATTGCCCACGTCTTACATAAAACATCTTTACAGAAAACCGCATTCGATTTGCTTCAGTGGTCAAAGAGAAATGAGGAATTTTGTAGAGCATGTCAGGAATCTCTTCCCTCCGAGTTCTGTCTATTGTGTTCACACATTAATATGCAGTTCCAAGAGCATCCAAGTGCTAAACTTGGAAGAATGTGACTCATGACATGCTCTGCAACAATCCACATTTCTCTATGACCACTCAACCAAATTGAATGGGGTTTTCCGCAAAATAGAGCTAAGATGTTATATTTTAAGACCCTGAGGTAGCATTTAGACGGTTTTTATCATATCATCCTGGGTGTTATCAATGCGAAAATCCGATTGTACTCATGGGGGGACATACTGTATACTGTTTCGTGATAGTCCTAGCTCGATAGGACTAGTCTGTTGTCATTCAAAAATCTACATCATTATATTTTATGAATATAATTTTCCTTCTTATCATTATATCATGTACCATGTCCTTCAAATATCATGTTGCGCATGTATCACAATCTGTAAGATTCCAGTTGCGTAATCTTGGATTTATTCGGAAATATCTCACTAAAACAGCAGCGGAACAGCTCGTACATGCTCTTATTTCCTCTCGTATAGATTATTGTAACTCTTTGTTTTTCGGCATGTCACAACGACAAATCAACGCTCTACAACGTCTTCAAAACTCTGCCGCAAGATTACTGACCTATAGTAGGAAAACTGCTCACATTACACCAGTGTTACGTTCTCTCCATTGGCTTCCTGTTGAAAAGCAAATTATTTTCAAAATTGCTCTTCTTGTGTATCATGTGGTTCACTCAACTGCACCCGAGTATCTCCAGAATTCTTTATATTGTTATAACCCTCCTCGCAGACTTCGATCATCTACTTCCTTTTCATTTCAGATACCTAAGGTTAAGCATTCATGGGGAACTCGTTCTTTCTCCCACATTGGACCAAAAGTTTGGAAAGATATCCCTGTCACTGTTCGCCAGTCGTCCTCTGTGGAATCATTTAAATCATCCCTTAAAACATATCTGTTTAATATGTTGTAGGAAACAAAACAAAAAAAGTGAAGATGTCACATAATTCATTTTTCTTCTTCTTCTTCTTCTTTCTTTCTTTCTTCTTTCTTCTCCTAACCTTAAAGGACAAGTTCACCTTCATAAACATAAGGATTGATAGAATGTAGCAATATTAGTAGAACACATCATTGAAAGTTTGAGGAAAATCAGACAATCCGTTCAAAAGTTATGAATTTTTGAAGTTTTTGTGTAGTACCCGCTGGATGAGAAGACTACTGCAGTGTATGAATAACTTAGATGTCACATGCGTACAACAATATAAGGAAAATATAACGAGAATTTCACAAAATTCCATCTTTTGAAAAAAGTACACATTCCCCTGACTCGTTACCGATAAATGTTATGGGTAAAATTATTCCCCCTGCCTTTAGAAAGAGGCAAGTCAATTGCTCTTTTATTATGCGAAAAAAGTGAAAATATGTTGAATTTTCTTTTATATTTTCTTTATACTGTTGTACACATATGACTCACAAGCTGTAGTAGTCTCCTCATCCAGCGGTTCCAACACAAAAATTTAAAAAATTCATAACTTTTGCATCGATTGTCCAATTTTCCTCAAACTTTCACTGATGTGTTCTACTAATATTGTTGCATTTTCTCAATCCTTATGTTTATTTAATCTGATGCTGTATCTCTTTCTCTCTCAGTATATATTTGTATATACATAAAGATAGATAGAGAGATAGATAGATATAGATAGATAGATAGATAGATAGATAGATAGATAGATAGATATAGATATATAGATATATATATGGATAGATAGATATATAGATAGATATATAGATAGAAGATATAGATAGATAAATAGATAGATATAGATAGATAGATAGATAGATAGATAGATAGATAGATAGATAGATAGATAGATAGATAGATATAGAGATAATATATAGATAGATATAGAGATAGATACTAGTAGATAGATAGATAGATAGATAGATAGATAGAGAGATGGATAGAGAGAGAAGGGGAGAGAGAAGGAGAGAGATAGCTAGACAGTATAGATAGATAGATGGATAGATGGATAGATAGATAGATATGGCATGTACTAGTATTATCAGGGAGGTGAGAAGTCTCACCTCCCTGCATTATGTATCCTTATACGGCCAACATCGCGTAAAATGAAATTGGCCGTGTTCATTGTATGCATAAGCCCCCCCCCCCCCCCCCCATCGTCCTGCAATCCTGCAATCCAGCATCAAAGCTCCAGTATAGGAAAGGGGAGTCCCCTTCTGCCTCATCAATTTGTCTGGGTTTTGTTTTGTTTTTGTCTTTTTAAATCTCCTTTACCAAGTATACACTTATCGTGATTATCCAAAATTATAATCGCCACTGCACAGTCATGTGGGCCCTACACCGACGCCAAGCCTAAACTGCTGTATGCTCGACATTGTCACCACCGATTCATATTGCTATTGCTCCATGCGTCGGGGTTTCTGATTATGAAAATGACACGTAGAGATTGCGCAAGAATTTGTTGAATGCGAGTGCATGAATAACATGATAAAAAAACCCAGGCATATAAAAGAAAAGTATCCAGACATTATTATCTCGTCCTTGTGGATCATTTTTAAAGTGAAAACGTTGTTACGGCATGACATGGATTTGCGGGGTTTCTTTACCCCATTGTTTCGTGGATCTGCAGTTTAGAAAAGAACATGTAAAAAGAAAGATGTGACAACGTTCACTGGAGGAAAATAGACAAGTATGATTCAAGATTTTACAATATTAGTAGGCCTAATTAAATTGAAACCAGAAAGGAAACTGTTTTGGTAACAATAGACGACCGTGCATCATCGTTATGTTCATTGTGTGTATAGAGGCATTCACCCGCCACCTCGCTGTCCAGGACAAAAGGTGACTCGTACACACGATGATTGTTGAATCGATGCGTGCGACATGCAGCGACACGCCCCCGTAATATTACAAACATCAGACAAGACAGTGTGCCAACAATAAATTCCCCGCATGCGGTTTTGTGACGGAAAAAAAAATCAACAACAACATCAAAATAACCACTAAACCTAACCTATAGGACTTAGAATCATAATGAAACGAAAGGTCATAAACAGCGCAGCAGCTGATCTGCTTGCACGGTATTAAATTCTTCCAGTTGACTCATCACATGCTGTGGACAAAATTCTTTCCTTTTATTGTCCTTTTCGTCGATTTTGAGGAACACGACGCAATGAACCTTCAATTCCCCGCAAATATGTAAATAAACATATTATTTGATTAGTTAAACAATTCCAGTTGTCATGGTGTTATAGGCTTAGAAACGCGTGGTGTATAATAGGATTGATGCAACACTATGTCATGTCCATACATGCACATTGATATCGGTGACATTTTGCCATTTTTTATTCCGTTCAGGAGCTGCAATAGGGGCATTATTTGCGTTGATATATCATGAGTATCTGATGTGCTATCGTTTTTGGTCGGGACAATCGTTCATCCACACTATATGAAGGTAAAAAGAGTACCAAAAAAACCAGAATAATGGTTATTACAACAATCACGGTGACCAATCAGCTTTCGTGATGGGGTCCGTCGTTACCATAGTGACTCAAACCATTGTCAGTTATACAATGAAAAACTGGAGCATGTTTCTGGGACTCGTGATGATCAAAACATGTTAGAGCTCTGTATGGAATAAATAAATCGGTCAAAAGACAAGGAATCAAAATGCCACATTAAAAAAAAAAATGGAGCTTTTCGGAAGGAGAAGCAAAAGTTTGAGTCCCGCGGTGTAAGATGTGGATAATTACGATGCTGTCTAATAAATAACGTGATTTTGTCCTTGCTTGTTTTTAGTCCTTTTGTTTATTATTCCAGGAAGTGTTGCGACCTATATCGTAATGTTTCACCTATCTGTCTCACAGCCTCCCCACCCCTTTTCTCTCTCCATCCCCACCCCCCCCCCTCTCTCTCTCTCTCCCCCTCCCTCTCATACGGTAACTGGATTCTCATGAGAGGGTCGGTCCTATGATATTTCGTGGTATCATTGTAATAAATAGCTGCATGCGTGATAATGAATTAACACGGCATCGAGAGATTCGGATTAAACTCTAATACTCCTCGAAATGGCCAATGAATAATATATGCTCCTATTCCACGTACTTAAAGTATTCGTTATGCCCAGTTCTATAAAAACTGCACATGCTGCCTTCCTGTTTGTTTGCTTTCACCTGTGGAACAGAGCAACGACCTCGAATGGGCAAACTACCCTTTTTGTTTGTTTGTTTGTTTGTTTGTTCCTCTCGTTCATAGAACAATCAAGTAACGCTGTTGTGTTGCTATAGCATGCTGGAACATGAATTACCATTCCTTGGTTTGCATGGAGTGGTTATAGATATATCTGCTTGTGCAAATTGTAGGTGGTAAAATTCTAGGCAGCATAATCATATTTTGTGAGGGAGTAAAATAAATTCAGCAGAGTGGGCGATACCTCTACGTCATTTCTTGTCGATGACTCAGAAACTATATGGCTTCAGTGCCGAAATTGCATGTATATTATTGCGATATTAGTTTTTTTTTTTTTATTTCCTTCTTCCTCTGTCAGTATGCATGTTGGTACGTTATTTCAATTTCAATTTATTTGCGTATTCTTAAGTGAATGCCATAAGAAATACAATTACGCAATACCCAAAAATAAGTACAATTTAGGTGAAACCTAAAATTCACCTGAATGCACAACTGTTTAAATATAGAAATAAACATATTCAAGGCCTGATTAAAGAGGTATTGGACTATATTCTTGCAAAGTATATAGGAGAATCATGATCGGGCCCATAAGCAAGCTTGTTCAGTTATAGGTCTCAGGAGAAACAGGTGTATAATAATTGATAGAGAAATATGAAACACGGATACCTGTTTGGACTATGAAATTGAGGAAAAATTGATTACAAACAGACACACACACAAACAAACAGACATTTCTCTGCTCTTGCTATTCTTTGTCTTTGTATACTTTTTGAAATTTGTATTCAAATTGTATCTGATTGAATGCAGAAATAAAAACAAACAATAAAACAAACAAACAAACCATAATGCTATATGAGACACAGTATTATATATGCATTACCATTCTTTTTTTATCGAATTACATACTGAAACTGTACAGGTGCGTTACACTCGAGACACAGTGAACGGGTCCAACACGTTTATATTCATATTTCACTTCACATCTATAGATATACTAAAAAAAAAAATACAAACTAGCAAGATTCAAAATATGATATAAAGCTGGTCATGACTAGAAAGTGTGTCAGCATATGTACATTAAAAAAAAAGAAGAAATCTCCATAACATGTGCGATATGAAGGACCCGTAAAAGCAAAGCTTGTAACCGCGGGTTCCAGGAAAAAGATATCAACGTAAATTCCTTTTGCAATGGAGGTATATAGGACACAAAGTACTAATGACGAAACTACATGAAAGCTAAAATAGCAAGGTACGGTACAGAGGGCAGAAGAAGTAAGAGAAAAGAGAAAGGAAAATGAAAAAACAAAACAAAACAAAACAAAAAAGAAGTAAGTGAAAAGCATAGCATATAAATACACATGCATATAATATTGTCTAGAATCAAGTTCATAACGAGTTCAAAGTATAAGTACAGTGTAGTGATTATAATAATGAAAGTATAACGCTGGAACCAGAGATAAAGCAAGCTTACACTGCATATTGATCCGCCATACATGCATTGAAAGAGGATAATTCAAATTAACAGGTCAAGTGATTCTAATCAGGCAAAGCATAGCAATAATTTGAGAAGAGTATTTGATTCTTTGGTTTGGACTGAATTTTCGTTGTCTGCTCCTGCCCAATTTTTTTTTTTTAAAGGTAGAAATATTATACGCATGAACCTAACCGAATTCTGTTAGTAGGTTAAGGTCAACTGAAAGTGGGCGTGACTTCTTTGTCATTCCTGGCCGGTGACTCAGAAAATACCAATTACGTGTCAAAATGGTTTGCATGGGACTTTTTCCTCTCTTTCTCTATGTCTGTATGTTTTCATATGTTTAAATATATAATATTATACACACACACACACACACACACACACACATATATATATATATATATACATATATATATATATATTATATTTATTGATATATATATATACATGTATATATATACAAATGACAAATGAATATATATTATTTTTGTATAGCATATCATGTATACATATGTACATATAAAGATATAGATAAACATATACATATATATATATATATATATACAAAAAAAACGAGTAAAAATATTCACTCTTGAAGGAGTGAATACAATGAAGAGTGAATTTTTAGTGAAAATACTCATTTTCACTCGTTTTAGAGTGACCTCAGAGATCACTCCAAAATCTTCGAGTGATCCCTGACGTCACTCCAAAATGAGTGAAAATGAAAATTTTCACTCAAAATTCACTCCAATTTCACTCTAAATTCACTCTTTTTTGTACTCATTCCTTCAAGAGTGAATATTTTCACTCGATCTTTTTTTTTTGTATACAAATGACAAATGAATATTGATATGTGTATATCCTTCTCTTTTTATATTAAAAAAGACAGACAAAAAGATAGATGACATGCAGTTCATAATGAAAAACGAAAATATAGAGGCCGTTTTGTATTACAGGAAGGAAGAATGAGGACTATGCACACAAAATGGATAAAATGCTGCCTGCGATTCATGGCAGCTTTGAATTAGAATGTTTGATTCTACAGAAAGTCACAGTCTTTTCTGTCTTTGACATAGATGATTCATTAAAGAAGCTTATATAACTTCGCCTTTACACACACACACACACACACACACACACTCTCTCTCTCTCTATCACACGCACACACACACACACACACACACACACACACACACACGCTAACACACACACAGGAGAGCGTGAGAGATGGGAGATAGTATTGCAAAACGAGGGGTGGGGCGTGGGGAAGGTTTCGACGAAAATGTAGAATGACGTCTTTGACGATAAGGGGAATCCCCCTGAATTGAGGGTGGTGACAATGAGTCACCGTATTCATTTTTTTTTTTTTTTTTTTTGGTGGTGGTTGAAGCGACGTGACACCATGCACACTACGAGGGTCGCAATCCTCGTAGTCTATATTCTTGACTGTTTTACTTATACATATACAAATTACAATAGATATGTATGTATTTCCTTGTCGAACGTGGCGCTGCACGCACTTAATGTTTAAAGGTTATGCTCATGATATCCTTATCCGGTTTAAAACACTGTAATGTCGGTCCTGAGGGGGGTCCAAAACAGGAAGAAACGATGATCCAGTGGTATATGCAATGAGTCAGGTGCCTCACTGAGCCGGTGCATTTAAATCAGCAGTATTTAAATCAGCAGCATATACGGAAGCCCCCAGTAATGCCTGGAAATAAGCATTAACATAAAACAGCGCCCAAAGTAGGTCTACACTGATACATGAAAGCATAATCCACACAGGCAAAAACACAAACAAACGCAGTCACTTTCATATACACGCACAGATAAATAGATAGTAGATAGATAGATAGATAGATAGATAGATAGATAGGGAGATAGATAGATAGGTAGATAGATGGATAGATTGATAGATAGAAAGACAGACAGATAGATAGATAGATAGATAGATAGATAGATAGAAACATAGATATAGATATAAAATTTTTATGTTTATTTCTTTATCATTCTATGTATGTGTGGGGACAAACAATAAAGCTGAGAAAGACAAAATGTCGAAAGCTTCTACAAAATAATATGTTGTGTATAGTCTATTTTGCTAAAATATGGAAGGAAATGCAACATTATAACCATTTCATGTAGTCCTTATGTGATTCCGACAGATCTAACTGTTAATTCCATGGAAACAATACAAATTTGCAGAGTATGTATTCTGCATTGTTCTTTTTTCCGTTACATTATATAATTCGTTCATATTGTAATATACTTAATGACTTTTCCTTTCAATTGTTTAACAGTTTAGTCAATAAGTCTTAATGTACAATTTTCCTTTTATTTGTGGAAATAGAACATATTTGAATGGAATTAAAATGAACTAAATACGAATGAATTCCTTATCGTTCTTGTTTTGTTTTCTGTCAAATATTCATGACACCTACTCTATGTTTTTGCGTGACTTCACTCTCTTCGTCAAGATCATTTGACCCTGAAATATGAAGTTCACTCTGCACGCCATATACCCTTGTTGAATTATCAGCGAAGTGTCAGAGAAGAAAACTCCCACAGAACTACTTCAATTGATCGAATAAGTATCGGTGTATCATACTCGGTCAAGGTTTCGTGGTAATTACATATTAATCCGTTGAACCGGATCAGGCGGCTAACTTACTTATCAAGACCTTAACAAACTTCTGATATGAAACCGTGGTCGCCGATCGATGGGAATACCATTGAAAGGGAAACCAAAGAGGAAGTGCCGTCATACTGATACGCTTTGTGACCAAACGACTTTCAGAGAATCTTGATAATATGACACTTTCCGTTCATCTGGCGTGCTGACGTAGCTGCAAATAGTAGGTCTACAAAACAACAACAGTTATGACGGTCATGATAATGATTACATTAAAAGTGGCAGTATACTGTAGTCCCCCAAATAATGATGTATAATATATATAAAACTTATGATCATGATAAAGCATCAATTTCCTGTATCGTTTTAATCAAATTATACTAAAACTTTTGCGAATCGTCAGTACAAGATAAAGACAATATGAGAAAGGTGTGGTTGCTGTGGAAGTCTTGTACATTTTGATAAATAGCCTTTGCCAGATCAAAAACAAAAACAAAAACAAAAACTCCTAAACTATATAAACATAATTGTTACCACACTTACTGCATGTAATATTGTAAGTTGGGCATCTGCGCAAATCGTGAAATCTTTAGGAGCCAAACTGTTCTGTAATCAAACACACACAACAAGCTCGATTAAGCTTGGTTTCTGTAAGTTGTTGTGACGTATATGCTGTCAATCAGCACCCGGCAAAATTAAACCTCGTGATATCACCTTTCTCTCCGTGTGCTCCTTTTACCACAGTAAATTATCCGCGTCATGAGGCAAATTACCCATGACCAAGTAAGTTCTGGAAAAGGGGTATCTGGCTGTCTGTCCAGACAGTCGTTAACTTGGAAAAGGTTGTTCTACTCTTGAATATACTACAATTTGCTAATTATACCAATTTGCCCATTAGTACCCCATTTCCAATATACGCACGCCTTTGTGTGCAGTTCAGTTGACGAAGATCGGACCAGTACGCGCGAATCCAGGCTGGTGTCGTCATGACAACGGGAAGAGCGGTGTTCAGCTGTTACAATGAATACGGCTGTAACCAGAGGGATATACACCCGGTAGTCAACATGTGTGCCGTGACGGCAGGAACTGGTCATCCAATCATAATCATGGAGAACTTTTGTTAGAGGTGTGACTTTTGCGATCGAAGCCACATCTGTGATCTTGAAGTGCAGTGGCACGGCGGACTGCACTTCCGTCATTATCAAAGCTAAACAAACTAGAAATGGTCCATATAGCACTTCTTTTTTTTTTTTTACAATCACATGTAAAGTAACAAAGTTACATAATTCGAGAGTTTCTCGTGACTTGTTTTCCAAAACACAGTGAAACTGTTTGGAAATCACGTCTAGATTTTTTTTTTCATTTTTTAATTCATGTTCCATATTCCACATTTTACACAAGTTTTATGTTCCATTTGATTTTAGAAAAAGAAATATTTTTAACACAACGGTCAGTTTGAAACAAATTGCACGAAATGTATAAGGACATGTAATTGACGTGTAATATGAGAAACCCACTAAAAAGCAAAGCTTGTAGGAGGAAGGTTCCAAAAATATGATATAGGATTTTAGTACAGTAACTTATATCAATGTAAAAAATGACGTAACATGCAAAAATACAACATGTCGAGAATATTATAAAGTTTACTGAATGTACAAGGTATTGCATGATGTTCATGATTAAACTTAAGGTATCAATGCTAAGAAAAGTAGCAAATTGATCAAACAAATGAAGTCCTCCGAGCGAGGCATCATTTTGAGTATGCAGAAATTTTTCAAGTGATCACGGCAAAATAATCAAACGTAGGATTTTAGAAAATTGGCTTTAAAATTTTGCTCAAAGGAACTTAGAGAGCTTGATTGCAAACGAACAGAATCTAACTCATTCCAAAAAGAAGGACCGGTCGAATTAAGGCCTAAAACTGTACGAAAGGGGGGGGGGGATGATAGGATTCACTGTGTCTTGTAGGGTAAGTATGGTATGTATGGATATCACTGTTTTCAACAAACATTGAGGAAAATATAGGAAGATCGCCAATATTCGACTTATACATAAAAATTAGATAAGGTGATGTATGTACGTATGCTTGGGTGTATGGGTGTATGTGTGCCTGTATGGCAATATCCGGAGTATAATATTCCTTCTATCATTATATCGCTTAGAATTACAAAATGGTGAAGGGTAAAAGGTACGAATAAGAACCGTAGAAACATGTTGGCACCTACCACTAATCGGGTATTCACGAATCATTAAAAATACTTAGATTGAGAAATATTGAAACATGAAGTTATGCTCGTCAACACTTTAAGATGTTCTTGCTGTTGTATGATTTGAAGGTCTGTTTGAACTGTCATGTACTTCATAAGGTCTCCATTAAAACACATTATCTTTGTTTACACTGAAGCTCCTTCTGGACACCAAGTTCCTGTTCACACGGAGTGCACTTTACAAGCCTTCTGCAAAGATCATTATTCGTGGCCTGCATGATCTCATCCCGACAGTACCCCGGACATTTCGCAAAGACATCTGGCAATGTGAACACGTCAGCCTTGCCCCCGCGGCAACTGAGTGCGGTATGGCAATCAAACTTTATGATCTGTCAGATACTCTCTCGGAAGTATGGTTATCTTTTACGTGTGCTGACAGATGCACGTTTGTTATGGTTGGCTCCATTTCCTGTAGTCCGTCCCATAACGATAGGCGGATGTGTCTGCATGAGGGTCCTGCATGCAAATGACGCTCCTCTTAATGTTATATCATTAATGATGATAACAAAATGTTAATGAAAATTATATCAATTAAATTAACAATAGTATATGAATGGGCAATTAATTTTGACAATCACAATAACAACAATGAATATCCATAACAACGATGATGATGATAAAGATAATACTAGTAATGATATTAACAGCAGTGATTATGATAAGCATAAGCAGCATTATCATTTAGTAGCCAATCGAATGATGCTTAATCATCAGTCTAATTGTTAACATGCATTATTCACACCCTAATAATAGCTCTGTTCATTCAAGTATCAGTCTTCAAAATGACAAGTTTTTGGTTTTTCTCGTATTCGTTTGATCTTTTTCGTATGACTTTTTGAATTTCCATTCTTGTTTTGTGCAGAGGATTATGATACATTGTCCTGTCATTGCTTGTTGTTGCGTATGAAGGGTTTGTTTGCAAAAACCGATAAGTCCTTTTTTGAAAATTTTGAAGTACGGTCTCTGTCATAAAGTACAAAATAATAACTTTTAAATGATATATTGGTCTCTACCTTTAAAGGTACATTTTTGAAGTTATGGTCAAAAGAAGCAAAGATTTTCTTATTATTCTCTTTATTTTTCTTGACCTTTAATCGCAAATATCTCCATTTGGCAAATATGGACTTATCGGTTTTTGCGAACAAACTCTTCGTATGTATCCTGTTGATATGAACGTAGGATGCTCAGTTTGCCTAGTAATAATTTCTTGGTCCAGTCATCATTTAAAGAGATAGTACAGTATTAGTGGATATGAGAATTGGGCTTTTAACTTTTTGTGAGATACCAAGAAAACACTTATGAATTATAGTACAGAGCATACTATTTTAAGAGGAATTCAAAATTTATTTGGTGAAAATCGGGTTTGGAATGACTGAAACATCCAAAAACAAAGTGAAACAAAGCCATAGTAATAAAAGGTGGGTCCCACACTTTATTAGAATCGCTCTGCTTTGGATTTCTCAGCCATTCCAAAACCAATTTTCATCAAATAAACGTTGAATTCCTCGTGGAATTACATGCTCTTTCATATTTCGTAAGATGTTCCTCATTTTCTCACCAAAAAATGTTAGAAACCTAAAATTAGGTCTCAACCAAAACTATACGATCCCTTTAAAAGCACTAAATACTGACCTAACGCACTGCGACATGATATGTATGTTCAGATGTGCATACACACTGATTCAAATTTTAAGGGATGGTACAGTATTGGCGGAGATGAAGATTGGACTTTAACTTTTTTTGCGAGATACCAAGAAAACACTTATGAAATAGTACAGAGCGTACCATTTTAAGAGGAATTCAAAGTTTATTTGATAAAAATCGATTCGGAGTAGCTGAAACATCCAAAAACAAAGTAAAACAAAACGATCATAATAAAATGTGGGTCCCACACTTTATCATAGGATCGCTCTGTTTTTTATATCTCGGCCATTTCAAAACCAATTTTCATCAAATAAACATTGAATCCCTATTGGAATTACATGATCTTTCATATTTCATCACAGGTTTCTCACTATCTCACACACACAAAACAAAAAATGATAAAAACCTGTCTCAACCAAAACTGTGCGATCCCTTTAAGCTCGAACTTGATTTGTTTCTAATTGCAAAAGAGACAATCACAACACATGTGCATTAACAGAATTCAATTTCTAACGCATTCCGTTTGGTCACTGTAGTAATAATGATCACTGGATCTGCAACGTTCATGACTATGAAGATCTTGGTATCTTTGTTCTAAACCCTGGCAGCGTCAGGAAGCGAGTTTAAGTTTTGTTGCCTTAACGCAGATGGCGCTGTTATCATCTCCGTTTCAGTGCCGTATGCTGCGGTTTATGCCCCGTTTACATACCCTCACATTCATACTGGGTTACTACCACTTAACTCTAGTAGTGATTGCTGCTAAATTATTTAAGAATTCAGCGTGACAGTGTATGTGGGCAACATGGTTACCAAATTATGACAAATTGTATTTTTTAAGTGGAATGTAATTTCTTATGAAGGTAGGGATAATGATCATCATAGTGAAAATAATGATAAAAAGTTGATACATGTATTATTATTTGTACCCATATTGCATGAAAAACATGAAGTATTGTTCACAATCCGGTAGATTATGCCGTCATGTCTCTGACATATATATTGACATGTTCGTATTTAATTCTGTCGTTTTAGTATCGAGATCAAGCGCTTCCTCTATAACCATTAAGAAAATGTAGACACAACAAGCAATTATATTATGTGGTATGAATCGTGGTTGCTTAAGTTATTCACGTCGACGACAATAAGACATATTGTAAACCCTCTTCGTGCCAGGGGACTTTAGACATCGCATTCATCATAATGGAGTATTAATCTATGCCAAATGTCACCTTCAAAAGCATATTCCCGTATAATCCAAAAACAGTGACTATACACTCTCTGCAAATATGTATTTTCGCACTCCGTATGGCCCGGTATATATTTCCGTAGATGGCGCTGTTCTATCTCTAGTCACAGGCGACATAAATCTTTACACAGCGAAGTACCCACTGAACCTCTATCAGCGTTCCACCTGATGTTCGTTTAACTTTGCTTCATGCTATGCCTTGCTTTGTGAATTGTTAACTCCTAAAAGAATCACTCGTTCAAACTGCCTTCCATTCCCCTTCTTTTTTTGCATTTATGTAAATTGACTTTTATTTCTTTATCCTTGTTTTTTCTTTTAATTCTTTGTATCTTTTCTTATATTTCCTTGTCTAGCATATAGAAAGCCTATTTTGGGAAATTACAAATACTCTGGGCAGATTGCCCGACCAACTCTAAATTTCGTGAAAAAAACAAAAACAAAAGCAGTAACACTGACACCCAAAGAGTACAATGTAAATAATCGCAATTGGAATACTGCCCCTGTAAAATACTTGGGTATATTTTCTAACAAAGAACAGAAAGGAGTCTTAAAAATTCAACTGGTTTTCAAAATTAGATAAGGCGAAATCCACTTTGAGGTTTTGGACTGTTCATTTCAAGATTATGTAAGCGCTCTGCAGGAAAATGAAAACGAACTGATCATTTCAAGATTATGTAAGCACTTCGCAAGAAGAATAGACTACTTTTTTACATTCATTGTTTACTAAAGGGATGTGAATTAAGATGATATCGATTTTCTTCACGTGAATGACACACTAAACGGAACAACTTTCTTCTCTTTTTTTTTTCTTCTTCTTTTTGAAGAAGAATGGCCAAAAAAAAAGGAGAAAAGGTGTTTTGACATTACTCAGATGATGTTGAAAACGGGTGGATTTTCAGTGTTCTCAACTCAAATAACTTAGCAGTGAATTTCAAGTTTTCTAAACTTAATAAGGTAATTCTAAAATGTGTGGATGAAACGTATTATCAGAAATGGATAAACGTGATAACGTTTTAACTCATTTATGATAATGATTTTTATGTAACAAATTGTTATGATTGCATAAGATTAACCGACACAAAATTAAAAAAAAAGCATATTATATATTATTCTATGGTTGGAGTAACCAAGGAGGTAGTACTTCTTTTTGAAAACGAGAGTCTCTTTTTTAATTTCCGGTATTAAAGGATCTATCTTTTATTTGAGATTAACGAACCTTTCTCATTTTCGGAGACACGCAAACCTTCCGAACCAGTCAACAGGACCGCAGGACTAACGAACAGCTAGAGTAGTTGTAGTCGAACCTTTGAAATAACGAATTGTAACCGATAATAGCGCCATCATGAGTTTACTCGCGTAACAACCTTTCGAGTTTGCCCGCAACCAGGGCAGAGCACTGACATTCTAGGTATATACCTTTTTATCTCCCGGGTGCTATTCGTTATTCCGAAGGTTCGTTATTCCGAAGGTTCGTTAATCCGAAACACACAAATTCCCTATACCTAGAGGTTCGTTAAACCGAAAATGAAACAAGGGTTCGTTAATCCAAACGTTATTATGTGGCGTTATTCCGAAGGTTCGTTATTCCGAAGGTTCGTTAATCCTAAAATGAAATAGGGTTCGCTATTCCGAAGGCTAGTTTATCCGAAAATGAAATAGGGTTCGCTATTCCGAATGTTCGTTGATCTGACAATGAAATAGAGTCCGTAACGAACCTTCGGAATAACGAGCTTTGTTTCGTTTCGTATTAACAAACCTTCGGACTTACAAATCTTGTCACATTTTCGGATTAACGAACCTTCGGAATAACGAACTGTAACCTTTCTCCCATCCCCTCTCTCTCTTTTCTTCTTCCCATCTCTCGTTTTCTATCTCTTTCTCTTTCTGACTCTACGCCTATCTAATTTTTTTTTCTCTCTATCCATTCTGTAAATTTATTTCTCTAGTAACGGTGATATTTTTCCAACTATTATCCCGCTCCAGTAGTCCTCTCCAGCTCTTGCTTTCATCCATTGCTACAGTCATTATAACTATCAATTATTGCGTTTGTAAGGCAGTCATCATGTGTTATAATGATAATTTCAAATTGATCATACGAATATCATTAATGTTGTCCTACAATTAGCAATGGCAGTGAAAATAATGAAAGTGACATGTGAAGATCATGTCAGTAGCACACGGTATACGTATACGGTCCTACTGATTCTGAAGAGAATAACGGTGATGATGGTACAAAGTTTTGACGTGTTTCTCACCCATATCGCAAAAAAGAAAGAAAACAGACATGTAAATAGACTATAGTAACTGAAAATGTATAATTGTAACAATAATATTGGGAATGTCAAAGACAATAGACTGTTTGTTTTCCCTTCACACACAATGTATCCGCACCGAAGACCCAACCTCATAGCCCTAATTTGACCTCTCTCAATGAGTAGTGATTAAGTGGTAACATCTTTTGAGCTAAATTCATTCTTTAATTAGAATAGAGTTTCGTTCGTTTGCATTAAATGATTACTTTCAATATAATTTTTATCATTCTAATTAATCAATTACAATTCTAAATCATATTAAATGGGCTACTTAAATACTTGCCGATGATTGGTCATAATGCAATCGCGTAACTAATGCAGCGATGATCAAATTCGATATGTAGTATATTGCGAGCAGTGACGTCACGTCTGGATATATCATAATTCCAGAACTTGACTGGCTGTACATGGGGCTAGAATGAAATAATGTGCACTTACATAGACCATGTGATATTCAATATTCATTATTCAATAGTTTATCCCTCATCACAAAAATAGAAAAAGAGAACATGATATAAGAAATATTGCCCTGTCTATCGTTGTACTTTAATACTTGACCGTTGGCAGTCCCTTGGGAGTTACATTTTCCCCTCTAGACAATATCTTATTTTCCCTCAGCGCTGCGCGCCTCCCTCGGCCCAGGGGAAATAAAATATCTTGAGGAAAATAATATAACTCAAGCGGCAATGTCAATTAGTGTTATCACGCTTCTAAACAGGCAATACCCACGGGTATGTAATTTTTATTGTCCCTTACTGTCCATGTTTTTGTTTGTTTGTGTTTTTTTAATCATAGTCTCGTGACTGGAAATCTTTCGACTTACATTCATCGTTATCACGTTAGGCACTTCTCGGTGAATTGCCATGGAAGGAAGTGTGTTGTATTCTTTCATTTGATGTCGTTTGTAAACTTGTCTTCGTGGATTAGCACATCCATGCTTCTTTTCTTTCTTAAAGGCTCAAAGGCTCAAACGATATACATCTAGGCATATTATATATGTATATAAACTCAGCAAAAAGAGAAAGTAAACACTTTTCCAGTTAATAATTTTCATAGAAGATTTTGATAAAAATCAATGTGTCATATAACATATAAAAGTTTATTCAATTGGCTATCAACCTGGTATGTTTATACAAAGGGAAATTTTACGCATGAGTGAACACATTCGCTTTTGTCCTCCAAGGCAGAAAAGTAAAAATTGCAGAATTGGACAAATTGAAATTCATCCGCAAATGCCCTCCAAGATAGCAATGATAACAAAAGACCAATTTAACGCAATGAGAAACATTTATGAAACAGCAGAAATAAGGTTCCGTTTCATTTTGGAGTGATGAACTTTTTCACTCAAAATTCACTCGAAATTCAGTAGAAATTCACTCTTTTTTGTATTCACTCCTTTAAGAGTGAATATTTTTACTCGATTTTTTAGAGAGTGTATATATATTATATATATATATATACTATATATACATGTGGATTCAGTGAATGTAGGAATATCACGTTTAGTGAAGTTTGAGGAAAAATCGGACATTTCATTCAAATATTTATGAATTTCTGAAGTTTTGGTTAAATTCATGTGCCGTCATTTCTGGATATAAAAACTAACACAATTCGTGATGTCACAGGTATAGGGCGACTATTCAAAGAAAATTCTACACAAATTTTCAATCTTTTTTTCCAAAAATATTGAAAGTAATTATTCCTTCTACTTGTTGCTTACATGATTAAAATTGTATTAAGTGTATTATCCCTCGGGCTTCTGAAATATGTTTGTTTGTTTGATTTATTTTTCTTCCGACACAATTTCATACATAAATCAAAATTATTTTCAGTACATGATTCAAAGAAGGAAAATCGATGTGTAAATTAATTTCATTAACAAATTATAAATCGCATTACCAATTTTCCAAATAATCATCTGAGAAATTATGCGGAAGAAGGACTGCCACTATAAGCAAAAGCTTGAGCACGTGGCAGCCCAGGGACCTATCTACATAATACACAAAAAATAAAATTAGTTTGCGGAATGGAGAAATACTACAAAATATAAAACACTGTAAATACATTATGTTTTTTATATTCCTAGTGCATAGATACGAATAAGAGTAACGTGAAATATGATGATGATGATGATGATGATGTATGATGATGTTGACAGGGTAATGATGAAGAAAAATGTGATAATGAAGATGAAAGTGATAGTGGTGATGCTGAAGATAATGGGAATGAAATGAAATGATAGACACAGAAACATTGCGTATATCTATTGTAGTTTTAAATCCAATTTACAGGAAAAGAAATGTGATCATACAAAACAAAATATATATTCAAATGCTATATTCATAGATTGTAATCTGACAGTGAAGTAATTCTTAATTATGTTGGAAATATTGAAATATCTGTAGTGTGTCTTTATCATTTTCTTTACTATGACTTCATGAATTGTAGTCTTCTTATCCAGCGATATGACGGCACATGGATTTAACCAAAACTTTAAAGATCCATAACTTTTACACTGATGGTCTGATTTTCCTCAAACTTTACCAATATGTGCTACCGTTATTTTTTTTTTATTTACTGAATTCACATGTAACATCTGAGGAAAATTCCCCTTTACGATGTGATTGCCCAGTCGACAAGTTGATTTGTTCATCCGGAAATTGGAATGTCATGCGCTTCAGCCATTGCAATAGCAGGGGACCAGCACGCCTCTGCCGGGCCAGCGGTGGCCCGTCATTCCACTTCGATGCCGTTCTCCTCACGAGGGCTCTCGAAACAATTAACGCACTTCATCCACCACCACCAACAACAACAACAACAACAACAACAACAACAACAACAACAACAACAACAACAACAACAACAACAACAACATATTCACTTGAATCTAAGGGATACAAAAATACTAAATGCAGTTTATGCGGATTTTACAATCGCTTAATTCACATTATACATCAATCACACTGAATGGCTATACGTTTGGCATGGTCACTGGCATTTTCTACAGTCCTTGTTTTGTTTGTATTTATTACGGAAGCAAAGACGGGATCTAAAGCAATCAATTCTATTTCTGTGTTGGTAAAAACGAATGGGAATGAAATCACAATGATTATACAAAAACACACACAAAGAAAATGGGAATGGGGAAAAATACATAATTCATATAATTCTGTATACATATACATACGTGTATAATACACATATATATATACATTTGTATGTTTAGACGTAGAGAGACAGATTCATTTTAATAGAATATCAATAATTTTCTGAGAAAATGATATAAAGTACAGCGAAGATAGATTCTATGATCAGATCGTTAAGTTTGCAATTGAAATTCCAAGATAATAAGAAGCAAACGTTTTTTAGAGCAAATTTATGGATGTTATGGTAACAGCGCTAAACTACGGCGTTGAAGTAATCATTCAGGTTGATGCTAAAGAAAGCGGAGAATGTGAAGTTTAGCCACGGTCAAAAAAAAAGGGGGGAGGGGATATTGAAAGGAACAAAGCCAAAGGGAGCATAAAGGAAGCCCATGCAGGGGAGAAAGGAATCATATTTTGTACCTGGGGCGAAAGTACAGGAGCATAATATTGTCAACTCACTTTGGTGACTGAAAAACAGGCAGCCTCAGAGATGGTGACTCACGTGATTTGTGTGTGATTATTGCAACTATTGTCATTTGAGGGGGGAAACATTGAATTTCCTCGTTCACCGGTCATAAAACGCCGGCAAAAACCATATACACTTAACTCCCTCGATCCCCCCGTCTGTATGATAACACCGAGAGCTGCTCCATGCAGCCGACGTGACGAGCATACGACCCGTGTCACACGCCGCCTGCTGCCCGCAGCCACGTCCGTGCCATTCACGCTCCCGCACGTTTCCAACTGCGGGCAATTACCCGTCTTGATTCGGCGGTTAGGAACTTGTTTAGAAGAGAGAAGAAAATGAATACGTTCACCGATTCAAACTGGCCAAGCCTTGCAGCCATTGGCAGATGTTGACTCAATTAATGATCAGAAATTGACGGAAAAAATAACAATAAAAAGGCATGCTCAAAATCACATCATTATCAATGTCCAGATGTGTTAAGAATCTTTGCCGTCGTTTGTTTTACAATCATATACGATTAAAAAACAAAAACATAGCCGAGAACGAGAATCGATGTTCTGTAGTTTATTATTGTATATGTATGTAGATACATCTATATGATTATGTACATGTTGAGAAAAGTTCATAAATCCCCCAATTTAATGTGTATGATTTGCCTCAAATTTAGAAGGGAGCAAACTGGAAAACAGTAACAGAAAAAAAGAGCTAAACATTTTCATGCCATTTAACAACAAGGGAGACACTGATCCACCTGCTACTCGGTTAATGGATTACAGAGGAAAGACTTTGAAGGGTTCATTACTTTTCAGGCGCGCTCATGTCAACACTGTGTCAAATTTGCACTCAGTAACTTAACATACAGTTATCGGCTCGCTGTGTAATACCATCGGGATGCGACAGGACGGTCTGATTCACGCCAGTTGGACAATGAGAAAACACGATAATGTAATTCATTGCAACTGATTGACAAATTGCATTGTTCTCAACAAACTCCATCAGGTCTAATACATGAAATGAACTCCATCTTTTTTTATTCTTCTTTTTTCCCCTGAAAATTAATATACCAGATGTTGCCTTCCTGAAAACAATCATCCTAAGGACAAAAGAAATATGAAAGTGGCCAATGTGATTACGTCATACTATTTGATTTGATACAATTTGAAAGAGGGTTTTTGTTATTCCGTTCTGTTGCTGTTCTTGTTGTTGTTTTACTGTTGTTGTTGTTGCTGTGGTTGTTGTTAATTGTTATAAAATCTTAATTGTGTCTCTTTATACTTTCTAGGAAATGGAGTCTTTAAAAAATGATTTCATCTGTCAAACCCAACTGCTGGCAACAACAACAACAACAACAACGAAAAATCGACTCCTTTTTGTCAGGAAGTTAATAATCTATGTCCAAACTGAAAATAATCTGCAAATTCTGGTTACAAGGAGGAGTTTGTTGTCGAGTCAGTCATGAGGGAGGAAGCCAAAAAGCAACAGCGAGGCTTTTCCCCAAAAAAACCACCATTTTCGTCAGACACGGCTAACCGCCAGCGGGCCAGACGCGAGTAGGTGCACCGCAATCACGGGGGAGCAGGGAGCTAGGAAAAGGCCGCCGCGAAGAGAGATGGAAGTGGTTGACTTCACCGCCGGCTCATCAGAGAACGTTGCACGATGGGACAAATACCATTGTGAGTTTTCTTCACGCCTTTTGCGGAGATGAAGGCAGGGGTATGCCTACTCTCTTCGGTACAGAAAGTCTACGGCTATAACCATACGGAGGGTATACCAACCGAAGTTCAGCCCGCGCGAAGTAATCCGAGGCGGCATGGCCATAAAGCATACATCAATAGTGTCCGGACGTTGAGTTAACAAATGAACATGAATAGGACACCAAACAATGTAAGTAATACTTCTTTTACTGCTACTGCTACTACTCCTACTATAGTAAAAAGTGAACATCGCTTTTCTAGCAGATTTCTAGGAAAACTTCTTGGATTTGGTAAATATATGTAAATCATGCATAATGTTATGTTCTAAATATAATGCTTTTATTTACATGTTTTGACATAATGATAGAATGTAAAGTGAAAGAAGAGGGGGCATTTGACATCAAAGCATCCCATTATGACTTCATGCTTAGAATGTAGCCTAAAACTGCTTGTTTGTTTGTTTGTTTTTATTGTTCCATTCTTAACGGTTAAAGTATAAACACATAAAGAATTAAATATGCACATTTTCGCAGGACGATATAGGATCATTAATTATATGTGTGAAATAATTATGAACAATCTGCAAAGCGTTGTCTGTTATAAGGTGCAGATTCCGGGAAGTGAGGGGAAAGTGAATTCTTACATGAAATTTCGCATGAAAATTTCATTTGAAAAAAAAAAATATGACAAAATATGAAAATAAGGAAAATGCATGAGTAGTAGAATATCAATGAATTTTAAAAAGTCCTATACATTTAACATGAGAATTAATTACAAAAGAGTTGGGTGATCACCCGAGCTAGACCAGGCCGATACACTGAAAGAAATGTAACTGCATGGACCTATATAGTGCTCATACAGCAAGAATTTAAAAAAAGGGGCTACAGATACTGATTTCGAGGAAAGAATTGCAATTTATGCTTAAAGAAATCAGAAAATTATATACAATGTACTTTGTGCATGATATGTTTTGTATATTTGCATTCTTTGTAGAAAATGGAAGTGAATAAGATTACATCAAATAATGATATAGGGACATTTAGAGACGGTGGTGGAAAATGCCACTCTTTTGTCTTTCGTTTACCTTTGAAGACTCGAAATAAAACAAGACTCTATTTTGCATTAATGAGATTAGCTATTTAGTCGGCATCTGAACTCAATATGAATTTTTGTTTTACTTCTGTACAAATGGTGAAGTAAGTTAATTCAGTGAAACAGTATCTTAAGACAATTCTTGCGATTTCGATTATATATATATATATATATATACATAAATATAATATGTATATAACATTATACAAGCATAGGGTTATGTATATCTTCAGTGATTTTATATATATATATTATATATAAATATATATATATATATATATATATATATATATATATATATACATGTAATTATTTCTCTTCAGTGATTATCAAATAAAAGATGATGTCCTCAGGATTAGGACTAGTATTCGTAAAAAAGCTTATTGAATTTCCCTCCCCTTCTCGTGCGGTTGTCAAGGCGTAATTGGGCACTGAAGTGTCTAAATTTCAATACCCACGAGTCATTTTACAATAATAAGGGCAGCTACCTTTAACAAGGCATTAAACAAATAACTCCTTCCCGGGACATGCGGGGACGCGGAGTTGTAAGACTGGCAGGTTGTCGGTCCCGTGGTACTCCTGCTGACCCGGAGCTGCCGCCGACTGCTTGGGTTATACTGAAGTGGATGGTCGATCTGGCACCTCCTTTTGTTTTTCTTTAAATTGTTGCTGGCAGGACGGTTCAAGCTTCTGAACCAGACTTTTGGGGCTGTTATCATCCGGTTGTAAATGACAATAAAGACGTCAAACCAATTAGAGTCAGCGTATAGGCAGTGATCACAAGGCGCACCATGACATGTCAAGTCCAGCGTTCCTAATCATTAGCAACAAATCTAACGAGGACGGGAAATAACACAAACGAAAAATCCCGGAGCACTTGATTGTTGAGCAATATGCATGAAAAAATAAATGGAACGCCTCGGATACGGAGCAGGAACAGTTACTTGGGAAAGTTTTCATTTTGCCTGCTTTTATATGTATATTCTTTTGTTCTTATTCTCTCAATTACTGACATGGCGTTTTCAATCTGATATGCCATTTTGCCCAATCATCGAAATCGATTGTGACGCAACTGCGGATGAGCTTATAAAAGCGAAAGTGAAGTTTGCCAAATTGGAGCCCGCGTTCGGCTCCCTTTCTGGAATCCCCAAAGTGCAATCAGCTGCTCCTGAAGGCGCTCTGCCCGGAGACGCCTCCCCCGAAGCAGCGGCAGTTGTCAAATTGTGCGAGGGAATGTTCCCGGCGCGATTTTAATTTTTATGGTCGGCCACCAGGGAACTCAAATCAACGGCAAATTTGCGCATTTCTCAAGTCTTCCTTTCTTTTATTCTTCTCCTTCCCCTCTCTCTGTGTTTATCTTTCCCTTGTGGTTTAATCGCTGCTCAATTCTTTTCTTGTTCCTCTCATCTTTATTTCTCATTTTTCTGCGGAGAGTGTTTGTCTTTTTCCCCTGTGGTTTCGTTGTTCACTGTTCTACGAGTATACAGCAATTATGATAATGCGGTTATATTTGTTTAACACACCATAAAAAGCAATATCAAAAATTGAGATCTGATGAAGGGAAATACATGAAGAGCACTTTTACGAGAATTTGAATTCCGCGAGGCAAACCAGTGTGTGCATGTATAATCATCGCGTGTTGTGCAAACGGATGCAAAGTCTGAAGTTCTAAAATAGGATCACCCTAATCGACCCTCCTTAGCGTTTTCTCAACATCTCTCTCACAATAATTTTGAGTAAAATACATGTTCTTTTCTCCACGGACTCATCAAATACTCGCCCAGTGCAGGTGTTTGGAAAGAGAGAGCATGTTGATATCTGAGAACATGGGCTTTTTCTTGAATTTCTTTCCATTCTTTGTTCTATTTATAATATATCAGGTGGCATTATTTGATTAGTACAAATCTTATAATGAGTGAGAACATTTTATGAAACGCCTTTTCCTTCCTGAGCAGATAAGACACAAGTGTGTTATCTTCTTGTTTTGAGTTCACGCTTTGACACGGTTATAAAAGTGTTTAACTGCTTCCTCACCGGTCTCGTAAAACTCTTTTGAAGCAGAACTCAAGTAACTCTTGCCAAAATGCTATTAAGCAGGAATTCATATTTTCTGCAGAACCAGCTTGTTTTTATACTATTATACCTAATTTGACTGAATTGCAGCCATATCAAAGAAAGCTGACAGTGATAAAAAGATTAACACGTGCTGCTAAAAAAAAATTGTCAGTCAATGATTGCAAAGGAAAATACTTCAAACTAGGAAAAGTAGTCTTTCTAATAATCTCAGGGGAGGTCATATACACGTTCAAGGTATATTGCCTTTTTAGGTATGTGATCAGACCTTCCTTTCTTTAAAAAAAAGAATAAAATTCCTCACAAGCTGTTACAAAGCGACAAACTTGTGAAATCAATATACACTGTCTTTTTTTTATTTATTATCTTTTTTATATATAAAGACCTATTAACTGGGGTGAACATGGTCAATTAATTGCTAGCAGCTCTCGATATGTGCAAAGTACGGTAACCAACGTGGGCTAATTCCATGAAATGAAAACTTTTTTATTTCATTTTTAATTTCATTCAATTTAATAGTCATGTCAAACTTCACCAGCCGTTTCCATTGAATCAAAAAGACGGGATGACATCCTTAAAAATAAAAAAGGAATAATCGACGCTTCTTTTTACATTTATGACATTTACGCGTACTAAACACAGCATAGATTGGGAGTGATTATAGAAAAACTTTACGTAAACCATTTTGGTATATGCTTTGTCATGTGTTTGATTTTTGAGGGCCTAAGTTATACAAGCTTTTGTTGTTATGACTATTTTGCATACCATTTGTTGCAAAATTATTTGTTGTTAAGTATACGTTTCGATTATCTGTTTTTACGTCGTAAAAAGACAAAATGTTTTAAATAGTGATGGTCACTGAAATTCAGTTATGTTTGTTTCTGTGCTTCTGTGAACGCAAAGTAGAAAATGAATTCAAATTCAAATCAATTCAATTCAAATCAAATCTATCAAATCAAAACAGGCCACGACTTACTACTAGGCGACCTATCAAGTCTTTGTCTTCACAGAAGCCGATGACGTCGGCTAGGTTCCACTCAGGTAGGAGGGTTATCACTATCACCCGCCATTTCCACGGAGTCGAGTGTGAATCATACAAAGTATAGATTGCATCAGTGACTATATACTTCTGTTTGTGGTATGGGCGAATTTTTAATCAAACCGAAACATTCGAATTGAATAACGATTTACCCCAAAGAGAGTAAGAAAAATACAATATACAGTGAATAAAAACAGCAAAATCTTACGAACGTAACATAAGAATGAAATGTGGAAATTTAAACGAAACCGCAGAACGAATGTATTCATTAAAGACAGTTTGATTGGCATTGAATCATCATCCCAAAGGCATCATTATATTGTGCGACCACTAATGACGCAGATGAGCACATACCCAGAGGATGCGTTACTCATTTTGTTTTGTACATTGAGGTCATGACTTTCAAACCTAATTCCTAACTCCTTTCACGATAAATGAAGTTTTACGATGCTCTGTGACATCAAGAAAATGCATACTGACAAAATATTCCTTTAGGAGTGTTGGTGTGTGTGTGTGTGTGTACTTACATTTGCTTATTCATACTCTTTCCGGACTAAGAGTAATTTCATATTTTAGATACTTATTGTCTAGTCTTTTATATATATATATATTTTTTTTTTTACACATAGACCATTAATCTTTCCCTCTTTTTCTCTTTCACTATACTTTTTCCTCTTCCATTCTTATCTTGGAACTATCTTATGAGACCGTGTAAAACGAAACTTTTTGTGTGTGTTTTCGATATATTTTTCTATTGCTCCAGACGAAATGCAATATATAATAAATCTCTCTCTCTCTCTCTCTCTCTCTATATATATATATATATATATATATATATATATATATAATTCTCATTACTTTGTATCAAACGAGAGCAAGAAGCATCTTAAAAGTTTAGACACTGCAAAGAGAAAAAGCTGGCTGACAACTAAATCTGAAAGGAGGAATTCTACCTCAGTAACCCAAGTAGACAGATTTGCAATATTTACAATAATTACAATATGTTAACTATACGTAACTATAATGTATAGTTTATGTTTTGATTAAATGTTTATTTTCTTGTAACAATTTGATTATTCATTAGAAGTGATATGCAATGAAACTTGCTTTTCTTTTATATGTTGTTTAGATGTTACCATAATTATGGTGAACGTGTTACGAAACAACATTTCCCTGCCATGTGTTTATACATAACTTGGACAAAATGATAAAGAGCTGAAATGAATGAAATGAGAGTCACACAAAAGTTACTGACATTTAAATCTTAAACGTGCTATTTTCTACATACTAATTTGATTTTCCACTTATCCACTGTTTTTACTTCTGAGCGTGTGCCACATACACTCTATGCACTGTGCCATTCTGTGTACTGGACTTTTAATGATTATTGTACATTCATCAGCTGCTCATTATATAGCCTGAAATATTCGCATATTCCGATTTTATTCCTTCAATTCAATTCCATTCCATTCAATCAATTTACGTCATACTTCTCATTTCTGGTTACATTAAGAATAATGTGAGCATAATTTTTTGTACTTTGTCGATAGTCAATAAAAGAATACACACACACACGAACTCACGCACACACAGACACACACACAGACATATATATATACACACAGATATATATATATATATATATATATATATATATATGTAATGTAATAATATCATATATAATATTATATATAATACTGTAAGTATATAATATAATATATATATATAATATTATATTCTTTTTACGGCGTTCTTCTTCTACTAATTCTTTTACTTATACATATATATATATATATATATATATATATATATATATATATGTAGGGCCTACACAATTATATTATGTACAATCAATTTAGATGATATTCGTCACTATCGAAATTTACCTTTCGGTAATGTAAAAACATTAGAAAATGCATCAAATGATTCAACAGCTTTTAAAGTCATGTCTTATATATTCCATGTGAAGATATGTAACTGATTTTGAGTGTTTTAATCATATTTGTTCTGATGGTGGTATTCTCGGTATATATCCCGCAATATTTAGATTTGCATTACTTTGTTATTTGAACACACTTTTCTGGCTTTACTTCATAATAAATGTTAACAACCATAATATAGTATAAATGACAGAGTAATTAGGTGATAAAGAAGCATATAACATAGTGTACACATGGATGTATCATTCGTCACAAAACCTCGATTTATAAGACAGCTAAGATTTTAACTAGTGCAGATGGAGGGAGAGACTATCATAAACATTTGCTTGAAGCGATAGCAGCCCCCTACAAATACATACATACGGCTATGGAGGATTTAGAAAAAAATAAATGTCATCATGATTATATTTTCCCACTTTGCATAATCTATTACGAAATTCATAGAAAATGCTTGTGCCATGGGTGAAAAGTGTAATGGTACAGTGTGCGTCTTGCTGGGAATTTTGAATTTGCGGAGTGATATTGTTATTGTTTAGAGAGGATTTTGTTTGGTTTTAAAAGGACAGGCGACAAAGTATCGTCTCTACATTGAAGTCAATCACTGACGGATGAATTTTAGCTGTAAGGGCTACTTCATTATAGGCATGATGGGAGAATACAGAAAAGAGGCAGCTTTTACTATGGGGCAATGAATTTCATGCATCAGGACCGTTGTGTCTTACGCTTATTTGTTGTTGATTTTTCCACTAGGAGTAGTCTGGTGTTGTTCAAGTGAATATGAAAATACATTGCATATGCATGAAAAGTTACGATAAAAAAAGTAGAAAAAGTAGTAAATAGAGAGATTGTGCAGAGAATTTAAACACAAGGATAGCCGTTTGAAATACATGAATATCATCTACTATAGGCTCTTTCAATTCGTAAACATTGAATCTGCACTTGCTAGATAACGAGGAGAATTATAAATGGACATCGTTTTTCTTTGTTTTTGTTTGTTTTTGCTTTTTGCTTGGGAATGAGGGAGTTTTATCTTGTTTTGTTGGAATTTCCCCATGCTAAAAATTGTAGATATATAAGTAAGAATAAGCTAAGGCATTAGCTAATACATAAGGGAATTCATTTGGTAAAGAGAAATACACTCCAAGTTAAGACTGAGTTTAGTCAGAAAGCTTTCCTTTTCTTTAAAAAATGTGCTATTCATCGGGCAAAGAAATAAAAAGAAAACTATGAAATTCCGAAGAAATATGTGACGATGCCATCGCATAGCAACTAATGACTTGCTCACTAATCGGGGAACTGGAGATGAGAAATGATCCACCAGAAATGTCACTTTTGTACAAACATGATATACAGTACCTATTAGAAAATCAGTTGGAAGGTTGTGAGGTCATAACATTTCCTCATCAAACTTACACATGTTGCGATCGGTACAACTGTTTTGCATCTACAGTACTCCTGAAACTTTACAATAATTATTCCATTGTTCTACTGATATATCTTCCTATTATTTGCCGCACGATTATCATAAAACATCTACAAAGTCTCTCATCGTTTGAATTTACTCTGTTTCAATGAAACCAACTCGTACAGTGAGTGGCATTTTACTTTGACGTGTAAAATGCTGATCCATCCACAAACCACCTGAACTAACACATTTGTATGTAAGGTTCTGTTAAACGTATATTATGTCTTCCTCGCCCGTTGCTTGACAATATTGTAAAAATACGTGTTCCTCCGAAATGTAATATCATAGTATCTCTAGCATATCATTATATCCTTGCGGTATATAGTCAGTTGCGACAAGAAGTCAAATTCATATGGAAATGATTTGATAATTTTGCGTAGAATCAAATAAATTGCTAAAATGTAGCTGGTATGCACACAATCTGCGTCTGCTCTCCCGTTTAGAGACTCTCTGACTCCGTACACCTTATATACCAGAAAAAGTTGTTCATTTCATAATCGGGGAACTGAATCTTATATCAGTTAAAATGTTATATGCGTAGTGCATGTCACTTAATATTCCAACCATTGCATTATCACGTTTATTTTCACAAGCGTCTGCCATTTCATTACAAAGTTTCAATTTACGTAACAGTACATGTATAATCCGATTATTTTTCTTTCTCTTTGAAAATCATATTACATTCTACACTGTATAGATGAGATAAATGCGTTCAAGATAATCTGTTGATTATGAAATAATTTGATGAATCAGACCTTATGATGTCAAATGGACTTTGCATAACTAATTTTTCCTAACAGAGTGTTCACCGGGAGCACTGCGGGCAGCCCCAGCTCTCGCTGGCGCGACACACCCATTTTCACGGGTGCTGTTCGTTATTCCGAAGGTTCGCAATTCTGAAGGTTCATTATTCCGAAGGTTCGTCAATCCGAAACACACAAATTCCCTATACCTAGAGGTTCGTTAATCCGAAAATGAAAAAGGGTTCGTTAAACGTGGGGGCGCTGTGGCATGGTGGATAAGACTCCCCACTCCCGATCGGAGGAAACGAGTTCGAGTCCCGCTCAGCGCTTACGTCTTTGGACAAGATGATTTTACCCACAATGTCCCTCTCGACCCAGGTGTATAAATCGGTACCTGGCAACGCAAGGGTAATAATGATAGCAGGGCCCTCTGGTAGAACAGTGGCAACACTGAAGAGGCTACCCTGGGTAAATAACACCTTCTTCTTCTTCTTCTTCTTCTTCTTCTTCTTCTTCTTCTTCTTCTTCTTCTTATTGTTATTATTATTATTATTAATCTGAACATTCGTGGCGTCATTCCGAAGGTTCTTTATTCCGGAGATTCGTTAATCAGAAAATGAAATTCGGAATAACGAACCTTTGGAATAACGAATCTTCGGACAAAAGAGCCTTCGGAATAACGAACCTTCGGAATAACGAGCTGTAACCATTTTCACACGCTCTGCGTTCGTCTTCAGCCGAGAATATACCCTTTTTAGCTATCATAGTCCTGGATGGAGATGAGCTACTGATATGAATAAAGTGACCCATTAAATATGAATTCAGCAAAGTGCCATGATGACGCTCGAACCATGAAGTTTGATCGATGTGCTCAGTCTCATAAAACCACGACACCTTCTTGTCGTCAAGCATTGCTTCGAAAAAAGAAAGAGCAAGTAAATTGGTAGTTTTGTTACGGTGCTGCATATATTGATTTCAACACATTTGCAAGCCTTTCTGTAAGAGTACAAAGAAAAGATTGCTTGTTTTGCTTTTTTATTTTTTATTTTTTGGTTTTTGTCCCATCAGTCGACGTTACAAAGCTTCATACTGCAATATCAACCTAAACACGAATGAGATAAAAAGGTACATATTTCTAAATATAAATTACCAAATGCTGCGATGACTTACTATACCCATCCATCCACAAACGCTGACAAAATATATGATGTTACCAGCGTGATGCCGCGTAAAATGGATATTTTCAAGAAAACTGCAATCAAGTGGCAGATAAAAACGTGAGTGGAAAACGTGACAGACTGTTTCGTTGGTGTTGCATCCTGTCTCTAGCTCTCCCTCTCTCCTAAAAAGGTCAAGTTACTTTGACGTGCAGTTCTTTTCGACAGCGTTACGGAGGCGTCTGATGATGACAGATCAAATGATGACAGATATAGTTTTATCAGTGTCTGCACTGTCAAGATACACACGTATCCTTTGACAGGCTGGCGGAGTGGTTTCCCTCCAGTAGTATAGGTGATGGGGGGGGGGGGGGGGTTAATGCGCTGCAGTACGTGTTCCCAGACCTTTTTGGATTACATGAGGTGGTGGTGGTGGTGGGTGGGGGGGGGGGGGGGGACAGAAACAGAACATTTGATGACTTTGAAAGTCTTCATGCACATTTCACTTTGCCAGCTGAATTTGAAACCACGCATGCAAGAAACAGGTATACGACTAAAATGTCAATCAAGCGCCGAAAACACCGGAAAAGTACCAATGCCAAGTAGAAATATAAAACGCACAAGAAGGGAGAAGAAACAGAGGCAAGGACAAAAAAAAATGGGTGTGGGGAAGTGTGGAGCTGTGGGACAGGGAGTGAGGAAGAGAAAAAATGGAGAGAAAGATGTTTATCTCATTTTGGTATTCACCACAATTATGCGTTCTCCAAACTTATTTGTAACGAACATGGTAAGTTCCAGAGCAGACGACAAAAACAGGAGAAAGAGGAGCAGGCCTTGAAAATCAGTCATTACAAGCCCCTTGGGATGACCTGACATTGATCCATCGATGTGGAATTTATATATCAATTGATAAAATGAGCGAAGAGAATTATATCAAATCATCCAACGACGGGATTGAAAAAGAAAAAAGAAAATACTTACGGTTTAGGCAAAGTCAAGTGACGTGCACATAAAGCGCAACTACTTTATGGGTTTCAGCATGGGGTGCTATTTCTACTATTTCGAGATTGAATGAATATGATATGATGATTTTGTGATATTCAAATGATATCAAATTGAATTATCCCTTGTTTGAATGTTTCACTTAGTAGCTAATTTATGATATTTTAATGATATCTGATGGAATTATCCTTTGTAAGTAATCTTGTTTAAATATTTCACCAAACAGTAGCTGATTTATGATATTCAACTCATTATCAAATAGAATCATCTCTTGTGAGTATAATCTTTTTTGAATGTTTCGCATAGCAGTAGCTGATTTATGATATTCAAATCATATCAAATGGAATTATCCCACGAAAGTAATCACTGGTAATCTTCTTTGAATGTTTCACCAAGCAGTAGCTGATTTATGATATTCAAATCATATCAAATGGAATTATCCCTTGTAAGTAATCACTGGCAATCTTGTTTGAATATCTCACCAAACAGTAGCTGATTTATGATATTCAAATCATATCAAATGGAATTATCCCTTGTAAGTAATCACTGGTATTCTTGTTTGAATATTTCACCCAACAATAGCTGATTTATGATATTCAAATCATATCATAGAGAATCATCTCTTGTAAGTAATCACTGGTAATCTTGTTTGAATATTTCACCAAACAGTAGCTGGTTTATGATATACAAATCATACTAAATAGAATTATCCCTTGTAAATAATCACTGGTATTCTTGTTTGAATATTTCACCCAACAATAGCTGATTTATGATATTCAAATCATATCATAGAGAATCATCACTTGTAAGTAATCACTGGTAATCTTGTTTGAATATTTCACCAAACAGTAGCTGATTTATGATATTCAAAGCATATCAAATGGTATTATCCCTTGTAGGTACCCTAAGTAATCACTAGTATTCTTGTTTGAATATTTCACCAAAGAGTAGCTGATTTATGATATTCAGATCATATCAAGTGGAATTATCCCTTGTAAGTAATCACTGATATTCTTGTTTGAATATTTCACCAAACAGTAGCTGATTTATGATATTCAAATCATATCAAATGGAATTATCCCTTGTAAGTAATCATTAGTATTCTTGTTTGAATATTTCACCAAACAGTAGCTGATATATGATATTCAAATCATATCACATGGAATTATCCCTTGTAAGTAATCACTGGTATTCTTGTTTGAATATTTCACCAAACAGTACCTGATTTATGATATTCAAATCATATCAAATGGAAAAATCCCTTGTAAGTAATCTTGTTTGAATGTTTCGCCTATAACAGTATAGCTGGGCCTTCTCTCTCATTTGCAGTTTTAACACAAACATTTCCTATCATCAAAACAATCCAAATGATAATTGATTACCAAAGAAAAAGGTGTAGGGATAAGCTTGCCAACCGATAATGAAAATTTCCGAGGCAACATATGGTGTTTCTGATGGCTTCTCGACAATCTGCCACGGGGTGTTTTTTCCTTGTCTGGTTGTCTTGACCCAGGAGTAATGTCTTCTACGAGACACCTGATAATTGGATGGGTCCCTCTGCCGGCTCCCTGAAGACAGGATGTGCTCGGAGCAGAAAAAAAAAAATCATGGAGGCGTTATCAACCAACTCCGTGGTCCACTTTGCGCATGAGCAGAAAAGGTCATTTGCCATTTCATTTCATTTCATTTCATTTCATTTCATTTGTTTTCATTTTCAACAAAGAATATAAATGTACTGAACATTAACATACCGGTATTCTGAATGAATCAAAACAAAATATAAACTTATGATAATTTTTTGAAGCTAAGATGCATGATAATTACTAAGTAATGTTGAAAGTGACACAGCAGCCATGTTGGTTTTAAATTTCATTGCATCTATGATGATAAATAATTTTCCATATAATCCTTATAGATGGTGCTTGGCAGCTCATCCACCTGACAAACAGAAAATGTTCATTGAAGCGTAATCCTGGGCAATAATAATGTAGGGACAAAAGCTTGTTTTCAATGAATTCAATGTAAAACAAAACATGAAATCAATGTTTCCCAAAAGTATTTATTGACTATTCTGGTCACCTGGTCTACGCAAGTTCATTCTTTATTTCTTTTGAACCTGTACGTTAGGGCAAGCTTATGCATTACGTCACTTTGAAAACGCAAGAAACGCTTAACCAACAACCACATATTATTCACTTCACTCTTATTAGTCATTACAATGTTTCATCAATATAATGTTTCAGCTTTTATATTCTGTACATTTCACAATGTATTTATTATTGTTCACATTATTCTCTATTACAAAAGAGAGTGAAGCAAATATAATGTCTTTTGTCGCAAAAATGAAGATAGATTTGAATTGAATTGGAAAAAAAGAGGTCATTTTCCGAAATGTTCACTTGAGCAAATTACGAACTGGATCATTTGCCCTATATATATATATATATATATATATATATGTGTGTGTGTGTGTGTGTGTGTGTGTGTGTGTGTATTTCTGCGTGCACTTTCTCCCGTAATATGCAAGAAACAAGACATCTCTCGCACAAGATAATGTATGACATTACATAATTATACAATATCAACTTTCACAGATGCCGATCGAACAGAACAAATATTCGACAGGGATGTTCGAGATGCACAACTGAGAGGAATGGGGGCAAGTCGACAGACAGCAATTTTGCAAGCAATCTGTGCGATAAATCGCTTCGATTTCAGCGGGAGCTTCTTCCCAGCTTTGCGGTGGACGCTAGGGCGAGAGATATACCAAGCCCTACATTTTTCAGACTTCACTGCTAAAAGCATGCTGGAGTACCGCACTGACGTCTCACCGCGAGGCCCGGCTCTCACGGCAGCCACAGTTTTGGCGGGAAGTTATATCATCACTGGCAACCACATCAGCGGCGAGTTTCCGTGTGAGTCGCTAATTGCGGTACTTCGATCTTTGCGTAGTTTGCACCTCTAATGGACGACATAGATCGTTCACTCCCATCAGTACAGGCAACTTCACATACATTTCAAGTATATTGCTTGCTAAAGATTATCGATTCACATAATACTTTCGTCTTATGCTTCTCACTCCATCAGACAAAGCTATTTAAAAAGCAAATCTTCAAGTCGTATATCTTGATAAAATCCTCCTGAATTCGATGCCCACTGTCGAGTAAGCTAATTCGAAATGAGTTTGATGATTCGTGAATCTCAAAGAAGGGAATGAAATTAGGAATATCCCTGACAAAAGCACAGGCTCTGTGTTACATTAATCATTTTCCTTGCATTTGGCTTATGATAATCGTAAATGATTGCCTGAAAAAATTAGTGCATGTCAGTAGAAAAGTTCAAATAAGCCAATGCAAAGTGGATGTGATGATTCCTGAATTTTAATGAAAAAGATGATATCTCAACTGTCAAAGGCAAGTCCACATGACATCAATAATGCACATTGCGTGTTTTTTTTAAGGTTTTGAAGTGAAATTTATGTATTTTAAGTGTACAAGGGAAGAATATAGACATCAATCTCTTCCAGTCAAAAAGCGTCAGTCAGTTTTGTTAAGAGTTGAAACATTCCGTTCAGTGTAGTAGATAACATTGCAGAAACATTGAGTTATTTTTTTTTTAATTAAGGTTTCACATTATTTGTTAGAACGATTCTAAAACTTCGTATAAGCAATGGCGAACCTGCATCAATCTCAAACTTCCTATAGTTCTGTAGGGTATTGCGGAAACTGGCTGTTCATGCCCAAATTTAGATCATGATTCAATCACATTTAATCCTATTATCTTCGTTTTATAAACACATACTCGCTGAGTACTGTTATATATGACAGTGTAAGGTCTCACAATGTATTTCTTTAGATTAAATACCACGAAATGTATGAATTTAGTCAACAGTTACGTCGAAGCAACATGTGGTATGTACAAGTTTATCTTCCAACATTGGTTTTAATATTGGAATAATTTCAATTGGTCCATACATTCATATCCGCTCTCCGTAATTATCACACCTATGAATTTTGGGACCTACAGTTCTACAAGTTAGCTTTTAAGTAGGCCCCTTTGATATTCCTATTACTAGTACTTCTTTGACACACCCTTATACCATGCCATGACATGACCAGTGACATTTGTGTTCAGAACGTTCTTTATTTGATGCAATTAAAAGACATGGTTGTACACATTATGTATCCTCATTTGTTGTATCAATGCTAATAATTTTTTTTTGAATTCCTTTCAGAAAAATGGAAATATGAAAATAGATTGAATTGAACTGTAATAAACATGGGCAAATTCTGTAATGATAATTTACTGAATTTCTTTAACCATGACTCAATCTTAATCCTCTTTTACAAAAAGAAATCAAAAAGTAAGGAAGCTAATACCCTGGAAGATGTTGTATATACTCTGTAATTTTGTTTAGAAAATGATAATTTTGTTAAGTGAGATGTTGTACTCAATAATTTTGTTCAGAAAATGATAATTTTGTCAAGTGAGATTTTTGCTCGTTTAGTTTTTCAGTTTTACCCCGCAAAATCTGCTCATCATTATCCTATATCTCTGAGTTTGGTACTGTCATGTAGATTTAGGTTAAATACGTCTCATTGCTAATGAAGCTATGCTTATTTTGATGTACCGCTTCGTGATATACTTGAAGGTGATGAACAGAGTCAAATCAAACGGGACTGAATAGTTCATTGAAATCGAACTTGAGATTTTTTTTTTAATAGAAAAGCTACGGATCTAAACTTGTCTCTTTCTCTCTATTTTCCATGAAACAATGATTGGTTGCCACCTCATGCGCTCGAGTACTCAGCTTGTTCCTCGTATTCTACTAAGCTATAATGTCGTACAATGATATCAAACGAAGGATACAATCTACTATTTTGATTTCATCGAAGAAATAGTCAAAGATTTGTGCGCTATAGTCAACGCGAGACTTATGACATGTATTAGGCCATAACATAAACATACCGCGTTTTATAGATGGCTTTAGTAACTATTCCGTTGAGTGTTATGGAACTAGAACTTACAAATTCGGCTGATCGAATTATGTCGGACTGTAATGAAACTCCTACCAGTCTGTTTTTCTTTGATTTTAAAAAAAAATTATTTAAGACTCTCTGAAAAAAAAAAGTTGTTGGTTACGTAAAAAGAAAAAAAATCTTACTGATGACCTTTTCATTTATATGTTTAAAGAATGTTGCTTCAGTCACAACGTGTTTACTTCAGTGTCCAATGCTCTGCCGTGAAGAGGAAAAATTCTTTTTGGACTACACGAAATTACACAAAAAAAAAAAGGAGAGGAAAGAAACAAAGCACAATATAAACAGCGATGGACAAAAAATGACATTATAAGCATGATTATGATGATTTTGCTTATCTTTTGCTTATTTTTGCTTCAAAAATAGAAGACACCTACATATTTACAAATGATTGTACCTTGTTATTTTGGTTTGATTTGATTTTTATTTCTGCATTTTTCACAAAGTAAATATGAAATTACAAAAAATTCCAAAAATAATCACACTCTGGACAAATCATGCAGTATGCGTAAACTGTAGTAATACACCAGCAACGGGAAAATCATTGATTATTCAATCAAAATTATTACGAACAGATGGAGGAAACCACCATCTTCAGAGGAAGCTTGATTTTGATTGTGTGTGTGTGTGTGTGTGTGTGAATATTTGAGTGCGGGTTTGATTCATGTTGTCTCCAATCTGTGTGCTAGTATGAGAAGATTATGCTATGGAAATAATGGCTACCCAGAGAATTGGCTTACAATAGTGTCCGTCGGGAATATACGGATATGTAGTTTATTTATAGATACAGTATATAGTTTCAATTCGATTCAATCAATTCAATTGTACTTGATTTCAAGCCAACAAAAGGTGATACAAGTACAAAGTATACGTTTGATAAACGATAAATACCGTAAATACAAATCACAAAACACAAAAACAAATCATAAAGTTTGATACAGAATATAAAAACGAATAGATTATAATAATTGAAACAATGCATGTATTATACTTTGCAATGGTGACAAAAAGTAAATTGCATAATAGTAGAAATGAAAGAGTTATCTACTATTAAAAAAACCGAAGCTTTTATAACGTGAGCACTCAAAAAACAATATGCCGATACATATATATATATATATATATATATATATATATATATATATATTATATCATATTTATTTCACGAATGAGATGATGCAGGTTTATTTAAAAAAGATGTTGTAGATAATACACCAAAAATTAAACAAATTGTATTTGTTGACAGTCGTGTCCGTATTAATGAGATTTTTTCAAGCTATACGTGTATGTAGCTGCTCAGCTTCACAGACCGCCCTCCACTGTTGGTGCCTGGAACAGACGTCGCCGTAATAACAGCTCAGTATTTACATGTATGTATATTTATATACATACATATATATATATATATATATATATACACATATATGTATATGTTTTGATTTGATTTATTTTTGCTTAATTCCGTTACATCAGATATGAGTGTGTACAAGTCATTTATGACAAACAGTATATCGACACATAGGCCCGAATTCACGAAGGTGGTACAAAATTAATGAAACCATGGTTTAAACCATAGACAATAACCGTGGAGCGCCAAGTGTCGCATGGAATATTTCGTTACGAAATCAGTCATTTCGTCGATGAAATAATTATTTTGTAACGAAATGACAACATTTTGTAACTAAATGAACATTTCGTCCACGAAATGATAATTTCGTTAACGAAACGGTCATTTTGTCGACGAAATGACCAATTTCTTAACGAAATATTCAGTGCGACACTTGGCGCTCCATGGTTTTTGTCCATGGTTTAAACCATGGTTTCATTTGTACCACCTTCGTGAATTCGGGCCAAAGTTTTTAGTACAAAACAAAACATATATACATGTATATGTATGTATGTATATATATATATATATATATATATATATATATATATATATATAAACCACGTAAAAGGCAACTTGGTTTCTGTGGTTAAGAAGAAGAAGAAGAAAAAAAAGATACTCCAGCTCGGAGATTATTTGTCTGTCAGATTTTTCCTCCTTTGCGTGAGGTTTACATCTGACCAATGACACCGCCTTCTTCAGGATATATGAATTCATACATGTTTGTAATTTTGTCAGCTTAAAACATAATAATACGGCGACAATTCTAATGAATCATGTCTGTTACAGCAGTCATAATCAAAGGAATACGCGCACACGTAGGAGCAAAATATTCTGTCTTTCTATTCTTATCCGTTAATAAAAGATGACGCCGTTTCGAGGCGTCATTGTCCAACCACATTCTTTTATTCTCGGTCTTCGGAGCTCCCTACCTTTCCTTTCTCGTCGTAAACGTTACTGTCAGGGGAAGATCTGGCTCACTTGTGTCCAAATATCTCGCATACTTTCCCGGAAATTTATTATTGTCTCTGCGATGTGGTCAAACCCCCGACTCCGCGGAGGGTATGTGAAAATATGTCGCGGACAGAGGGAAAAGATAACAGAGATGGAGAGATAGAGAGAGAAAGAAGGGAAAAATGAAAACGAAACCAAAACAAGGAAAACAGGAAGACGAGGCAAAGTTCGCGACATCTTGAATTGGTTGCTTTTTATCTCCCTCTTCTTACGAAGACATACCTGTGGTCACGATCACGATACTCGTTGACTAGTGTCGTGACCCTTTGCGATACCCCTCCAAGAGGCAGACAATAAAGTCAAGCAGTTTCTCACTCGGCAAGGCCGCGATAAGTCGGCTTCCCTAACAGCTCTCCATTCATCCCATTCCAAGAAATTTCTCAATAGACTTGAATTAGAAGGGACAAAAAAAAAAAACAACCATTGGTAGACCTCTGCATTGACTTCCTGCATGAAAGAGTCTTCGGGAGGTCAGGAAAAATATTTTATCAGTAAATTTGTCAACGTCTGGAAGGGCTTGGTGCTTTGATACAAGTTCACAGGTGATTACAATCTTACTGCTATTACCATTTTGTTGTACAAGAAGCCAAAAGACTTAAAAGTCAGAATGCACTGTGATCTAATGAAGAAGTTAATGTACTTAAATCATAGCCGTCGTGCCAAAAAAGCAACAAATACAACAACAACAACGACAACAACACAACAACAAACGACAATGAGAATAACAAGCTGCTGATACTGCGTGTAAAGATGGCGCATTCTCTTTTTAGGCGCAAACAAATTCTTTTAGCAAAATGTCTTCATTAAGAAAGAAATTTTGTATGAATCGGATCAGGATTTGTCATGATGAATCTGATTTTAAGTATTTCAAACATCAGTACATAATTTGATTATTCACATGGTTTACACAAAGCTTTGGTCAATATGAAGCAAGAGTGGTTGTTTCTGATATGGTACTACGCACAAAAAGACACTGTTCACGTAAATTGAAAGACTTTGACATTACAATCCGTCTGATAGATATGTTTCCCGTTGTTATTTTAACTGCACATGAATACGGACTCTTTGGAATTATTTTAGCAGTCATCGCTTCACTTTATAAATAAGAAAAAAAAGTCATGCATCGATCAGGAGCAAAATGAGATGCTTGATAAATTTGTGCGGGCAGTAACTTCAACTTATTACAAAGTCAGGATACAATTGATGTGATATTAACATACTATCATGACTATGTTTAATGTAAACCTGTATCACACCCATATAATTATTCATCTCATCTTATGCGATCACTGTCGAAGATCCCCCCTCCACCCCAAGAGGAATGATAAGATGATAATAGTGTCGTCGGTTGGTTGTGTGACATTTATGTCAGATGTCAAGAGGTAAAAATGTCAGAGATGATAATGTCAATAGCAAAAGTCTCAGCTGTAAAAACGTTTGAGTACAAAATGTCACAGTTGTGCTCATCTGCGGTATGAACATTAGCGTTGTTCATGTCAGAGGTAAAAATATGTCAGGAGTAAATAATAATAAACTTAATTAGAGATTAGATTTTTGGCTTAATTAATTTCCTTTTTTTTGTAACCCCTGAAATGGTCACCTCTGTCAATTACGTCTAACATTCTCGCCACTGTAAATTTTCACTTACATCGTATCGTCACATAAGACATTTTAACACTCTTGGAGGCAAACCCACGTAAATTCTACGATTTCATTTTTGTTTGAATTCCCCTTTCATCCGAGATGTTACAATGATTTTGTCGAGGCTTTCATATAACATTATGAACATCCTCTTTCTTCCTAACTTAAGAATACAATGATAATACTACCAATGATGATGATGATATAGACATGGTGATGATAAGACGGTATTGACAAAGATAGAAGCAGGAGTAGGCCAAATAGCGTAAACATTAAATTGATTAAAGAAAGCAAGGAAAAGAATAAGAAAAGAATTCGCTAAACGCCACCACATGTACTTGCACATGCACAACGTTTTTTCATCGCGCCGCAACGTATCAAAAATAGTGGTATTGGTGATAAGAGATTTTCTACAGGTCTCCAACTCATCCAGCCGGCTTGTGAAAATGGATGTGTATCTGTGTGTGTGTGTGTGTGTGTGTGTGTTTAAAGCTTGTTTCTACATTTCTTTATTGGTCAGCTTCGGGTGAAATCATGGCTACTTCGTTAGAGGCGGTTTGAAAGAAAATTTGACGGCTTGACTCATGCACATCAACATCTTTGCTGCATGCGTTTATCGTTCCGAGCTTTGTGGAGGGGGGGGGGGGGGGTGAATCTGACCTGAGAAAGGACCCCTTCACCGATGATATTTGCAGAAACCTTTGATGACATTAATGCCCTGTTTCGTGTAACCTTCGTCATCTCTGACCCTGCGTTCAGGCATCTATGGCAAAGCGATTGCCTTACAAAAACTAGAGCAGGAAGGGGTGGGCGGTAAGGATGGCTTGAAGAATCGTCCCCCGTCCTACGCATCAGCGAATTCAACCAGTACAATTGTACGGCATTCTAAATGATTCTCTTTTAAAGGAGACTTCCGAATGATTTTCATGCAGACTTCAGCATTTGGACATCTATAAATTGGTTATACTGTACTGGGTACAGAGTTTCGGAATTTAAAGTGATTGCGATGAGAGATAAGATTATTTTTTTCAAAATTTATTTAAAAAAAAATCACAGTGTACAAGGATGATGGAGTTTCACATGAGAATGTATAATTTGGTGCTCAAGGAAAAATAACAAAAGAAGAAAGAATGCATAAATTCTACACAGATGAAGTTGTTAAGCAAGTGGTATGTTCAGGGAGGCCTGGTATGGTAGTGGTATAACATTGCTACAATACAGGAATATGTGAGCCTCTTATGTTCAGTGTAATTTGTTCGGTGTAATTCGTTTTTGGTTTTTCAGAGTATTGGTTTATCTGCTCAAAGACCATAATACATCCCACAAATCTAAACATGGCACTATTGATTGTATGTACTACCTGTATAGGCCTACTACATGATGTGAAATTATGATAATCGTCTGAAGTTCCCCTTTGACTTCGAAGGACATCCAGTTCTGAGTACCTATAACCATCCTACAATGGTGCTGATGATGACAAATGTATGATTGTAACCCCAACCAATGAAACGTTGATAGCTTTCTTGAAGAAGAATTGTAGTATCTACTACTAGTCTTATACCACAAGTGTGATGATGATGTTGATGCCATAGACACTTTGGTGTGAGAACAACAGAAAATTGTTGACACAAAAGTAGGAATAAGAGCGATTCTCATGGCACAGGTAACGAATACACTCTCTGGTTATATGTCAATGTCTTTATTCATGTTATCTAAATTTGAAATATAATCGTCATCCTCCTAATTGTGCCTATACCTATAACTAGAATATTCTAGTCATTATGGGGAAATTAATCTGTAAAACAAAATACATAGCATAACACGATTTGTGATTGACTGAGTTTTAGCATCACGTGACATCTTATTGCTTTCAGTAGCAGTGCAAGGCGTAATGTGAATAGGAATTGGTGCAAGAGAGATCGAAATCCTAAATACCCTTTCACTTTATTAAATGTACACAGTAATTATTGATAGTCAATGCTCTGCCGTGCCCCGTTTTAGGAATAAAACACTCGAAAGGAAATAATAGTCATCATGTATTGCTGCATCATCTCGAGGCTTCGGCCTCAGCAACATAACACTGCACTTGGTCTTACCATGTATTTGTAGTGCTTAATGATTCGTTGTTATTGTTGTTGTTGTTATCGTTGTTGTTGTATTTCCCGGGTTCGACTCCCGGACAAGCCCCCACTTTTAAAGTGCAGCAGCATCCACACGTAAACTTCAGGTTCAACACAACAAAATACTTCGAAATTATGACCAGATTTGCGACGCCATAGCAAATCCCACCGTTTATTTACTCAACTGAGCAATATCAAAACGCAGAAAATGCAGTGCCGTCCATAACGGGAACTTCCATGGGCTTTAATAATGTACTATCAATGTACTGTCAATGCAGTAGGCATGTTGTCATTAAGGGCATCATCTGCGTCTTGTGAGAAGTCACTAAAGAGCGTGGTACGATGGTAGGGATAGGAAGATTACGGAAGAAGAGAGAAAGAATAACTTAAACAACTTGAATTAGTTCAGATTTTATACTTGGCAAAACATTACATTAGATTTAAATCCCTTCAGTGCCCCTCCCTTTTTCGTACAAGTGATACAGTTTTGTTGCCATTTAAACATCATGCACGTAGTGCTGAAATGGGAACATTTTATGAAATATATATCTACCATCGCAGCGCAGTGTGATTGATGACAGCAAGATTTGCTTCCAATAATGAAAGAAATATTCATCCCTCACGGATCACAGATTGGAAAATTTTTAGGCTTACAGTTACGATGCACTATTATACGCATAAATCGCCGGAAAGATATTTGCTTGCACTGAGTGCAACAAAACGCTGATGACAGACAAAACCATTAACGTTTTTAATATACTCATATTCAAACTTTTATTGTTTATCGTCATTTTCATCGAACTCAGAATCACGTAATTGTACGTTCTTTAGATAGTCGAATTAGTTTGGAATTAGTTTTGAAGAAGAGGGGGTGTTGTGACGTGACAGACTATGAATGTGGAAGTAGGCCGTAACGACGACGTCGCAACATTTTGTTATGCTGTAGATTTCACCGTCGACTACTCGCTCGTCGCCTGTCCCACAAGCACCACCACCACCCCGAGCGACGTGCGCCCGTGACTTTGGACAAAGTTCTCCTTACATCGACACGGGGGTTCTCAGAGAGAAAGGGACTGACTGTAACGCTCCAGTCACTCAAAATCAGCTGGTGTAGATTTCCGCGGTGACATGTTATTTATAGAAATGATATGTTTTCCAAAACGTAGCCGAATGACCTTCACATATGTTTCGGCGAATGGAAAAGATATATCTGAAATGCTACTCTTGTGGGGACCCGTGGTGAGTCATGGTACACGCAATCCGTTGATAAAGATTTAAAAAGTTATCATTTTGAATGTCGTTGTATGAGCGGTTAGGAACACAAAGCACGAACACTATCATTTACACCATTATTCCGTTCATGCGTGATATACCTTTAGAATGCGTCACAGACTATCAAAAATCGAAGCCCTGCGGCCAAGTTTCTGTGGCTACAAGCTGAATCAAGGTATGGTATCTTCAATGCGTACCATGTTGTATGCAGATTAAAGACATCGGTAACCTACTATTAAGTGATGCTCAGGTTGTGCAATGCCTATCATGTAGATGAAAACACTAAGACTGAATACTCGAATTTCTTGGAATAGATCTCAAGAAGTCATCGGCTAAGTTACTGTGCCTCATAAAGCTGTGTAAGAACAATAAGAGTATTATATAAAACAATGAGTGTCGATTTGTCAATTTTCATGCACATTGTACAGACGTGCCTGGAGCAGCATCTGTCCAGAAAATAAATGATGTGATGTAGGAACCATTCTAGAGGTTTACATAAGTCTGTCCGATAGCTAATGCATGTTTTTCGCTGGCGTATCCAACCGATGTAATAGATACGAGCCTTGTTTAACGTTGGTATGATAGGCTATATAACACCGATTTTTGACATTAATTTGCTCAATAAACAGGAATAGTTTGGCTTACCTTACTTAAGAATCACACGTCCCTTATGCTTTGCAGTAATCTTATTCTGAACATGAATTCCCAACATGATTTATGAAGATTTAAACAATCGATTACCAATATCCTTTTAGGACTTTTGTTATGGATGTAAAAAGAACTCTTCCATGTGTGTGTGTGTGTGTGTGTGTGTGTGTGTGTAGTATTTAACATAAAACAACCGCTTCGTGTAAATAAACACTCAGAAAACATTTGTTATTACTTTCTACATGTCATGTCGATATGTTTGCTATCACCTGAAGCAATTCTAAATCTTTTTACAAAATGACTGTTTGAATGACCAATTTCGCTCATAAGCCTTTCGCATTAGATTGATTTCTTTTTAGGTAAGGATCCATTTTCTCGATTGAAATGATGCATGATGTCAGCATGAGGGCGTTGCAAATGATTATGTAGACGGAGATGGTATACATAATATATATATCATATATATCATATATATCATATATATATATATACGTATATACAGTTTGTATATATATATATATATATATATATATATATATATATATATATATATTCTGTCTTGCAGGTAGAGTGGGGGTTAGGGAGGAGGGGTTGATGTTTGTTATCGAAAAAGTTCGTTAATTCGTAAATGGAAAAAACAAAGATTCGTTATTCCGAAGGTGTTAAATCCTTAAACCGGAATCGAAATAGGGTTTGTTAACCCGAAAATCAAAAAAAAAAAAGGAAGATGCTTACTCACGACCCTTCAGAATGACTGATCTTTCTTCGTTGTCGCATTAATGAACCTTCGGAATAACGAGCCTTCAGAAGGTGTTAGTCAAGCAATATCACGAAAAGAGACTATTTTGCCCTGAACCATGTAACCATCCCCCTGTTTTGCTTTGATGAAGGGAATTGGGAAAGGATCAATATTTACTGCTTCGTTATTGATATCACATTATGCACATGGACCTTAGCTTGATCATTGTTGGAGCTTTACCTTTGGCATTGTGTGTAATTTTAGGTCTACTGTATCTGTGGAAATGCAATTCATGTTTGGATTGAATTATACACACAACATGGCATACACTTTGGGGGTTACCAAACGTAAGTATATTCAGTAGGCCTGTGTATGTATGTATGTATGTACGTATGTAGTGAAAATCATATACACGCACTCAAGTGGATGGTATATAGAGCAGAAGAATATTTTTATTTGGATGATTATGTGTTATGACTTGCTTCCTTCAAAATTACTTAGATTTCATCGTTCCGTCCGTCACATGCAGATAGCATGTTGGAGCATTTCGAGAAAAAAAAATACATGTAACCAACACTATCTCAAATTGTACTCATATGGTACATACCAATGAATACATGGTAAATTTGCACAAGATATCACGTTTGTATAACACGGGGATTTGAGTTTAAAGCAATAAACCAAAATTTAACTTTAATGCCTGTTTTGTCTGCGTTGTTTGTTTTGTTCAGGACTGTGAGATTAGGAATGGGACTGTCCTTGTTCGCTGAGTTCTTACAGTGGGAATTTGGCGCAAGCTCGTGGGGGGGGGGGGGGGGTCACAAAGAATTTAAGTCGATCTTAAAAGTTTAAGATCAACTTTAGATTATGGTTTACTGTATGTATCTTCGATGGCATTCTCACTTCCTGATGAAAATTACAAGTTTGGAGACTTTTTCATGCTGCCATTAATGTACAAATAAAATAAGTGACAAAGGAATTTTCGGTGAATGTTTATAACAATTTGAAGTGGATTCTACAAGGCAGATAAAACTAAACAGGGAAACCAGTGGTATACCATAACTTTAAGCTGATCTTCACTTTTTTTTAAAAGATCGACTTTAATTCGTTGTGAAACACCATCCTGACGCCAAAACGGCAGGGAAAATTTCACGGAGATTTGAAGTGTTTTTGGAACGAGTAGTGATAACTCTCTGTATGTGACTTTGTATGTGTGTGTGTTTGTGTGTGTGTGTGTGCGTGTGTGTGCGTGTGTTAAAAATCATAATATGGAAACAACTTGGAGAACATGGAAAGACTTTGGAAAGTCCCTTTAAACAAAGGGACAACATAGAATGTTGAGAGTATTCCGCGTTCACCTTACAGAAGCTGTATCACATGCATTCATGTTCATTTAGAGTTTAAGAATAAAAAACAAAAAGCAAAACAATGTCTAATTAGATTAATTTAGATTATCAAAAGAAATGGAATCAAATACCAAACTGAAAACAACCGCAGCCACACATAATTGTTGCGTCATGCACTATATCCTTGCCCATGGTTTGCGGTGCATGTTATATAAACAACACTGTAAAGTTTTGTTTACTTAATGGCGAAGAATTGATGGCTGGGAGATCCGTATAGTGAACTACAAAGAAAATAATAATAACAATAATAAAGACCAACTCTACCTTCGTATATGCGGTACACATGTGTAATTCGAATTGAAAAAAAAAAATCATGTGGTACATGTTCTTGTTGCCACATTACTCGTATTCACACATACACACACTCACACACGCACACACGCACACGCCCACACACACGCACACACACATACGCACACATACACACATACAAAATGGACCAGGCGGATCAACAAATTATATAGAAGACTCGCAAAGCCACAAACGTATGGATATGATTTTTCTTTTTTTTTTAAGACGGGCTAGTTGAAATGCTAATTGTCAGTGCGTAGATTATGAACATTTTGTTGTTGTTGTTTTGTTTTGTCTTGTCATATTGGTTCCATAATTGGCACATTTTATCCAATTGATTTTTAATATTTATGTCATAAGACACCCTTTTAAACTGACATTAAGAAATAATTGGTAGAAAGCTCAGCATTGTCGTCTCCAAAATTACATACGAACAGCAATCGTAGAATGACACTGGATTACAAGTATTTTGTCCCTCGGGTTTTTTTTAATGTCCTGTGATGTATTCTTTGATTGAATAATAATGCATCGTATCACGATAATTATAATTGAGCACAATTTTCCCCGCCCGAAAACTAAAATGAAATATAAGAAGTTCTTTCAAAAGATGTACACATATATATTTATAATAACCCTTAAATACAATAAGAAACAAAACAAGAATGGAAGTTCGTTTCAAAACAAATACAAAATATGGCCAGGGGACTACTGCGTGAATTATTAGAAGGAAATCTCGCATTTTCGTCGTGAACAAAAAAGCTGAGAAATGGAGGAGGATGGGCTACTTTAAGAGCAAGCTTTTGCCAGCAGTGAGAGTTGGTCAAGTCAAGTACTATTTTGAGGAAGTGTTTCAGTAATTCTCTCGCTCATCTCAAAACTCCCTCTCACTTTCTGAAAAGCCAATCTGACTCTTGGACTTCCGTATTTGGTTGCGATCATTTGTTGCTTCGTTTTGCTTTCGAAACAAATAGCCATTTGACTTTAATCAGACAAAATGCTCACAAACTGACTTTCAAAATGTAATAGCAAATCGCTATGTTCTCGAAGAGGCATCACGCGATGTATTGGTGTTGATTGACATTTCTGAAGAGGTTTTTCAATTTACAGAATATAGTACTCCAACCAGAGGCTAGGATGTTTTTCCACAGCAATGCAAATATCAGCACCTTGAAAACCAAGCATCCTTTGATTCAATGTAAAAAAAAAAAAAAAAAAAAAAAAAACCCGGAAGATTATCTTAGATCTTGATATGAATTGTGATTGTGCAATGCCGTGACAGTTTGGTAACGATTGGTGTCAGTGATATTTTTATCATCAAAAGTGCGTGTTCCAGGCAACAAAAACCTGTTACTTTATCACAAATTTCCTCATATTTATTTCACAGGGAATTTTTTAACGAGATCTTGGTGTCATGTAGTGTGAAGCCATTATAATGCACTGAATAAGCGCAGACGCTATATATATTACATGGACAGCTGTGAATAGGTGTATAGGTCTTGAGAGTTTGAAAGGAAAGAAACATTAAAAACGGATAATAAACATTAGATTAATACTACTAACATAGTGGTGGGGTAGATTTTGTAACAATTGTCAAAGAAGATGAAGCAAATATAATCACAGGACCCTTCTTTCAAGCCGAACTTTTCAGACAGTGACTACTGATATCAATTTCAAGTGAAATTACGAATTATGATGAAGTCGAACTTTATAAATCTGACAAAAAAAATGTTGTAGTAATGAATAGTAATCTATCACTGTCCGTGGAAAAACTCTGATCATAGTATACTCTCAGGAAGTTTGTTTGAAATAACTTTCCGACTATAGTGACGGAAACGTTAAAAAGAATTTAAAAAAATAACCTAAAGAAAACTGAACATCTACGTGATTGATGGGGATTAAGGCTAAGCAGCACAGTTGGCAGAATGATGACAATCAGAGTAGGCAATGTGAATTATTGAGCCAGTCACTGTACAAGGCAGCATTTATTTACAAGTATACATCGTTTTGGGCGACATGAGACAAAATCGCTACTAGTTTATATACACATCAATATTTGTTTCATGAAATATCTACTGATTTATTATTTAACACGACGATGAGTTACAGCACATTTTCATCTGCTTTGACAGATAGGAGTTTGATAGTTTTACATATACATGTGCACAGAGGGAGCGAGAGAAAGAGGGGACACAGAAAGGAATATATGGGTCTGTACCAAAAATAATATACGGTTGTTTTATCTTTAGCAAGTCATCAGTATTCAACAGACGATAGAAAAAATGTCGATGAGCTTTTCATAGAATACGTTTGTCGAAACTGGACAGCATGTTCATTCAAAAAAGCATGGAACGTCAATGACAACCACATTATACGTTATTTGGCGATCATTAACATATCCACGTTCTCTCATATACTACTGGCTTCACAATTCCTCAGGCATTGTCAGGAGGACCTACGCTCTGCACTCGGCCGGACAACAAAAGAAAACGAGAAAAGAGCACTGAAACTGATTTCCCCCTAGCAAATGAGCATAAAGTAGCACCATCAATCTGCGTAGAAACAATCAAGTACTTTAAAATTGAGAAAATATACACGTACTCTCCGATTACCTCCGCATTTTGCGTAAGACATGGTGATGTTCTCAAGAGTTTTTTTTTAAATAAAACAGTCACACATACACTACATCATCAAGCTAACAAGATTTTAAAAACAGGCAAGAACGGGAGATTTCTTTTTAGTATCGTTTATGAAAATAAAATGGAGATAATAAGAGGGAAGAAATAAATGTGAGATCATAAGACATTCGTAAACGAGAAGTGAATCAAAATGTGATAGCAAAAAGAAATTTGAAAAAAAAAACATATATATGTAAATGGTCAGTGTAAGAGTGAGAGATAAAGTGAGAGATTGTTGCGTAAACGGAACACAGGTTTTAATAATGTGAATCCGATCGGAAGTTTTGAAGTTTGGCACGCACCACATGAAGTATTAGTAGGGGTTATTACGTCACAGGGAAGTATCGCAGTACCTTACGTAACAGTCTACAGAACCTTTCTCGTGATGATCACTACATGGGTTGATGGATGCAGATAAAATGTCCCTGTAATGTCCGGTAATTCAGCAACTTCTCTGTTGCGTATAAAACTTTCATTATTACCTTCTTGAGTATATTATGTTTATATTATGCTCATCACAAAGAAGGCCGAGCAAATAAATCATTACACGTGATGTACTGACCATTTCCAATCGATGACATGTAGAATTTTCTCCTGACACTCACAGCTATATTGCTTTTTTGTATTTTTTAAAACAAAACTCTCCTCTAGAAGGTACCATGGCAACTAAAAAAAATCATCAGTTTCAAAAGCCAAATAACATCACATGAGTGCACATTGCCTGCATACATCTGTAAACTATTTTTACACAATACGTTACCGAACACTCTCCAGCAATGAATGAAACGATGAACCGTCCTTGTTACAGATACATCGACATCCTGGTCGCTTCTACGAAAACGAGGTGCTATCCACTTCGTTCCCGCAGCCATTATTACTTTTTAAAATTTGATACATGCACTTTATTATCCGTATGTCTTGCGGTCGTCGTATCATTCATAGCGGTAACTAAAAATAGCGACAAAGGAAATTGAGCATGCCACGGACACTTTCGCGTTTTAAATCTCGCAACTGATGGGATCTGTCTTTCATAACTTTGTATAAATCTCAAACTGTACATTCAGAAGTCATTTATTCATGTATCTATAGATACAAAAAAAATTACACATATAAAACTTTAGACGAGGTAAATCCAAACATGATATTCATCCTTACTTTGCGGCAAAGAGGGCGATGATAATTATGCACAAAAAATAAATTTCACAAATTCTATTTTATTTTATACATAGAGGTGCTTGTTGTTGTTGTTGTTGTTGTTGTCATTCTCATTTACTGCAGGCGTTTAAACTATATACCCTCTTACCAACATGGATAAAGGAGGCGTAATTAATTTGACATGTAGGCTACTTTATTGTTTAAAAATGCAAAATTGTTCAACAAGTGAAAAAAAAAAAAACCGGCAGGTAAGGTTTAAATTTTCCACATGTTTTTAAGAGCCTTATATCTATATTGGAAACACAGCGAATATCATATGAATATACAAATGTGTGCGCCTGTGTGTTCGTCTCTCTTTTTTATATGATCATTATAATATTGAACGAATTTTGAAAAAAAGAATGCCAAAAAAAAAAGATATTAGGTGATTGTGTGCAAGCGCGCTCTATCAAGGAACAGAAAATTCATCGTCATATTATAGTTTCAGCGCACCAGTCGCTATAGATCAAGTACTGGGGCGATATTTCGTAATCACTACATACATAACGATACTCATCTCTCTCACTTGCGTTCCCCCCCCCCCCCACAAAAAAAAAAAGAATGGACTGAAATTACTGCCCACATCGCGAGAACTCAAGAAAAAAATTTGCACTTTCCTTTATTGTTAGGATATATAAGAGACTCTCTTCGTTGTGAAATCATGGCCCATTCCGATTAACATTAATAATTATTCACAAAATTTATATAGCGCATTATCACTTAAATGTCTCTAAGTGCTAGCCAAAGAAGAAGAAGAAGAAATACACAAATATCCCATTTCGAAAAAAAAGGACCGGCCAAGGAGATTGGAATTCTCTTACAGTGTGGAGGCAACCTTGTGAGCACTGCTGAACGGATCCCCCAGTATTAAAGTAAATGAGAACAAAATTAATGAAACACCACGAAAGAAAAAGATACACGAAAGCATAACAATGAAATGAAACATAATGAAATTAGAAATAAGCGCACACAAAGCAAACTGAATCCATTAGATCCAACACCTTACCAATGCATGACTTTTCCACCTCAAGACGCTATGACCACTACGTATTATGACGTCATTTCATGAACCCAAATTCGCATTTGGTCTCATGGGCCAGGGGAGTCTCTTACTACCCAGTGGGTATTCATGCTAAGTAAAAATTGTCTATTTACATTTTCCCTTTCAACTCTTCTTGTGCCAGGGACTATGGACAGTGTGTACAATGCTATTGGGTTTTCTGTGTCAATAAGCACTCAAAGCACATAAAAACTTACAAAGATGGGAGGAGGTATAGAAAGCTAAAAAGTGATGATTTGTATATGTTACGTCAATATCATAAACTCGACTAAAACAGGTCTGGTATCATTCATTATTTTTGTCAAGCATAAACTTCATTACTTTAATAAAAATATTCATTAATTTGTACCCAGAAATTCTACAGGTGTTACACTCACAATTAATCAACTCTAAGTCGTCTCCCCCCTTCCATGTCTTGATGCAATATCACATAAAAACAAGCAATTTGTGACAGTATAAAAGTGTTCTGCGAAATATCCATGCTCACGACTCCAACATCATGTCCAAAGCGGAATATTTTATTAGCTTCGCCGTTCTGAGAAAATCCGCGATTGAATGATTTCATTGAATCCGTCAAGAAGGTGGCGATTAACATTTTCTGTTAACACTCATCACAATGAAAACAGATGGAATGGTTTGCATTTTTTTCTTCAAATCTCATTCCCTATTTTCATTCTCCTGCCTTATTTCCTCGAACACTTTCCACGATTTCTCCTTTGGTGTTAACTGTCCCACCTCTTCCTTGTAAGTAAAAAAAAATTCACGTTCATTTAAAATGAAATTAAGAAATGAATGGACGCAAAATGAATAAAGTTCATGCCTTGTTATAAGTATGAGACGTCGACTATCCCTCGCTGGAGATAAACAGTCGGTGAAATGGTCTCAGTCACGCCGCTCTGTCGGCGTAATTACATCGGCTGGCGACCCTTTACATCAGCGAGTATTCCGCGTTTGGAGTGCCCTAGCTTGGGGCTGTTGCGAAAGCCAGTAGAGTTTTTATAGGTGGCCATTTAAATCCCTGCAGATACGTTTCTTCGGCTCTGTAGAAAAAGTGTGTCTGGATGTTGAAACTTCTGTGCAGAATCTCATCACTAGACTGACTTGGGCACCACTCGAAAGCATTATTAGCGCCATTTTCGTGTGTGTGTGTATTATTATTATAGTTCGATGATGCTCCCTGTAGGACTTCGAATAACGGTATCGTCAGCGGCGCACCGTGACTCGCACTTGCAGTAATTGTCAACAGTGCGCGTTGCTGGCCGCGGCGTTACAATGGGCCATCGCTCCCGTGTGGCCTCCCCGACGCCTGGCCTGCAAGGAATGGAGAAAGACAAGGGCAGATTAGCTAGTGGTAATCAATGGGGGTTTTGTCATTCCATAATATGAACTCAGATTTAGACTAACATACATGTACATATCTTGCACATAACGTACAAAATGCTTTGGCATTTGCAGCATTATTGTCATATTAGATGTAATTGTATACGATTGACTGCAAAGATAACTGATATTGCAATGACGACAGGGGATTCACAAAAATGTACACACACATATACATACATACACACAAACACAGACAGAGGTATGAGTATAATTAACATTTGTATTTGTGAATAGACGTGTGTGTGTGTGAATGCATCTGAATATGACATGGCAAATGCATTAATTAGAGTGATGTAAAACTGCTTGCTTATGACGAATGAAGGAAGCGCCTATACTTTCTTTATTGGTTACATTTTGGCAGAATTGATAAGCAGGGACTTGTTATAATAAGCAAGTTCGGAGTTAGTAGATGCATATGGGGTCATGTGACCTTTCTTTTTAACTCAGTTGGTAGGGCACTTCATTCATTTTCAAAGCGACAAAATGCATAAGGTTGCCCGACGTAACAATTTATGAATTCATCAGTCACGTTCTGGCAAAGGATGAACTTGCGTCGATCAGGTGACCATAATGGTCAATCACTATGTCTTGAAAACGTTAAAATACGTGGAGAAACAACCATTCACCATCATTTTGCATTGAATGTATTAACAATCTTCTTCCACTGACATTGCTAAATGCCACCTTTTGTGTCAGGTGGATATCCTAGCAGGCATCATTAAGGATTACTTTAATAATCATTCCATCACAGATGCTTATCTTCATGAATTTAGAAAACCAACATGTCCTGTTGGTAAAAATGACCCTTTTCTACTCATGGGCAAAGTGGAACCACGAACTGGCTTATTGCAAAACACATATGCACAGAATATATCATCGGTAGTAATTTTGATCGGTTTCATAAACGTGAAGGATAAGCAAAGTTGTGTACATGAGTGGATATAAAACATGACAGATACTGAATACGATTTTCTCGTCACATTATCCTACATTTCAGACCTCAATTTATTGACAGTTAAGGCATATGTATAGCTATATCATGATTATGATGCGAAAAAAATTCTAATAGAAACATCACAGAAATTTAAACATGAATCAAAAAGTGTTCATGTGATATGGCTTCAGAATAACTTCTTCAGGAAAAAAAAAACATCATCACTTTTTCCCATTAACTATCGCAAAGAACAATTCAAAAAGCCCATAGATTTGACAAAACAGCGCCAGCCTTTGTAATACGCGTGACACTGGAAGTCTTTAAAGAGCTTTTTTCTTCTTGTTTCGTTTAGTTTCATTTCATTTCCAACACATGATTACAACATTTGAATACATATACTAATGATACAACAATGCAATGAAAAACTAACTATGAACAGTGATATAATTTTGTACATTTCAAGACAAGAACAGAATTGATGTTTGATGATACGATTTTCTCGTAAGCAATGTGCAATCAACGAGAAAAAAAAGCAAACAACAAAACATGGCACATCTCTGTTTGAAAAGTGATGACATGTACAAAATGTAGAATAATACAAATTTGCATTTTCCTGACAAAAGACAAATGTAGAAATACATCAACGAAATGGAGGTGAATTGATGCTTGCTTCTTTATTGATACGGCATGGCCATCAATATTGTAGCGCGTGATATATTCAGCGCGGATGAATGTGCCTCGATTGTCGCATGGGAACGATTCCACCATGGAGTCGTGACACTCATCAATTCCATATAATCGTTTTTGCTAATGGCCGCGCGCCACCATTATCCCTTCGGCGGCTGAGAGAACAGTGCGAGAGGCGCGACAGTTAGTTCCCGTGTTTTTAGCTTTTTTGTTTATCGTTTTGTCGTTTTTTTCTCCCTTATTTTTACAGCTCACAACAATCAAATGCATGTATTTATGGTACGGTACACCGTTGTGAAGTGCACATCACATTCTTTTCGTTTGTGGTCAAGTTGGCTGTTAAAAACACGTTCGTGTATAGTATATATCAATATGATGCGAGATATACGCAAACTCTAATGAACAAACACTTCATGAAATCATGAATCTAATAACACGAAATACGTGTACTTATGAACGCGTGTGCGTTCGTGCGTATGTGTGTGAGTGCATGTGTTTGCTGCATTCTTGCCCAGAGTTTCCGTGTTGGCACTATCCACAAAATGGTGGCGAATCTGCAAAGCAATGATGGAATCAAATGACTATATCGCGGTTTTCCTTTATGTGTTGTTTATCAAAGAGTCGCCATATATTATACAATACGAGAGACTCCTCGAGAAACACAAGTACTTGATTTGGGTATTTCGTCAACATCATGTGTACGCAGACACACATTCATGTGGCCGGAAGATGACTGAAAAAAAAAATGTTTGGTCGACTGGCAAATTCACACGTAAAGCAATAATAGCACGTCTGTGGGTCTCTGCACTTTAAAAGACCAAAAAGAATGCAGACGGTAGACAGTCGATATTACGTGCTCGCCTATCGCGCCTTCACATTTTGTGTTTCTCTTTTGGTCGCTTTCATTATACATGTTTATCCCTCTACAGAAAGACAAGGAGATACTTTTTCCCACTCTCTACAAATGCTCTATCTATCTCTCTCTCTCTTCCTAGGTATATCTATCTGTCTGTCTACCTATTCAAATTTGCTCCAGACCATTGGGGCAAAATGGAATACGAAATGGGGCTAAGTGAAACACTTCTCTTGGAGCTTATCTTTCATGAAAAGACCTACCACAGTTTTAGAATTAAAGGGATCGTATAGTTTTGGTTGAGACCTGATTTCAGGTTTCTAACATTTTTTGGTGAAATAATGAGAAACCTCTTATGAAATTTGAAAGAGCATGTAATTCTATGAGGAATTCAACGTTTATTTGATGAAAATTGGTTTCGAAATGGCTGAGATATCCAAAACAGAGCGATTCTAATAAAGTGTGGGACCCACCTTTTATCACGATCGCTTCGTTTTACTTTGTTTTTGGATGTTTCAGTCACTCCAAGCCTGATTTTCATCAAATAAACTTTGAATTCCTCTAAAATCGGTATGCTCTGTACTATTTCAAAAGTGTTTTCTTGGTATCTCGCCAAAAGTTAAAAGCCCAATTTTCATCTCCACCAATACTGTACCATCTCTTTAAAGAGTAAACGACCTTTTTTACGTGAGGTATTTTCCACTAGAGAATGTAATGTGTTTTCTAAAACTGTACTTGAAAAATATAATTTGTAATAATAATTCGAGGAATTGTATGCAATTTTCGTGAACTGTTATGTCACGTGACCAACCCCAGAATAGTGAGTGTTGACGTGTATTTAAAGCACGGAGTTGAGATCAGATTCTGTTAGCGATTCATTCTAGCAGGTATATGAGAACATAGCTGCAGCAAGGCATGCGGCGTGCGGCCCTGCTGCGCGGCCTCGAGCGTGGAAACGTACCAAACTTCATTTTACCCACAAGCCTATCAGTTAACATGTTCCACCTTGCCCCGTCCACTTTGCCCCAACCATGTATGATTTTTCACGACATGCATCACTGTAACGTCGGCCAATATTTGCTAGCCCTGATATCACGATTTTTGGAAGCTTAGACCCATGCCTCCTTACCACGGTTTTCGAGATATTTCAGATAAGCATGATAATTTGGCATAAAATGTATTATCATCAATTATTAGTTTTGAGGTATGAAAAACAGACATTTTCCGTAAAAACACACATAAAATGACTTATACTTGCACGGCTCTGATATCAAAAGATGGAGCATCCCTAGAGGGATATTGGTGCATGAGCTTTAGATTCAAGACTGTAAGATACATAGGTTTAGTGGGGGTGTTTCACTTTGCCCTTTACGTGTTCCTCTTTGCCCTGGTTCCCCCCCCCCCCCCACTTTATTAAGGAGACACACGACACATGACCTTAGGGAGACAAGTTGTGGTGTCTCCTCAACGATTTCAAGTATATCATGTATCCCATTCAATCGCTTGATTTACTGCTGACATTGCTTATGATATACAGAATGTTAACCTAAAGCTGGATCCAGAGTTATATATCTTCCATATGATGACTTCAAATGTCAAAACCGATGTATCTATTTTTGTCAACTTCAGATATCTGAGACTGAAACAGTTGAGAAAAATTATTGGTATATGAAAAATAAGTATATGTTATGATTTTAATCATATCTTCAAAGATGGTTTTTGTTATGTGACAAGTAAAGTATCATTGCAAAGATTTAATTTGGCTTTACTTGATGACGACCTTACTTTAAAAACGTAAAAGAAATGCTGTTTATCTTAATGTATACATATATGCATAAATTGTATTTATTTATTTATTTATTTATTTATTTATTTATTTATTTATTTATTTATTCATTTATTTATTTATTTATTCATTCATTCATTCATATATTTATTTACAAATGTATGTGCACGTTTTTAGTGCAAGTATTTCTATGACTACAGATTTGAAGTCATTTGCTTACACGCACAGTAAACGTTCAACACGCTTATTTGTCTTGTAACACTTGACTTTTTTAAACTAAAAGACTCGAATCCTTTTCAATAGATGAGCCCTTTACTGTGAGCTTTATGTTGGCGACATCATTAATATTTGGTTTGTTCACTTCTACTGACACGCATCAGTATTTCTATACACTGCTGCAATTTTGAGTATACCGCGGTATGTCAATCATTGACAAACACTGTACTTACGCATTCCCATGAATGAGTTGAAAATATCGTTGCTTGACTTTTTACGCAAAAAAAAAACAAACACAACTTAAAACTGTCTCGAGGTGGTTTAATGATTATAACAATCATTCGCACAGTGTCATTCAAAATCCGTTTTCAGTAGATGTGAATACTGTTGTCAAATAGGTCATCAACCCGTAGACCGTATAGTAATAATAAACGGATAGCTGTATAGATGTACAGTAATCAGTCTAGCCAATCAATCGACGGGCAGTTGTGACGAGTGCATGGATTATGCAGTGCGATGTGGGATAATCGTGAGATCTGCGTTCGATCGTGCAACCTTTGATCAAGGCAAGTGATCACGCCATTGCATAATATCATTCAGACCTGGAACAATCGTTGGCGTTATCGAGTAGTGTCCTAATTTCTTATATTTGGTTCAATTGATATGGATATTAAAGCAATGCATGGGACGAGGGCGAACAAAAAAAGAAGAAGAATATATTATATACATAAAGAGCCGATATAATATTCTCGCCTTCCAATTTCCTCTCCACCGGTAGATCTATATTAAATTTCCGTTCACTTTGTTGGCTCGTTTGTAGTTGTTTTTTAGCTGTTGTTGCTCGTTGTGCCCTGTAAAATAGGGTATATTGGGCGGGTGGGTATCGCGTGAAACTAATCAATATCATATTGTATGATTTGATATTTAGGTAATGATCCCTTCAACGTTATTATTCACGCAGGGAATATACGTAATAAGATATCCTGCAATACATGAAGCTCATAATATTATACTTTGCACAGTCACATTCACATGATTATTCAGTATATTCATTGTTTGATAGTCTATGAGATTCTCCATTTACGTTTCATAAAGTTTCATACATTCAATTAAGTTTCAGAATTAATTTGCATTCTCCTGTAAAATAATATGCCTGTTATAGTACCCTTTTTTGCTGCTATTTTGTCCATTGCAGTATTTATTACTATCTAAGATAATGTGGTCAGTATTTTAGGTTTATTCATGATATCCAGATTGATTATTTTCTTTTTTTATATCTTTTCAATATCGTATATGTTATAATGCATACACTGTATTAAAAAAAAAAATCAAGGGATGATTTGATAGCTAGCTTATTTTCAACCTGGGAGGCTTTTCATCAAGCGTTTTGTCCGATATATTTTTTTCTTGACAAACTGTTTTAAGCTACTGAAATTCTTGCATCTGATTGGCTGAGAGCAAATTTGTTAGAAAAAAATATCTGAAAACGCTTGATGAAATGCCCTCCTGTTGTGTTGGTTCTTATAGATTTCTGCATTGTGTATAACTAGGAGGTGATTACGCTGTTGGTAAATCTATTCATGGAACCTCAATGCACCTTTCAATAGAAAATTTCGTGTTTTCGCCATCCGTGAAAGTGTACCTTTGAACATTCCTGGCCTTGTGCAGTATTATTAGTATTCTTGTGTTGATCTTTCATTTTACACACATTGCATTTTCAAAGATTTGATCATTACCATGACATGAAAATTAGTATATAATCATGATAGTGATCAAAATGATGATAATAATGCAATTGTAATAATTCAATCGTCATCGTTATTATTTCTGTCATAACGACTATACAGATGATAACAACAATGATACTAATAATGATATTGTGATAGTGACGTCACATACGTTATGGTAATCCAAACGATAAATGGCAATCGATCTCACTCAAGCTATGATAATATGATATATAAGATAATCAATGATAATCATTCACAGAGCAGCATAAAAAAAATTCCTCGTCTGCTTCACCAAAAGACCTCATTCATGCTGCCCATGCAATGCATCATTGTATGTGCTTATTTCCATCTCCCTTCATACTCTCCCGCTCAATACAAATCGAAAAAGTAGGCTCCTGGGGGTAGTCGTAGTGCTTCCTAATAGTGTTGTTTACAAAACCATGCAGAAAACGGCTGAAAATCGGTGACTAAAAACCGGGTCAACATTGTTGAAAATGCTAATATTTAGACGAGACTGCATGGCTGCCTCCGCAGTCGACAATAAACAGCGTTGTAGGTGAGAATAACCTCAATCAAACAAGGTCAGGTTTAATTACCTTTTTTATCTCCCTCCTTATTATTCGTTTTCAATTCCGATCAATACACGTAGACATTTTGTTCAGTATGTGAGTGTGTATATGTGTGTGTGTGTGTGTGTGTGTGTGTGTGAGGGGGGGGGGTGTTTTGTGACTGCGTCGACAAGTTTTCCGGTGTGTTATGTTACATGACACTGGGGAGTCGGCTTTGGATGTGTATACACACGTCTTGAAAAATGTCCGAGTGTGTCTATATACTATGTTCGAAAATCAGTTACATGACGTACTTGCAGCTTTGCAATCGTAATACTTGCTGCAGTTACGCGTGTACGCACCCATATCCATAAATAATAAAAATTATGAAATATATAATAGATATATAATTAATACATAATAACATATATATTTATAAAACACGCACACCAAAGCATATCATATAATTGTTTTATAATTCGTGTAGACTATACTCGTCTATATGATACCACACATGTAAATTTATCACATAATATCATCGTTAATATCCTCCTACCCGTATAAACTATTGTTTTAAGCAGAGTCATGCTATAAGGAGTCATTCCCTATTGTATATCAATCATGTCCTGCATGATGAAGACCTACTCAACGGACCGAAAGCTCGGCCAATAAAATACCTAAAATAACCTAATAAAATATCGTGAAATCTAACTAACGCCTATCAGCTCCTTTCTACTTCTAGTGTATTATTCGTCTGAGTGTGTATGGATGTATACATTTATTTGTTACATAACAGTATAGGGGTAAGAGAAGAAAACGGTGAGATTATACCAGAAAATGTAAATTCACATAAAAACTGTGATATTGCATACTGGATTTAAAAAAAAGAAATTGCATTTTTTTTTTCACTTTCAGTCTTTTCTTCACTTCTATTGTATAAATTGGGAAAACTCTGACTTCCGCAGTGTATCTTAAGATATGATATATGTTTCATATTTATATACATACATTTATGCATCTTATTTTGTTAAGGAAAGAAGAATGAAATGCTGGGGCGCCACCCTCAATTTTACTTTAGGCTCCCCTGGGAAGAACCGCGGGCTGTCTTTAAGCGCCGCGCTCCCGTCTTTCATATCTCACCGATGTGTTTGCTTATGGCGTTCATAATGTGTCACACTAAAGCCCACTTAGGGAGCAGTAACACATTATCTTCATTTCTGTCTTGATCGGTTGGTTGCCTGAGTTTTTTTTCTCCTTCTTCTTTTCGATATATAATCACATTTACAATATATTGTGATGGCTATACCTTTTAATCCAATACTGACATGTATTTCTGTAAGCTAATATATATATATATATATATATATATATATATATATATATATATATGTTTATGAAAATATATGCATGAATATTATGTATGGATATGTAGTACATTAATATATATTTACATGATAAAAATGAATAAGCACATATAAATATGTGTACATTAAAAGCAAATCTAAAGGGAGTCTCGCAGTGTGATTATCTCAAATAGTATTATTTCATGTCTTTGTGTGTTTTGACGTGGGTCGTTTTCTGACGATTTGCCGCAATTGCTCAATTATGTAATATATCTCAATTTCACATGATTTATTTGAATTAATGTTGTTTTATATACACGTTTCTGAAAGCGTCTTTAAACCTCTCCTCCAAGAAAAAAACAACAACAACAAAACAAACTGCGAAACCAAAATTCAATTTGTTGATGAATCTAGTGAAACAGATATTTCGAAGAAAGAGAAGCAGCATATATACCGTGGCATTAAACCCATCGATAATGAAAAAAAGAAGAAGAAGAAGTTAGACTGCGCCAATGATTTGAGATGTAAATGGATGCAGCGCTTGCAGAACACCTGTGGAGTGCGGAAGAGAATTAGCATATATTTGAGCTAGATTCGCGTCTGAGGAAGCTATCAACAACTTGCAGCAGTAAGGAGATCGAGCACCATGAAATCAATCGTTGTCCAAATATTTACAAGTTGATAGACCCGACGCCGAAGTCGGCTATAGTGTCGGGAACAGACTTGAGCTGACGCGAATACTCGCCGAGGCGACGTCGCTTGTATGCGACAGAGGGTGCACGTTCTTGACAATCGAGCGGTAACGTAAAACCGACGATTTACAGTACACACATCACTAAAGAGCCTCGCTGAGGTGGACGAAAGGCAACAGTCGTCCCTGCTATAAGGAAGGATGACTTGACGTAATACGCCATCAGAAAGAGTAAAAAAGACCTGAAATTGCTGACAAAGAAAGCAAAAACGAAAGGGAAAAGTTCTAATCTGAAGTGAGAGAGGGTTGAATTTCTAATCACAAATCCGACAGGAAAGCAATACAGTGAGTGTTTTTGCAATTTATGCCTAGCTAGTACGCTGATGGAAGCTTGTTTATTTACTCAGCTTTCAACGAATGTTTATTTTTATAAGACATAGATTTTTTTTTCCTGCTTGGATAACTCCGATGGTTGAAAAAGAAATTGTATCAGCTCAGTGAAACATGGTATCATCATGGAACACCATGGTAATATCGAGATGAAGAACAACAAGTATTTCAGTTACCATGGTAACAAGACAACAGGCAGTATCAGCAAACACCAAAACAGGATTTGCAAATGAAAAAAAAGAGAGAAAAGAATAGAAAACCAGATGATAAGGCGCGCGCGATCATGCACTTGTTAATCACACACATTGCCATGACTTCTGGATTATTCCCTTCAACAAGATACAGATAGTACATGTAACTTCAACTGATGCATGTCGTAATGATATCAATAACAACACCAATGGCGACAGCAACAAACCGTATCAGGGCAATTACCCTCGGCTAAATACTGCTAGTGATAAAATTAGAGTAAAGATTAGGGTTAGGGTTAGGTTTAGGATTAAAGTTTGGGTTAGCTTTAGGATTAAAGTTTGGGTTAGGGTTAGGATTATGTTATAATAAAATTGTTTCTAGAATAAACTATATACGGTTATGGTTTATTTAGAAAAAGTAAAAATATCTCCTTATATTTTAGGCTTTACTTTGAAATTCTTATTTGGTGGGATTTTTGTGATACAAGTGACCCACAGAATGTGACAACTCGAACATTTTTAAATCACTGCTCCCAATAGTAAACAATATATTTAATTTATCTCAAGACGTTCACGGAAGATATGCGACATATGTGTCGCCATCTATCCAAATTCATACGTAAATTCACGCGTGTGTGCGTGGCTCACGTAAGGTTTAGGCTAACATAACGTGAAGTACTGGTACATGTATGTTGATACGCACCTGTGGCTTCTGATATAAGCCACCTGCAAACAATCGCTTACAAGCATAACAAGTGAAGAAAAAGATGCAAAGAGTACATCACCAGCAAGCAGGCGCGTGGATATTGAAAGTTAATTGATGGCATTATCGCGCTCGCGGAGATTTCCTCACACAATATGAATCTGAATTCGTCTGGGCTATCTGTAATACCCACATACACTTACATACAAAAACACACACGCACACATACACACATACACAAATACACACTGACAGAGAAAACATGCTTCTGGGTTTGTTTGTCTGGTTATATTCATTTGCTTAACGCTGTGGGCCCCATGCACATTGTTCAGAAATGAAAAATTACAGCTTAATCTGATTGAACGCGAACTAATTCAAAACTGTCCATCTACCCGTCACACACACACACACTGCAATTCAAGGTCACTTGGCCTACCTATATCAAAACAAGAACATGGACAATCAACCATTGTACATTGTCAACACATCATAAAAAGTGTGTAGACTTAACTTTATCGGGCATAATTATCAGAAACTGAAACGATGAAGTAAGGGGACTTGAAACCCATTTACACACTCAAACAGTTTAAAAGAATTACGGCAATGACCGCAAAGTTCTGCTTAACTGCGGCTTTTATCATTTTGTGTATGCTACATACATGATGATGACTCTTTGCACATGAAATAGCTCAATAACCGGACTGTTCAAAGAGAACAAGTTTCCATTATACCTTTAGGGCTGACTGCTTAAAGGGGCATTCCAGACGATTTTCATATTTTCACATCATGGAGTAGGCCTACATAAATCAACAGCTCCATGCAGTGGCGGATCCAGGGAGGACCGCAACCGGCGCACGCCCCCCCCCCCCCTCTTATTTTTTTTTTTTGTTGAAACAAAAGAAATAAAAAGAAAAAATGGGGGAGGGGTGCGTGCGCCCCCTTTAATTTTGTAAGCGCGCCCCCTCTTTACGGAATTCCTGGATCAAAATAACTCAAAATAAATTACACTGAACAGGGATGATGACATAGGAGCCTCACATATTTCAGAAATGCAGAAATGTAATACCATTACAATACCACGTGCTTAACAAGTTCATCTGTGTAGAATGTATGCATGCTCTCTTCTTTTGTTCTGCTTCCTTAAGCCCCTACTCATGCATTCTTATAGTGAGGCTGCCATGTCATCATCCTTGTTCATTGTGATTAGTGATACATTTTTAAAACATTCTTATTCCTCAATCCCAATCACTATAAATTCGGAAACTCTGTACCCAGTAAAACCAATTTAAGGTTGTTCATAATAACATGTAAGAGTCTGAAAATTATCCGGAGGTCTCCTTTAAAGGCTTATAGTGACACGCCAAGTGATGTAAGATTTGAAAGAGATACATACTAGCCGGTTAGTCACCCCTGTCTCGATCGCTGAACAGCCGAGAATCTCTCCTTCCTCCATCCCTCCCTCCCTCCCTCCCTCACAGCATCCGATCCTCAGCCATGTCTACTTGCATCAAGCGCGATGCGTCAGCTTTAGTTGTCGGATGGCGCGCTTTTGATCCGGTCAGACGATATACGGGGGGAGCGACCGTGGTGATCAGCTTTCCGCCATCGTCATCTTCCCACACGCTGACACATGAATGTCGGACCTGCTAGTACAGAAATCGGTCATTTTTCCCAGCCCGCCTCCTAGCTTTCCCGCCGCATATCTATGATACGTATTTATCTTCACAGTAGGATACATTATGTTCGGTAAAACCAGGCGACAGGTCTCAGAATCTTGATCAGTGCCCGGGGATCCAGGGCTGGTGAACAGGAAATGTTTCCAGAAATTATGTCAACTGATGTGGCTTTGACTCTCTCTCTCTCAAAATGGGGAAATCCATATGGCTTGCTTGTTTATAAACTTCGAGTGTTGTATGGTTGTATATGTGTGTACCGTCTGTGTGTGAGATGTGTGCGGATCTGTGTCTGCATCTCTGTCTATGTGTGTATACTGTATATATGTGCATTTGTGACTTCAAAGTATTTTGCTTCTCTGTACTATCCGGTATGTGTCTTGTGGCCTTGCTCTATAATGCACATAGAAATTATGACGCGTTCTACTTTGTACAGGGCTTACCTATATCATTAGCCTGTCTATAAACTCGTGCACGTGTCGTGCGTTTTCCTACATGATCGCGGAAATGGAATCTATAAAAACAAAATGATCTGACCATCTTGGTAAATCTAGCTCGTTCGATAACTGACTTATCATGAAAAGATCATAATACATATGCAGCAAAACACACACACAGCGTAGAATCAGCAACTTCTTCTTCTTAATGCTAAAGTAATTGCAAATAGAAATCAATTTCATCAAAGTAAGTTTCACGGTAAAAATATACGCACTGTTTTCCGTGTTGAGTGAGTTTACTCATAGAGCATCTCTAGTCCCTTACTCTCGTCGAAAGATGGCCATTTGACATTATTGTGGTAAGCATCGTTATTATACATCACACTACTTTCTATTGTGGTAACCCGACAACCAACATGAAAGTTAAAGATATATAACGAGATGTGTTTGTTTATACCTTCAGTGATATATCGGGTTATATACCACTATGTGAAAATCTTAGACGCTCTATTATGAGAAGCAAATTTCAAGATATTATGAAACCTTCTGATCATCTCGCTTGGTTTATTCGTTTTAAGTACAAAATAGAACACTTTAAAGTATCTAAAAATGAGAAGTTGGGCACTCATCTGACTTCTTTAAAGTTGTCTTCCGGCTCAGATTTGATGACTAGTTACGTGCATTTATCACACCGTAGATGTAGGCCTACTTTTTTATGGTTGATTATCATTCACATGAAAAAGAACAGACGCACTGTGTTATGTGGCTCGTATAAAAGAAAATATATATTTTTTAAAAATCTTTTGTGTCTCTCCGTTTTGAGAGAGAATGAAAATGACGCCGATTTCTGTCAAAATTAATCGAATACTAATGTATCTCTGGATAGTTCAGAAGGCTACTGGTGATCTGAAAACTCATTTTTTTTTTTTTGCATTGTTTGACAATTACGTCTTTCGCTACGGACCGTCATTATGAAGATGTTCTCAAAATGGTGCCGTTTTACGAGGGACTAAATTCCCCGTGACAATGGCTGGTATGGTGACGAACTCTTCCACTAATCTGATCGCCTCACACCGTGGACGAATAACGGATGTAACCAATATTGCTTACGAATACTTAACCTCGCCTCGAGTGCAATAGGCAGCGGTGAGCGCGTCGGATCGCTCTGCTCGGTATTTCGTGGCGAATTAAAAGGTTTTTGATAGCTCTCCGGCAGCTTCTGTCCCGCGTCACTTTAATCCCTGCCTCACTCACTTTCTCTTTTTACTCTCGTTCGCTATTTTTCTGCGGTTTTATCCGGTTAACCTTCAGCGAAAGCTAGAACAAGCTCGCTGATTTCTACCAAATACCTTCCATGCTCTTGACACCGCTGCGACTGTTGTAAAAAGATCGAATTTAAGGATCGGCTTGATGAAGTCATGTACCCTATTTTCATCTCGATGGTAGGCCTGCTGCATTTCTCCTTCCATCACCAGAAAATCTGATAACCTTGTCATGCGAAAGATAATTCATTTTTTTTTCTCTTTCATTTCATAATTGCCCTTCGCATTTTCATAACGTTTACGTTATTGGTATAGGAGATCTTCAGATACAGACATGTAATCTTCTAGAATAACCAACCCCACGCCGAGGAAAGACACGATTATCACCAATAATTCCGCAGTCAAATTGATATGAAAGGCGTATGTGTTCATTGCACGTTGTTGATTTGAAGATCGATCGTTCAAATTTATTAGATAGGATTGAAAATATTTCAGAAAAAAAGGAACTCCTCTGTTCCATATAAAATCCACTCCCTTTGTGACGCATTATAACTGTAAGCACAATCATATCGACCAATTCACAACAATGAAAGAGTTATCCGTCTGAAATAGAAGGTATGATACTTGGTGATTTTCGTTCTTATTCCTTCAGTAGACTTTGAATGTTACATACAGATAGCTCGAATAAATTTATTGACAATATATATAACAAAAGAAATATAGCAAAAGTTACGTTCATACGGTGATTCTTAACTGGAAGATGGGTTAACATCAAGGATGTGTACTATGGGGTGCCAAGCGTAGCACGGTCGATTTCGTAACGAAATCGACCGTGCGACACTTGGCTACCCATAGAACTTATCCTCGAGGTTAAGGATCACCGTCTGAACGTAACTATACACTGTCACTAATGATTAGCCTCGAAACTTAAATCTTGATCATTACTGAGAATATGCAGCTGATGGTCGCCTGCCTGCATTCTTGAAGCTATGTAGATGCCAGCAGGTCTTCTGTGATTAAACTTCTTTATTTCAATTTACTTATTTTTGCGACTTTATGCTAATTACGCTACACGTATTTGAAGCATACCTTCAAAGAGTACAGTCCGTGTCAGTTCTGAAAAAAAAAAATCAATCACACTGGGTTGGAGTGATAAGATACCCTATACTTCGAAGGCTATTGATTGCGATGATGTCCCATATTCTTGTTTACGATTGTGCAATGGTTCATGTCAATCATACAACTACTCTTACATTGCGATATGAATGAAAATGCCGTCTCGACCACATTACATTGTAACCTTTTCTAGTACAACGATGGATGAAATCCGAGATATATTTTGGTGTCCCGTTGGCGACCTATAAATATATGAACAGCCCATGTATTCTGACATGTTGTTTAATTGGACGAGATTATTACTTCGTCACACTCGTCAGAGAGAATGGGTAGTGTATAGTGGTCGATGTGATCCAATCGAGATATCGAGAATACCATCGAGATAGCAGAGGTGGGAAGATATTTTTCACACTACCGGAGAGAGCCAGCGACGAAATCACATCTACACCCTGATTGTTTTATTCATCGTCTTGAAGCTCAGACTACAGAGTTCGTTTTGCTGACCTAACGCGTGGAATTAACACTTCATCCTAAGCCTCGAGAAACCATACATTTATCTTTACGTTGTGCAACCAATCTCGACTGAAAAAATAATACGGGGATTTTCCCGCCCATCTTCAAGAGACCTTTATACTCGGTGAGAATACGTACACTGAGCCGGCTCGTCATCAAGCACATGCAGTCCACATCGTTATTTGGTGTGAAGGAAGTAGCGAGTCTAAAATTCGATGCGAAAACAAACAAACAATGTTTGCAATGTGCAAGGCTTCTGAGTCATTGTTGATGAAGGACAAAGAAAATCCCGAACACTGATTTTGATTTGATTTGATTTGATTTGATTTGATTTGATTTGATTTGATTTGATTTATTGGGGATTGATTTTTAAGTTCTGGGCTCCGAATTAAAGTACTCAGTCATATTGTTTCAAGTTTTCAAATAAGTTTGTCCTGTTGTGAGTATACAATTCTGCATTTTCGTCCAAAATCTTTCATAATCCGTTGAAAGTTTAAAGTGGTTGGAATCATTTTTACTTGGCCATTAGGGAAGCATTTTAGATACTTCTGAGCAAATTACTATATGATTAAGACGGCTTCAGTACCCACGCAACGAGGATAAAGTGTCCTGCCTAAAAGGCGAAACGGCTGCTACCAGTGGGCTCGAGTTTATAAGGTCATTAAAGGGGGCATTTCAGACAATTTATATAATTTCAAATCAGTTTTAGCATAGTATTTCGATAGTGCCATGTATAGATTGGTGGAATTAAAACCAAACTCAAAACATAGCACACTGAACAATGATAATAAAATGTGAGTCTCACATGCGCATCCCAGTAATGTAGTAATATATTTCCATTACAACACCATTTGCAGAAACGAGTTCATCTTGTAGGATGTATGCATGCCTTCTTCTTCTGTTCTACTTCCTTGAGCACCCAATATACACTACGTGAAGCTGCTTTGTCATCATCCTTACTCGTTGCAATTTGTTATGAATTTGAAAACATTCTTACTCCTCATCCCAATCACTATGAATTCTGTGATTCTTTACCCATCGTGATGCTCAAACGCAAAAGTTAAAAAAAATCATCTGGTCTCCTCTATAAGATTGAGGGGACGCGGTCCGTACAAGCACTGAGCACAACGGCTCATGTATATATAGCATCAATGCAGTACTCATGATTTCTCAATAAACTCATCATTTTGACAGACAAACAAAGGAAAATTTCATTTCTAAGTTGACTTATATGAAAAAAGGTGAAAATAAAAACAAAGAGATCGGTGGAAGAGACATGGTATTATGACCTACAATCAGCAAAATTGTCAAATTATAAATGTTCATGCGTTTTCAGGTATTTTCGACATTGATCACGATTGCATTGCTGATTAAATGAGTGACGATATAATCTACTAATGGCATTTTGTATGCACTGTAGATTGAACATGAGAGCATACAAGGAGTTAAAACGCCATATCGTTTAACTCAAATTGTCAAAGTTGGTGGAGGTTAATTATCTATGACTCCTAAATGGGAAAGTTTTCCCCACTTACACGCGTGAATTAAGCGAATGCATAATAGATATTAGTAAAACATTCGTTTAGTTTGAAAAATGATAGCGCAATCCGTTGAAAAACTGGGATATGAATTCTTCAAGAGTCAGTTCATTCCACGAGACGAGAATTCTGCAACAATTGCAAATTATTTTCATTGAAAGAAAAAAGAGAAGTTAATGAAAATGTGTGTGCTTTACAGTGGAAAACTTGTGAGGTGATAGCATCAACTTATTGGGTTCACATGGTTGCAAGTCAACGAAAATCATTATCACATTAACGTTTACCCAAAAAGAAAGTGAAACTTCAAAATTTTATCATTGTCTTATTCTGCGTCCGGTTTTCCATGAAACTTTTTTTTTTAAATCTCTGTTTGTTTACCTTGACTCTTAAACATTATCAAATGCAATTTCAACATGGATTGACATTTCATTGTATGAAAAAAGAAAAGACAGCTCGTTATGGTTGATATATACACCACATCCCAATATAAAAGACGTCCGTGTAACGATCGATGGTCTGATGCAACAAGACTCTGGTGATTGTCAGGTTCGTTACATTATGGAGCTATTAAATTTTCGATTTTAGACGTTCAAAGGAAAAGAACCTGTTCTGAGCACGCGCAAAATTGCTTATCACAATCAATCTACTTATAACTCTCGTCGTCTGAGTTTTCACGACGCGTTTTGGGCTATCTTTACGTCCGCTCAATTCACGACGCAGAGAGCTACTTAGTGCACGGATCATAAGGGGACGCCACTTTTTTTAAAGGTCGCGTCCTCGCGTAAGCTAAAGCTGCTTTGCAACACGACGCAGGGAGAGAGAGAGAGAGAGATGGGTGGGTGGGGGGAAGGAAGCCCAACGCAACCGTTGTCTCAAACGTCTGCGTCGCAAATCTATAGAGCTCCCTATCAAAAAGTCATAGAGAACACGTCTGTTCTAGGAATTTTAACATTTCTTCCACTATTGCTATTAGATGTCGTCTTCTTGTAACTTCTGCATGAAACAGCGATGGTTTGCAAATAAATGCCGGTACACTCTGAGAAAAAATAAAGGAATGACCTAACAGGATACAAAAACACGGAGAGCATACATAGAAAAAACAAAACAAGAGGGAAACCACGATATCATGTGTGGATGAAACAGACATGGTTGATTTAGGAAAGGACGAAGATTAGAACATATCAATGTTTGGTCTCATGCGAGCATGTATGTCACACAAAGGGAAGACTTGCTGGGGATTAATAGGATTTTTCCTGATGAAAGGGAATGCAGCGAAACGACACCATTCCTCTTGATATACCAAACGTATTTCCTTTCGCCGATATAATCGAATGACAAGCGCGAAAAGTGTCGGAATATTTTACCTGCGCCGCTTGATTTGTTTCTCTCTGTATTGCTACAGAAGATCACTTTCAATCTTAATTATCCGTTGATTCTGACGGGGTATTATCCTCTCGCTCTCGAGTTTTCTAGGGAAAACAACGACAGATTTTCGTTTACATGCGATATTTACTGCGCATTGAATCTGTTCCGTTAAGCCCGTTCCGATGAAGACAACGGGAGACAAAGCGTTTCTTCCGGTGTGTATTCCATGCTAAAGCGCCCACTCCGATAAATCAAGGACTTTGTTCCGCACCCTCATAACCCCAATGGTATCAGAGAAGCATACATTCACAGAAAAAAAAAGACATGTATATGAAGGGAGGCACACACACACACACACACACACACACACACACACACACACACACATACACACACACACACAACGCATCGCACACTTACACAAGCACCTACGTACACACTTATTCAGCTTGTCAACTTAAATTCACATAAAAATGTAATCATTCATCACACTAGCATATAAAGGACGATGATTACCCGTGATGCACTGTGGCTATATACCTAGTATGCTTTAGTACATTGGATTTCCTCAGTCCTGATGTCAATTCAATATGTAAAACTTTAGGCATCTAATCCCGATCAAGAATCACCGAAAATCACCTTGTCTTTTTCGAGTGTCCTTGTGCTATACACTCATATGAGTAAAGTTCGATGTCCTCTTTATCATTATTTCTCCGTCATAAAACTACAACAACAACAGAATAAAATACTTGCATGACGAATCTCGGCTCAATAGGGGAAATGATCTATCAGTATCAAGGACGTTTTTCTTCGTGTTTCTTCCTCATTGCAACGCTGATATCCAAACCATTCACTACGGCTCATGGGCTATCCTATAAAGATTTAAACCAATATTTCCACGATAACTTCAACCATATAAATAAGGAGGTATTTATTTTCTTGTGGTAGGCTACAATATGTCATTTGTAAAATATGATCGAAGTATACTACCAATTCCTGATCACAAATACAAACAACATTATGCCAAGATTAGATTATGCAGGACGATTAAACCAGCGACATCTGTTGTATAAGTATATAGATTTTCTCATGCGCTTGTGTGCTGGACATTCCTGGGTGCACGACTGCATGTGGGGCATGAGTTTATTCTTTCATTCTCAGATGAAGTGTGCACCGCTTATTCATGCACATGCGCAGACGGCAATAATAATAAAAAAAAAAGGACTGGGAAAAGCAGAAAAACTATGAAACAAGATAGCAGCAAATACATGGGGAAACCAGATTGCCAAAAACAATAGAAAGCATTGATTTTTTATAACAAGCAAAAGGCGTGACGGTAGAATGGTTAACATTCACTGAGGGGAAAAAAAGAAATGTAGACGGTATCAATGTCTCTTCGTGAAAGAAAAACTAGAAAAAACAATTATCGGCCGAGCAATATTAGCTGCAAAGTAAGGTTTTAAATTTAGCTAATCAGCACACGATTGTCGATTTTATTCTCCTCTTCTGACTGAAAGTTGTCGATGTCGTCTGGTGTGAGATCGAACTGCCTATGATTAGCCAGTCCCGTGACCGACAAAATTTGATTCCCGCCAAATTGTGTTTTTTTTTTTTTTTTTTTTTTTTTTTTTTACGTTGCCAGCGTGTATCGTCCAGGTGCTGAACAAGGTGACGCGGATGGCATGAATATTCATGAGTTCCCCCGTAACCAAGACGTCTTGATCAGTAACCGGGTTCATTGTCCGCCCGACTGAAATGCAAGTGCAGTCCGATGGACGATTTTTTTTTTTTTTTTTTGGCGGGATGGAAAGGGGAGAAAGGAGAAAGAGAAGACGACGAAGAGAAAGAAAATGAAGGAGAAGGTATTATTATAAGGACCACAAACATGACGTCTGATTCTGTTCTAGGGGCTTTGTGTAATCAGCCCTACCCACCCCCCCCCCCCGCCTTTGTACTTGTGAATGACAATGGCAGGTAAAAAGCATCGGTATAATTATATTCAAATGCATTATTGACGTTTTACTTGAAATTAGATTAATGGAACTCTATATCTCGTTTGTTTTATGCTCTTTATGTTTGTTTGTATGATTTTTGGATATACCACATAATTTTCATTCCACTTTTTGTTTTCATTTTGTAAGCAACTTTAGTTCATGCAGGGACAAAATTAGAGGAAAATCACCTTCAACTATACCTAAATACAAAATTGCTTAATAGCTGTGATTTCAAAATACCTAGGAGCAATGAAAGAACCCTTTCAAACCACCCCTCCCCCCCCCCCCCCCCCCGCTGTCTAACTCTCCAGTCTCTCTCTTTCTCTCTCCAAACATCCCCCCTTTCCCCAGTTGCCATCATTTGTTTTTCTTTGGTGGGTTCACCGCTTCATGGGTTTGACTTTACTGCGTTTTCCGGTGATTGTTACGTGAAAAGCCGTGTCACAGTTCAATCTGTATTTCCATGCAAAATTCAACATTGCCCGGAGCTATATGTCATTAAGGACCACGGTTGTAACACACACACAAAAAAGGTTAGCTTTTGTGTGCGTCTGTAGAAGAGGAGGAAGTGTAGAAGACAGGCACGCGCAGTGCGCCCATCCAGACTCGATTTACTGTGGGCAAAGCTAAACTGGGCCATATACGAGGGAGGACGTTCACCTGCCATTAGCATAAACGGCGAACACAATAACCATATAGACGCACTCAAGGGCAATCAACTCTCCCTCTTTCTCTCACTCTCCCTGTCTTTGGCTCTCTCTCCCTCTCTCTCCCCTTTACGCCGTTCCACTTGCTAACAATCATTGCAGAATGTATCCCCGCTCTTTCTCATCTCCCCTCCTCATACTGTCCCTCAGCCGAAATTGTCCACATTTCGCGATCTCATTCATACTTCTATATCCTTACAGACGAATTATACGTAGACGTGCTTGAAAAAAGGGGTGATAGTAAAATCTCCATTCCACTTGTTTTGTCTGAGCTCCTTTTTTTATTCTAGCTACTATTAACCCCACTTTTCCCTTCCTTATACCTCCTCGTTGAGCCAGACTCTGTAATCACATTAGCAGTTAATTCATGACAATGTTGTATGCCGAGTTTCCCGTTTAGCTTGCTCATCTTCTTTTTTGGAAGGGTGTGCAATTCAATGTGAAATACATGTAAAAATAAAACCCGCCAACAACAACCAATGTCCCTTTTTTTTAAGAAACCGTGGCAACCTAATAGAGATTGCATGCCTCAGAAACCGATATACGCTGATTCTCGAGTTCCCGAACTTGATAAACCTGTTTTGGTTCGGCGCTTCCCTAGCTTCGTCATCTTCTAGCTAATTCTGCGTGATTAATTGCCTCACGGTTTGCTGCGATTTGTTTTGTTTTTTGTTTTCTTTAGTGTAATTCACATTCAAATGCAACAGTTACTTAATACAGTCTGTGCTACTCCTGTAACGACCTTTCAGTGTGTATTTTCGTCGTTAAGGTATAAAATGTACCCTGCTGCTTTTCGTAATGTTCTCTCCACTAGCCGATATACTCTTCTATTCCTCTTCCTCCCCTCCGTCTTTCTTCTTCATCTCCTCCTCCTCTTCTTCTTCTTCTAATTCCTCTTCTACTTATTCTCTTTCTTCTTCTTCTCCCTCTTGTTCTTGTAGTATTCAGCAACAACCACTCTGTACTGTGCGGCTATTTCATCCTCATAATATTATCTACTACACGATCAATTTACTTTTTAAAGATATTCATTTCTTTGATTTTGCCTCATTATACGTCCACAGTTGGACATCCACTGAGTTTAAAGATGTAATCATTCACCAAACATACAAAGCCCGTTGCCCGTGTGCAATAACTCCAGAGATTTGAGGCAAACATGATTACTGTGACGACTAGTTTAAATGGTCGACTTGAGAAATCCCCCCCCCAAAAAAAAAATAAATAAATAAATAAATACACCGGAAACTTCCGCAATGATAACTGTAAAAATAGTGAATCAATCCAAATACAGTTTCAGGGTATGAAACTATAGCTTATTACTGACATCTTACAAAAACCCCATCCGATTTTCTTCAGTGGTGAAAGAGAAATGAGGAGTTTTGTGGAGCATGTCATGAATCCCATCCCTCCAAGTTCTGTCCATTGTGTTCACACATTATTCAGTTCCAAGAGCATCCAAGTGCTAAACTTGGAAGAATCAGACCCACGACATAATTTACAACGATCCGCATTTCTCTGTGACCACTTAACCAATTTGAATGAGGGTTTCTGCAAAATGCAGCTAAGATGTTATAGTTTATGACCACGAAGTAGCATTTAGACAGTTTAATCATATTGATAGTTTTCAGCGCGAAAATCCGATTGCATTTTTTTTGAGGGGAGACATACTACATTATTGCTCACACTTGCAATTAAGAGATACACTCAAGAGATACACATTTCAGCACTCAACTATCTTGCAAATCATTCAGAGACAGTATAGGGCAGATGATTCATGAAAAGAAAAGAAGCGCGACGATGTCGACTATAATTGTTTACATAAAGGATCATTTTTTCAGCTAAACTGCGCACGATTAGGAACGGCCTGTATCGGATAGACCTATCGGATAGACCTTTGAAACACACATTTTTATTTAAAACAATGCGCATTTAATTGGTATGTTCCTTATTCAAACAATGATCTGGCGTTGGTGACATTTAACGTAAACCATCGTCAGGTACTAGTATGCTAGCATGTTTCGACGATCACAGTTATCTAGCCAAGAGTTTAGAAAAGGCACCTTCAGAATTTAAATCATTTCACGTTAAGGGAGCAATGGATGCTTATACATAACATATTAAACATATTATGTATGATAAGGGGAAGGGAATATATAAACAATTTCTCATAAAAGGAATTAATATCCTGTACTCAAATACAGCTACAAAAATATTTGATTTTGGCAGACGAATTCAAAACAAAACAGAACAATGTATTGTATAGAATATAAGACTAATCTAAATATATCCCTACTTGTATGATTCATAATGTTTTAAGGAGAACTCAGGTAGTTATCTATATTACAATGTATCGTAATTTTCAAACATTTTTCTAGCAATGTGTATTTATGGTTTTTTATCAAAAATGGAATATTTTATTTCATACATTACGAAAGATTGAAGGAATCAGACTCGACTAGTACTTAGTGCGACCAGCTGGTTCCTTCTTAACAACAATATAGACTTTATTATTATTGTTGCAATTGCAATTACTGTGACTTTTTAAATATTTTTTTGAAGTAACTTATATTAGGTACATGGGTCACATTCAACGTATTCATATTAACCGTATGTGTTCTCATGTTACCTATATAGTAATGTTAATAGTTAAATCTGTAAATTTTATAGTAGAAACGGTAAGTTGTTCTCTGATGTAATGCATAGTTATTGTTATTGCTGGTAAACAAATAAACTCAAACTCAAGCTTATACACAAGAAAGCTCAGGACCGACGATCGTAAGTCGACTCCAAAAGGACTAGACATTGAACTTGAAGCGCCTTGCCTAGGGGCACAATCGCTGCATCAATTGGACTCGAACCATTGAAGGACATTGATAGTCCATGGTTCCGTCCTCTGAGCCATAGCAACTCTCAAATATTGCAAGCAAATCCACATCTTACGTAGATAGTAATTCATCAAAACAGAAAAAAACTGTCGTGGGACGGTTGTATCGACTGCATGCAAGAAGTCAACAACACACTTCGTCAAAATAATGACTTTTGGCCAACATTATTTCGCCTATCAAAAGAAATCTACAAAAATCAATATGTCATAAACATACACAAAACCATATAAAAAACAAATCATGGTTATGTGAGTATTTTTATTAGCTCGAAGTTCTAGCTGCATAAGGTCGTAATTATAAGGGTATAACAACATATCTATTGATTTATTTGAAAAGGAATTGATTGTATAAAAGTGTATACATAAATTGGCACCCGAATATTAGTACAGTTTTACTGTTCCCACCACACAGGCCACGATACAGACACACGACACAGAAACTTAAAGACATACTTATCTTTATTGCTATATAACGATATTGGAGAGCTGTATATGTAAAGCGTATAGAGCAGTTTTTTAATTGATTAATGCGCTAAATAAATGTCATTTATTATCGTTATTATTAAAGGAATCTGTATTTCGATATTTTCACTGACGGAAATGACATGAACTCCAAGTTTAAGCGTAACCAAAACGGTTAATGCAATTCCAGCAATAGACTGCATAGAATCGCGGGTTGAATATACCCAAGATTATGCACCGGCTTTCTCAGTTAAAGTCAGGCAACGTGTAGTCTACCTGGGTGGTTTGTAGTGATTTTATTTTTGCAAATTTCACATTGGAAACAAAATCGAACTAAAAATTAAACTTCCTGATTATATCAATGCTTGTCTACTTAAAGCATGTTTTCATACGTTGTACTAGACATTATATACATGTGCATATATATATACATATATATGAAACGTTTTCATATCCATAATTATGCATAGATAATATATATATATATATGTTATATGCGAACGATTGATTATATTATATCTAAAATGCATAAATAAGTGAATTGAGACTTATTTTCGATCTTGTTTTTGTAGCATTATTCACAGTTTGGAATTGACTGAACAACATTTTAGGGTTATTTGTATGAAAAATAATAAAAGTATAATCCATGATCCACTGTCTCCCTGAATTCGTTTGGTATGGCATAAACTATACCAATCACTGGATGAATAATAGTAGAGTCACCAGCTAACCGTTTTAATTTAATTCTTATTACCTGAAGCAAGGTATCCTTTTTAAAAAAAAATGTTTTTATTGACTTGCCTGCCGATTTTTTCTTAATTTTTTGCACTGTCAATAGATTCGTACTGTATTGTGTTGTTTTATAAATGCCGTTGACAGATGCTATACAACGAATTTGACCACAAAAATCAGTGGCTTATAAAGCCATTAGTCATAAAACATGGGGAAATTTATTCTTCTTAAACACCATTGACAGTCATTCTTCGTTGTCATGAACGGCTAAATACACGCACATGATGTGTATATAGGCCTACCCCCAACACAGACACACAAACACATTCACACGTACACACATTACGCACATAAAACGTTTCCTTTTGTCTCATTACAGACAGTTGCCTCCCCCCCCCCCCCACACACACACATTTTTTTTCTATCTTTCTATCTTTCCCTCTTTCCATCCCAACCTATGACACACTACTAATTGCTCCAAACAGCACCATTTTCTCATACCAACTCACAACTACATAATATATGAACAGCTGAAGCGCATGTCTTACCTGAGACGTCTGTTCAACAAGAGAAGCAAAGATATCTGATCCAAGCAAAAGGTGTAAATTTAATAATATTGATTAAGAAATGATTTTTCTAGACTCGATGCAACATTCACAGACGACTCCAAAACACAGGCAAGAGTTCCATGAGGATGCAAATATATTCCGCTGCTCTTGCGCTGAACTAAAGGGATCTGGTGCATGATTTTAGACGTTGATAATATTCACTGCCAGCCAACAGCTCCCGTCTAGACCCACCGTGGAACATGACGGAGATAGGGAGGAAATAAGGAGGTTTAAAAACACACGAGAGAGAGAGGAGTTTTTATGTCTGATTTGAGATTGTGCGCGCGGTCATTGAACCCGCCTAATTAAAACAGGTTTGATGGTATTAGGTCGTCTGCGGGACCGGCGTGCATGTTGTGAGTATGGCGCCACAGGCTGTCTGTTGTAGAAACGCGCTACGCCAACGTTTCCCAGCCCTCCCAATCAAATTACGTCGCGTTGGCGAGCGCGATGCAGCGGCAGCACCCCCATCGATCGACCGACTCGGGGCTGCCTGCCTTCCCCCTGCGCCCTCCAAAAGATGGCTGAAGATACAGCAGCTTAAAGTTCTCTCAGATTTCATAGCTACTTTTCTCCCTCTCTCTCCCTTTCTCTCATTTTTCCTCTCTTGTTCGGTGCGTGCTGAAATATACTTGGTATCATTAATCCCCTTCCTAAACAAGGCAATACATTCATTACACAGTTCAAATATGGCTCTTTTCTCCCTATCAAAAATCAAGCTTTCAGCGTACGGTGGTCAAAAAGGTAGTGAGTCAAAAAAAATATGTATCGCTTCCTCAGATGAGGAGTCTTTTGGGTGAAGAGAAAAAAAAAAGCAACCTCAACTTTGATGACTTTTCTCAGCACACAAAATGTGGACATGAAAAATCTCTTGAAATATTGTTCTGGTACTCATAAAGTGGAAATAAGTTATAATGTCTATAGCCTGAAACAAAAAGCATGTTTGTCACTGCCATCATAAGTTTTTCTGTGTGAATTCATATTGAGAAATGAATACAGACTTTGCTGCTGTTGCACTGGCGTCATAATCACGTGTTCATAAACACACCTGCCACTGACCTGAGAAGATTATAACAAATTCGGGAAGCTATTGTTATGATCACTTCGCAGGCAACATGCTGGACACATTTTCGAAGGGAACGTGCATTTACAAAATAATATAACAGCTGGTCTATTCATTTTTTTTTTAAATCAGTACCTAGAAGGTTTCTCCCCATGCCAAAATTTATCGGGAGGCTTGTCCGACTTGAATACAAGCCTTTCTGCATGTGACAATAACAGGGTAATCGTATAGCATTCACGAAGACGGATTGCTTCCGGTGTCTATATAACTGCATTTGAGTCTTCACACCGTTTACGGCATAGGCAGATTGGAATGTGGAATGAGTGAGCTGTATATAAAACTATGTCAAGATGGCGCTGGTTTCGACGAACTGTCTAAAAACATGTCGCGCGGTTGTACGCGTTGTATCGATCATACTCTCCATAAAGAAATATTTTCACCATAAGTCTGTAAACCCCCCCCCCCCCCCCCGCGTGATAGCTAAACATCAATTTGAATGCTCTTTAATTTATTGGCAAAAGCAAGTGAAGTAATTACCACGTCACAAATAGAAGCACAGAACCGCACGCATTGATTGGAGAGGAGGTGCACATTGGCGAATCACGCACACTAGTAATGTTGTCACTTGCACGGACATTTCTTATTTTGACAGGTGAGATAATCGCTGTCAGACTGCCGGAGTGAAATTTCAGACAGAGAATTTGTGCATATTGAAATGTCTTGCTTTTACTATCTATGACCATTTCATCCTCAGTTTCTTAGATTTTTTTTTAAGAACAATATCAAAAAGCCTATATTAAGCTCCTAAAAACAACAACCTTCTCCGCAGTCATCATGACTTCAACAGCACGAAGAGCCCAGGCCATCTTGCCACTTTATATTTTCTTGCACTTACATCAAATTCAACCTTACCTTAATTATTTGCTTAATTAACTACTTAGACATTGAAGACATGAACAGTATTATTGTCTAATAGTTCGACGCAGTGTACACGTCATTTATATACACCATTACATTTCAACTTAGATTTCTTAGTCGTGAGCATCATGTCCCGTAACTGGCCACATATTTATTGTGAATTGATGCTAAGATTAACTAAAATGGTTCAAAAGTGATTCTTTAATTGATAAATCGACAACAATTTACATAACAAAAAGCCTCTTACATTCCCACTGTTCCACCTTCAACTTTCACATTTGCCTATAACTTCACATCTAACCCCGACGGAAGAGTATTTGCCTTTAACATAACGTAAGATATCGGGAATATGATATAACTGAAAAGATTTTAGTGGATAGAAAAAAAAAATCATAATTCCTAAACGCTGGTGGGTGGGCGAAAAAAAAAAGTTTGACATTACGGATGATTCCCAACGTTCTTTCCGTAACACGTGTCCGTAATATGGGAAGCGTTGTCGAGAATAAGCGATCACCGCAATGAAAAATGGCCAACTACAGTATACTTTCGAGGCCCTGCAAATGAATAACTTAGGGACTTAGCAGTACACTGTAAAAACATCGGTGTTAGATTTAACACCACGGGTGTTAAATCTAATACCGATCAAACTTCAATAAAGGACCACACCCACAGGTGTTAAAAATGCACTGTGATGGTGTTGAAAAGTGTTCACCTGACACTTCGTGGTGTTAATTTGACACTGTACCTGGTGTTATTTTGACACTGTACTGGTGTTAATTCAAAAATGACACCACATGGTGTTGATTTGATATTTGTTGGTGTTAATATCAATGGTTTAACACCCGTCCAGCTTCAATAAGAGACCACACCAGCTGGTGTTACTTTGGTGTAAATTTATTTTCACCTTTTTTCAAAAATCTAGTATTTTAATGTAAAATTCTTGATCGTCTTGTTTAAATTAAAAATCAACAAGAAGTGCAGTTACTAAGAAACTCTTCAAAAAACAGCTTAAAATTTGGAAATGACACCCGGAGGTGTTAATTTAACACCATAAATGAGCACCGAAAATTTAACACCAGCTCGGTGTTCACTATTTAACACCGGACTTTTTGCAGTGTAGAAAACCAACCGACTAATCTTACGTTTTTCTTCACTGAGGATTCGTAAATATCGTTCTTTCGTGCCTCCGTTGGTTCACACGTTCAGGCATGTAGGCCTACAAGGGGGAAATCTATACATCACAGCCAACAATACACGTAGTTCCCCAATATTCTTTTCCGTGAAAACCTTCAATGTGGTTAATGAGATCATCATTTCCTATAAGGGATTGACGTAATGCAGAGTTACAAGAATAGGCCGACTGTTTACAGGGGAAAGTGCAACTTGCACAGAGTAAGGAGGAACCCCCCCCCCCTCACAAACATGACAAAAGAGAATTCGCAAATATGATAACAAAATAAACTTTGATTCTTTTTTTCGACTTAATACAGTCATGACAGGTTTTTTTTTTTTACTTTTTGGATAATGACTTAGCAAGGTATAAAAGTGATGTTATATTACAGCCGTCTCTGTTAAAGATGGAGATCTCGGTTGCTCCTATGATACAAAGTTACAGCTCTGATATACTTTATATAGAAGATAAATTCGCTATTAACATAGCAATCTCTTTCAAACAAATGTGTCCATATCACCAGCTATATGTCCATTTTTCTTACCACATGTCCCACTGGCATTCGGCTTCACGATTGTAAGAATTATCTTTTGTCGACTGAAAGTTACACTAAAAATGGGCGTAAATTTCTGTACGATTACGTAACTCAAATGGAAATATATTCCTTGACAGCTACTTTATATATTGAAATTGCAAACATGGAAAAATGTTTCTGGCATCCATGGGTCCAATTTTTTTTTCCTATACACGTGGCACTGAACTCGACATCTCGATTACGAATCATCTTTTTTTCACATGATAATTATATGAAAAATGGGCGTAAATTGATATTTCTGTACGACAATGTAACAAAGATGCAAAAATATGCCTAGCAACTGGAAAATTGGAATATTGGAATTGCACATATGGGAAAACTTTATGATGGATGATTATTTTTAGTTCTGTGAATTCCGGAGCTTTTGCTCTTATCTTTAGTTCTGTGATTCCGGAGCCTATTGCTCCTTAAAAAAAAGAAGAAGAGGAGGAGGAGGAGAAGGAAGAAGAAGAAGAAGAAGAAGAAGAAGAAGAAGAAGAAGAAGAAGAAGAAGAAGAAGAAAAGCACGGTTCACTGCAAGGTCGTACCTTCAACCCTTCTTACTTTCCTACCATCCTCTGAGCAGCTCTCTTCCTATGTAAATGATCACTCTTCTTCATAAGGGCCTTTGCATTGAACTAGTGGCTATCACCCTTTTTTTTCCTCTTCCTAAAATCCTACAGCATTTTTTTTTTTTCTGAAGACGGCATTTTGAGCAAACAGACAGCTCACTCCCTCTTCAGTGTGGTAATCTGTCGCACACTTAATCGGAGTGTTAAAATGTCCGCTCTACACTCTGTTTATTGCCTTTCATCGCTTTCTCTCTATCTCTCATACACGTCATATCATGTATGTCATGATCTGCTCATTTCGCATACCTCCTCTAGCACCTTCCCACTCATCTAGAGAGAGAGAGGAGGAGATCGGTTGCTGGAGGAACGAAACGAGATGGATAGATTCGCAGATGGGCTCTCCGTTTACTTTCATCCTCCACGCCATCGCGCGTTTTTCCCCCTCCTCCCATCTTTTCCTCCGGGCTGCCCTTAACTCGTCTCCGGGCGAGAGTCGTCGTCAAACATGGAGATTTATGGCGGCGATTGGCAGCCCGCGTGGCATCTCGAACAACACACACGACGGAGCGGAAAATTGAACTACTTGAAACTGTCGCCACACCGGTATCGTCCTCCCGTGCGCGCTGTTCCAACTCAACAAGTGTATAATCACATATGCCCATCACTTGAGAGCACACGGCCAATGCCACGTTGGAGAGAGAGAAACAGGGAGACGGAGCGGGAGAGAGAGATAGGGGAAAAGGAAAAGGGCCACGCTTAATGTGTCACTGCACTATTGTAGGTGCGGTGCCACTGCTTGCCATCGTCGTGTCTATGTACATAGCCCATGATAATTGGGCCATTACACTCGTATATCTGATTTCGATTCGATTATTCAAATGCGGGAGAAAATAAATACAATTATGAAGACAAGAGTGACGGCAAAGTAAACACGGGCCCTACGAAGCAGCAACTATCGTCAGGGCGAGATGGAGGGGAAAAGGGGAGAAAGGAAAAACAAGGAGTTAAAACTGGTCTAGGGATTTGCGATTGGACACGTCACTGTGCATTGGGCAGACGGAAAACTAGTGGACGAGCGATCGGAGAGAAACATGCACGCCACTACCTTCTCGGGCGCATTATACTGGTTAAACAAGTGCCATCGGACGCAGACGCGCACGCAATCCAATTACCCGTGACCGAACAATAACGCTGTCTACGAGACGAACCTGAAAGTTGTTTTCACAGCTTTCAGAACGACTTAACTGAATTCAAGCCATGCGATCGTACAATAATCGATGGCACTAGACGGGCAGGGAGGGTAATAATAGATGTAGGCAGGCAGTCCTTTTTAATGCCAGGTCAGGGTTCGGCGTAAGCAAACTCTTATTGTGTGTCGCATACGCTCCTGAATGTTTCACATCAAAAAGAAACACACAGACACACACATGTGGGCAATAGAAGATACATTATTTGGCTTTAAATGATGTCTAATGTACATGAAAAAAAAATTGGCAGGAAAAGCTACTTGCAAGCGGTGGAAACGACGTTGTTTTCGCCGTGGAAAGCCGTCACAATACAATCGAACGTCAAAAGAAACCCACCGAGAAAGCAACCCGACAGAATGAGATGGTGTAAAGGGCCCATCCAGGCGTGAAGTCACCAATGTAAGGAGTTTGGTTTTGGGAGAAAGAGGCAGGGAAAATCTTATTTGGGGCTGGTTTTTGAAAAGATCTCAAAGAACAGACAGGCCCATAATGGCTTGACCAAAAAAAAAAAGGAAGAAGAAGTAATGTTCAACTTAACGATTCAAATTTGCCGGCACTAAGCAGTGAAGATTAACCACCTCAGACATCAGCCGGATGTTGCCGAAACTAACCGAAATTCGATCCCTGTTTTTCAGCAAGAAACTCTTGCAAGGTCTTTCTGTTTCAACGCAATTTCATGAGAAAATGAGAGTTGACATCAAGAAATTGTGTTTTATTATAAATACAATATGGTAAGTGTGTGCACATGGCACGCCTCACTAAAGTAAAATGTGTTGTGATACCAATCCCTTGGTCGTAGGAACGTGTCGTAGGAATAGTACGTGTCAGACATTATCGTTGACATCGTCCAGTTTGGAAGAGTGTCGTCCGATCTCCAAACCAAAATCTGCAAGTAAATCTTGCAATTAAAGAGTATCAGTATATCGCATCATGATTCGAGCAACAAGTAGCTTTCGCATTCTTTACTGTATGTCATGATTCCATGTGGATGTTTGTTTGTTTTTTACCTGAATGTATTTCACTTAGTGGGTGATTTTAAGTGCACTGTCAGGGAGCTAAAAGAAATTAAAATCTACAAGAAGAAAACAATCGCAGAGAGCATAGCCACGTCAGTTAAATCGTTACAGGACATAGTGTCTACACGCTAGGTTTATGAGAGTAGAAATCATTTAGAAGCATAAATTAAAGATGCCTACAACATTTAAGTGGAATAAGCTCTGTGGAGACTATCAGTGTTTAGATATCTTTTGCCAGAATGAAACTGAGAATTTCCATCCTCTAATACAAATCTCAATATGTTTTGATTTGACTTGTATATTAGGGACATCAGCAGCATTCAAAGAAGAAGAAGAGGAGGGAGGGGGGGGGGGGGGGGAAAGAGAATTTACAAAAGAATCCTTGAAAGTGCCGTCCAGCGCTGACTCTCTTCAGTTCTAACAAGATGGCGATTTCAGCGCGTCACCTGACAGTTAACTGAGAGTGTCAAACCGGGTGTCTCGCGCGGTGGGACCATTCGCGATGTCAGCACCAAACCACACCATTGATCACACGTCCGGCTTGGAAACCAAAAATGTCAATTAATCTACTTATTTTGGTTGATGCTCCCCGCTCGATCCGGTTTTCTCTTCTTCTTCTTTTTACCGAGGGGAAACAGAAACTTCAAGAAGAAGAAATGCTGGGCTTTGACACCCCCAGGTCTTTCTTGGCTTTCCGATTCCGTAATGAAGTTGGACGGGCATAATGTGGTTAACCAGGGAGACACCTGGGAGACAGAGAGGTATTACCAGCGCATCTTGGTAATGCGCGTTGAGTCCTCCAGTTACCATGGTTACATCCAAAAATGGAAGACTGTATAAATCTTTTTCTTTTTTCGTGCCTTCATCTCCCGAATCATTGAGATAAACCTCAAATGATATTACAAGCGTCATGGCGACTTAGCGAGGACAGTATTAAAATAGACTGGAAATATTCACATATACCATATACCATATACGGTTGGAGTTATAAGGTGGGGATCGTCACGTGACTGCGTCACTAACCAATGAGAGGGCGTTATTAGTTGATAGTCCATGATATCCGATCAGAGAGATCACAATTTATTTTTACCTACAATGTTACTTCCGCATGCTTGATTCACTACCTGAATCACCTTCCAATAAACTTAGGATCCTACAATGATAATATGCCTTTCTGGTAGCGACACAACATTGTGCTTAAGTGATGCGAGTTGTCCATTGTCGCCTTTATATACACGATGAACTCTGACAGTTTTCATTATCATTTCATTTAACTTAATAGAAATTAATAATTCACGTGTTGTAGCTCCCGAGACTTGTCGACGACTACATCATTTTTGTCCCTTTACTGACTGCTTTTGATTAAATCATCACTTTTAAGTGTGTGGAGCAGAGTAATTGTTGAATGTTGTATATGGTACCAACTTGCCCACACATAACAGATAACAGTGAATCTGGGAATTTCGTACATTAAAAAAAAAGGCCGTAAAAGCTTGACCTCGAGAATGACAAAAAAAAAAAAAAAAGAGGAACGACTAAACACCAAAAGCACGGCAAACTGAAAAGACTGTTTTAACAGCAGATTTGAAACAGGCTTGGGACAAAAAAGAGTGAAATGAAGGCAGTGGATGTACCGAAATCACTGGGCACTCCAAGACTTAAGCTCTCATTTCATAAGAATCGCAAAACAAGGTTCCTACTACTAATAAAGCATGGGCAACGAATATTGCTTCCATTGCTGTGGTGTATTTCTTAAAAATGAAAAATCCCCATAACTGGTACTTTTTAGACATAACTCGAACTTATTTTTATCACTCGAACTGATGCACAAAGTTGTGCAAATCTGTGTAGCTCCATCTGTCGATCAGTCTCTGAATGTTCGGGTACTATACATCTTTCAATCTTTCTGTTCTACCTCTCTTAAACTCTTCTTCTTTGATTTCTCCTATCTTCAAGCTTTTTTGGAGGCAGAGAAAAAAAAAGAGAGGAAAAGAAAAGAGACCCGGAGGCTCTTGCAACTTCGAATAGCAACAGCGCAGCGATATACACTGCAGCCTCAAACCACGTCCTGACCAACAGGCTTCAGCTGTCTCATGCCCGCCTGCTCCGCCCGCAGGCCCCGCCACGTCGCATCGCTGAATCGCACGAAGGTTATCGAGGCAAGTTGAATGACCGCGCAGCTAAATCAAGCGCTTAGAGAAAATGCTGCACTTAACACCACGTGGTGGGCGCCCCAAAAGTACAGCTCTCGGTTCACACATTTCTAGCTTGGGTTGAGTTCTGCGTGACTGCGTGAAAGAAAGTTCTTTCAGCGGATAACAGACAAACAAAATACACAAATCCGCACGTTCCTTTGTCGCGAGTCCATTCTTCTTTCTTCTGTAATTTCGAAGGCACTTTTGACTGGCATTGTTCCGAGACGTGTTAGCGTGTAGTGGTCCCACATGCAGAAAACTGGCTTTCATTTTGAACGGCGTGGTGCAGACAAAGCATGCGCAAGGCGTATGCTTAGATGAAAGCGGTGTCAAATTGCGCACTAGAGTTATTGACGTCCACTTTACCGGTGCAGTCTCCATACACCCCCTCCCCCCCCCCCCCCCCCCCCTCCTTACTCTCACACAGGCACACACCTTCTTACCCTATAAATGTGGCTATACATTAAACAAAGGAGGCATTTTCGCGATTCAAAAATGTAAAAGGTAAGAACATTTCCACTGCGTACATCATGACGCATCGCATATTGATTCCCCATTCCACTCATTCACAGGAGTTGGACATAATATTATTGTAAGCCGCGCAACTTTCTTGAGTACGTCGCTTAATATTGTAGCAGCGGATAATCCAGTATCGCAATTATGCTACCCGTAGAATGTAGAATATATAAAATAAGCCATGCGAATATACGACGCAAACAAAGTAATACATAATATTGGGCCCAAATACATTAAGTTAAAAAAAAAAAATGTCTTTACAAATTTGCGGATATGAGTATATATATATATATATATATATATATATATATACATATATACATATATATAGGCAATTCGCATGTAGAATATCCATGTTGCCAACACGTGGACTACCTTATACATATATATATATATATATATATATCAAATAGACAAATTATTTCTCATTTGCAGCTGTCAAAAATCATAATATACGAAGTGTCTTTTCTCTTGAGGGGGAGAAATGTATATATATATATATATATATATATATATATATATATATATATAGCCTTAAAATAAACTGTAATCCCTGGACTCGGGAGTTATACCTGTGTGAAGGACGATAATGTATGTGAGATAATATTTAGGGAGCATTATACGAAACTGCATTCCTGCCAAATTGCACTCTTTATTTATCAACTATTGCCCGACCGGAATCCATGTTGCCCATCCCTTCCCGTATTCTCTATTTTGTGCGAATTAACTGAAAGTAAAATCACTACTCTGAAACTTGGAGTAGACGCCGAGGTTCCAACTTTCATATTCGCCCCTACATTAAAACAAAAACAAAAACAAAAACGGGCAGCGTTTCGCAAACCTGGACGGCAAGTTGACCTTTTTCTCAATTCAAATTATTTCCATTTTTTGACATTAGATAGCGGAACTGACTACAATCTGAGAAGATACTAGTATAGCTTTTTCTATGTGTCTATGTGTGTGTGTGTGTGTGTGTGTGCGTGTGTGTGCGTGTACTTGTGTGTGTGTGGTTTTTTTTACTTTCGTTTTCATAAAGTCGAACACATGTCTGTGTGAATTTCGTTGTAAGATGATTACATTATACGATTTGAATGAAATCTTAATAAGATTATTACGGGGAAAAGTGTGTGAGTATGCTTGTATGTGTGTGTCTATGTGTGTGTCTGTGTCTGTGTGTGTGTGCGTATGTGTAAGTGTATGCGTGTGTGCGGCATGAGAGCTGTATAATTACAATGCTCACATGTGCCGTCAAAGAGTTGTAACAATAAGTCTAACTCATTTGCTTTACAAAATCACGCCTGTTTGGTACATGGAAGAACCTTTTGTTCATACGTAATAAGACGATATAATGACAACATAATTTTCTTGAGAATTCAGCTGCGTTGCAAAACAAGACATTAAATATTTTAATTTACTTTAAAAACCTTGCTACAATATGAAATGTTTATTTTGTGTTTCACGTCTATACGAGCAGTTCTTATACACCGCATTTCATATTGATACCTGTGCGAAGAACAAGTCATGAAAATAGACCGTAAACACTAATTGACCGCGCCAAAACCGAAATCGTTGTTCACACCGCAGATAATGATGAGTATATAATAATCTACACGTAGTACTCTTGTCTATCCCGTTTCCCTTGTTATGCGGGAGGATATTACACGCCATGGTAACGTTTTCAAAATCATATACACAAACCAGAATAACATTTTGTGGGCCTTATTAATAATTTCCTCTTTTGTGGTGGCGAATACTCAAAGAACGCACTCACACACACACAAAAAAAAAGTGTGTAGGATTAACCGTTAAGAGTTGAATCATTTTCTTTCTGGAGACCAACCTAGACAGACTGTACGACCCCTTCCGATTTTGATATTTGCCGACCTCAAGTTGACTCATATTATGCTTCATGCAAGTGCTGTCAACGGGCAGCGCTAATCAGCACATAACATATTGGGCCTCGATCGCCTGGTGGATCTTGCTGCTATCGCATCCTACAAAGGAGACGGGGCGACGTTGATATACGGCTATAGCCCTGAGTCATAGAATTCGCAGACGAGACAAAACCAGAATACGTAGACACAATTTGATAACGAAATACCGGAAATGTAGCTTGCACGCTTCGCTTTGGCTTTGGGTTTTTTCTTCATCTTCTTCAGACGAGTTGGAACAAGTTTGCGGCGAGCGAGAAATGGCGTGATTTTACAAAGGAAGTTTGGCGATTTGACACACACACACACACACACACACACACACACACACACACACACACACACACACACACACACGCACACAAAAAGATGCATTTTCACTTTTGGTAATGGTTCGTGCCTAAAGCACGTGACTAGTGGTTAGCTGGCCACTCATCAACCAACCAGGAAAGTGTGTGCTAATGACAAATACTGTTAAAAAATAAAAAAATTGAAAGGTGTAGAGATGGGGGGGGGGGGCGGCGGTGTGGAGCCGGGAAATAAGTATATAGACAAACAGATAAATATAGCTAAGGAAATAGACTGGGGGGGGGGGGGGGACTGACTGACAAATCGGCAGAAGAGATATTAAAACGTTTGGCCAGAAAACTCTTTGTCCATGACTTTATGATTCCCATTACGGTTTGATCATCAGGGGAAACACAAAATGCAATCAAAAGGAATGATATAAGCCAATACATCATACCAAATGGCCTATGTTGGTTTTTAAGCGCACTAATTCTTGATGATATGAGTCTCTTCTACAATCTGTTTTTATTTTCGTTTCTTATCATCCCCCTCCCCCCCCCAAAAAAAAAAAAAAAAAAAAAAAAAAAAATCGATATGTTATGCCGGACCATTACCTACAACGAATTGTAAAAAAAAAATAAAACTGAACAAAAAAAGAACCGCTGTAGTGTTCTGCTACTTTATTACAGGTTATGTTAAATCTGCTATTGACCAGCAGAGTGGTTCCTTTGACAGTTTGTTCATATTTTCGTTTGATGTTTCTTTGTTTGTTCGTTTGTTTTTCGTTTATCACTAGATCGCAGTCTCACTTTAAAGGGTTAGGTTGTTAGGGTGATTACGGTTTCAATATACAGAACATTAGGCCTACAAGAGCAGCAAAGTTAAAGGGCAATAACGAAAAATGGAGAAACTGATATGTCCCTTGGGACAAAAGAAAGTGAAAAATGATTACTTTTTTTCTTTTTCTTTCATTCATTTCGATAGCTATTTGCTTCGTCTGTTCTTAAAAAAACCGAACAAATAAACAATTTACGTGTCCTCTGATTCATAATTTTTCTTCACGAACCAGTCAGTGACAACTGTGAAAGTTAGTATATGATAATTATGTTTAAAAAAAAAAACACTGCAAAATTCTCTTCTTTACCATGACACTGCATCGCCACTACTCAGTAGTATGTTGATATGCAACTGACATCAATTTGCTAGTAAAAAACAAACAAAACAAACAAAAACGGAGATATTATTCCCTCATTCCTTTGTTTGCCGGTCGTCATCTTATACCGTCGCGCATGATTTCCTGTTTAGGATTAAGCGACATTGCACGTTTCGCGATGAGTAGTCAGAATTAAGACCACTGTTAAACAACGTTACATCATTGAACATTCTGAGTTGAGTTACGAAGATTCTGCTAGGATCGAAAGCTCAGAACCCTTTTGACTCCATTTGCGTGGTATTTATCACATGCATGCTATCACTATATCTAAAATTACCTTTAAGGGCGAAGGCGCAAATACGACAGAGAATAACAGTAAATTGTTTCAAAAAAATGCCTCTGTGACATTTATCTATGCATATTTCGACAGTCAGTCAGTATTTGTCAGTATGGGTAATTTTGAAAAACTTTAAAACGCTTTAGTGTTTCTTTATACATTAGTTAGACCAGTATGGCCTAGACGGCGCCGTCAATTAAGCCAATGAATATACAAGGTTTTCACTCGTAATATTCGCCTGATATGACGGGGTAGCTAGGTGGTTGACAGTAACGAGCTTTGTTGGTTATTACGATTAGAATCAAAACATTATGATAATCATAGTTTGACACCATTATATCATTCACATCATTTACCATAATTACCCCTCAATTTCAATATTGACACTGATCTCAAAGTTACGACAACACCTCCACTGCACATCACCCTCACGCATAAATTATCTGAAAATGTTTTGATCCTTCATATCCTTCTATAATCCTGAATGCTTGAATAATCCCCGACGAGGTCAAGAAAATTATGTCGTACAAATGGCACTAAGCAGAAATCTGGATAACTTGCCAAAGACCGTAGCCGACTTTAGACTTGAAACAGTTTTATTTTCCGTACATAGAAAGCATACTGTTCTAATAATTTGACTGTCAAACTTTTGCTTGTGAAAATAATATCCTCCTCACTTGAACATTATATCCTTCTTTGGCATTGTGGAAAGGAATACAATCTCGATACATTTTGTTTATGATTATTCAGTATAGCTGCTTTAAATGATATAGTGAGAGGACTCCATGTTTATACCATGATTTCCGGATTTGCGATAATGTCACGATTTTCTTGTCATCAAGAAGATGAAACCGACAACCGCCACTTATAGTTTCGCTTGCTACCCATGTGCTAAGTAGCACATACTTGCCTCACCCCTGTCGGGGGGGGGGGGGGGGGGTAGCCCTTTCTGTGCCAGGGACCTTGGAGAGTGTGTACAACGTTATGTTTTCTGCGCCGATTGCCACTCCGGATATACACACACAGAGGGTAAATAGAAAATGACGATGCGTATATTATAGGGGAAGCAAACCTGCTCGTTGCTTCAGTTGCTTTCAGTTGATATCCATTTGCATAATTATAACATCACGCATGCCGACACCTCAATCATGATCTTGTCATAAGCTAGTGCTAACTTTCTCTTCATTACCGATCTGAAATAAAGCTATACTATGTTTGTGGATTGGACGAATTAGGAATCATGCGTCTGTTATGCAAGGAATGTGAAATATGTATAATGATATGCCGTTTTTGTCTTTGAAATATGGAGCCTGGCATATAGGTAGAATCGCAAAAGTATATAGTAAGAGCGTTGTGGCATTTAAAGTGGTGAGTCGATTTATCAACATGTTTTGTTCGCTACTACATAGTTCCACCTATTATCACTGTTATCTTCAAAACGTCATTTAACGCCGAAAACAAGACGTCGAAAAAATATCGTGTCCTATGTGCACAAAGAAATACCACCAGCGTGACTCACAAGACACAGGGTACAAAGACACCACTGTTTTCCTACCTGGAAATCTCAAAGTAAAGCATTGTTCAACGAGAAGGAGGGGGGGGGTGTGAGTAGGGTGGGAAAGAGAAAGAGAAATACCGAAAAGAGACCACATCTGAAGAGAAGCAAGAAACCACAAGGAGACAAAAAACTGGAGCGCGCGGTTTCCGAGGAATTCAACGACGAGCGACTTCAATGTAGTCCTCCATTTAGACCGTCGATCAGATAGCAGACGACATTTTTTCAGTGCGTCGAGACGGTGAATCCATCAAAGATAACAGACGAGAACTTGGTTCGATTACCTAGGTCAACAGAATGCTATGCAGATTATATTTGACAGACGAATGAGATGATCTATAAATAAGTTTACCGAAGGGCGGGTTATTGAAAGGTCAATAACAAGTAAGACGTGCCTTTTGGCGCCATTATCACCACTTTGAAGAACATGAGAAATACGTCTACCTCCTATAACACTGATGACACTAAAATGGTGCTATATATACCTTCGATCTATAGACAAAACGAAAACTGTCACAGGTAGTAACTCTATTTGCTTTACGATCCCAACACAGCGTCTCAAAATTTCGCTCAAGAATGGCTTTGCCATATCGCATCGTCAGATATCAACTCAATTATTTCACGTGCTTTGTATAAAAATGATTCCTTGAACACAAAAGGAGGATGAAGAAGTATCTAGGAGGATAAAACGACAAGTCTCAAGAAAAATACACACGATCCCATTGTCCTAATAGATTAAATGTGGCTAGAATAATACTACCACATCGATTGTCATCCTAGATTGTGTGTGGGGAGCCGCTGTTTGGTATAAAAAACAAGAGCTAGATAGCGCATCTTTGATCAATGATAAATGCAGGTGGAGAATATAGGCCCTATATCATTATATGCTTCTCCATTTAGAGAGTAAACTCGTTTGATCTACGAAAGAGAAACAGGCAACTATTGATTGAGCCCCCCTCCCCCCCCCCCCCCCCCAGTATCCCCTGCATATGTCTGGAAATGGGAATTCACGAGGTCACATAAGCACAGTTTAGCTTATCCTTCTATGGTATATGGTTAACTGTGTAACTATAGCGATAAGTTTTACAACCGACCCATCCTAAATACATTGTACATCTTCATACAGTATGTTTCCGTGTACCCAGTGTACGGATGCCATCTTTTTCTACTACTGTGCTATTGGTGAAAATAGAATGGTGACAACTAATTATAAACAGTGAAGCGTAATTGTGTGACACTTCGTGTATTTTAGATCGTTCAACACGACGGAAAAGCAGAACTGTTGTCATGGTTGTCTGTACATTATACTGAAGTGACTCGTGAATGAAGTGGAGGCCGAACAAGCCAACCTTGGCCTATTTCATTACTCATCTAACATTTGCATTCACCAGAAAAAAAATACATTCGTGATCATAGGACGGGTGTATATGCTTTTTATAAGGGTATCCAAGTCATACCAAATCTGACAAAACATAATTTATAATGGACAGACGGTTCCATAAGAGCGTGATCAAAGGTGATCGTGTAGATTGGCACAACAATGAAAATTTGATTAAAATCTGATGAAAAATTAAGAAAGCTGTGAAATTGTCAAGTTTCGCTAATTCTCACGAAACAGTTCTTGAACAGTCAATATGAATATACAAATGGCAAATTGATGATGCCACCGCCTCACAACTTGCCATACAGCTTATATATAAAATTTAAAAATTCTAAATATTTTTAAATTTCAAACTCAAGTAAGCCCCAGTCTCAAATCCTCACATATCTTACTGACCACTACTCAGAAAGATATTCAACGAGGAATAATATTATGTTTTACACTTTTATAGCAGAAAAGTTTAAGTTCAGTCATTTTTTGGTACACGATCAATTGGAAATTGTGAGGTGACATCATCAGCTCACTCATTTACATATTCATATCAACCGTTCAAGAACCGTCTTGCAAAGATATAGCGAATCTTTGAAATTTCATAACTTCCTCATTTTCAATTTTCAGTTTTTCCAATTTAGACGAAACTGTCACAGTTGCGCTATGTGTTATATTTTACTCTTTCTTTTCAGACTATAACATTTAAAGGGGATGGCTAGTAACTGATCAGTGGGAATCAGTGGGAACGTTGGGGGATGATTTTTCCAGTCCTTGTGGGATTCATTTAAGAGTACATTATATACATATTGTTGTGTAAAAAGTATTTGCTTCAGAACGGTTTCATATTCAAGTAATGTGCAGTTTAATGCCCCGTCACTGTACAGGCATGCTAACCTGGAAACATTAAACTGCACATTACTTGAATATGAGACCATTCTGAAGCAAATTCAAGTAATGTGCAGTTTAATGCCCCGTCACTGTACAGGCATGCTTACCTGGAAACATTAAACTGCACACTACTTGAATATGAGACCATTCTGAAGCAAATAATTTTCACACAACAATAGATATACAATGTATAACGTACTCTTAAATGAATCTCACAAGGATTGGAACAATCATCCCCCAGCATTCCAGATGATTCCCACTGATCAGTTACTAGCCATCCCCCTTTAACTGGTTCGGAATTCCCCTAGAACAGTTCTTTCTGTTTCTCGGAACATGTGATGCGGTATGCTCACTTCACTCTCACTTCATATTCGTCTTTACTCTCCTATTTCACCAATATACTATCATTACATTAATAGCACATTATTTTTTACTCGTCCTTTCTATCAGAGGTACGCCAAGAAATGCTGTAATTTCGATATTACGCGTTATAAGTCTTATAATACCTTTTTGTAAAACCGGGTCCACTACAATAACCTCAGTATCTATGCATGTATGTATGTATGTATAATAACAATTATACAGATATTTATAACGCGCAACATATCCATGCAAAGGTGCTCAAGGCTCCCAAAAAATAATGTTTATAACCAAATACATGATCAGACGGTATATAACATATACGTTTCAGTAACGGCTGCAACATATTCCTCCTCAAAGAAAAGTAGACCAAATGTGCATTTTTAGTTTTATAAAGTAATATATCAATAAAGTAATATATAGATGTTGTACATAATTGAAAGTTTAGAATAAGATATTATATATATATATATATATATATATATATATATATATATATATATATAATATTTTATTCTAAACTTTCAATTATGTACAACATCTATATATTACTTTATTGATGAAGCTTTTACCTCAGAAAGAAAACAATAACAGAAGCCATTCCAAGTCACATGAACCTCGCAGCAATTTCAATTTTTGTCGTGTTTGAATTGATACACGGGAAACTTTGGGTAGATGATATTGCTTTTTAACAGTTTCATCCAAGGAAATGTCCAGAATAATAGTATTCTGTTTGTGCTAATCTTTGATTGACAACCTTTCATTCTTACAAATATCAACAACACAAAGAATTTCCGCCAAGCCCTATCATTCCTGACGACGTGTAGTCCACAGATTTCTCTCCCCACGTTATGACATACGCTGACACGATACTTTCGGTTGGACAGTCTGTCGAGAAAAAACCCCCCACCATTTTATTTGAATGGATCATAATGAAACATAATTTATGTCTAAACCAAAGGACTGGCATTAAAGGCAGAGAAGTTTCATACACTTAATGACAGTGGACAATGAAGGCTAAATATTGCACAGATAGTGATATGGTTTCCTGGAGGTAGTTCCCACCTCGAATTATCTATTGTATATATGTATGTATATATATATATATATATATATATATAAAATTATACTTCGGATACGAGAGATATTCGTTAATATAGGATTATAGATGTTGAAGTTGTGTTATCAATTCATACTGTGTGTGTGGGTGGGGTGCGCGTGTGTATTGTGTGCATACATTAAATATGAATGTGTTGTCATGTGAAATTTATACAAATCAAATAAAGGGTATTGAAAAACAAAGAAAAAAGTATGTGGGTGTGCGTATGTGTAGGCTACATGTTTATTATGTGGGTTACGCCCTGTAGCTGCACGTAATGTCTCGATAATATATACAAGAGTGAAGGATAAGCTTCAGTGAACCATCAGGGATACCATCCCTATTCATCGACTAAAGTTACTACAGTCGATTCTTTCAAATATCTTGTAAATCATCCGTGACTTGCCATGAATATAAAGCATACCAGATTTGACCATAGTTTACCAGCGGAGAGCGTGGTGGGATACGCAGAGATGACTATCATTGTGTTGCGCGGTTTTGAGATAAAAGCTACGAGATATACTGTATACGCCATATATTTCGCGAGTCTAAATTTTCGCGAATCGGGACTTCCCGACAATTTCGCGAGTGGTTAATTCGCGATCGTGGAGTCCTGTACTGAACGGAGAAATATATATATGCGTACGTCACATTCATATCGGCATTAGAGTCAATATTTTCGCGTGTTTGTAATTTAACGAATAGCAGCTGACTCGCGAAATTCGCGAAAATAAAAACCTCGCAAAATATTCGGCGTATACAAATATGCTGGGTTTTGGAGTGTGCATGTGTGTGTGTGTTTGTGAATGGGTTTCGTGTTGATATTGTTGTTTACACATTAGTTCAAGCTGTTAATCTGGTGCTCCAGTCAGCACATTTTTCAGAAAAGAATTAAAGTATTTCTTAAAGCTAGTATGGCAAACACGCTGAACGTTTATTCAAATCATATTGACATTGCATAATATGTTATTCTTGCTTTTAATGGAATGATTAGCACACGGTTTTGACAAAAATGCTGGGTGCTGTGTTAGTGTTTATCCTACTGTATTTTACCGTAAACTTGTTCGCGTAACCTATGTCAACAATGCCGGGTACAAATCTTTGGTATGTACATTCATGATGTAGGCCTACTCTGTTAGTCACGGTTTAATCTACGTATGGTTTCCCGGAAAAGCCGTTGCTGTTATCTGTGTATCTAACATTGCGCCACCATTCAATAGATTAATGCTGCATATAGATTAATGCTGAAAATGCACATGGTCGTGCACTGTATAAGTGACACGTCTTCATCGCTGTCTACAGCTACAGTAAACGCCCGCCCACCGCGGCGGGCTTCTGAAGCCGACCGCTGGTATTTTATGATTCATCCCGGTGCTATGTCGCACATATCGGTCTCAAGACAGTCAAGTTTTGTTGTTGTTATGGTTTTTCTTTTTATAGCTTCCCTTCAATTTTACACGACTACCCTAGCAGGAACTCTACGTATGATATTAACCCCAAACATTTAAAAAAAAAACCAGCAGAATTGTCAAGGTTTGTTTTCGTTCATTTTATCTACTCAAAATGTTGTTGCTTCCTTTGGTTTAAATGCCGAAGACAATGATAGTATACGATAATGAATGACATCATCAATGATATTAATGATAATGACTAAATCATTCAGAATTGCTCACTTACGGGCTGAATTACTTCATGATATATTTCAAGTTGCTGAATTTGAAAATGAAATTGTTTGGAATGATTAAAATATAAAATGTAAACAGATTATTATATATCTTTCTAAATAACATGAAAAAGTGTAGTAAAGATAAATCATTCGATTGAAATGGATCATGGAAAATTATCTGATATCGTGTTCTTTCCTCTATTTCAGCATGTAAATATTAAGGCAGCTGTCCCAAGGTTTTGATTTGATAAGTTGAAATAGTAATCAGTTTGAAAAAATGTGATAATCAAATGATATAAGATGGTAGATATAAAGATTCAAATAGACAGTGATTTTTTTTTTGGCATCACAACATCAAAACGAAGCAGTTTTATACTTATTTGGTTGATTTAACAAGAATCTTTTATCCAACAGTGTTATGTTTTGGCAAGAAACATTGAACCTTTCCAGAAGAATATAATCGTGTAGTAGATTGTTTAAATTCAAATTTGGAAAATTATTTCATAATGGAGTAAAGCTATAGAATTTCAATTTTCCATTGGATTTTACCTTTCAAGGAAAATCTAGTTCGATTGAGGATCACATCAGATGTGATTTGTAACCATTGTAAAGTTGTTGAAACAGTTGTTCGTGCTTTGTTGCATTACCCACATGTAAATTGACCCTGGCAAAAAAAAAAAAAAAAATCAATCGTTTCATCAGTAATCAATTCAATGTGAATATCAAAATTGATGAGGGAATGTTATCAAGTGGTTATGATGTTGAAAATGAAGATGTGATTCTCTCGAACGTAATTTTGTTTTTCGTACAATTCACGATATATCAATATGTAGAGTGTAAATGTTGCTTACTCAAAAAAATTATGTTTTCAAATTGTTCTTATTATCAGAATTCAAAAGAAAATTGATCATTAATTTGAAATTTCTTGTAAAGGGTAACAAAATTAAAGGTAACTAAAGAACAATATAAAGAAATACAAATTTTGTGAATTGTGAAACTAAATCTATTTACTACGCAATTATGATATCAGTATGATTACGGTATTTTATTTGTTTGAACGTTGAATCACCTCAATAAAATAAATACCACTGTGAAAAAAACACCTCAATATTTCCTTTTCCCCTAAATTGAAGTTCATGAAAAAAACACATAATATTGGAAAAATAAGTGATAATATTTCTGAAATTGATTGATACTCTTGTACAATGAAACTGTTTTTCCTTAATTTGCCTCTGCCAGCGGGGGTATCGATTTCAGGTAAGATCGTTTAAGTCTTTTCCAATGGGTGGTTTATTAAGAAAACTTCTACAATGAGTTCAAATGTTTGGAAATAGAAAAGGCTTGTGATGAAGGCAAAATCGAGGGTATATTGTAAGATCAAATATTGCCTGTGTTTCTTTTAATTATGGGAGAATTGTGATATGGAGGCAAAATGGAAAGTATAATTTTGATATTACATATTGCCCCGTGTTTCTTTTAATCATAGGAGAATTGTGACGTAAGTGTTCTTTTGGAGTTCAGGTCACATGTCGGGAATATAATTTGCTGAGATGCTAATAACCTAATACGTTCTAAACTTTCATTTTGCAAAATATAAGATGAATTAATTTACTTATGCAATTTGATTGAGACTTAAAGACCGAGTATTTTAAAAGTACATAAAAATATACTGTCAAGTACTATTAGTTACAGGACAAAAAAAAAGCTGCTCATGTCTTTTTTCCCTCTCTCTCTCTCTCTCTTTACCTCTATCTATTTCTCTTCGTGTGACTGTAATACTAAATACGTATATATGAATATGTGTATATGTATATCATTTTATGCATGTATAGTAATATGTATATATAATATATACATATACATATACATATATATATGTATTAACATGTACATATACATACATATATGTATAAATCATGATAGATCCCTATTTATAAATACATAAATATTCATATTTGTGAATATATGAAATATTCATATATGTATATGATTATTGACGGCATCAATTTGGTCTTTGTTTCAATGCAGAGTCATTTTCCTTTCGATGAAATTGTTTTTGTTTGTTTGTGGGTATTTTTTTTTTGCGAATGATAAGCTATTATTGTAAAGTTCAACTGCCTTGGTGTTTGCCTGTACCCCGAGATACCTTTATAATTATCTCCGTTTCTGAATATTTGCATGTTCATCACTCTTTATGTCTCATTCCCCTCCATTTCTTTCTCTCTCAATTTCTTCCTCTCACTCAAACGGTCTCTCTCTCTCTCTTTCTTTCTTCCCTCTCCCTCATTTTCTATTTCTCCCTTTCTCCTACTCCTTAAAGCATGCAAACAAAAATCCTAAAATTTAGTGACATCATCCACTCAGTTCCATACAATCCTAAAATGAGCAGAAATCTCAGACAGCCAAACGGCTAAAGAGATAATTATGAATTATCATCTCATTATAAATCGAATAAGTTGTTTTTTTTTCCTTTGTTTTCTCGGAAGCAGATTACAGGTATTTTTTTATAATGTTTGGAAATAATTTAAACGTTATAGATATTAATACTCAAATAGAAATATACATTCTTGAGTGATTGGAACTCTTAATCTTGGGATAAAAAGTAATAGAGATACAGACCAAATACAGCAAGATCACAATCAGGAGAGGTATGTTTTATGGAGGCATAATTTATGACCTTTATTACTTACATTTCGAGATCTTGTTAAAAAAATGTCGGTACATTTCATCACTAAATCACGTACCAGGAAGACTGATATATAAGATTAATCTAGTGTTTTAAAAAAATCAGTACAAAAAAGAACAAAACAAAACGCGATTCAGCACCTTCGTTTCATACTAGCGAGTCTTTCGATCAAAAACCTCAACTTCACACAATGCGTCTTCGTGAAATACAATACAATTACTGAATTGCGACGTAATATTGGGTTACAACTGTGAATAATCTGTGCTTAATTATATATTGATAGACCTTCCGTAAGTGCATTACACTTTCTATGTGGTTGTGGGAATAAAAAAAAGAGAAGATATTAGCGACAATAGTTTCTCGATTGTCCAACAGCTTCGAACATGGGACGAAATTACGAATACATCACATTATACCAATAGAGAAACCACCACTTTTGTCGAGTGACTAATTGAGCTGTTGGAATCAATTGAAAATATAAATAAAAGGCTCTCCCATTCCTGTGGTGTACTTTTCCTAAAGTATCGCTTCCTGTGTGAATGAACAATGCACACGTCACTTCCTGTCCATTGGTTTTTATCAGAAAGAACAAGATGTCTGGCTACGTATGGCAACAAAAAAAAAAATCCCATCGAGATGTAGAAAGGTAAGAAACCATGAGACATTTCCGCGTCGAGCACATCGGCTACGAAAGAGTGCAAAATAGTGTCGAACAAGAATAAAAGAGATAACTATGATGCCAGCTTGCTACACACCTGTCGAAAGTTTTTTGCTGAACTTCGGAGAGAACGTAAAGCAAAATGTCGTCTAAAACAGCGTATCAGTTTGATGCATTGTCTGCGAACTACTTCAAACATAGATGTCTCGGTGACTTTGAGCCATTGTCCATATCATTTCAAAGCCTTAAAGAAAACAAAATTAAACAAAACAAAACAAACCACGGGAACAACGTGGTTTATATCATATCTCCATACAGAACAAGCACTACTCTATGTACAAAAACAATGCTTTTTTTACAGTACATCAGCAGGTTGAAACCGAACATACAGACTACGTATTTCTTCCAGAAGAAATAGTGCGAACGGATATACAAAAGCAATATTCACACGGCGTGTCGTCCACACAACATCACTTTCAGCATCAAACTAACATAGACCACAGACTAGCTGTGTAAAGTTGCACTTTTCCATGGAATCTTGGTCATTTTCGTCGTTGTCTTAAGCTTTTTTTTCCCATCGTAAACACCGTGCCTCCTCTAGTCCATGGGCCGATGACGAAACTGTACGCTCGCATAATTTGCGTTGCATACAGTGTGGCTCAAAAAATAAATTATGACTTTATACATACAACATATTATGAACGATGGCAAAGTTTATAAATATACATAAATACATGATAAAAATAGGCTATCCGTTCAGTTGAAATCTCCGGCATCAGGAATCATTTCGTCACATCTGCTTACACACTCAAGGAGAAACGAGAAAGTTCTCCAGTGTGAAGCACAATCATACATACATACATACATACATACAGACAGACATACAAACATACACAATAGATAACAGACGGAAGAAGAAACACAACGAACAACGGGAAAAAAAAAATCATGAACAACTACACATTTCAGAAACAACTAAATTCCAGCGCAGGGCGGCCCCAACTCTCCAAACAACAACCAGGACACCAACTGCTCCTCCTCCTCCTCCTCATCCTTCTCCTCCCCATCCTCTTCTTCCTCCTCCTCCTCCTCCTCCTCCTCCTCCTCCTCCTCCAGACGACGAAAGGCTACATCGTATATGGCACAGATCACGGTTCAAAGGCGTTGCCATAGCAACACGAGTCATAATTTCCATTTGTTTTCTATTTCGTTTGACTTTCGTTCTTTTTTTCTTTTTCTTTTTCTAGAGAGAGAGAGAGGGTGTGGCTCAAGTGCTCACCTCTGTCCCCACCGCTCGCTCGATCTCTTCCCTGTGTAACCTCTGCCTCTCTTCAAACTCTCGAAGCCTCCTATTTTGCTGCTCCATCGTGGCGCGGTATATCATGTCTTCTTCCTGTTATTCAGGAACAGGGGATAGATGGAGAGGGTGAAAAATATATAATAATAATAAACACATAACGAATAAAATTATACGACAGATGACAGTGAGCAAAAACAAAAACAAAGATGACGCAATGAGGTTATGCTATCGTATACGTAGACTTGTTATGCTGGTGGGTTTTTAAAGGTCAAAGTGTCATCGGACTGCCTGATCTGACCTTTTAATGACCGTCATATTCATTTTTTTCCCGCTAGGCGCTCTGTTCTGTGTGCATAGCACGTGGACCTATAATTTCATCTTCCTTCTTGTAAATAAAGTTATCTGCATGCCACGGAACAAACACTCGCATGGCGGCGAAAGACGCAATTCCTAATATAAAATATCCCCTCTTCAGCTGTGATAATATGGGGTAGTTTGGAACAAAGAGGAGAGCCTTCAAAACAACGTTTGCAAATAATCATGATGTCATTTCTTTTTAAAAGCTGCGTGTTAATACGGTTTATGTCAAAGAGTCTCTTCGTCTTTTTTTTTTACGAGCAAAGTCAGTGAGAATAATTACAGAATCACGATCCGTAAAAAGTTTATGACCAAACCGCATTTGTTAATAAGATACTTCCATCCTCGGCAATAGTGAATTATTATGTTATTTCTTAATATTTACGACAACTCGTGTTATATTTCGTTATAATCATTACCATAAACCTGCTATCATCATTTAAATTAACAAGAACATTGCCAAGGAATGTTATTTGACACGAGAAAAAAAAGAGGGAAAAGTGCTTGTATACTCAAGCAACTATGATTCATGCCTTGCATAACACAGATATGCTTCTTTAGATTTTCTTTTTGCCTTTTTTTAGGAAACACCCAAGGTGACAATAAATTATATTACTTGCTGTTTTTATTCTTGGACTATTTGTGTAATGTGGAGGTCGGATTGAATGGCTCTGCCTTACCTTGGCTCTTTGGGCATCAAACTCCACATAACCAACCCCGTCTAACCGGCTGATGTCTATGCAGCCTTTCCATATCACGCACACACCGTTGAGGATGAATTGTGACTTCAGGTTTACCTTTTGGGAACAAGTGAAAAAAAAGAGAGAGAAATTGACTACACGTTAAATAATTGCGATGAGTTTGGTTTTCTTTCTGAGCTACAGACGGAGCATCACTTCACTGGACTGAGGGTTGATTGATAACTATACAAGGGAAGGGAACGGCTGCGGTTATATGTTGTTGTGGTAAAGCTCTTTGTTTGTGTTGTCAGTCCATAACATGTTATCGACAGTTCTTGCTTATTTCATTGTAACCATATTTGAAATGGAGAAGCAAATAATAACAAGATGTTTCACAGGAAAAAAAAATCGGCACCGTATAAAACTAGGTAAACATAGAATAAAAGTAATAAAAAAATAATAATAATAACAATGAAATGTTATCCGGAACAAAATATTTGGGGTGTTTTGTTTGTTTCTGGGTTTCTTTTCTTCAGTATAGAACTTCAAATTAGCCAAAAGTGCATTATGACTCAAGTGTAGATGACCACGTGAGAGCCATCTAAGGCAAATTCATCTCAGCTGCCTGAAACTCTGAGACAGAACACGAACGGAGCACCACCGCCAAACAGTCGGCGTGACTTCGGTTTGCCTCACCCACTAGCTCTCCGCGTGGGACACGGCCGATGGCTGCAGCTCTTTGGTGAGCGTATCGTACCAATAACCATGGCAATTTCCCCTCAAGTAATAGGGAGGGGGTGACATGGCAGTCCCTCCTGCCCATTATTACTGTCTCTGTATGCAACCCTATGTGTTATGTGTCTGTCTGTATTTCTGTGTTTGTATATGCTTGTCTGCCTGTTTGTCTCTGGGGGTATCTGTGCTAAAAAGGCTCTCAATCATTGTGTGTATACGAGCGCTGTATATCCTCAAGTGGCATTCATTCTAAAAGCGTAATGATTTTCCGTACAGTCATGCAAGTTGCACGACAAAATATTATGCGATACTCCCCGGTCAATGACCCATTCATCTCTTTGTGTGTGTGTGTGTGTGTGTGTGTGTGTGCGCGCGCGCGTGTTTATGTGTACATGTGCTTCGATATAGGAATAAAGAATTAAAAAGTATGCAAGTAAAGATTTAAAGTTCGTATTAGCCGTTTTGAACAAAGTGGGTTTTTTTAATCACTCATTTAAACTGCGAGTAATAACTAAATATTTATTGCGAACTTTTTACATGGCAAAGTCACTTAGAAATAAACAAACATATTGCCAGAAAATGCCCATCGCCTTGCTCTCATATCAAGGAATGATATGTGTCCCATAAACAAATTCCTCAGATGCTTTGCTCTTTTCATGGGATGACAAAATTCAAATCAAAAGATTTTGAAATTTCCTCGAAAATGTCAGACAAATTGAGAATCCTGATAGCTATCCCGAGTATCACTTAATTTTTCCCCATTTCATTTTCATTTTATTAAGTTATCCGCTGAAATTACACTCGCAAAATACATTTACAATGCGGGTCAATAAATAGTAACAAGTATTTGAAAATTCAGTGTATATAGACTGAACTTTAAAAAAAAAAATCATGATACAGAATGGATTTAAATAAGTGTAGAGTATATCATATTCATATCGGAAAATTGAGATAATTCTCTGCTCCGCGAGTCCATGCAATCTTACCCAGTGTGACGCACTTTTTTTGAACACAATATATTTATATTTCTCAAGATGTCAATAACTTGATATGAAATATGAAACAAATGATAAGCATATGCAAAGGGTGAAATTTCACACCGCTATACTGAAGTCCATAATTGGCGCGCACCTCATTGCACTCTTTTTGTTTTTGTCTTTGTTGTTTTCTTTTTCTGTCGGTGACACCACAACACCGTAGCTGCTGACGGAAGAAAGGGCGGACAAAGCGCGGCGCTCGGCGAAGTGACGTGGGCTTCTGTACACCGACAGGGAGAGCGGCGTGCGGGTAGTCGAGTGTGAAATTGATATTATTCATAAATTTTTCCTATGATCTAACGACTAAGAGAGGAATTTTGACGGAAATGGTTCTGCTGACACTGATTGGCAATCAAGAAAGCGTGTTTCGACGTTCCAGCTACTATAACGACGTGTCAAAGAGACCCGTGCGCCGTATTCTCATTTTTTTCTATTTATTCATTTTGTTGTTTGATTGTAAATTCCCGATTCAATTCATTGTGGCTAACTTCACATTATTATCATGTTTTGGGGTTTTTGTTGTTGCTGGATATTTTTTTACGTTTTCTGTCGTGATGGATGTTGTAATGAATTCACGACGTACATGTTCCTCCGGCAGAAGGGACTTATAACAATCTTGCGGTTTGTTATTAGGAGGAGACAGCACTGACAAAATATAGGTTTGCCTCAACGTTCGACATTCACCGTTATGGTTATGGTAATTATTTGGTATATATTGATATCTTTAAAAAAGAAAGAAAGAACAGCTGATTTCATTTTTCACTGGTAGCCAAACAGAAAGATCTGTTAGAGTTGTATGAAGAGCAAAATCACACTGAATATGACATGGCAGCACTTAAAAGATAGCAGCCTTCGATTGCCATTGTTCTGGTATGTTTTTATTACTTCTTGCTAACGTTTCATTCATTCATTCAGTCTTTTTCTTTTTTCACTAGAGTTGTTGTTTGATGTATAGGATATGTAAAGCGATCCATAGCCTGAAAATGCCTTTGTATGACTAATGCGAATATACACAGTGAAGGTTGTGCAAAAAAACAAACATATTATAAACAGCAAACCAAATCAAAAACAGATCATACCCTCACAAGCTTGTAAAGGAAGGTCTCACCTCCATCTTGGTTTGTCCGGGGGAGAGGGGGAGGGAAGGTAAGATAATGGCCGGATGCAAGACGAGTATTTTTGTATTTAAACGTTGTAAACAATTTGGGAAAATATTCTGACAACCCTAAAAAATAAGCTCATCTCCTGATAAACACAGGATGACAACCACGCAATCACGTGAAAGGACAATGGCTATTGAGAGGCCGAACTTTCTGCAGCGAGAAAGGCGTTGCGCCATTTTGTTGACAAAACTATTCTGACTATAAAAAAAATACATTGCCAAACACACACACTCTACAGCTAGACCACTACTACATCACAGCAAGACAGTCAACAAAGTGTTTGAAATTGGTTCATCAAGTTTAACACTACAGTCATATCGTTGGCATTCATGCTTGCGTTATCATTCATTCGAGGATATAATGTTTTTGGTTTGTTGGTATTAATTTTTCCTCCAGTTTCCGAGTTCGAGTTGAAAAAGATGCATGTTCGTTGCCGGAACCGTCATCTGTATCTTATTTCATTTCGATACTCCTCAGTTTAACGACAGTATAATAGACAACTGAAATATGTTTGTCTGGACGTTTGTATATACGTAATTATATTATGATTGTATATATAATTTGCTTTTAGGTGGTTTGAAAGTCGATCTAACTGCCTGGCAGTGATACGGTCTGACTGATGCAATGGTTCAGTAACTAAACAGAGATAGAAATGTCCATAATCATACTCGACTGTCGTCTGGTCCTGTGAATACACAGCAGAGGGAAAAAACAGGAAATGAAGTAGCCAAAGTTGGAGTTCACTGAGCATGATTTTGTAACACAAAGCGTGAGAACTTTTTTTCCAAAGGGATCTGATGATGCTGACAAAACCGCGTCCGTATCTCGCCACGAAGTACTGAAGGAGAATGATGAAAAAATCCGATAATAAGAGCGCCTCACAGCAACGACGGAAGATCGGGTCATTGTTTTGCAAGCAAATGATACGTATTATGTCATAATATCCTCACCAAAATCTCCGGAATGTTTTAAATTACATCATTCATGGTACAGGGATAGTAACCACACCTGATTTTGTTTTGCCCCACTAAATGAGTATTTACTGAGACATGTTGTGAGACTTATAACGCGCGATATGCCCCGGCAGCAGCAAGACGACCGTAGAGAACGTTGTCGGCCATTCGTTTCGCCGGCGAAGGTCGATGCGCGGTTTGCACAAACACGAACGACGCCCTCTCAAGAGCTCAAACAATAAAGTGTTTGTGATTCCCAGAATTATGACGCATACAAACGTCGTCAGCTACAATGGGTCGTGGGCAGTATTAAGGGTCGGTGCAATCCAGTGGTACACCTATCATATGTATGTCGATATCATTATCAATCGGGTAGACGGAGCAGAAGATACGTGTCAACCTCACCATGCCGACTATTAATAGGCGCATTAAATTATGGCACGAATTATGTCTCTTCGCTATACAAGATTGGCGTTTTAAACAGCGCTGACTGGGAATCTTGTATTCCATTCAATCTGACCAGGGGGGTGAGAACGCTATTTAGAATTTGCGACCTTTAGCGACCTTTTGAATCACCTAACCCCATACTCTGTATACTATACCCTACAGTGTACACTGAAGACTGTCAGGACAGCCTCACGCTGGTACTTACGATATATAAAATATGAATTAGGCAAATCGCACTTACGCTTTTGAAGGACAAACAACTACCGCCCCCTTCAAAAAAAAAACACAAACAAAACTAACAACCACAAACAATTGAAGAAAACAATTCGAAAATTTGCTATCCTGAAGTTTTAAATTTTTCTAGATACGAAAAAGAAATATCTTTAACGTTAGAATTAAGACATGACTCAGAATTGAATACCTTAACATGTTTTTTTTTTTTTCGTTTTTTTTTTTTGTAGTCAGATATATTTTTTTGGGGAAAAGTATAAAGTTTTCACCCTCACTTTGACAAATGGTAATCTTCAGTTGCATATCACTGTAATCAAATTTATGATTGCTTCCCCCAAAATTTAGCTGGTACACCCACGATTAACCTGCCTACCTCTGCCAAATAGATGCTAAATGAGCATCTTCCTAAATGAGACAAGCAACAGTCGTGTCATTTAGAGCAATCGTTCTACCGTTTATGTTAATGCTGCTCCGACGCATTACGCATTACCCTGTGATGTTTGTTTTCTCGAGAACAAGTACCATTCTGTGGTCATTCGATGGTCAATTTATGGAATTGCTTCGGTCAAGACTGTGGCCTACGAGTGACCGACAGAAACATACTAATGCCACTTCAATAGATTTGAGTACGTCTATGCGGCTTTATGGATGAAAAACATGATAGATTTGTTTATCAACAGCAGAGCAGGCTATATCAGCTAAAGTATAACTCCACTCCCAAAACATGTTGGAGAAGAAGAAGAGGAAAACGTTGTCCGTGAACATGGGGCAAGGAGGGAAGGGGGGGGGGGGAGAGATACGAAAAGCTTCGGCTATGAGGGAAACACTTTCATTGTACGCACACCCTGTGACTGCCGGTGAGGAAATCAGCATGAGCAGAAAGTGAAAGTGTAGTGTCAAACATTCAAAGGGCTAATTGCAGACGATATGTGCCCTGCTGGCTTCGGGTAATTACCCCGCGTCCCGCGTGGCCGTTTTGGAAGCGGGTCGCACTTGGAAGAAACCTTGTGCACCGGTGAATATACGGTCCGTCGGTGCTTCCGTGGGCGAGCGAAAAGAGAGAGAGGAGGGAAAAAAAGAAACATAGAATATAAGAGAGACGGTGAGAGAGGAGGAGAGAAAGGGAAATAAAGAGGATCATGCGGGCGATTCCGCGCGACGAATTCTCCGAAACCTCGCTGCTATACTTCCGGCCGGCCAGCGATGTCAATGCCCGCTACCTACTCTTTCCATCTCCCCTCCCCCCGTGGCTCCCGTTGGTTCACAGACCAATGTGCCGTGCCGCACTGCCCCTGACTGGTATACTCACTCCCGGAGTACATGACGTTGTGCGTGCGTCCTGCGACCCGTAATTCAGAAACCAATCATTTGTGAAGTCTCGTTTTTATACCTATTGATTTCCTTCCGCACTTCCGATCCGCCAATTGAATAGAATAGAGGGAGCATGCACGAAGGAGAGGGGAAAAAAATAATACGATTTCATGGCGAAGGGGGGGACAATGGTTAATTTACAATCGCTCTCGCTGTATGGAGCGTGCTTGTATTATTAATGGCGTTGGAATGGAAATAGGAGTAGTCACAATACAGACGTGTCAAAGAGGAAAATCTATCTAGTCTAAACGGCAGGATGTGATCTATTGGCTTCGATCTGTAGTCAAGCACGGAAGGCATTTTCCGTAGCGCACTCACTTCTTGGCGCGAAGAACGACGTGGGATGCTTCTCCGATGACTCCTCCACTTCGGCATTAGCTAGCAAATTGCTTCGCCCTTGTTAGCGCCACTAGATGATGGCGAACGCAAGAATCTTCTTGCAGCAGAAAAGGCATTCTGCATTTTTTTTTTCAACTACCGAGCGAAATGGGAAAGAAGCCGTCATATCGCGTTAGGCCTATTCATTTGTGTTTTTATTTGAATCGACGCAATTTGATAAGAATTTCATGAAATCATTGCAAACTAGCCCTCAACTGACAGGCTCAATAATTTCGGCTACTTTGAGTAATTACGGGAAGGAGTAGCCCACGCTGTCTACATAATTTTCTTCTGACTGCGATCTCGCTCTTGCTCTTGGTTTTCACCCGTGGACTTTTCATATCGAAATTTATGACTAGAAACAGCCTTTACTTGTGAGAAAAGAAATGAAAAAGATTGAAATGAAATGGATGTCACACTCAAAATGATCATCCATCCTATTTCATGAAACCACGGAAGTTTCATCGTGTTTCGCCATACTATGTCCACTATAGCTTGAACGTTAAATGTCTCACAACAATTATTTCTGACATTACTCGATATCAAGTTTTCATTTCAAACAAAAACCAACCGTGAGCGCGGGGAATTCACACCATTTTTACAAACCCGCCATCTTTGTCTGATTTTGTTGTATTCGACAGATTGTGGCTTTCATCGGGGATCTTACACCTTACTATATGATGGGAAGAATATACATGCCACAACGCGTAGACTGCAATCACATGTCAATAATGATTAACATAATACAGTCACATGGCAATAATGTTGTAATCGTTTTCATCTCAAGGGTACAATGTCTGCGAAAGTAAAATTACGTGTTTTAACCCCTTCTGTGCGGGGACCTTGGACAGCAGTGTGTTCAACCATTACACTGTAAAAACAGCGGTGTTAGATTTAACACAACGGGTGTTAAATCTAACACCGATCAAACTTCAATTAAGGACCACACCCACAGGTGTTGAAAATGCACTGTGATGGTGTTAAAAAGTGTTCACCTGACACTTTGTGGTGTTAATTTGACACTGTACCTGGTGTTATTTTGACACTGTACTGGTGTTAATTCAAAAATGACACCACATGGTGTTGATTTGATATTTGTTGGTGTTAATATCAATGGTTTAACACCCGTCCGGCTTCAATAAGAGACCACACCAGCTGGTGTTACTGTGATGTAAATTTATTTTCACATTTTTTCAAAAATCTAGTATTTTAATGTAAAATTCTTGATCGCCTTGTTTAAATCAAAAATCAACAAGAAGTGCAGTTACTAAGAAACTCTTCAAAAAACAGTTTTATATTTGGAAATGACACCCGGAGGTGTTAATTCAACACCATAAATGAGCACCGAAAATTTAACACCAGCTCGGTGTTCACTATTTAACACCGGACTTTTTGCAGTGTACGAATCTTGATGGACAGGGTGTATATACACCGCGCTTGGGGATTTTCAGTGCCAATCAGCACTCAAAGCACACAAAAGCAATTATGTGTTAACCCTTTCTGTGCCAGGGACTTTGGACAGTTTGTACAACTCAGTGGGATTTTCAGTGTCGAGCACCACGTGAAGAGCACAAAGGGTTAACTTGGAACTTGGAGGACATAGTGTAGCTTTGCAGGTATTCGTGAAGACAGTGCAGTCGCAAATTTCTTCGTGGTGAGATTTATACTAATATTTGATAGTCAAAATGTTATAAATCTTGGGGCCACAATAAATGAAGTTGGTAGGAAATATACCATGTATTTGGATTCTCAACTAGACAGCCGATGAATATTAACTCTCTCGGCCTCATCATGCCAAACCTCCAATTTCATTGTATGCAAGAAGGTTGCTCATTGCAGTGACAGCAGTGCTAATACATCACCATGATTACGATTTTTAGGAGGGAGTTCTCATGACTGCTGCAATTTATGATAGTTATAATGACATTTTCAAAATCAAGAAGAGAAAAATAGAATTCAGATCCGGTATATAATTTTTTTCCCATTTTTAAAGCCACCAGTTTGTCTTTTACACGGACCTAAATGTGGCCACTGCTGACTACGCTATAAATCCGCAAACCCCTCTATAAACAGTTCCATATCGGAAAGGAATATCATTCATCTTCTTCTTCGATACGATTTCTGTCTAAATATTATTCTGTAGGAACATTCTGCCTCAAAAACCGACACAAATAACAAACAGACATTGCTTTGTCACCGAGGTCAAAAAGGACTGCTTTCATTTTTCCTTCTCCAGCCGTATATTCTTCTCCATGAAAAATCGCGGTCAGATCCGCCAGACATGGTGGGGCGGTCGACTGCTTATCTCACTGCCGTAACTCTCTGGCCATGTTGGTGAAACGTTGCGCGCCTAAACAGGATACATTTACGCTACATCAACACGCATTTTCTCTTCCACGAGTTCATTGACACAACATGCCGTCGTACTCCCCTTGCACACTTGAATTTGTTAAGAAGAGCTGGAACAGAGCCGGGAGAAGGGGGAAGGGGGTGGGAGGGGACGGGGGGGGGGGGGTGGGGGCAGGAAAATGAGAAAGAGAGAGAGAGAGAGGAGAGTGAGAGATATACACTGTAATACAGACTTATGATGATAAATGGCTCGCGAAATGACAGCCGCTATTAAACATGACGACTTTCAGAAAACCTACCCGCCATGAAAACAGCACAAAATGCATTTCCGCCCCGGAGTTTTGCGTCCATTGTTGCCGGGGCTCTGAATGCCTACAGTCCAACCCGAAGTACCGCTCGCCCAATATAATATGGGTAAGGGCCCGCAAAATGCCTCGGGGAGTGTGGGCAAATTATACAGCCCCTTCTGTGCGTTATTGAGAATCACTAATTATACGTCTATCCCATCAAAACCATCACTTCCTGTTAATACTCTATTGCGTGCGTTGACATTGGGGGCTCGCAGACAAGATCGTCGCCCTAATCCCGACTACCGACGACAAAAGAAAAAAAAAGGGAAGCCAGGGGTCGAAGCCGCTTCTTCAGAATTATTAGAGACATCAGCTCATCTTTATAATATACACGTCGTATTCTTGTATAGGGCCACCGAGCCCCTCTTCGCAAACAAGTTCATTATCGTGCGCCATTGTACGCTGACAAAGCCGCCAATGATATATCTCTCATAATGAATTTTGTCTTAGGATCTGGCTGGAGGCAAACATGGATACAATGGACCTCTCCTCGTCGGATACCATCATCAAATTCCCACATCAAAGACCAATTTTCAAGTATTATACACAGTCATATATATTTTTTCCAGCATATCATTATTTATTTATACCAATGCATTTTCAAAAGTAAAGAATCAATTTGCGTTATGAATCTTGCACTTTTTGATCTTCCGCCTCAATTTGTGCTCGTCGATTTTCACGGTCGATAGTGAAAAAAAGACATGATTATGACAAAACAATTGCAAAAGAAATATACATATACGTAATCATATCTTATACGTGGTATATTAATGAATATAATCATAACCATGCCGCATCTTAGAAACTTGCATAATCGGCAACTCAATCTTACCACAGGAAGGTTTTTTTTTTTCAGAATTGTACAGTTTTAGAATTGGGTTTCCTGTGCGAAGGATAATAAAATGGTCTTTATCGCTGCTTTTAACAGCCTTTTTTAGACCTAGGTATTCTCAGAGTTAGGGTCTCGGATATTACAATCACTCTGGTGTATCAAATGATTACAAATCGGGATAGGAGATTTTCCCCGGCCTATCTCTCCCTCGATCTCTCCTTCTCGACTATCTTACTTCTTCTATGTTTAAAGCAATTATGCTTTTGTTTGATCAAGCCGTACACCAACAAGGCTTGTGCTATTAAAGCACTGAAAAGTCCTACCTTTATACGAAAGAAGAGATATAGAAAGGGAGAGAGAGAGAAAGAAAGAAAGAGGAGAGACAGAAGAAACGAGAGGGAGATTACGCTGCCCAAAACAAAATGGGTGCAACGACCGCGAACATTCACAGATCACTTCGCAAAGCTGGTGTCTGCCTCCATCATGTTTTCCCCGATATTTGACTGTATGCAAGCTTGTTATGAACTATTGTCAGGGCCAGCGCGTTTACAAATAGAGGAAAATGGAAGGGGAGAGGGTGGGGTTGAGGCAAAAGAAACTATACACTATACACAAAACGCAATAAAAAAGAGACTAGCAAGAAAGAAAGAGAGAAAACACGAAGAATTACGCGATAGGGACAGAAAATGGCGGATCCACTTCGGTTATACTGACTTATTTCTCGTAACAACGAGTAACAACGATCCCAGTCCCCAACAAAAGGCTACGCCAGAGCTCTGGCCTATGATCATGAAGGTCACACGGTATTATCTGCAGGTGAGATGTTTACCCGTTTTTTGTCATTGTTAAACGCGAGACCGAGGAGCAGTCGCTTAAGTCTATTATTCCCCCCGCCATGCTGCGAAATATCAATGCATCAACGATTAGATTGTGACATCACGGAGCACATCGAACGATCATTATCTCGGCTCTCCTCCGCTCTGCCCTGTCTCTAGGTCTCTGGCTCACGCTCAAAGATGATGATAATGGTACAGATATTGTTTGCCTTGACAAGTATCACATTATATCCGTGCCAGGTCGTAAACATTGCAGAAAACAGTGTAAAGCAGTTATCGAATGTTCGCTTGCGGAATTAATCTTGTGAATTAAGCCAATGACCCGAGTCTCCTACAAAAGTGAATAGAAGAATGTCTTGCTATAATGTAGGCTCCTACTCGGGTAGTCTGCGAAACGTCTGCCCGGATCGTCCGCGGGAAGCCTTCCATACTTGCTGCGCATTCCCCACAAATCATCCACTCTATAATTTCAGAAGCAATACCTATTACTTCTTGTTTTTTTTTTTTTAGTTTTATTTAAGCCAATCCTATACGACAACAGCGTTTTATGCACACTTTGAACAGCACAATGCATTCGTAGTGACCGCTACAAGCTTGCTTGGACAGAGCAGAGTGACCATTATAGGTTTATGGGTCAGTGCTGTAGGGTCAAGAGCACTTCCCGCCTAGAGTTATTGACCGTGACACGTCATTAAACGGGGAATTGCGGATCGTAGAAAATCATTTGTACAGAGTCGAGAGGGTTCCACAGAAATCTGAGACAAAGACCATAATAGATACTTGAGCATTCTCCCAAAAGACAGAGACTGTAATTGAAATATTATAATATCACACATAGATTAAGCCGCGCCATATAACACGGTTCATGTATTAGATTGACATACACATACATCTGCATGCCTTCAGCAGACAAATCGTATAGTGGTAGCATGAAAAGCATCTTAATGCGTTTAGGAAGAGTATATAAATCCTCTCACACTCATTGCTTGTCCCATGTGTTGTAGGGGTTCTGTAATAACGTAGGGTGTTACTCTATCCACATAGCCCTAATGGTTCGGGAATAATCACCGAAACGAGTGGCGTCGCACCTCTCCTTACATTCAGCGCGTGCGTATCATTCTTCTTCATCTATGGTAGATAACAAATTTACGAGGGAAGACCACCGTCTGCCCGTCTGCTGACAACCGACGGAGGGAAAGGCTTACAACGTGTGCTACAACAGGCCTCAAATATACCAAGACTTTCAAAATACATGCGTGTTAATGGTACAAAAACTATCCGGCGGAAATGACCGAGACTCAATTCTGTGCTCACGAGAATACTTTGCCCGATATCTGTTATTCAGTTACCCCTATTTACTTATCACCGAAATGAGGTGAGTTGGTCTTCCTTTGATATCAAAAATTGTTCCTCGATGGGTGTAAGAGCATACTATGTGGAAAGAATGTACTTTTATGCAATGCGGATGAGAAAAACGTCGGCTGTTTCATGTCTTACAGAGCAACAGTAGAGAAGGAGAATTTTGGTATTATAGCACTCTAACTTCTGTTTCATATAGTGGGGTTAAAAGCAAATTTAGTGACGGAAGATTTGTCGATGGTCGTGGGGGATGAGACTCATCGCGGGCATGCTCTGCGGTGTCCAGTTGGCCTTCTTTTCGGCCGAGTCAGATTCGTGGTGTAGTAGACACCACAGACCACTGAATGACGATAGGTGTTTATAAACACGTCACCTTCCAAAAACCCGGTTGATATCAACACAGTTATGATACTGCAGACTAAATATAGACAGCTCCTTCTTACTTCACACCATTTCATCCTGTTCTCTAATCAAGCCTGAATGATAAGAATGAGAAAATATTGGCTGAGCCTATAATCAGTGTTCGCCTATAACCGGAAAGGTGTCGCGCTCCCGTGTTCTTGGGAGTCGCGTCCACCTTGCGTCAGTCACAAAGTTTTGTTCTCTATAGTAACCAGTTCCCCTATTTTCGGAAAGACTCAGAAAAATGAGATTCTTTGACAATGTACCTGCCCTTCAAGAAAACCTCCGCCAAACGTACGCCGCGCAAAAATTATGTGTAACTTTACACAAAATTTACCTCCATGGTTTTACACACACTACAAACATGTTAATGATATTTGTACCCATACTGTTTTGATGGCGGGGAGGTTGAAAGGAATGCCACGTTCCGGACTGATAAGATTGACTCCTCTGTGGTCATGAATGCTTTTTTGTCGACATTATTGTCAAGCAACTACTCTCGGAGTTCTCCTTTCGTAAAGATCTCACCGTAATTATGATCAATTTCTCCTCAATGTTCGAAATGTTGTCCAATTTTTTTAATACAAATTTTCTCCTTTCGTGAAGATCTCATCATGATTACGATCAATTTTTCCTCAATGTTTGAAATGTTGTCCAGTTTTCTAATACATATTTTCAAGCTTTCTGTGTGTGAGTTCCTTAGCATTTAAATCAAACGAGAATGTCGGTGCAATGAAGTGTATGAAAACTGATGTCTAAATCACTAGCATTTTACACATTAAACCCATACATATTATCTTTGTCAACTTTAATTGCTGATGGTATCACGGACTCACTGAATGTATAGGCATATACGCGGCTCAGGGAGGCCATGTTCCTTTTCATGATCCTCCACATATTTCAGGTGTAGAGTCTTTGGCACAATAATGTCCTGAACATTGAGGTTGTTTAGTGTTCTTTATTGGAATGGACACAAAGGGACTGTGATGAAACTGTATACATGTCAAACCTAATTTCCCTGAACAGCGGCAGCGTCGTAATCTTAAACGTCAAGCTGGATATCTCGCACAAACATTTACAATAGTGTTTATTGACATTGACATATTCACAAATTCACAAATCAGTCGGTTATATCATTATCATAGGCAAGAGCTGCTTGTGATACATATACAATTGCTTCTGTTTGACAACTACAGCAACAATAAAAGAGTTATATGTTTATGACACAACCTGTGGAATAACAATGTCAAAGATTTCTGGATGAAAAAAGGTATAGTGCTCAAGTTATTTTAGTTGACTAAACTCATAAAACTGATATTACTTCACATTTTTTACATTGATAAATAAATCGGCTACATGCTCAGAAACTTAGAATAAAAGCATGGCAATACAAATAATAAGAACTGTCCTATACACACGGTGGTTCTCCAATGGTATTTCCACATTGTTCGGGGGGGGGGGGGTAAACGAGCAAAATTCAGAATGAAATTGCTAAATCTTATCAAGTTGTAACGGGGTATTTCCCTTTTATTACGCTAAAATGAATTTCGACCAGCATTTTGCTCTTTTATTCTTGTTCATCAAATATCAGCACTTTTGTTTGTAATTGCAGCAAACTGCTGGGGGAAGGGGGGGGGGGTTAAGAAATATAGACGGACAGTTTTTCCTGCTCACTTACCTTTCCGTTTTCCTTGTCGAAGTCGACGTACTCTTTGGTTGGTTTTCTGTCGCTCGTCTCGCTCCATGAGTTGGGGTAAAACTGAAGGTGGAGATTTGTGCCGGTTGCTACGAAGGACTGGATGACGAAAGGAAGAGAAATAGATGAAAAGTTAGAATAAAAGGTGTGATACCTCCTTGGTATATTAAAGGTGGGTTTTGAATCACAGGAGTGTCTGTAGTGGTTTTATACAGAGAATGAGAAATCATTGAATAGTACAGGTTAAAACAGCAGAGTAATGCATTACATTTTTTTTTCTAACAATATTTTTTGAACACGTTACAAGACCTAGAATTCAACGTCATTGCAAAAAGACGCGAATACTCAAAACCATGTCAATTTATAAATATATTGTCCATGATCTCTTTATAATTGCAAATCATCCTACTAAGAGATATGAAAATAGTACAATTACCACCCACATTGGAAGCAAGGACTACAGCGTTGTTTGTATACCACCCTCTCCCTACCCCAACACACACTAACAAACACGCAGCTTTGTTTTGTTTTGTTTCTTTCGATTATCGTCATTATCTTGAGTTGATATACGCCAATGCATTATACACACAATATGGCAGCTATATTTCTTTGCAGAAGTTCACTGTAAACAAGGGAAGTAGCAAGGTCGTCGCAGGCAGAGCACAACGGGAGCGGGAAGGACACCCGTGCCTGCATTGCCGGCGGCTGGGAGCCCTTCGAGCGGCGCATGTGTACAGTATACACGTCCGCCGTCCTCCGCTGCTTAGATCGTCGAAGGTTTGGGGAAAAAGGGCAACCTTGAACTAATCAGTCCATATTTCTCAGCTAGGTGTACACTCTTTCTCTCTTTTTTTTTGTGGAAATATTTTTTTTTTCTATGTGCACGCTGTTTGTTGAAGGAAAATTGTGTGAGGCACGTAGCTACAGGCTATACTACTAGACGATTGACTGTCTTAGAGAAGGTACAGTACCACGATTTGGCAGTGGTATAAGGACGGTGGCCTGCAGCAAAATCAGGGTGCGAGCAGAATGACAGTCATGAAATTCTATCGAAGAGGGGTCTCGTGAAATGGCACCCAGGACCAGGGTTAAACTGTCATTTGGAGAATCTATGTGTCAGACTTTAGTGTCATCTCACAGAATGAACACTAAAAAGTAAACGTATATTATTTCTTGTAAAATTCCTCCAGCTTACTAATTTGCTATGTGTAAACCATGACCGTATAAACTCACACTGCACTCTCTGCAACTCTATCAAAACGCCTTCTCGTGCGTGCTTGACTCGCACACTATTAGTCCACAGAAAGTTATAGTAGTTAATTCGATGCACACTGTTAATGAATTTAAAGCTGGGGATCGTAATTCCCACACGCGCTTGAGTTAAGGTAAAGTAGTATCCAGGAAAGGTTTAGGCATGATATATACAAGCACGACGTATAAGCTTAGGACGAGAAAGAAAAGATCATACATGCTCTAAAGATGGGACTCCGGAGGGACAGGCGCCTTTCTTTTCGCGTCGCGATCTCGCAGACGATTGTTTTCTGTTCGCCCTGTTAATACACGGTATTTTAATCACGGAAAGGGGGATTTAAGGATCTTCTCTACCGAAAGGCCCCCAAGGCTATTAGGATTAGGCGTAGGATATGAATCCTACGCGACTGGGAGGAGAAGGAATATCGGTATAGAAGCCTAGCGCGAGTCACTGGCCGCCTGGGGTAGCCAGGAGTGAGACTGTTAGCGGACAGGTATAGGTAGGAGGTACGAGATCGTGATGCGAACACAGCTGAGAGTTTGAGATGAGGTAATGCGCCTTTAGTATAATGCTCGTGCTAATAGCGATGGATGTACTCGTTTGTGCATGATTTATGCGACCAACAATAACTTTCAACTCCTTTTGTGAGAGCGCCATCATCATCACCGTTATAATCTTGTCTCCTTTCAAGGAATAAGCTCTCGACCATAAGAGAAATGAAATCTTTGTATTAACAGCATATAGATTGACAGAGGAATAATCCTGCCATCGATCATCAGAAAGCATCTTGATGGAACAGCATTGGCGGTTAAAAATTATGAAAATAATGAAAAAAAGTCGAGCAGTACATGAAAGAAAGAAAAAAAAAAAGAGTAATTTGCAAAACACTGTCTGACCAACAAATAGAAGATTTGCATGGAATTAAAGTACCGGTATGATATTGTTATATAAAGATCATTTCATCAGCTCATTCTTTCTTTCGGTCTTTTTCATTTGTATGCATGAAGTAGATTAGTGTTATCATATAATTTTAAGATATCTGATTAAACTCCTTCCTAGCATTATAATGACCAGTTGTGTTTTTGTTTTGTTTCTATGAAAGATTTGGCTGCTCACAAAAGGAATCAAGAATTATGACAGCTCCATACGTGTATGTGACATCTCTTTGACAGTTTCAAGACATGTTTGTACATTTCACAAGCGGGCAATAGTTTTGACAGCTCCTTAAAATGCCGGCATGTCAACGCTATATATACCTTTATGGTTATCTTCATAAGCTTCGATCTTGTCATACAATCTAGGATGGATCCAGCAGTAAGGGAGAATACACTGTAATGGTCTTGTTTAATGACTTAAGTTAAAATTCACATATTTTGTCGTTATCTTAGCCTCATTAAAATAAAGGTCTGGCAATATGCGGGAAGACCTTCAATCACAATGAAATACCATATACCTCGGAAGACATGAGAAAAGAATATAATCCAAAAGCTATATGCTATATGATAACGAATATGATTGTGAAACGCCTTTCTGGACCTATGAAAGATTTTATGAGGTAAGGCTGGGGGGACAAGAGGAATACGTTGAACATGACCGGGAAGATGACAGGCATATAGTGATGACAATACAATGTACAATGATAATGATCATACTTGTAAGATTATTGACCATAACGATTAGGTTGGTGATAATGATGATGCTATAGTGGTAATCAGAATTATGATGTTGTGATACATACTGTAGTACCAAAACCACTGATGACCCGATCATTGATAATACTACTCAAAATAAGGATTGGTATATGAATAGATAATGTATAAATAAGTATATAAATATAAGAATATAAAAATATATAAATATACAAATATATAAATATACGAATATATAAATATATAAACATATAAATGCATAAATATATGAATATATATATATACCATATATATATATATATATATATATATATATATATACCATTTTGTATAAATGGTGTCTGCTCTGATGGACAGTGACTTACTAATTGCGCGTGTCCTTCTCTGCAGCTGTTGACAAAACGCATCTGTCTTTCCTCTTGCGGCCTGTCACGATAACCTGTATACCGAATCTGAGGAAGACATTCAACAAAAGGGGGAGGGGATGAGAGAAAACATAAGGTTATTAAACTCACAGCACTTTAATCCTTCAATAAATGCATATAGTTGAGTCACATATATCCACCTTATATATATTAACCTTTCCCCTGTCTCTCCCTCCCCTCTCTTTTACGATTTATCTATCCCCTTATCTATCTACCTATCTATCTATCTATCTATCTAACTACGTATCTATCTATCTATCTATCTCTAGTTAACAAATGCAGTCACCATCATCAAATGGTGCTTGGTGGAATGGTCATGATACTTGATTTATTCATTATAAGTGCGAATGAAATACTATATCTCCTAAAACTTCCATTATCTTCGCAAGCATATGTTTAGGAGATGAATCAAATTTCACTCGACATTGCGGATTACACACGTGTGCTTTTTTACAAATATGCATCATTACGTGGTTTCCATGGCAATACATTTCATGCTAATATGCCTTTCATTATATACGCTTTTTGTTCAATGAATGATTGAATCGTACGAAATCATAAAAGTGCACTTCAGCGATATGTAACGACCATGGAAAGCAGAAAATTTGTGATCTACATTTTAGAGCAACTAATGCATATTTCCCTTTTTAATGAGAGACTCTGAGAAGATTTAATATGAACGATAACGCGAGCAGTATCGTTTCCAAGGATTTATCAACATTCATGTCATTTCCATGAAATAGTTCACCAGCAAATTACTATCACTAGTGAATTTTACCGTCGTATCCACCAAATATATCACTAAATGTTCCAACACTGGAAATTGTCTATTTATTCACATAGAAATAGGTAATGTGCCCGTAGAATTTGAAGAGAGAGAGTTATCACGGCATTGACTCAGGATGTAACCTTGTAAAGCAGCATTGCAGTATAATGTAAGAGCTGAAAAGGCATATATATATATATATATATTACATTTGGGGGAGGGGGAGAAGAGAACAGTATATCTACCTTCCTGCAATGGACATTCGTAGCAATACAAAATGGGCAATAGAAAAATGCTGCTAAATAGCAACAGTTGGTATCTCTGTCGAATGAATGAAATAACAATTAACCCCATCACATATCCAAATGAAGGCTTGACAATACGCGCCAGTCTCACTCAATTAAGGATTTCAGGGGGAAAACAAACCCCCAAACAAGACCATTATGATATCATCTCAGTGAAGGTATCAAGTGAAGTTGTAAATGTAAATTTGGTAACAAGCAGGACATCTTCAGATTTACAAATCAATGGAGAAGCCCACTGAGATCATTACGATTTGATTTATTTGCTTTAAACGTAAATTTGGTAACAAGCACGACACATATACAAATCTTCAAATTGTTATGGCTTATCTTCATCACACAAGTCTATTTCATTCATTCCCTCAGTCATTCGCTTTGAAATTTTTTGGTTTATGTCCAAGGCACAAATGTGTGGCAGAAAGTAGTAATCACCATGTATAAAGCAAGGGGAGAAATGTAATGAATGTGTTCGTCTTTACGTTGACATTGCAATAAAAACAAATGTCATTTACAATTTCACTATGTCTGCAATACACTCTGCTCAATCAAGCATTACTACAGTATACCAGCAAATTTATTTGAAGATATCGATGTGGTTATTTGAGGATAAATCATCTTTGCGAGAAAAACAACATTATAAAAAGATCAAATTTTGGAATTGGGTAATGATTGTCTGCAAGCGAGCTTCTAATCAGACGAGACTCCATTATTTTGTGGGCAGCGGCGAGAAGTGAATCGATTGTATTTATTGGGCAGACGGGACATGGGAAACGGTACACTGGTTGAGTCGATGGGGATTTCTTGGCGGGGAAATCAGCGTGGTGAATTAGCCCTGTCACGGAAGACGGGTTCTTTCTGCTGGGCAGGCAGCAGCCATCTTGGGACAGGGCGCCACGATCGCTCGGCCCTCTTCCTCGCGATGGCTTGCGAGACCACGACGCCATCATATTATTACTTGACCGTCGCAGCCCAGACCGGAACCTATTGTAAAGGTTTCTGACTCGTCGATACTGCTATTGATCTCGTCACATTCATGATCGGGTTGGAGACTCACGTAGGCAACAGCAATCATTTGCTCTCGCGATCTCATGTATGAATTGCTGGTGCTCAGGTCGGAGAATGGAGCGGTGACTTCCCCGTCAGCTCGGCGTGACTGTGTGTAATGGGGAAAGTCTGAGGCGTCGTACCGGTAGTATAATCAGCATGACATGTCAAAATAATGAGCGATATCCTAGACAAAGTATGTCCTTTTCCCACTGATAACCCTACAAAGTGATTAAACTGACACCATGGCCATAATAATGAACTGAAATAGATTTTCCACTGTCCTTCCCAGCAGCGTCCTATTTTGGCTGCTACCAGCGATAGTGCGAGTAGGTAAAACGTCAAAAGCCGACGCGACGCCCATCCAGCACCCGGTCGCACTCCGAGCCCGAGATGGTACGGTAGCTCGTGGAGTGGAGACCTTTCCTCACGTGTTCTGTGATTCCCAAGCTGACGCACTAGATTACGGAGAAAATAGTTTCTATTCCCACCAGATAGATGCCACTGTGGCCGACAAATGGACAGAAATGAATTGATATGGGTCATTCCTCAGTCGGTAGCTTACAAATACAATGCATATCATTCGAACAAACCAAGGAGGTATAAATATTGTGATACCTCCTTGAACAGACGATATACCTCTACCTACGTTAGCAAAAAATGTCTATACCACGCGTGCTGTCACCAATGATCATACTAAATGATGCAGTGCAAGTGAGCACTACTGGTGACTATTTCAATCTCCCCTAACCCCCGAGCTACCCGATTAAAGTTATGCATGATGATCATTCCACGGTAACAAGTTCAGATATACACCCTATTCCTCCTATTTGTTAAACGGTAGAGCAGTAATTCTCATCTCTACTTGTGACGACTTAAAGTTCAAGCCCCTTCGGATATCACTATACATCATAAAGCAGACACACATTTGAACACTTACCAGACAATCGAAATCAGTTAAATTCACATGCTGGAGAATAAGACTGAAAAGACGGCATCGGAGTCTATACCATGAATGTCGCTTAATGAAGAGATATGGCTAGCTAAAATAAAGGCATTAAAATTAGATCCCATGACAGATGAGGGGAGATAGATGTAGAGAGCAATCTTTACAGACGTTATAGACCCCCAAACCTTTCCCTATTCCTTTATCCAAATATTACATTTACTCGGTCGAAATCACTCGTTTGATTTGTAGCTTATGTTAAAGAATTCAGCTATACAAAATCACAGGTCATGAATACATCACGTCACAAAACACATATCATTGTTTTGTAGACTTGGTAGAGGCAGAAAACCGTCAGCATATAGCAACTTTTGACTTTGATACGCTATGCACTTGTTTAAGGGCACTTTTGACGCTTCTACATTGATTACAAAATAATCAGCCACTTGAGCGGAAGTGATATTTTCCTTTGTATTTCGCATTCATCAAGTCGAAGTACTAGATCACAGCATGTGTAAGAATGTACGCATACAACATGATAGCATGACATTTACCTGGTGCATTATCACAATCGGTTCCTCTTTATCACTGCTATCACCGGATTCAAATGTCAAATCGAAAGTACTATACACGTTTTCCTATTACCGATTACCCACTGGACATACTATCGCATATCTGAACTGAAACAATGGCACCTACATTGTATTCAGCATCGATGCTTTATTTAATTACAGCACAAATGTTACGGTTCCATAGAGTGCAATTTCATACCACTGGGTAAAATGATCTCAAGTTTGCCTATAAACCAATGCCTCATGTCCTGTTTCAGGCCTGAACAATGCCAGTGCGTTTGCCTGGCAATGGGGACACGAAACAACAAGACTGTTTACTACTGCCTCGTACGGTACGTGGTACGTGTTACTGAACTTCTTATGCAGTAACTATAATTCGCGGAAGAGGAAACGATGTTTGTTTTGTTGTGCTGAATCCGTTCGGTTGGGGATGAAGAATCTAAGGGCAAGGTTTGCGAAATTACGCAATGCCAAACATGGAACTCCGCCAAGCGGAACGCGGAACGGATACACCAGTATATACACACACATTGGCAACGTGCGGCTCTCGCACGAAAAGTCGCATTCGTGATAAAACGTGCTGAACAGAACGAGTACGCCTGAGCACGGTTAATAATACTGCTTCACACTGGACAGAAAATACGTGTTGAGGCGGTACTACATTCATCATCATCATCATAATAATAATGATATCAACGAGAAATCTGAGCTGTGAATAAGTGTCCGATAACATAATATTGACAAAGTCAATTATCAAAATTATCACACTCTATTATATAAAGTTCTCTGTTACTTTAAAGTCCGCGCGAGACTTTTTTTTCGTGTAACGTTGCGTTGTTGGAATACGTACCTCCGATTCTCGACCCAATTTCCTAAATAATTCATCATTCTCAAATTTGTTCCTCTGATCCGACACCACTCTTGGCATAGTTGACATCAGTACTGCTTCTGTGTTACACGGCACGGTAGAAGTAAAAATCAAGAAAAGATAGGCTTTCCCTCGCTCTCTCGTGGGCCAATCCTTTGCGTACTTCGCACGGGTATCACTCGGTTTTGTCAAGGCGCACACCGATCAATGTATTTCCCAATACTGAAGGCAGACGATCCAGCAAACCGTGCTTCCAATACATGCACGCGTGTCACAGCTGGTCTAGTCGCTACCCGTTTACAGGAATTTATTGAAGCCCCACTCGCGCGTGCTCACAGAGCGATGACGAGCTCATTCATAGCCGACTACCGTATTAGCATAAGCCACCCCCACATTCGTGACGTAGCAGGCAATTGCCCACAGTGATTGGATCAAGGCCGATGCACCACTGCTAGGTTAGATGGTCGAGTGTATTCTAATGCAGGGGTAAAGTTATTTGTACTGATTTTATGTGAATATCCTGCTCTAAGCCAGGACATTGTATCCCTGAATTCGTCATTGATACACTGATAGACACTAATGAAATAAATATATTACTTTGGTACCATTTTATAGCCATGCATATTCCCGTTCAATTTAAGTAGGGTGTTCAATTAACTATTCAACTTCCCTAAAGTGAATGGAACATACCGATCAAAGTGCGACAATGTTAATAGATTCTAGGTAAATGATCATTGTATGATGGATCAACGAACAGGTTGACGGGACATTATGTTTCTGTTTTGTGGCATCTGAAACTTCCCTCGCAAAGAGCACATATTGAGTAGTATACTTGGTGTATCAACCGCTGTTCTCTCACAAGCTGTAAACTCTTTGAGAAGGATATACTACAACGTAGATCTCTTTGCCGACACAAATATACGTCGAGAGTCTCTATCTCGACAAACGAGTTATAGTAATCGATCTTCGAATTACCCATCGCAACATTCCAACGCGTTTGACTAACTATTAGTCAGGCAGAAAGGGCTGATACACCGAACGGCATGCTGCCTATTACTCATCGTATAGCACCGCTACGTCATTGCCGTGCGTGGGTAGACTGGATATGTGTTCTCCAGAATTACCACGCGCAGAAAACAGTTCGTACGCCAGTAATGGGAGAACGGAACGCAATGTGACTGGCGCTCAGCGATCGCCGTCTTCCGTAGCTTTCATTCTCTAGCACCAGCGTTTCTTGGCCCTTGAAATGTGATAGTACATGTATTCTGCGAAATAGAAGCATGCGTCTGGTATAATGTTCTATATAACATTGTGGGTGACTGTGCAATATTTGCTCAATTTCGATAATGACAGAAATGACTAGACGAGACGGAATGTCGGGAGAAGAAGAAATACTGCGTGGAGGTGATTTTTTTAATTTAATTGTTCATATTAAAGAAGCTCCTTGGAAACACACATGACAAGGGACAAGCATTTATTACATGGTATGAACCTCTTCGATCTCACGAACTTTGTTTATACAAAGAAAGGAAAGAGGAAAAATGCATTCAGTATGTACATGTATTATACTGACTATATAAAAGAACGAGCTTAAAGGAATATTTTGGTTGAGATGGGAATCCAGATTAACTTTTTACGAGATACAATGTAATCAGAAACTTCTCATATGAAATATAAACGAGCATATCAGCTCTAAGAGGAATTAAAAGTTTATTTGACAAAAATCGGTTTTGAAATGGCTGGGATATGTAGACACAGAGAAGTTCCAATAAAAGTTGGGTCCCACCTTTTATTAGGACCACTTTGTTTAACTTTGTTTTTGTATATCTCAGTCATTTCAAAACCAATTTTCATTAGATAAATTTTAAAGTCCTGTTAAATTGTATGCTCCTATTTCATACAAGTGGTTTCTAATCATCTTGTAAAAAGTTAAAACCCGAATCCCCGTCTCAACCAAAAATATACCATCCCTTTAAACAGGAAGAATCACAAAGGAAACATACACACGACACTCCCTTTAATCATTTTTTTTTTGTCACTCTGTCTTTACAACCTGATGGCCCGATAGCGGGTTTCTCCTTTACAAATTGACTCTCGACTGATTCTATAGACACTGTTCCATCGCCGATGCGGCTGGATTAAGCCACCACGATTAATCAATCTTCTACCAGAGATAATCTCTTCATGGGTGACAAAAGGATTACAAAACTGATATCGAATTAGTGATGTTATATTATTGTTTCACTAATAATCATTGCTTATATGTTTCATATAAATTCATTGATCGTATGATACACCTCTCACATGTATAGTTTGTGACGTCAAGCCACAAATGAAAAAAAAAAACACCCACAAACATACACACACAACACCAAAACAAACTCTAGATACATTGGCAGGAGGCAATTAATTGGGTCCCTCTGATCACCCAAGGCTAATCGAGCAATGCAGAGTTCGTGACCTACAAAACAAATGATAAACACTTCCGGAATTTAGACGCGATCATCCGCCGCCATATCTATTTGTAACTTTAAAACCTTCCAGTCGATTAATAGCTATTTAGGTAGTCAAACAAAGTCCAAAGTCATCATCACATTGGTCGGTTCGCGCTTTGATCAGGCATCTACTTGTGGATAAGGTGTCTTGTTTGCAATCTGACACAAAAGCTAGCTATGTCTCATTGTTGCCAACAAGTCACTAAAAAGCCGTTTATCGCCAAGTCCAGCCGAACGGACTTGGCTGGGTAGTAACGCAGTGTGAGCTCATTTCGTCTTTTGTCAAGAGACAGACGGACAGAAAGACAGACAGACGCGCAGACAGACAGGCGGGCGGGGCATGCATACAGACACAGAGATCCCACCTCCCTTCACAAACAGACACGAACCCACTTACATAAACTGACATACCCACATAATTAAACACGAGTAAAACGGAACCGAATGTCAGTATGTGTATACATTATCATGACTTTTCGTGGAAACCAGTGGCGTACATGATTTGAGATATTAATGGGGAGTGTGACCTGTGCATACATAAGCAGGATCGTAGACCTGTTTCATGAAAAATGCTCCATACCGTAAAAAAAAAGTCATGGAAGAGATGGTACTTCTAGAATACATGCAGACCATCAATCTGATATCAAATTAGTGTAACAGATGCTCTCAAAACTTGGACCCCGTTTAAAAGAAATAATCATCTAGTACAGCTATATCTATAGTTCGAGTAACTGGAGACAATTTAGGAATAAATATGCAAAAATATTGTTTAAAATATAATCCTCCTAATGACTCTCATCTCCTCTTTCCCTTCTCATCTCAACTTGTCTTATCTATTTCCTTCTATTTCGTAATATATGCTCTCTACCTATCTCTTTCTCATAAAGTGGAGCTTCAGCTTTAGTATTTTTCAAAGCCATTTTGGTATATTCTTTGTGTTTAATTTTCGGGGGCCCTATAAGTGATACAAGCTGTGCGTCTGTGCCGATCGACAACGATGTTTCCCGCCACCATATCAGACGAGCTGATGAAGCTTCCAGGATCGGACGTGAAACCGTTCTCGAAATTCAAACAGCAATTCCATTAATGACTTGATTTTGTACCTTTAGTACGAAAATTAAGTTTTCCTGCTAAACGTGATGCTGAATAATCTCATGATAATTATCAGTCAGATGTACGAATTTGAGACTGCGCTTGAAAACAAAATGGAAATGTCAAGATCTTGTTTACGAACTACAATGTATATGGCACGCTGTGAGGCGATAAAATCATCAACTCACTCATTGGCATATTCATACTGCTCAAGAACTGTTTTATGAAAAATTAGAGAAACTTTACAATTTCATATCTTCCCCGATTTGTCCGATTTTATCCGATTTTGATCGAAGTTTTACTGTTGTGTTTATAATTTTTTTTGTACTCTTTCTTTTAAGATAACATTTCAAATGATCCGGAATCCCCCTTTGAATAGGTCCAAATAATTCCAGACCGCCGACATTGAAAAGAAGAAGAACTTCTTTAATTGCGAAACTGTTAACATGTTGATGTCTTCGCGAACGTCGCCGACTGACGTCCGCTGATCGGGCCATTATCACCACATAAAATGTGTATACCCAATAATAGAATCTCGTAAGCTATATCACATACCTGCAACATTACTTATCCAATTGGTTTTATGGCCAGCCATTTGATACCTTGCGATCGCCCTCCAACTGTGATAAACATTCACTTCTTATGTTGGTAATTAGCCAATGTTGTTGTTGCTGCTGCTGTTGTTGTTGTTGATCTTCTTCTTCTTCTTGTAGTTGTTGTTGTTGCTTTCTCTACAGGTTTAAGAACTTTTCTTTCATTATTTTTGTCGTTGTTTATTCGTTACGACTATCTCTAGATTACCATTCGCATTATTTTTGTCGTTGTTTATTCGTTATGACTATCTCTAGATTACCATTCGAACACTTTTAATTTTACTTTAATGGCCGCAACTTCATCGAATGCTATGCAATGCGTTAGTCGCAGGATAATCAACACAGTATGACAAAATGTTTACATGTGATTATAAATGGTTGTGAGTCGCTTTGATATTATGATCGAGATTCATGGTCAGACTTACTTTTCATGTTTTCTGCATAGCTAGTCATTTTTTGCTGTTCATTCACATTTTGTTTCCATCAATGAATCAAACGTCAACAGTTATCGTTTTCATATACACTAATTTATTCAAATGTTGATTGATTTATTAATTGCCTATAGTTGCTTATCTATGTTACCTTAATATCATAGCAATCATAGATTAATCGGTCGATAATTCAGTCGCCACAATCAGATACAGTTGACACTATGAACATGGCAAAATCAATTCGAAACTCATCTTTGTTTTTAACGTCATGATTAAAGATATTGATACGTACAATTCTTTGAATAATGTTATATTCTGTGTAAAATATCCAGACCATATATCTAAAGAATGTAGAACTGTGGTCATTTTTGTGCTATCAACGTTCAAGTAGGACTACAATCTTCTCCAATTAAGTTTTTCACCCAGAGAGGCGCGGCGGACTATAATTTTTCACTACCTTGACGCCCGCTGACAGCGTACGTAGTATACGTTTATCTACGGAGTTACAAACTGGTACATCCATGTATACATATAAATGCCAAAGTGCCCAACCCCAAAATCACTCCGGTTTCGGGCATGTCTTTTCTCTGGTATAAAATCCATTGATCTCGAAAAATTCTTCGAAGTCTTACACAAACAAGACGGTTTAGACATCATTTGCACCATGTCTACATCCCTAAGTCCCTTCAGTCACGCCTGTCCGTTACACATCAGCGAAAATCACTCGGCTAAGGTCGCGCAGGTACACTAAAGTGTTCTCTGTAACCTTCTCTTGAGAGTAAAATCTGTGTCGAGCTGGTACTGAACCGACTACATGGCCCGAATTCACGAAGGTGGTACAAATGAAACCATGGTTTAAACCATGGACAAAAACCATGGAGCGCCAAGTGTCGCACGGAATATTTCGTTACGTAATTGGTCATTTTGTCCACAAAATGACCGTTTCGTTCACGAAATTATCGTTTCGTGGATGAAATGTTCATTTAGTTACAAAATGTTGTCATTTCGTTACAAAATAATCATTTCATCGACGAAATGACTGATTTCGTAACGAAATATTCCATGCGACACTTGGCGCTCCATAGTTTTTGTCCATGATTTAAACCATGGTTTCATTTGTACCATCTTCGTTAATTCGGGCCCATCGGTTTAACGAACCTTCGGAATAACGAACCCTTACTAAATAAATACACAACAACAACAAAGACACATCAGTCATTGAAAAGGCTACGCTCTTTTCAACCCTGCACTAATATGAACTGAAACAAATCATGAATCCCGGACTCTGGGGCCGATGTCTGAAATACTTGATCAGATCTCTTTTATCGTAAAAAAAAATAATGTCAGAGGTTTAAAAAAAACATAGCAGGTGTAAACACTTTAATTTTCATTAAAGGACGCAGGACTAAACTTCTTTAGAACTATGGTATCAATTACAGAGGGGCGAATGAAAATCTATGCAGGAAAATGGTAGTGACTTTCAGATATCATGGTATGTTTTTCTCGGACGACTGAAACTCTGACAATTTTCCACCTATGATGTTCTTTTGTGAATGTTGACTTGCAGAAATAAAGTCAGTTGAAGATATTCATTTACTTGGGAGCTAAAATGTGATCGAAATCAACCAAGTTTCAAGCTAACTTCATCATAAGTCTTGTGCTATGTCATGTTTCGTTAATCCTATATACGCACTGTCAACAGCCATCTTCGTGTTCTGAATTGCAATTTCTCAAGTGTATTCTAGATCGTAGGTCTATGTACATTTAGCCCGAAAATACGCATGCAACACAAAAGGATAACAGCACGCGTCATACGCAAATGACCTCCAATTGATGGAGGATATCGCTTGTCCAGTGGTCATAGTTAACATAGAAAAGCTTATGTCTGTATATTATCATTCCCCAGATGAGATTATACAGAGATATCATTCCTCTCAGATATCCAAGCAGTAATTATCAATCATGATCTCTTCCTTAGAGAAGACGAACAAACTCCGCAGCAAGAATTAGGATCCCTAAAGGAGAAATCCACTCCCAAAGATTGCATCAATTTTATTAAAAAAAAGAGACAACAATCCTTCCAGAGCAATGCTTAAATAATCAAAATCGGATAAGAAATAAGGAAGTTAATGACATGTTGAAATTTCACATTTTTTTCGGAAAAGGTTTCTTGACCGATCCTTATGAATATTCAAATCGACAAGTTTGACGGTGTTGCGTTCTCACAATTTTCTATTCATTTCATATACAGGAATGACAAAAATCTCATATTTCAGCTGTTTAAATATAAAAATTGCTTTGAAACCACCCAAAATAAAAAAGAACAAATGTTAACTGTGGTATATTTTGGTATGGCAATACGCTTTCACCTGTATCAGCTAAAGATATCAATTTTTCCGAATTTCATACATGACATACATGAAAAATTGTGAGGGCATGACGTCATTAACTAGCTCATTTGAATATTCATAAGGACTGGTCAAGAAATGTTTTCCGAAGAAATTTGAAATTTTCAATTCAAAATGTCTTTTCTTCTTTACTTCTTATCCGTTTTTTGTCATTTTTGCAACGTTCTGTATGGATTTGTTTTTCTCTTTCTTTAGGAGTTAATGTGTTTTTGGGTGGACTTCCTCTTCGTTGCTACTTGAGGTTGCGGGATATCAGTTATTCTCTTTGAAAAGGTAGCATTCATCTTCTAGTTGCGATAGAGTCTTGACAAGAAAATCGTTGGCTGGATAGCTCCAAGTCGTCCAGTTTCTGTGAACGTTCCACGAACTTCTTGGACATGATCCAATGTTTACTCTGTATACAACTACTCAGTCAAAGTAATTCACGGAAGGTCGACTGTTAGACAACCTATTAAGTATCCAGGGAAAATTTTTAGGGAAACTGCAGGGGAATAGTCAGTCTCAAACGGCGGGGGCTGTTTGATTGAAACTCTGCCTTTATAACAGAGGAAACACCATGTTGTCAGGGAACGTCACAGCGCCACATCTCCTGTAATCAAAATGAATCTTGAACAGCTGAAGAAGAAGAAGAAGAAGAAGAAGAAGAAGAAGAAGAAGAAGAAGAAGAAAAGGAAACACCACAAACAGCTTGTTTACGACTTGACTGGAAAAAAACGGGGCAATATCAACTCAACAAAATAGTGAAAGTTTCATTACAATCTAACCCCGAAGGAGAGGGTTATGAAATTTATAAAGTTTCAGGTGTCTCCTGCAAATTGGAAGAGGTAGTAATGTTCCGCCAAATTTGGGTTTAAATTCGCTCGCACGGTATTTTCACTGAATTCTTCTATTTTCAGATGAATTCAAGAATAAATACCATCAAATAGAATGACTATGATATGTTCAGTGGAGTTTGTTCCTGCATCTCTTTTTTTTTATTTATCTATTTTATTTCAGTGTTTAGTTATGTATTCTATTTGTCTTTGGAGAAATTAGTCTTCTGGGGTACTTTTGTTTTGATTTTGTTTTCAGAGAGCCGGAAGGTGATAACATCAACGTCTCATCTGATTTATTAATGTGATTTTGAACATTTTGACCAAGTACAGTTAATATACCAGGGAAACTAGCATCGCCTTTAATGGCCGATATACCACGGTCTTGCGAAGAATTATGAAAGTAAGCAATATAATTTTCTTGTGTTATATGTACAATCATTAATTGCTTATTTGTTTACTCATTTATTTGAATATGGGTATAAATTTTGCGCATATAAGACTACACTTGAACATGTGTTCACTTTCATAACTCTTTCGTCTTCATTGACTTTGTTTGACTTTGTCCTATCAAGGTCATCTCGAACATGTATATGTTCTTGTATACACATGACTATATTAATTCCTTTGAGTATTCTTGTAGTACTCCTATCTGTATATTTTCATGCGAACGTCGTTGTTGAATTGTCATGATGATTACATTGTACAAGTGGAGAAATCAAAAAGCCTGGAACTGAAGCTAATTATAGTGGATTTTTTTCTTTAAAATGAAAACCGCTTCCAGGCGGAAAGAAATATCGGATGTTGCAAAGAACATCCTGGTGGGAATTCCTTTTGTTGTCGTTTTAATTTTTTTAAAGCATTTAACGCGATAAGAGTACTCAAAAGCTGATTCACTCACAACTAACTGCAATAATTGAAAATCTTGGAGAATCCGTTCGACAAGGTGACATATCCCACGACTTATTGAAGGTAGACATTTGAAGAGTTTGTTCGCAAAAACCGATAAGTCCATTTTTGAAGATTTTGAAGCCGCCTGGCAAGGTCTCTGTCATAAAGTACAAAATAATACCTTTTAGTATTATATTGGTCACTACATATTTAGGTACATTTTTGAAGTCATGGTAAAAAGAAGCAAAATTTTTCTTATCATTCTCTTTATTTTTCTTGACCTTTAATCGCAAATATCTCCATTTTGCAAATATGGACTTACCGGTTTTTGCGAACAAACTCTTCATTTTCATCTTCAATAGACAGCAATTTAGAAAACCAAAGGGTAAGCCATTATGAACGAAGCAAAGCGTTCCAAGAAATTCTTCGCAAAACTACTTTGCTTCTTCCATTAAGAAGGACCTCTCAATTTCAGTTATTTTTTATCATAATGCCTCATACCTCACAATTAGACAGACTAAAGTTTAAAAGCATCAAAGAACTTGGGAGAAATCCATGAACTTCAAAATGTGTTTTCATCCCCTAAAGTTCATCAAAAGTTGGATTTTAACGTTGTTGGTGCACGAATCAATAGCTTCCGAAAAAAATGTAGATTAACCGCACTGTGTGTTTGATTGAAAAAATAAGTCAAATAAATCAATCACTGTACGTACAATGTTTCTCATAAGACTGTGTTTTCTGATTCCACTGTTAAGTGTTAAGTCAGTATCCCAATGTTGAAATTATAACAATATGGGCTGCTAATTATTTTCCCTCTGGTTAAATTGATCAACACATTTGATAGAAGAAGAGATCTCGAAAAGGAACTTCCTGAATGAATAGCAAGAAATAGTTACACACTCACACACACATGTTGGTCAGGGTTTTTCTTTATTGTACAGCGATTGACCTATTCTGATATACATGACATTGAGTAATGAAGCAGGTATTAATTTAGAGCATTTAAGAGAAAGTGAGGATAGTAAAAACACCTCCCTGTTGAATTAGTTGTTTGTAGTTTTAGATGAAATCCAAGCTGTCACCTTGGAGATTATACAATGGACGCAAAGAAGATATGTGTGCCTTTAAGGAAATACGTTTATCGGTGCTGGTATATACTCAACCGGATACACGTGAGTCCGACCCGACTCCCCGACCCAACCCCCCCCCCCCCCCCCTTTGCAAGTAAAGGATGAGGAACTATATAGAACAGAAGGATAACTCACCGAAACTATACTATAGTGTTCCTCGTGACTGTATTCTATCTTGTAATGAACATGGGATACATAATCACATGAAAACAGATTGTTTACAGGACATGTAAGAATTAAAAGAGAAAGCCAGTCCAAATATAAGTTGCTCTGATTAAAAAAAAGAGAGTAAAATCTTACGAGTTCAAAGGTAAAATTTGACTGAAATCGGATGAAAAATAATGAAGTTACGACATTTTGAAGTTTTGCTAATTTCTACAAAACAGTTCTTGTAAAGTGGATATGAATATGCAAATGAGTGAGGCAACCATGTAATACCCTCACAAATTTCCATTGATCGTGTTAAAAAAATAATAACGATAATTCAATGTTTCTGTCATTGAAGTCTGAAACATGATGTTATTCCTGGTTGAATAACTTTAGAATAGTGATTAGTAAGACCAGGATTTGAGCCTCAGGCATAATTGTATTTGAATGAAAAAATTGGAAATTTCAAAATTTTATGTACAGACTATATTATATGGCAAGTTGTGAGGGACATCACATGCTCACTTTGCCATTTGCATATTCATATTGACCGTTCAAGAACTGTTTCCTGAAAAATCAGCGAAACTTTAGAATGTCATAACTTCCATATTTTCAACCCGATTTCAATCATATTTTTGGTTAAACTCGTAATATTCTACTCTTTCTTGTCAGATCAACTTATATTTGGACTGGATTTCCCCCTTTTTAAGACATTCAAATCTATTCCGTGGGTATAATGAGACTCATTTTACGGCAACTCGTCAGGATTTCAATGTACACTTCAGGTGGCAAAAATTGGGGACTAAAGATGTATCACTTGTCCACCTTATCTGTATTTGTTTAAGAGTTTGAATGTAACCCTATCAAAAAAAAAACAATATATAAAAAAGTGACAAATCAAATACATATCACCATGGCGACATGGGTTAATTTTATCCATATCTTATTTATAAAGGGAAATGGGGAGATATTTCTTCTTTTTTGATTTCATTTGAAGAGTTGCCACTGTTACAAATACGAAAAAAACACACACACCACGCACATCAAATACATGAATAAATTCAAAGATAGTCAAAAGAGATAAGGAGACAGACAAACAGACAGACAGACAGACAGACAGACAGACAGTCATATATTATGCATTAATTGAATGAGATGAAATGGATATGAGTACTTGAATTACTAATGAGAGAAAATATTCACTCTGTGGTCTCAGTAAATCAAATCAGCCTTCTCCGGACTCCAGAATGGTGTACTATACAGCATTTATATCTGCGCTTGCTAAACGCTTGGGAGGCTTAATAATGTTGATGATTAAGTGTCAGATACTACGCGCAGACTATCCACCTGTGACATTATATCACGTCTGTTCATATCTTCTTCTTCTTCTTTGCACTCTCTCTTCACGCCTCCGCATGTGGCCCTTTGTGAGCTAAACTTAAAGGTATCATGAGCCAGTAACTGGCAATCCTTTCGCTATCCCCCTTAAACTATATGGACCAGTTCACTCAGGATTTACATCATATGCCTGAAGTCCGCCAAACAATTTTTATAAGGTGTTCTTTAAACATGTCCAGCTCGCGACCTATACAGAATTGCTCCCCCCCCCCCCAACATGATTGAAGGGAGGGATGTGTTGCAGCAGCTTATACGTTATACATTGTTATACAGACGCGCAACATTCGAATTCATCATTTAAAAAAAAAATGGTTAATGATTTACAGGCTCGTCCATTTCGCAACTAAAGGATTGCGATGTGTATTCAACATGGACATAACATCTGATCATCGAACAATGTAATCATGAGTTTATTTTGTTTTTGTTTTTGTGGGTTTTTTTTTTTTGTACCTGGAGAAGCATGTGTCAAATCTTGATCCAATCCATCAAGTGATAGATTACAGTTTAAGGTTATTATTTTCACGTTTCATTCATCATTTTTCTTGGTATTATTAGGGATTATTACAGACCAATATAATTATTTTGATTTTGCTGCGATATCATGCCCAAGAAGAAGTGACGATGAATGAATGATCACCGCGGTAAGTGCAAGGTATGTGTCAGTTACCAAAGTGCATACGTTTCTGCACCGAAATGAGGGCTACCACCCTCCATTTAACGTACAGAAGCTCTGAATGTATCTTTTTTGAAAGCAACTTTCGCTTTTCAATTGACCGGGAATAGACCTTCTGCAACCCTAACATCGACTTATTCAATAGATCTATGGACCCGTTTCAATACTGTCGGCCAATGCTGTCTGAATGAAAACAGCGCGTACGTGGGCAAAATAAGGGCAAATACCTTTAAAGGGCGAAGACAGGAAGATGTGACATTTTTATGGGGGTTACGGCCTGGTCTAAAAACGGACCGCGCTTTCCGAGAACATGGAACCAGACGAGACTGTGGAATATAAATAGATGGTCTGCCTCAAACTCAATTAATTCGAATCTAGCTGTTATGTTTTTAAAACACGTCTCGTCAGATTCTCGTGCCTTCTCTTACTTTTTTCTTGAGTGTGTGTGTATTTGTGCACATTTTGGTTACTGAAGAAAGATTTCAAACGGGTTACCAGGACAACTGTGATCATGTGACAAAAATGTGTACGTTACACTCACTTTTTCTGTCTTGAGCTAAAGAACGCTGTCAAGACCGCGCGGTTATTTAACTTGAATCTCTTGTCCTCTTACGAATCAGGCGTTGCCAAGGCCTGTTAAAAAGTGTATGAGGATGAGATCAGCTTAAAGGAAGTAGCATTCAGTCGGGAAGCATTCATTGAAGTACAAAAAAAAAGAAAAGAAAAGAAACGGGTCCATTTTAGACGCATAAAATCACACTCATGTCGTGGGCTCGCTATAACAGTCAGTCAATGAAGCTTCACAACACGCCGTAAAAAAGTCATTTTGCTTTGAGACTAACTAAAAGATGTCAATCTAGAGTAAAGTTTCTACACTATGATAAGAAACAGTATTACTGCAAAACATGTTGCCAACCCGAGTCAGTAGCACGAGTGTTACCTGGATACGTGAATTTTCAGACATTGCATAATGGAAAATGTAGCTTAGCTGAAACGGATTACGCCTTTAAGACTGTCTGTTGACTATCTTTTCATTTTTCCCCTCCCGTACGTGAGTGAACCGTCGTGTCTCAAAACAAAGACTGTTGCCCTGGTGAAAATGGCAGCTTTACATCATAGTCATACAGTATACGATAATATTTTGCTGCGCGATGAGTAGGGATGGGCCATTAAGGGGGTTTCGATCTACTCTCAGAATGATTCTTTATAATTCATTGCATTCACCATAATATATTATTCTAAGCCCTTGTTGACAGTCAGCCTAACAGTGCTAGTTTCGTAATTCGTAATTGACATTCGTACAGTTTCGAATAGTCTTCTGTGTTAAAGGAAATACGACACTCTTATATCTATCAGTAAATGAGGGTCATTAAATTATCTTTTGTGTTATGTAAAGACACACCTTAAATTCTGCACATCAGATTTTATTTACACTATCCCTCTGCATGCGGAGGGATGCTCGTATGATTATTGCAAAACCGGAAGTTGAGGGGAGTGTTTATTAAAATTTACAGAATTAATGATCTGTGGCACTTCATGTTTCACAGCTGATAGTGTCGCATAACAACAATTATGTTTATTTGTATGCCAAGGTTTATAAAGACACCATCGACATAATGTCTTCCAGCTTTCCTGACAACAATCTTGGGCTCCTTTAAAGGCATTGTTAACAATTTGCAGATGAAATGAAAACCCAGCTTAAGTGCTTTAAAATAGTTCTAAAATGTTAGTTAGGGACAGAAACAACCAATCTAAAAAAGTGAAAAAGTATAATCCATGTAAAGTATTGTTAAAGATACAAAATGTGAACAATGGTTACAACAGAATTGTTTCTAGAATACTGTCGTGGTTTATTGAGAAGAAATCGCGATATCTTCTTTTGTCAGGCTTTATTGCGAAATGTTTATATGGTAGGACGTTTTGAGATACAACTGACCTACACATTATGCATCAAATGTGATAACTCGAACATTTTTTTTTTTAAATCACTGCTCCCAATGGTAAACAATTCCCTAAATCTTCTTATATCGTGTCATGGCGTTCTAAGATATACTTTAATGATTTATGAAATATCAATGTCAGCATACAGTGCTGAGTCATGTTTTGACTGCATACGCAATGTAGAATTTTGGTACCGGTAATGATTAGTTTGATTACGATTATCAATGGCCTATTCAAACTGCAGATCTCCCTGTAAAGCTGTGTCACTATACCACGCGCACAGTTGAGTTTATAGACCGATTCGGGTTCGTTGAGGGCATCAGACAATTTGTGGCACTAGGCGCAGCCATAAGCACATTATGAGGTGTCTTAGCCGACCCCCCTCCTCTCCCCCACCCCCGGGCAACATATTTATCACGCACTTGTAACAAAGGTTCGCGCACTAAGCAAGCATTCGCGCACTCATTACGAGACGCCTGAATTGGCTAAAACGAAGTTTTTCATTCCGCGCGCGGAAGGGGGTGGGGGAGGGGGGGGGGGGGGGTGTCGGCTAAGACACCGCGTTAATGGCGCTGCCCATAAAAATACACATAGCGCGTCACAGAATTGGTCTATAGCAAAGAGATTTTTCTCCTCCCCAGTCACTGCGGAAAATCTCTTTGGTCTATAGGAAGCTTTAGATTTTAGACGCGCGGACGTTCAGAGGGAAAAAAAAAACATGATCTGAGCGTGCGTAGTATCGTGCATCAACTTGACCCGCGCTTCTGCGCACGCTCAGATCATATTTTTTTCCCTTTGAACGTCCGCGCGTCTAAAATCTAAAGCTCCCTATTATACCTCAACATAACGCTGACAACATGGACGAGCAATCAATATTTTAAAAGACAGCTGTCCGCCCTTTGTCCTGTTTTCTTTCAGAAATTCTGTTCACTCAGAATCATGATCACAGTTATAACATTGACAAATCACAGAAGCAGGCTGATGACGAAATACAAAGCAACTCTCTAAATTCCTTAGATTGGAAATCAATCTGTAAGATTGTGGTAAGGGACAATTAGACTGGAAAAAAAAAGATAGATTGACTTCGTGATCTATTAGATTGAGATTTTCAATTTAATTTGGATCTGTCCCTCATCTTTATCTAAGGAATTAGAGTGAGGCAAACAAACAAATTGATCACAAGATTGCAGACATAAGCTGGACGTGAAAAACCGGTTGCGAGTCTCATGATTCTCCTTTGATGAAGGATCTCACTCAGAAAGTAGAAATTAAGATGGAAAATGCAGATTAATATCACTGTAAGTTGCTGTCTCCTGTCAAGATAACTACGATGAATACATTCAAACAAGTGAATTGTAAAGGTGTAATGGCAATAGCGCACTGCTTTTGTTGAATACCACAATGCTCAGAGTCAGTGGTGAACACAGCCCATATATGACTGAGGTACTAGTATATCAAAACTCGGGCAATTCCTCAATATTTGCATATTACAGGGATGGTATAAATTTAGTTGAGATGGGGCTTCAAGTTCCCAACTTTTTTATATGAGTTTATGAGAAACCTCATATGAAATTATAAAAGAGCATGCAATTCTAAGAGGAATGTAAAGTTTATTTGATGAAAATCGATTTTGAAATGGCTGAGTTATCCAAAACGATGGGGTCTCTATAAGGTGGAACCCACCCTATGATATATTGGGACCACTTTGTTTCACTTTTTTTTTTTGGATGTCTCAGTAATTTCAAAACCGAATCTCATCAAATAAACTTCGAATTCCTCTTAGAATTCTTTCATCTTTCATAGGAGGTTTCTGATTATCTCGCAAAAAGTAAAGATCGTGGGGGGTCATTTCATGAGGCATTTTGTCCGACAACTCTGTCGGCCAAATTCAAGTTGCTCTCAGCCAATCAGATGCAAGGATTTCAGTAGCTTATAACAGTTTGTCAGACGAAATATCTGACAAAATGCTTCATGAAATGCCCCCTGAATTCCCGACCCTCGAACAAAACTATACCATCCTTTTGATGTATTGGCGAGATATTTTTATATGGCATGACCCTTTATCAGCATAATTTAAAGGATGCATTTGGATTGCATGTATGCTATGCAGTGTGCAATTATTACTTGTGTCAACAGTACTGCTGCAATCCCGAGGAATGAAAACTGAACTTTTCTCTTGAGCTTGTTCAAGTGTTTCTGGTTTGAAAGCGCTTCTCTTTCATGACTTGCAGGCCGGACACGACTTAATAACAAGTCGATTGTCTGTTTATACTCCCTGGATTGCTTCTTCTCTTCGTAATGGCGAAAGTTTGTCGAAGGGTCATGGAAACTTCACGGTCCTATCACGCCGTAAACAAGCTCTTTTGTTGAACAAAAAAAGAATAATCTAAGCTATTATAATATGTAGTGTGTAGCGCCGTCTTCCACGTATGAAACTTGTCCATGGCTATGCTCCTATTGTTTTGCTACTTTCGTTAGGTCACGTGATATGGTGAGCTACGTACACTACCTGATACAAAGTTCATTGCAGTCATTCGGAGAGAATACGTGATGGGTGATTATGTACACACGTACGTGTAGGACGTTCGGGGATGTTTACTGCTGCTTTGGATAATAAATCTATGACCTTGTTGCGAGATGTGAATAAAAAAAACCACCCAAAACAACGAAATGGGAAGACGAAATATTTAGAAGGCAGTATTCTTTTCAAGTGACTTTCAGTGACTAAATTTTGACCTCCCCCAAAAGAGAGAGAGAGAGAGAGAGAGAGAGAGAGAGAGAAAGATATAAGTAATTTGCAGTAATCAGATGCTTTCATTGTATAAACCTCATGCGTAGGTCAAGTTGGGATAGCGTGTTGTGGAATCATCGAATTGTGTCATTTTTAAAATATTTTTTATTGCGTCAATGATTATGGAAGGATAGACACTCATAGATCTGTTAATCAACATCACTTCAGATGGGGGTTATCTGATGGGTCTATGAGTGAAAGTGAGCATAATGGAATACGAAGAAGGGCAGTAGACCGAAAACAAACAAAACAAAAAAAGAAATCCAGGGGCTTCTATGTATAACAATGAGGTAATATTTCACCCGTTCTTGTTACTGTCTATTTGCTAACAGAGAGAAAGGTGTACATTCGTGCAAACGTCCTTATACACGAGTAAATACATACATATTATACATATACACACATTAATGTACATATATAATATATACATATACATGTACATGTCCATGTACATAATATTTACATATAAGTACATAAATGCTACATATACATTATACATATACATGCTACATATACATATACATATACATTGTACATATACATATACATATACGTATACATATATTTATACATATACATATACATATACATACACATATACATATATACATAACAAACATGTACATAATTCATGTACACAATATACACATAGACATAGACATGTTATAACTGGGCTCGTCACTCACTTTTTTGTCTAGTAGTCACTAGCTGATCTCACCATAGTTTTTGTTGTTATTTTGATGTTCTGCAGGTTAGTGGTCCGAAACAAAAGCAGAAATAACAATCAATTTTGAATCTTAAGGCCACCGTACACTACACGATCAGACTGGTCTTAAAGTCGTAAGCCAAGCTGGGTGCTAGACCAGTCATACGACCGGACACCGCACACTATAGGGCTCACACCTGTAAATAAAATGGACTGTCCAAGACCCCTTCACAAATTCGTACCAAAGATACCAAAATAAATGAAGAAAAAAATTAATTAAAAATCAATGATGTAGTTTGGCAAAAAACTGAATAGCTGTAGACATTGAGTATGAATTCCTCTACAAACTGCATTTGGGTTGGAAGATGAAAGCTTCTCTGATGGAATTTGAGGGGACTATATTTCATTGGGTACATGTACGGAAAATAGGTGATTTTTTGAGTGACAAGAACTCGTAGTCTGGCTTTGCGGACCCTTGGACAGAATTAGAGCAGAAGAACCCACCCTGGAAATTTGATGGATGAAAGGGTATATCTCACTTATCCAGGTTAGAGAAGATGAAACACCTCATTTCTCCCAGCTATTTTACAGAGTTTTTTGAAATTTGAATTTTAACACACGTCTCTATGGGGAATTATTTACCCGTGTGAGCCCTATAGAGAATGCACGCAATGCATACAAGTCTATGGGAAGTATTCATCCCATACAAGCTCTGCTGGTGTATGTTGGTCTTGTATCGTGTCAGATCTCTTCCTCCCTCCCTCCCCCTTCTCCTCCCTACCCCCCCCCCCCTTCTACCTCTCTCCTCTTCTCTCCCCCCCCCCCCCACCCCCAACTCTGCCTTGCTACAATTTGTTTTCTTATCATGTTCTTGTGGTACTAGATCTTGGTACATAGCAGTCATCAGTATCACACAACTTTAAATGACTGTGTTATTCTTGTATTGTGTATCTTGTATTGTGTCAGATCTCTTCCTCCCTCCCTCTTCTCCTCCCTACCCCCCCCCCCTCTACCTCTCTCCTGTACTCCCCCCCCCCCAACTCTTCCTTGCTACAATTTGTTTTCTTATTATGCTCTTGTGGTACTAGATCTTAGTACATAACAGTCATCAGTATCACACAACTTTGAATGACTGTGTTATTTTAATGTATTTTTTGTTTTGGCTACCACTGAAACAGCTCAAAATACATAAAGTTAGTCTGTTTGACAAAACAAAGTCTTATCAAGTACTTTGCAGGCTATAAGGTGATGATGACACCCCCATAATCAAGGATAACTGCCTGGATCTATATATTCATCTTATGAAGAACTGATCAAAACTGCAAGATTTGTTTTAAAAAAACACCAAAAGGCATGATTTTCAAAAGTGTTCCTTTGAGAAGCTTTATAACCCTTGAATGTGTAATTTCTCATATGATGTAGGGGCAAATATCATCAAAAACACATTGATGATGTTAAAAAGTCAAATAAGAAATATGACCTCCACTGTAGGGCTCACACCTGTAAATAAAATGGACTGTCCCAGACCCCTTCACAAATTCGTACCAAAGATACCAAAATAAATGAAGAAAAAAATTAATCAAAAGTCAATGAAGTAGTCTGGCAAAAAACTGAATAGCTGTAGACATTGAGTATGAATTCCTCTACAAACTGCATTTGGGTTGGAAGATGAAAGCTGCTCTGATGGAATTTGAGGGGACTATATTTCATTGGGTACATGTACGGAAAATAGGTGATTTTTTGAGTGACAAGAACTCGTAGTCTGGCTTTGCAGACCCTTGGACAGAATTAGAGCAGAAGAACCCACCCTGGAAATTTGATGGATGAAAGGGTATATCTCACTTATCCAGGCTAGTGAAGATGAAACACCTCATTTCTCCCAGCTATTTTACAGAATTTTTTGAAATTTGAATTTTAACACACGTCTCTATGGGGAATTATTTACCCGTGTGAGCCCTATACGACCCGACTGTAAAGCGCGCGCAGTGCACACTGCGTGTGCTTGCATTTTACTGCATTGTGAATGGCTGAAAGCCTACGACCAGTCGTAGAATTTCAACATGTCAAATCTCTACGACTGGCGCTAAGACCCAGTCGTACGACTAGAAAATGGCAAGACTGTGACGTCACACTTCTGGTCTTAAGGTGTTAAGACCGGTGAATCGGGGCAAAATCGTGTAGTGTGCGGCGGGCTTTAGTTGCCCAATCACGCCACCAAATGATTTGGTGGCCCAACACCAATTTTTAGTGGCGCCGCGCGGGCCATACATTGGGCCACGCTAATGTCGAGCCCTAATATACATACTAGTATATAATACACATGTATAAAAGGATATAGGTCCTACATATGCATACATACACGCATACATACGTAAACATATAAGAGCATGCGATAACATAGTCACATTTTTGTTTTTGTGGTGAGGGTAGTTGTATGCTGCGGAATGTATAACGCTTTGCCCGTGAACCCGACAGCTCTGAGAGGAGTATGAAGAATACAATGTACTATGTTCTTTGCGACATGCATTTATATGCACTGAACATGTTATTAAATCAAGACCCATTTTGAGCTCACTGGTTTAAACCTTTACTATTAGATAGGTTACCGAAGAGTTTCTTGGGTTTGATATAGAGCAACTTCGCATGCACCTGGAATTTTAGTGACGCTCACTCTGCAGTATTTTCAGTAGGAATGCTAGCAAGAGAAGATAATAATTAAAATGCCTTTCACTCACTCTCCATTTCCAATCTCTGATGGAATTTGACCGAAAAACTGCGACGCCGAAATTTCCACAATCCTTAAAAATCTTTCTTGTTTTGTTCTGTTTTTAATATCTACTTTTTTAAACTGTCTGGAGAGAATTACGAAATCGATCGCAGGCACATCCGCGAAAGGAATACACCCCTGATGCCGGCATAATTACAAACACGATTCACAGGTACACGTATTGTCAACAGGAAGTATGGATTTTCATTCTGTCCTTTTTTTTTTTCTTTCTCTCGGGTGGTTTCTTTTTATTTTAAAAGATAAAGGATGTTTACCATTTGGGTTTTAAAGGGGAGGATTCATGAGCATAAGTAAAAAATAAAAAAAGCAAGGTATAAACAAACAAACAAAACCCACAAACATCTATGTGGAATCAGCCAGCATCAACCTATCACATTTACAAAATTAACTTGGAACTATATCTTATAACAGGTGGTTTCTCCTCGTTTATAGTTAGCTAATTTTCAACCCAAGTTCTACTGCTGGAATTTTGTATATGGAGTTGAGAAACTACGCGATGTTCTTAAAATAGCCCCTGAGTCTTTCCTGTAACTCTGACATGCCGTCATCTCCTTACGCTCAAAACTGAGTTACATTTCGTTATTCGGAAGGTTCGTTAATCAGAAAATGAAATAAGGTTCGCAACTTCAAAGGTTCGTTTTTACGCACCTTCTTCCCATTTTCGGATTAAACGAGCATCATTTCATGTTCGAATTAACGAACCTTCGGAATAACGGTCGTCACTCCTCAAAGTGTGTATTGGGTAATAGCACTGACGAGGTACAGTAGTAGCATACTCTATTAACTGTTTCTATTAAGTTGTGCTGACAAACTTATTTTAAGCGGAGAGATAAACACTATGCTGTTTTCGTGTTGATTTTTTAATCAACCTCCACATCGGAGATTGTATATTCAAGGGATCAGTAACTGTTTAGATGTCGTTTGAACAGTTGACCAATGGAACCTGCGTTAACACTAGGGGATCTCAGAATCTGGTATTGAACTCGTTAAGATGATTACTTGCTTCATCGGACTCTGAAAACGAAAATTTATTTATTTATTTGTTTATTTTTTACAGATCCTTCCGAACATGTCGGATTCATGACGTCTTTTTGAACATACATCGGAAGTTTGAAGAGATGCCAAATTTGGATACTTATGACTGTCTCTACGACATAAACGACAAACGACCCAAGAGATGACACGGCCTTCTACCTCCCCACTCTGACGATGCAATGCCCTCTTGATTATGGGTCGTTATTCCAGATCAGTAAATGAGGTCAGTGATTTCATTTTTTAATGACATGAAGTTCTTGAACATGGCTACAAAGACGTGAAAAAAAAAAGAAAGTTGGAGAACAATACTATGCACTTATCTTTAAGATTATCTGGAATGATAATGATATCTATGGCATGAGTAAAAATTTTAGTTTGACACACTGGCAGATCTAATAAACCATTAGCGTATATCATGATTAATTGTATCCATATCTTCATCTTCACAAAACTCGCAGGATACATGACTAAAATAGAGTAATCATAAACAAACAAACATACATACATACACACACGTACACACACACACAGACAGTATCTTTCACCATGAACACATGCGTTTATTTTTGTTCATAACTAAAAATCAGCTATCTTTTATCGTTACTGAGAGTGTGTCCAGATACTTTGGGGCTTAGTTACCAAACTGATTGAAAACTAAAACAGAGTTTCGTTTACCATTGTTTACCAATCAACGGAACTACTGAGTAATAGTGACACCGATACTGTGTTTGTTTGTTGTCCGAAACAGATGTTACATGCCTAAAGTTGAATTTAACCCCACTTGTTTATGTAGATTCATTGAATAATAGAAATAGCAGTATAAAACACATCGGCGAAGTTGAGGAGAAATCGGGCAATCCGTTCAACACGCAGTGATTTTCGTCAAATGTGTTGTCATGGTAAACGACTATACACCACTTAAATTCGTGACATCACAGTAGCGGAAATATATAAAGAAAATACGGAGAGAATTCCACAAATGTTTTAGTAAAAAACAAACAAACATATTTTCCTTGTCACTGAAATATAAGGGAAAGGGCAATATTCATGCTTTTCTGATGTAGTAGGTCAAGTACTTTTTTTATCATGCTGAAAATGAATACGTGAAAATCTCGTCTTGGCCTTCAAAGGTAGTCATCACGTATTGCTGTAGGCTTCCTGTGAAACGAGGGACTTAACCAAACTTAAAATTCGTAAGTTTTGAACGTATCGTTTGATTTTCCACAAACTTTAACAAGGTATTCCACTGACATTTCTACATTCAGTAAATGTACTTTTATATGTGAGGTAAATTGTCTTTAAACTGTTTGTCCCAAAGTAGGTAAGTATGATCGTGGAGCTTGATCTGTTTGTGCATAGTGTATAATTATGTTGTTCACAACAGGTTGGCGTATAATGTGTGGGAGAGTGCAGTGTCGCAGATTGGACCTCATGACGAGCGCTTAAAGGGATGATATAGATTGGTCGAGATAGGGGATTAAGATTTTAACTTTTTGCGCGATAATTAGAAACAACTTAAAAGAAATATTAAAGAGCTACAATTCTAAGAGGAATTTACAGTTTATTTGGTGAAAATCGGTTTTAAAATGGCTGAGATATCCAAAACAGAGGTTCTAATTAAAGGTGGGACCCATCTTTTATTAGGACCACTTAGTTTTGCTTTGTGTTTGAATATCTCAGCCATTTCAAAAGCGATTATTTTCAAATAAACTCTTAATTCCCTTTAGAATTGTATAGTTTTTAACGTTTCATATAGGATGCCTAGGTGAAAATGTTAAAACCTGAATCCCCATCTTAACCAAAACTATACCATCCCTTTCAGCTCATGCATTCACACTAAAGGAAACACTGAAATTAAGGTAGACCCGTACAAATCACCTGCCTGAGAGGGAAATCCAAGCCATCTATTTGAAAATATGAAATACAAATACACAAACGCTTAGCAAAACAAACAATATTCGATGTTTGCGTCATAAAACATCTGTCTTGGAGAATTGAAACATCGGTGTCATTTCTATGAAAGCTTTTTAAGTTTAAACTTTTTGGCGCTTCTTTCATCACATAATAATCATGCGGGAAAATCAGATTGTATGGGCATCTTAGTAAAAACGGGGAGAACACACGATCGCAACGTTTTCTCTAAGGGCGGACTCACACTGTGCGATTTCTCGTCGTGCGACATCGCAAAGGGTAAATCGCAGTAAAAATCGCACAGTGTGAGTCCGCCCTAAGGAATAAGAGAGCATTTCGTAGATAGAGGTGAATCGATAACTCTACAAAATGAGGGCAGGTAGTTCTTATTTGTGCGTACAATACCAGATAAATGTGTGTGTGTGTGGGGGGGGGGGGGAGGGGGTGTGTGTATTGTGCAGATCGCACTGTATTACATCGCATGGAACTTCACGTGCGGCGCCGTCGATGTGATTGTCTATTGAAAACGGTGCCAACATTTTTGATCTCAGTACAAGACATATACCTTCGAAATTTTCAGCTGTCAACGCTACAGCCTTCTACCCTAATGATTATCTGTTACTATTTTGTAGTAAACAGTTATTCCCTCCTCCTTCTTTACCTATGTACGTATAGATTTGTTTTATTTTCACGTTTAGTTCTGTTTGTTTGCTTGATTGATTGTTTGTTTAGGAGGGAATTCCCCTCCAAAGGCGTATCATCCTAGTAGATTTTTCACGGCGCTGAATGGATATCGCTCTTTGCAATTCCCTCAACAGGATCACTTCAGCCAGGGATGTTTCTTTCCACCCTCGTGCATCAACGAACTGGAGACGGGCGGCGTAGGCATGGAGAAGGAGCACAAGTATAGGGTGTTCGGGGGCGAAAGGCAATGAAAGTGTGTACAAGTGGTACATTGTGATGATGGAGTAAGAGATTGATTGGTTTTAAGAGGTAAATCTCAGGCCGAGTTTTCGTCTTCTATTGTGTTCGAGTCTCTTTTTTTTCCTGTATGTGTGTCCTCCTTGTTTTGTTTTTTGTTTCTTTTCCCGCTTTCATTTTCTTTGCTCTTTCGGGCAGTCCCGTGGAGACTTCAGCTTGACACGACTTCGTGTCAAGTGACGGAGTGGCGGGCGGGTTTGGCGAGAGGCCGAACAGTAGACGTGTCCCAGTCATGGCCCATTCCGACAGAGCAGTTTGAATCGCTCGGGAGCGTGACTCAGTAGCCTCTCTCCAACGCTTACACATGATTTATTTTATATGAATACATCTGCTACATATATCACTACTTTGGTGTGTTTAGTCACACACTCAAAAAAATAGAGTCTTATGAAAAACAATATATAAAAATGAAGATGACACGCACATTATCACACTCTGCATGCAACTCGTGAGATCCAAGCAACGAAAGAAACAACACACACACACACACACACAAAGCAATACACCCTGTCGTCTGTAATGCCCTTGGAGGTCTGTTTTCCAGGAAAAAGCGGGGAGGAGACGGCTGCAACAAACGCGGGTAGAAGGCAGAGGGTGATCATGATAATAATAATAAGAAATGTGCCATGTTGGAGAGAGCGCGAGAGGTATAAGCAACAATGTTTACTATAATGTGACCTGGTAAAATATGATTCATGTTCATCATTCAAAGGAAGCGTGAATGATATTGTACATTGTGTATATGAAATATATATATATGTATATAATCACATAATTATATATATGTATATATAGATAGATAATATGAAGAGTTTGTTTGCAAAAACCGATAAGTCCATTTTTGAAGATTTTGAAGTACGGTCTCTGTCATAAAGTACAAAATAATACCTTTTAAATGATATATTGGTCACTATATATAAAGGTATATTTTTGAAGTTATGGGCAAAAGAAGTAAAAATTTTCTTATTATTCTCTTTATTTTTCTTGACCTTTAATCGCAAATATCTCCATTTGACAAATATGGACTTATCGGTTTTTGCAAACAAACTCTTCATATATACATATATATAATATATACATATATATAATATATATATATATATATTATATATAAGTTAATATTTCCATTCATTTTCAACATTTATATCAATATTCATGTTTATATTTATATCTATATTTATACTGCATGTTCATCCGCCCATTTAAAGTTCACCATTATAAGTGGAGGCTATATGGCACCTTCCCAATGAGCAACACAACTTTCAGAACACATTCATATTCATTTCTGATTCCAACCATTAATGATATATACCTATTTCGACATTTCCAACATGTACGGGGAAGTTACCCTGTATCTGCAAATTCAGTCGAGTAGTATCTGATATCTGCGTGGGTTCTGTGTTGTTGTTTTTTTTAAAGGAGGGAGAGGGGTTTAATGATGAGCCACTGCTTTTTAGAATTTATTTTAATGTTGACCACTGATGACCAAGGACAAATTAGTGTTAGGCAATGTTGATTCGGGAGAGAAATATTCTGAGTGATACTACCATACCATGGTGAAAGTGCGTACAGCTAAACTGTACAAAGTAATCTGCATTTTTCCTCAAAATTTCCTCAAATTACTTCTTATCTCCACTTTGTTCTCAATGCTTTTGAATCTGTTTTGTGAGTATTAATGTGTGCGACTTTACATAGATATCAACCCTCTACATCACTATTTCGTTTTTTTTTATTCCATTTGAACTTAAAACAAAAGCGTATCGTCATTGAATCCAGGTAACTGCATACACCAGTCTTCTACGGCATTACGTGTTCGTAAAACGGCCACGTATTTGTATGGGCGTCATCTTGAAAGATGGACTTCCCCCAAGAATGACGCTTAAGTACCCCCTAACATTGGACCTGAAAGCAACAAAATGATGTCATCGTAAACACGAGACTCTTCTTCATCACCTCCCAGATTCTTTGTTTCTCTATCTTTCATTCTCTCTCTCTCTCTCTCTCTCTCTCTCTGTCGCTCTCTATATACGCCGACTCAAATCTCATTCAGGGTCTATGACGTCATCGCCCAGGCAACAAAGTGGAAACTTGTCCGACGTTCCAACAACAAAGAACTGCTCTTATGACCGTGACAGTGTACGACCCTACTTTCAGCGTCATTTTGTTGGTTACAGCAACAAAATTTTAATGAAAATATATTATTCTATGTGTATATTCAATTTAATTCAAAGCTTATTTCAATTTTCGACAAAAAAAAATATACATATCACTTCCTTTGGTGACAGAGGAGAAGCTAAACAGAACATTGTAGACTGAACAGAATATACAATAATTGAGGAACCCTGTGGTAGTTATACAATGTCTTGAAAACTGGAGTGGTCGAAATAAAGTATACCAATACGCAAAGTGCGAAAAATGGAGGGACCCACTAAAAAGGCAGAGCTTGTAGAATAATACTCACACACCCCTCACCTCCCTCCCCCCCCCCAAAAAAAAAAAATATCATGCCAATCAGTTTGTAAGTTCCGTAAATTTGTAGCCAAGGTGCCACAAGGGTTGCCAAAGGGAAACCTCAAGTTAGCAACACTTTGAAGAATAAAATCATATCAGCAGAACGTCTATTCTATGCATTATATATTTCATCAAATCGGATGACAATTTAGTAACTTAGAAATGGAATGTTTAAAGTTAAAAATATTTTCTGAAAATAAAAAATACAATATTCAGCACAATCACATACTACGGTATGGATAGCAGACGATGCGACGATGCCATCTCCTCACAACTATTTAAATAGTTTTTAGAAAAATGTCATAAAATCATTCTTTTTGTCAAAAAATTGGTAATTAAAGCCTAGCCATCTTCGCTTTTTGGAGTCACTATTATTACAGAATCGTGACAGGTTTGACATGACAGTTGGAATTTCTTCTTTCTTATCTTAATTCAATTCAACTATGCTTTATTTTCATTAAACAAAAGGTAAAACGTACACTTGACAATTAATATTTTAATCACAAGAAGTCATTAGGAATTTTATAGAATATGATATGCATGAATGAATGTAATAAAGTATGGGAGAAACAATACATATTATGCAATGATTACAAAAGTAAACCCGTTGGAAAAACAGAAGTGAAATACTGAAAAGCGGAGCTTGTAAGACATAGATACTCAAACCCCAAACAATATGCCAATAACATGAACATCCAAACTCTATCTATTTAGATTAAGAGTAAAGCAAATTGTAGATTGTAGACAGTACAGATTTGTAGATATTGTAGACAGTTCTTTTGTTTAAAGTACAGAGGAAGTATAAACTTAAAATATTCAGATATCAATGTTACAGCACATACGCTATAAACAGCCATGTGTACAAGGAAAATTTCCGTGTGAAAAAGGTGAAATTTGAAGACGATCGCTGCGCAAGCAAATGAGACACTTATGAGACCGCGTCATCTTCACCTCATTTGATTTGCCTTGTATACGTGGCTGTCAATGACTCCTTGATAAAGTGGATAGCGCTAAAGCACTGTAAACAGACAGTTTCAGATTCGAATCCTGCCCGATGTGTCCGTCCTTTGGACAATCTGTATTGCCCAGCACAATGTCTCTCTTGATCAAGTAGTAATATGAATGGGTATATACCATAGTAAAATGCTGGGATAATAATCATGACAGGGTACTTAGAGAGGGACAGCAGTGGTAATAGTGAAGCTTAGAGGCTGCCCTAGACTTTAAAAAAAGGAAACAGAAAAGACAAAGACCGTATTATTGCAACTATACATTTCAATGAGTGAAAGAATATGGAGAATTACAGCAAAACGCTGATACATGCGTATGAACAATTCTAAAAAATGAAGCGTACCATCATTACAATGCTCCACTAGAAACTTTCCTCCATACAAAGACAATATATCTACGACGTTTATCTATTTCAGGGGGGGGGGGGGGGTTGGGTGGTATCGCACGTATGGATATCCTAGATAGACGTTTGGCACGACAGTGAATTAGAATTGCCAGAATGAGCACCTTGACATTTTATTTGTTTCATATCAAGGTTGCAAGTACATCCTTTTCCACCTGTTGTGATATATGATAGCGAACCCACAGGAGCATTCACTTAAAATGTGCTCTCATGTCCGGCTGTAGAATTAAAGGAGAACTCCTTATGATTTTCAGACTTTTACATTTGAACAATTATGAAATGGTTATAATTATGGGTACTGAGTTTCAGAATTCGTAGTGATTGGGATGAGGAATAAGACTTTTTTTTTCAAAAATTATAGCAAGTCACAATGAACAAGGATGGTGACATAGCAGCTTCACCATAAGAATGCATGCGTGGGGGCTCAAGGAAGCGGAACAAAAGAAAAAAGCATGCATAAATTCTATACAGGTGAACTTTTTAAGCAAGCTAAATATTGATATGGAATTACATTGTTACGTTTGTGACATAATAAATTATGTGAGTCTCCTATGTCATCATCCTTGTTCAGTGTAAGTTGTTTGGGGTTTTCAGAGTATTACTTTCTCTGCTCAAGGATAGCAATTAATTCCAGAAATCTCAACATGGAGCTGTTGATTTATGTTCTACATGATGTGAAATTAGGAAAATCGCCTGGAATGCACCTTTAAAGATATATCCAAACGAGTGCCAGTTTAGGAAGGCGAATCATCTCCACCCTTTTGCATCATTCGAATGTCATTTAAAGGGTAATTCCATGCTAGGTCCAAGTGGAGAATAAAGTCAAGCAAACGTTGAAAGGGTAAATTTAATCGGTCCATATGCAGAGTAGTCAATGTGATATCAAGTACATGATATTTATTTTTTCATCCATAATCGAGCAAATTCAACCCTCTTCGTTTTGCGAAATTTTCCTGACTAAAATAATCATCGACTCTTGAATATGAATAGTGTGACGGATGTAGTTTCTTTTGCTTTATGATTCATGTCAAATAATGACATTTAGTAAAGATTTGTGTAGAAGTAAATGATATATATGCAATGACATGACATCTTTAGACCGTGTGATCTCAATACGTATCTGTTATCCTTATCATTGTTCCGGGTAAGCATGTAAATCTTGATATTCCAAAGTTTTTATATATATTTTGTCAGATTCAACGAAACGCCTACCACTCTGGTTGATGTTTGTTTACTCCAACAATTGAATTTAACGTTAACATGATTTTTTACGATGTTGGTAAACACCATTGAATGTTTTTGACATTGCACGTTAACCTGGAAAGGGTCGTTTGATAATCGAGTGACGCGATAATATTGTTTTTCCCCTTCCCTTGTATACAATTTTGGCAAGTCATAATTGGCAACCTGGCTGCATGGTCCACTTGCTCAGCATGTACTTTGTACACGGAATGCATTCTTCGAGTCAAGAAGACTTACTTTCCCGCTCAGTTGGAGACGATATTCATGGAATCGTGCCCTGTCGGCCCAAGGGGAAGCTCCCGCAGACTACCCGTCCCAACACAACACGAGAACTGGGATCCGGTTCGCGCCACGCGCTCTTCGCTCAATGTCAATCGATAATTAATCGCTTCCGGTTCGCAGACGTTACTGGGTGTCGAATATAGCTCGGATGAGCCGCCTGCGTGCTCGCATGTCAGCGCATCATCCCCCCCCCCCCCATACATATCATAATTACCCGCCTGTTAGTTCCACATCGGGAGAATAAAGGGGTCCATGACCGTGCTTCTTGCCTGTCTAATGTAAATACACTGTACTTTCTTCTGAACGCGGAGTCATCATAACATTAACACAGTAATTACTTTACTCGAGAATTCCAGAAATGAGTAAGGAGATCTTTTGATGAGAAGACAAGCTTAGTGTAAACAACACTTCTCGATGAATGTCAAGTGTCACTTTTATCACTGAAGACAAATTTGGTTTAAGTATAAAGGGAAGCTTTCTCAAAGGCAATGAAATAATATTTCACATGCAATTCTAAGAAAGGTGAATTACCGTTATTGTTATTTATTCATGATGCTTTTACACGTTGCTGTATACAACATAAATTCAAACAGCGGTACAACGAAAAGTGCTAGTTTTCCTCCCTGCCTCAATACCATGCACTGTAGTACACGTTAGTACCGCTAGGGACTGATTTGCCGATATCCTGTCATCAAGATCTGCACTCATTTTTTTCTCTGTTCCTAATTTCTTCAAATCGACTCATTAAACTAATCACAGACATGACGGAGGGGGAAGGGGGGGCGGTTTTTGAGGCCGAATACACACTTCGAGCCCCCCTGTGTGTGTATCATTGATTTATCAAAAATCTGTTCTTTATTTAGAACTACAAACGGGCGAGTCGCCGAGACACGAGTTCACATGCTGACGTATGTGGTAGTAGAGTGGAAGAATTAGGTTACACCATGTGGTTAGCTCTAATAGGAACAGCGGGAATACTTTCCCCGAAAGACAGAAAGCAGGTAGGTCGTGCGACTTGAGATGTATAAGGAAAGCTCTGGTGCCTCTCCGAGGTATAAGTGGTCAAAAAACAAGAGAAGAAACTAAGTATACTGTATGTCGAGGTGATTCAACACGCCAACCGGTGCATAATATCTGTAACAAATTAATTGATGTAAACGATCTCTGTATATGCAGTATCGAACACATCGCCATTACAGCGATTAATTCAGACATTACATGACGTAAAGACTTTAATGAGCAAAATATTGTTTCCCAACAGAAAGAGAGAAAGAGTGAGAGAGAGAAAAAGACAGACAGACGCAGGTTGGACAGACAAACAGATGAACAGACGAAAAGAGTAAAACTGAATATATTGATGTGATTTTGTTATTGGTTAATAAGGTGAGATCGGACGTTGAAACTTCGGAGCATCAATAGCAGAATGCAGATAATGAATAACTTGAATAGACACAGTCATTGACAGCATATAGAGCAGGGTAGGCTAGGCGATATCCGTTCAATCTTTATTGTTTATAAACTCAAATAAAGGCTTACAAAAGGCCAAATATAGGCTTACAAAAAGCCACATCCCTGAACGGATATTATGGTAAGGAATCAAAATAATTATCATACTCAAAATTGTATTCACGTAATAGTGAACAGGAAGTGTAATGAATTCTCTCCAGTGCCTTTATGAAAAATTGCTTATGGCTTTCAAAAAGAATTGTCATTTGTAAGATTCTTTTACTAATATGCATTTCTTCTCGTCTTTAGATATGAATTCATTGTTTATAAACCAAAATATAAAAGCTTTAAATATCGATACATCCCTGAACAGTTTATCATCGATAATCAATAAGCTAGTATAATACGGAATCAATATAAACTGTAAATTATATTCACGTTATTGTGAGCAAGAAGTGTAGTGAATACTCTCAAATGCTTTTAGTGAATCATTTTTTTAATTGTCACGAGTGTTTAACTTACTCATCTTTTTCTCTTTTTTGAGATATTAATTTACACTTACCAAAAGCAAATATAGACTTACAAAAAGGTATACATCCCTAAACGGATGATGTCTTGAATATTACAATACGGAATCAAAATATATTGTGAATTATATTCACGTTATAGTGAGCAAGTGTAATGATTTATCTCAAATTTATTTTGACTGAAACATTGCCTAAAGCTTTCAAAAAGAATTGTTATGATAGCATTTTACTTATATGTCTTTCTTCTTGTCTTGAGATATAATGCTGTTTAGAAAATTGAAAAGGTAAGCTGCTCTCATGCAGCAATTCTAATACAAGATGTCATGAAAATAATTATAATGTATACGTGTATACTTATGCGACTTAGAGTATTGTTCGCGTCTTTAGAGGACAAGTCCACCTTCTTATACATGCAGATTGAGTGAATACAGCAATATTAGTAGAACATATCAGTGAAAGTTTGGGGAAAATCGGACGATCCGTTCAGAAGATATGAATTTTAAAAATATCTGCACAGTCATTGCTGGATGGGAAGACTGCAATAGTGTATATGTCACATGCGTAGAACGATATAAGGAAAATATAAAGAGAACTTCACAAAATTTCACTTTTTGATAAAAGTTCAAATTTTCTCGACTTGTCACTGATGCATGTTTTAAAGGTAATATCATTTCCTCTGCCTCCTGAAAAAGGGAAGTCAAATAATTTTTTTTTATTATGCGAGAAAAGTGAAATTATGTTTAAATTTCTTTATATTATCTTTATATTGTTGTACACATGTGACATCGCAAGCTGCAGAAGTCTTCTCATCCAGCAGTAACTGAGCAGAAACTTAAAAAATTCAGAACTTTTGAACGGATTTTCCGATTTTCCTCAATCTCTCACTGATGTATTCTGCTAATATTGCTGCATTCACTCAGTCCACATGTCAATGAAGGTGTACTTGTCCTTTAAGTCACAAACTTATATCAAATCAAATCAGGAAAAAGAAAACCTTGAAATATAGATTTTGAACGAAAAAATAGCAGCAAGTTATACATTCTAGTGTATACAATTTATATATACATAATTGTATATATATGAAATATATCTACACAACTATAATTACATATAATCATAGATAAGGAGAGGAAGTTATTCACAGAGGAGGTAGTATGACGAGAGTCAGGCAAACGTATCATTCGTGATGATTAGTCAAAACTCTCCTCAAAATGGAATCATTTCTCGCTCTTTGGAAAGTGTTATCATCGAACACAATGTACCTGTTTGATTTTAGATTGTTGGGTTTTTTTTTCTCCTTCCTCTTCTCCTCAATCAGTTCCTCTTCCTTCTTCCTGGTCTCATTCTTGTTTATCATTCCATCTATTTCTATATATGTCTTTCTTTATTTCCTGGTGTGTTTTTTTTTTCTTCTTCTCATTTACATCGTCGTTATCATGTTTGTTTGGTTTATCGTGAATACTACCAAAGTGGTAAAACCAAACAAATCGCCTTTGTATATAATTAGAATAAGTAACAAAATCCCGATGGAATCCCATTTTCTTTGCTCAATGGATTTTCCACTTATTAGAATAAGATTAAACCTTGCAAATGAGACTGCTCACTCGAATTTTCCCGGTGTCATTCTCCTTTTCCTTTCTTGTTTGTTTGGTTTGTGTGTTTGTGTGTTTGTTTTTTAGTAATAATAATAATAATAATAATAATAATAATAATAATAACAATGACAATAATAATAATGATAATAATAATAATAATGATAATAATGATGATGATAATAATTATAATTATAATAATAATAATAATAGTAATGATAACAATAATAATAATAATAATAACAATAATGATAATAATACTAATAATAATAATAATAATAATGATAATGATAGGGGGTATTTTAATGCCCTTTACCATTGAGTCTGAGTGCTCAAAGGGCATGAAAAATACTTATTTGTTATCCTTTTTTGGGGGGAGGGGGAGATTTCGTTTACAAAGAGAGCTGCCTGAGATTTCCAGTTGTCGTTTCTTGCATAAGACGTCCTAAGCAGAATGTAATTAACCAGACTAATTTTATGCCCCGGAAAAGGAAAGAAAAATGCAGCTGACTTCTATCTGCACAATGCCCTGCCCAAGGTAATCGCTCCTTAGCGATAGGAAATTGTTTAATAGAGTAATTCCAAACAGATGGGAATTTGTGGTTTGACTTTAAATCAGCATTATGACAGAACTGTATCAGTGTAAGACGTTGGCATATATATATATATATATATATATATATATATATATATATATTACATACCTACTAACATATGCATACATTTTATTAATGGTTTGAATACAATTTCTAAGACTGATCAAGTAGATTCAGTTCGATTTAAATCAATTTATTTTCTTCCACAGAATATTATATACGAAAAATTACAAATGGTCTTGAAAACACAATGATTGATTAAACAATGAAAATTATGGGTAATCAACGAATCATTTTGCCAACTCCACCAACCTTTATTTTGTATAATAGGTCTGGATTCGTTGTTGTTATGTGGGCTCTTTCACTTTCTATATTCGATGCTTTATGAGTCTAAGAGGGAAATTGCTTCTCACAATCAGTCACGGCCAATGATAACGCATAAATGTATAAACACAATTGTTGTCCTTATAGTGCTGAGCAAATATTTTAGCGAACTGTCTCCGGCAATTTAGCTACAAATTAAACGCTTCACGGCCAATGCCTCGAAGGTGTCACAAAAGTTCCTCGACCAATTCGGCTTTTATGACAGACCGACGAACAGAATGACGGAGAAAATTCATGACCTTCTCGCGCATGACCTACCCTGGCTGGCGGATGTCCTGCGAAATGCTGCAAGTTCACGAATTCACGAATATTATAGATCTTTCGTGCACAGTTTTTGTGTGTGTTCGACCATTTACGGAAGTGCGAGGGTTTACGAGTGTGTGTGTGTGTGTGTGTGTGTATGTCTGTGTTTCATTAAGTACCACAGTGCATGCGTGTGACTGTGCTGATGATGATGGTATGTGTGTGTGTGTGTGTGTGTGTGTTCATCTCTGTGAGCATGCTTTTCTTTTACACTGATGTAAACAAACTAACAAGTAACCACAGTTATGCTATACACAGCCATGTCAAAAGAAAATAGGTCTATATACACGAGTTGACTATTACATGTACAATGTGTAGCGCTTAAACTTGATACTCATTAACTTTTAAACCATCTAGTAGATTCTAATGTTCAATTTGCTTGCTTTTATTATCTCCACGGAAAAAGGGAAGAAGAAGATATTACTGATTTATCAACACTGTCGAAAGTATCTAATATGATTTTGTTTCAATTCAATTCAATTCAGTTCAATTCAGTTCAATTCAATTCAGTTTAATTCAGTTCAGTTTAATTCAATTCAGTTCAGTTCAGTTCAATTCAATTCAGTTCAGTTCAGTTCAGTTCAGTTCAAATCAATTCAATTCCATTCAGTTCAATTCAATTCAGTTCAGTTCAGTTCAATTCAGTTCAATTCAATTTCATTCAGTTCATTTCATTTCAGTTCAATTCAATTCAGTTCAGTTCAGTTCAATTCAGTTCAATTCAATTCCATTCAGTTCACTGTTCAGTTCAGTTCAATTCAATTCAGTTCAGTTCAGTTCAATTCAGTTCAATTCAATTCCATTCAGTTCAATTCAGTTCAATTCAGTTCAATTCAGTTCAATTCAATTCAATGCAATTTAATTTAATTTAATTCAATTTAATTTAATTCAATTCAATTCAACTGCATATTTCTTTCAATCCAACAGAAAATAAGTATTCCTGAGCAGCATGACTGATTAACTCCATGACTCGATCATCCCTGGATAACCTTCTATGTCCATTAGAGGTGCTCATTGATTAATTCATGATGTTTTACTTCTCTTCCTATTTATCTCTTCCCAACAAAAGTCAGTGAAAGATTTTATACAAACTTCCCCAGAGTATTTGAGTTAGTAATTCTCATGAAAGTGTCCTCTTTTCTTTATATCAGCATCTACACTGTTTTTTTATGTTAATAGCTGATATCTTAAAGACTTGCTCGCGATTCCTATATACGCCCATCGAGGATCTCTAGATAGCATGTTTAGTGGCATCGTTCATGAATCGTGTTGAACACAAAATACATGTTCCTCAATTTATCATTGTTGTACTGTCGTTGACGAAGGGTAAACTTGGTAATGCCTAAAACAAACAAACAAATAAACAAAAAGACATGTTTCCATAATGCACATTGAAATGAAGCTAGCACGAACTTTCAGCGTAGCAAGGCGTGTAGCAATGTCGGATGGGAAAACACCTTGATTTTTAAATAGAACTAAATATAGCCATAATTTGCCACGTTTGTCATCTTCTTCGTTGATAAAATTGAAAGCCTTCTCCATCCTTTTACTATCTTTTGACAATTTTTTTCTCTCTCTCACTCATTATCGACACCTTTGTCACTTAAAATCGCTGCATTACTTAATTGAATAAATTAGTCTGTGTACATTTAGTTTAAATGGTCAAAAGGCAAACACGTTGAGTAAGCTACGCGCTTAAGTTTAAAAACGTGCAACGTTAATACACTGTATTTGAAAATTCAGACTTCTGTCCTTACAGCTATTCTCTAAAATCCATAAAGAATGATTCCGCAAAGTATTTGGGCGTGTGTGTATATATGTGTGTGTGTTTGTGCAAGGGGGGGGGGGGTGAGGTCATCATCGGAAAAACACATAAAAACAAACATAAACTAGAAATGTCGCTATGGCGACTGGTATACCTCCGCCATAATGCATGGTTTTCCTAACAGGTCTATAGTACACGTGGACAATGTGTGATTACATTTTCACAAAATTAGCAAAATATTAACATATTAAGTTTGTCACAAATGTGTTGAATGTTCACTTTCCTTGACCTAGGTTTAATTGGATGAATAGGAGAGCATGTATTTGGAGATTTAAGAACTTTGACTTGACTTTGATCCATTCATAAGTTTATGCACTGAGTAGTTGTCAAGGTATGGAGAAAAAGTGCAATTTCTGTATTGAATAGTAAATTGTTGCCATTTTCATCTGGCCTTTGACCCTTATATTCATATTAAGATAATCACTGTCAGGAAGAACACGCATAAATATGTAGTAAGTTTCAAGATAATTTGAACCATTTCCTAGATATGGAGGAAACAGCCAGTTCAGCTTTTTCACTTGATCTTTGACCTTTTGACCTTTGAGAACAAAAAAAAAAAGAAAAAAAAACTTAACAGAGAATCTCTATTGGGTTATACATGCATACACCGCAAGTGTAAAAAAAATAATCCTGCTGGCATTGCATAAATATAAGGGAAATAATAAAATTTTGAAGTGTTGCCCTTGACCTTTGACCCCTGACCTTCTCTAGATAATCACTGCCAGTCAGTACATGTATACATATGTTCCGTGAAGATACCTTGAACTTTCCAAGGTACAGAGAAAAAAGTGCAATTTTGACATTTTACTTGACCTTTTGACCTTTGACCTTTGACCTCATGACCCCAAACTTTCACCAGAGAATCTTAATTGGGTAATACATGTATACACTAAGCTTCAAGAAAATATCTTCAGGTAATGCATAGATATGGAAAAAAATGAAATTTTACGTATTTGACCTTGACCTTTTGACCTTTGACCTTGAGCATGTGCACCCAAAAGTTGATAGGCACAACTTCACCCCCTGATACATATACATGCTAAGTTTCATCAGGATGCCTCTAAAGGTTTTTTAGTTACGCTTGCCACAAATTCATTACGGACGGACGGAAGGACGGACGGACAACCCGAAAGCATAATGCCTCCGGCACCACTTCGTGGCGGAGGCATAAAAACAAAATAGCCCAAACTTTGGAGGTACTCTTTCATTTTCAAAACCTCTGAAACGGTCGTTTTGTTGTGTGAATATATAGGTATGATAATTTGATACCGTGTTATAGGCCCTATACTGTGATATCTTAGACTAAAGGCGCGCTTATAATAGGGCTCACACCTGTAAGCATGATGGATTGTCCCTGACCGCATCACAAAATCGTACCAAAGATACTGAAATAAATGAAAAAAAAAATCAATTAAAAATGAGAATTGCAATTTGTCAAAAAAATGAATAGCTGCAGCTATTGAGTATGAATTTCTCTACATACTGCATTTTGGTTGGAAGATGAAAGCTTTTCTCATGGAATTGCAAGGGACCATAATATTTGCTTCGGTGCATGCAGAGAAAATATGTGATTTTTTTTTTTTTTAGTTAAAAAGAACTCGTAGTCTGGCTTTGCGAACCCTTGGCCAGAGTTTGAGCGGAACAACCCCCCTTGGAACTTTGATGGATGAAAGGGTATGTCTCACTTTTCAGGTTACCGAAGATGAAACATCTCATTTCTCCCAGCTATTTTACAGGGTTTTCTATATTTTAATACACGTCTCTAAGGGGAAACATTTACCCGTGTGAACCCTATAGACAGGAATTGACAACATTTATGACATGGTCACCAAACTAGCTGGGGCAGCGTCTGGGGTGTTCGATGAGTATGAGTCGACCTAATGTGCTTGCGCAGCAATGAAGATCCCATTCCATGCATGTAGGTGCTCGATTATGAACAGGTGAAATGAAAATAGAGTCAAACGCTCTGTGTATGATATAATTTCAACTCTCTAGAACATTCCGGTATATCATGAGCTAATGATCAGAGGGTCCGGGTCATCAGGTCCACCCCCATTAAAATAGCGGTGGGCGATTTCCAGGTATCACATCAGGTGTGGATAAGATTGTTTGGAGGAAGGAAGACGCTTTCTCTCATCGGAAACAATAGTTTTGAAAGCTGACAAAATAAATTATTGCATAGCCAGTCTAACATCTTCACCAAGGCGCAATTCGGGCTCCAGTACACCCAATCAAAACAATCAAGGTGCTAAACTACAATGCTGATGAATAAAAACAACAAACAAGCCCCGAATAGCAGCTGCAGCAATAAGCGAATGAACGTCTACTACGTAGGAGGTGTTTTTTTTTCTTTTAACTGCACTTCAAGTGTCTGTAATCGGAAGAGCCGGAGACAACGCACTTTAATTTACTACTCGAGGTTGAGAACGGATACTCGACCTTGATCTTGGCCTTGCTCGGAGCCCAGTGAAAAGTTTGAAAGTCCGCCATGCGTGGGCGGAGAGCGTAGGTGCGCACTTCGGGCACTCCCGTGCGTCTCCGGCAGAAACCCGGAAGCACAGCGCAATGGAAACTCCGCCACCTGCGCAGGCATCGAACATTGATCCAATCAACGGAGCCTAAACCGACAACGACATTGACAATGTCTTTGTTCTCCCTGTCGACTTAAAGGGAAAGTCTCTGTTACCCCCGTCTTCTTAAAGAGATAAGCCACTTTACATATTACCAAGCCATATAAATACTCACTGTGGCAAATTGTTAACATAGTTATGGGTCTACTTATCTATATTGGAGTTGATAATAGAAAGCAGAAAGCAAAAATTATTCTGTTTAGTTCCCTTCACAAACCGAATTACGTAATCATCACCACGGTATCCTTCATTTCAGAACAATCTATTAACATTTTGTTGATGTTGTTGTTTATCTGTTTGTTTCAGTCGGTTTGTTTGTCTATTCTTTAACGAATGATAGTAAAAGTTTGCGGGCTAGCACTCTTTTGTGTACAAAAAATAAGTCTTGCCGCTTGGGTAAAATAGCATGCAGGGTTGATTGTAACTAATATATATAAATAATTCTTCATGATTTCTGAATGGCAGTGACTCGGCTCTTAACTGGATATTTTACATATTTCATGTTTTATGGTTTCTGAAATTTTTATTCCGGTTGAGATGATACTATAAACAAAGAAAATAAAGGAAGACAAAACGGTACTCTTTAACTTGCGCACAGGAGAGCGGCAGTTCAAAGTTGAAAATGTTAATACGATACTCATAGGCCACCAAATACTATACATTAGACTGAAATAAGGAGGTAATACTGCCGTATCTTGATATTTGAGGGTGGGGGATGTGGTTGTATATTCAAGGCTGTCCACAGGTGTTCTAGTTGTAGCGACCCACGCATCATTCTCGGCATGTCAGGTTTAGCCCCCTCGCTCTTTAATTAGTTCCTCCATTTTAGGCGGCAATCTTGCCCGCCTAAAAAATGACGTGACTCGACCTTCTTCCTGTCGTCTGCTTTGGTCTTTTGTGCATTGCCTTCTTACCTCCACGTGCTTCTCTGATCGTACTCGATTTATCTGATTAACCTTCCGCTCTTAAAGGAAAGGTCTTCTCATGCGGCAAATGATGAGGATTAATATGGTGTTACGAGTTATGCTAATTCTCCCCGTAAAAACAAACAAACAAACAAACAAACAAAATCTTTAAAGGCCCCGTAGACAACAAAAGCTTATAAGATCTGGGAAATATCCATATTCACCGATTTCAAGCTTAGAATTATGATTGCCGTTTGTTTACCAAACCAGATTGTGCTATATGACAACGAAGAAGAACATTTATATTGTTCATCACAAAAATAAAACAGGTTGCGATGATTAGGGTAGTGATAATCTAGTAATTTCATTATCATTATTGTCAATAAAAATGGCGATCATATTATGATAATAATGGTTGTGATATGAGAAACATGGAAAGAAAAAGACAAGCGTGAAAATTTAAATATGCCTTTAATCACAATGTAATCTCTATGTGTTGCTGGTTAGACGTCATCGGCTTATCGTACGATAAAATGTCTACCTTATTATCTAATTCGTCATAATGAGTTGGTTGTAATGAAACCTTTGCAGTACGATGTGTCACACATACACCCACAAACACACATGCATAGATACACACTCACTAACACACGTCCTGGCCCAAGGCCAAACACTGTTCAGCAATCGAGGGCTGCAAGTATACTGACAAAAGATGAAATGAAATTCAACGCCAACTTTCATGTTTAGAACCTGATTTTCCAAGGTGCCACCATGTATGGTTTCAGATATCACTGTTAATAATATCGCCTTTAATACCACTTTATTAGCCAAGCACAGGGACCGAATAAAAGAACACGGCTTCCTGTCACCCGAGATGTATTTGAAAATGAAATACCAATCCACGCATGTTTACATATACACAGAAACATGATAGGGGAATTAAGTTTCAATAAAGTCAGATTTACATTTGTTATAAAAACAAAAGGTTACGGGTTTTTAAGTTTCTCATGTTTCCACGTCAGAGTGATGCTGGTGCAACAATACGTGTTTAAATAAAGTACTATGTCATCATATACGACTTTGATATACAGATTTTTAAAAAAGAATCAATCAAACAGACTTGTAGAGATTGCAATACAAGTTGGAATTTGAAAGCAATGGAAAACTAAATTCTCGTATGGTTTTACAAGGCAATGATATTGGTTGCAAATAATGGCAGTCTTTATACAATTACGCACATTAGTCTCTAACACATGAAACATCAAAACAGCTTACGAAGTTGAAAGTGAACCTCGGATTGTTACACCTTACCCGTCTTAGCAAACTTGAACAAAGTGTGACACTTCACGTTAAAGGTGTTATTTACCATTGAGAGCCGTGATTTAAAAAAAAAAAATCGAATTATCACATTGTTGATGCATATGTGTAGGCCAGTTGTATCACAAAACATCCTACCATATAAGAATTTTGCAATAAAGCCTAAAATTTAATGAGATATCACTTTTCTTCTCACTAAATCATAACTGTAGACGATTAAGTATAGAAACAATTTAATTATAACTATTGTTCACATGTATGTTAACAATACTTGACGTAGATTATACTGATCACAAATTTTGCATTGGTGGTTTCTATTCCCAACTCACATTTAAGAACTATTTTGAAGCCCTAAAGCTGGATTTGTGTTTCATCTGCAATTGGTAAAGTAATGCCTTTAAATCCCGCGTTACACATACGTTAAAGTCGGCAATTAGTTTACAAAAATGAGTTTCAGGCCGGCTCGAGCAACACTTGCATGTAATTTTGTATGTATTTTGTGTTGTTTTCATTCAGGGTCACTTTGTAAATCAGGGTTTTTTTTTTAAATAAAGTGGCTACCCTGTGAAAATAAAAAGGAATAAATAGATAAAGATGATAGAAAACACGAGCAATGCGTTCAGTGTTTTGTTTAGTAATCTATCCTCTGCAGTTGGAGTGTCCTCAAAACAGTTTTGACTCTTTTATATTGCTAGATTAAATTGGTCTAACTTGGTCTGGTCTGGTTTAGTTTGGTTTGGTTTGGTTTGGTTTGATTTAATTTAGAGTTCCTTTTTTTATACCGATTGCCAGTCTGTCTGAACATGCATGTTTCACATTCTTACGAATCCACCCTTTACAATTAATATGGACATAGATGTTTACAGAAAAATAGTCTTCTACCAGAAAATAACTAAGCAAACAAAACATAAGAGGTATGGGACCATACGATAGGGGCATAATAGATCAGATGACAGGCCTTTCGTTCAGCATACACGACTTTAATCTCGTTTCCTTTATTTTTTCATCTCTTTTTGTTGTTATTTCTTCTCGGCATGATAGTTCAAACATAATAAGCAGGGCGTGAAGTACTGTGGTAAAAACACTCAATGAATGCATGAACTCGGAATGGAAAATGATAGCAAGCGGGAAACAAATAATGCACATGATCAAATTATGCATATGACACGGTCACATGACTTAGGGATGGTCATGTGACCAGTCAATTGCAGTTCCGAAAGACGGAGTCAGGCCGGGGGTATCATTCATACATAGCCGTGGCCTTCCGGCCGGCCGGTGTATAGTGAACTGTTTACACCTTAGCGGGCCCGGCCCCGGACCGGGCCTCAGACTGGCTTTCTCGTATGCATAACAGGGGTCATCGACTAATATACCCCATCATGCGCTATTAAACTGGAGGGCGCTGCTCCCGTAATATAGCCAAATTATAGCCAAATCAATTAGGCGTTCTATGAAGCGCACCCCACAAACCGAACCCACCAAAACCAACATCATTTCCGTTTCCGGTGACTAGATGAGCTCATAACGATCAGGCACATGCATAGGCGTGATAGAACTGGTTTGTTGTTGTTTACGTTTTCGCCCCATCTTTCAAAATAATAGGTGTCCTTTGTGATACCCACGTCATACAGAAAGAATATATCATCGAATTTCACATGAAAATTACTTTTGACTTAGTAATGAGAATAAAAGAGTGGGTCTTTTACTTGAATATAAAAATTCAAGTAAAGAAGAGGACATGGATAAATACGTTATTGTGATACAATATGTTTATATAGGCCTATATGTAATTGTGATAACTTTGATGATAACTACATGATATAGATGGTCAAGCAACCAAGCAGAAACAAAGATACAACGACATTAAATAGGTCCTACTTGGGGAAAAAGATTGACTGTAATGAGGTAAAATGAAGTAAAAGGGATGAAAAATACATATATTTTTTAAATGCACTGTGATATGGGTTTTCGTGGCGCTAAATTATCAATATGCTACTGAAAATAGTCTGTGAATAGAAATTGATCAAAATACTTCATCAGGATAAAATATCTCAAAATCAATTCAGAAACCTGAATGCCTGATCTTTCTTTGTTGTCTCTACCGGAGATCAGTGATCCCCCCCCCCCCCGGGCTTTAGATGTTTCCCCTTTTGTCTCTTTATTCTTTTCTTTTGTATTCACCCGCAGGGTTGTATAATCTGTCGTCACTTTAGGGAATCGCATCATCTAGGTGACAAGGGGCTAGCTCCGTCAAATTGTCCGTAGGTGGGTTCCGTTCGACCTCTTTAAACGCATCTTGATATAAGTCATGTACAATTAAAATTACGGTATTTGGGGCGATGCTTATCAAAATCCGCGAGGGTGTCTCACTTTAGCTCCCTCCACAACTTTTCAATCAGGGCTTGTTGTAAGAAAGAAGCTGCAGAAAGTTGCACTTTTTCAGAGAACAAAGCTAAGTTTGAAGGGGGCATCTCCCACACTATACAGAAGCTGCAGCGGACGTCACAGGTATACACGTTACGTGATCGGTCTGGCGGGGTATGATACCGTCGGGGAGCGAGCGGCCCATCCGCGCGGCTCGTGATACCATCGAACTACGCGCCCCCCTTCCGGATCTGTCACACTGAATCATACACACACCGACCTGCTTCTTTCTCAGCAATATCATACTCAAATATACTTCTAAAAAAAAAAAAAACCAATATCGCAAAGAGTTCTTTGTTCTCTCACCCTAGTCTTCATGCATTCAGCCAATCAAGCGATAACACTTTTTGTGCATTTATGATTTTTAATCTTTTTTTTTTAAACTTATTGCTTGAATCGTACTTGTTGCAATTACTTTAAAAGTTTCGTCATCTCTGACGTCATGTGAATAAATTGACGAGGCAATAGTAAATCATATAATAGTTGCCAGAATGATTTCTCGAGTCGTCTTTGTTAAACCCTTCGTTTCACTGGGTGTATTATAGGTTGCAATTTGAGTTAATGAATCAAATACTGTTGTGTTTCCGCTTTCCGTACGTCACCTTTAATATAATAATGGGGTGTGAGTGTATGATATTTCAAGAATTCATAAAATTGGCACTATTTCGCTGATGTGGAACGTCTAAACTATACACATTACAATCGAGCTGTCAGCGGCTGGCGCTGTGACAGCAGCGATCAGCATTACAACGTTGACAAAGAGCTTAATGAAAATGCGCTCGGCCGTCATGTAACCTTTACATATTTCTGTTTCTGCAAAATGCTATCAATCACGTCCTATTTTAGGCAGCACATACTATTGAAATACCACATCATTGGGTCATTTCGAGGTAAATACACGTTTTTGCTTTTATTTTTGTTTTTTTTTTGTAGATGGACGATTGAAAGCCGCCCAATGGGGGAACTGAAGTCACAACCCGTCACTCTATCTCTCCCTCCTTTTCTGATCTCTCTTTGTTGGAGATGGATAACGTACTATAAACAGCAATATGTGTCCATAATAATAACCCTTATAATGATTTAATTGGTTAATGTTATCGTCTCCGATTATATCATGATCTAAAGTCTAATGTATTTTATGTTGCTTTTGTGCTATTGTACGTGAGACAACACATAGGCCTATCACATGTTTGCCGTGTTATTATTTCCAATCGATGTGTACTGAGAAATTGATACAAAAAGGACTTTGATAAAAAACAGACATACACACATCTACACTGTATTTATCTCTCTCTCTCTCTCTCTCTCTCTCTTTCTATGTATATTATATGTAAATTTATGTATATACTATACATATACATAATGAGAGAGAGAGAGAGAGAGAGAGAGAGAGGGAGAGACATATGTATTTATGTATGACATTTTCTGACATAAAATTCTAGGAAAATCTAGCACAGCAAATATCATATTCATCAACTGTAACCCAATTCTTCTCAAATCCAAAAAAAAAAAAAAAAAAAAAAATCCAACGGTACACAAAGTCGAGGGAAGTCATTTCGTAACTTCAAACTGCCCAGGCATAGAACAAAATGTTGGAAAGATTAAAAAAAAGAAACAGAATAATATTCTTTAGTGAATTCTTTTGAACTTTAATCGAAGAATCAAACAATGAGCAATCACAATAAAGACTGTACGAGCCAGGCTATAGACAACACAGGATGATTTTTGATCAAGCAGGGATTTTGTTCTCATGCCGCGATACTCCAGTGCTGAATACTCGAAGATCAAATTGCTGCAAGTGCTGTTGGTTTCTTCAGTGGTTAACAATCGACTGTTAGCAACTTAGAGTAATAACTAAACCACATCATGATATTATTTTCACTCTCACTTGCGTTGTGATTTTATTTGTAACCAAGAATGACATGCATCGCGTTCAGCAAGAGAATGAACGAAAGAACGAATGAGTGAGTGAATGAATGAATGAATGAATGAATGAATGAATGAATTATCAATTGATTACTTCACGAATTAGATGAACTTAATACTTACCAACTCGAAATTACGAGTCATGTATAACTGTAGAGAAACATTTATTACATCAAATACATAAAATGATATACAAACATGTTTAATTGACAATCGGCAAGTCATAGGGAAACTAATATTAGCACAACTGCTAATCATGCAGTACCCTTAAAACTATACTTGTCATTTTAAACACACACACACAATAATTTACTCGTCAATAATTACATTACATACTAGAAAAAGATTAAACATGTTTATTATCATAAAATCTGCTTAGCTTAGGAATACCCGATAATCAAGAACCCTATCATCCACAATAAGATATACTGGCCTCCATGAACATAATCATACTAAATCTTATCTAAAAAGATATATTCAGGAGGGAGAAGGAAAAAAATAGAAAATAAATAAGAGAGAGAGAGAGAGAGAGAGTAATAGAAAGAAGATAAATTTGAGAGTTCAACAAACTAAGGAGAACAGATGAGACTGAAGCCAACAAGTATATAGTACGATTAAAAAAAGGAACAAAAATCATCGTCCTATAACTTATACATGAATACTCGGAGTTCTTTGTTTTGACGCCGTCAACGATCGCATTGTGTCGTCGAGTTCTAAGAAAAATGGGGCGTGGCCTATTGCTATCTTCTGCGTCTGACGTAAAAAACATCGGAAATTTCATTAGGCACAAAGTTTTGTTAATCATTTTGTTTCGCTGTGCGATGCGGCGGCCGTGTTATGTCAAATACATGCCAATGTCTTTAGGCCCCATGAGGAAGTCGGGAATAACCCGAGAAGTGATCGTTGTCGCTTCGCTTTTCCCGCCTCAATGTCCGTCGCGTGATAATCGACAATTAGGCTGATAAATTCAACAACTTGAGCAAAGCTGAAATGACAAGATAGGGAGGGAGTATTAGGGAAAGAGAGGAAAAGAGGGGAAAGGATCGAGAAAGGAATGCTGAATGAGAGTCTACAAAATACTAAATACAAAAGACTGATTGCCGGTAAACAACGTCATGATTGATAATGTAATCAGATAACAGCAACTTACTGCAAAATGAAAACACTAAAAACTTTGTCAATTATAGCTTTATATATATATATTATATCCCAATATGTAAAATGAAAACGACCAAAACATTTTGTCAAATATAGGTTCATGTTATATATATATATATATATATATATATATATATATGTAATATGTATGTATGTATATATATATATATATATATATATATATATATATATATATATTATATCCCAATATGTAAAATGAAAACGACCAAAATATTTCTATCAAATACAGGTTCATGTTATATATATTTATATGTAATATGTATATATATATATAGGGCCCTACATATATAACAAAAATAGAAGAATGAGACAAAATCATATCATTAAGATGGAAATGTATGGTTAGATTCAAATATAAGAGATTTTATTTTTGTGTGTGTGTGGACGTATCTTTTTTTACATATGTTATATATTGTGGTTATGAATCTGTAATTATTGAGTAGCTCCTATACATTTTATTCTACGTAAAGGTATATTTTGATGTTTTTATGTATTATCTTTTCAATATATTATTTCATGAGTCCGTTATGCTTATCTATTTTTTGGTCTGTGCCTTGTGCCTCCTGCTTAATCCAGGAGGCAACCTAGGCTTCCCATGTTATATTGTTTGTCGATATATGAAGAAGAATATTGAACTACAATATATGCAGGGCTCAACACTAACTTTTTTCTCTAGTGACCCGTTTGGGCCACTTAACTCTTTGAATTTGAAATTTAACAAGAAAATGTAGTGGTCCAGAATGAAAAAAAAAAAAAGTTTGTGGCCCGACATCAATTTTTAGTCTCCCCGGGGCACCGCGTCACCTCTAATGTTGAGCTCTGTAGGCATATATATATATATATATATATATATATATATATATATATATATATATATATATATATATATATATATATATATATATACATATATATATATATATATATATATATATATATATATATATTTGTTTATTCATTTATTTATTTATTCATTCATTTCTGTCCGTCACCTTTTAATTTCACCGTTCGATCGTTTTTCTCTGTCTCCTAGTTTCAACTTTTCTGTTTGTAGTACCACGTCGACCAAGACCCTTGGTCGTCACTCGATGCAGAATAGCACGGTTTCTAACAAGCCACTTCAAATTGCAACGAAACCTCCAGGACTCGTGGGAGAACATCCCCTAATTGGAAGATATTTGAGAAAATTGACGATGTGGCGACTGTATATGTGAGCAGGATATGACAATCCGGCTTCAACTTGTACAGATAATCTCCGAAAAGACAAAGGGAAAGAATGGATGGTGATAGAGATCACTAAATCAAAGTCACATTTTCTTACCAACTGGATGCCTAAACCGTGCCCATTTCTCATGCCAAGCGGACCCCTATTGTCGCCAGTACCATCAACTTCTTAGATTGTTGATATCCGCCCATCATGTCCCCGGCATTGCACCCCGGCCTGTCATGATAGTCTTCCCCCCGTATTACTCCTCCTGCAATGTCTTGCTTGCTGCGGGATGCTGTGCTCTCGCTACTGAGTTCTTTGTTCAATTTCAATTTCAATTCATTTATTTTCATTCCTTTTTTTTTCAAACAAAACATAGTACAGAATAAATCTGGAATTATATAGCAGGCACTTACTTTCAACATATTCAGCAGTGCAAAGGATAGTTGACAAATAAAGATATAGGGCCTACTTGCATACCGGCATAATACAAATTTATGTTTCGAGAAAAAAAAAATAATTGAGAGGTCCACTAAAAATGATTGTTCACCAGTGACACTGAACCTTTCTTGCCTTAGCAACCATGATGAGTACTTACTGAACGTAGACTATAGATGATTACATAAAAACGTCAGCTGAAACAACACCAACAAACAAGACAAAACGGAAAGGAAAAGATACAACCCAGAATAGAAAGCAAAGCAAAGGATAATATTCATTGGTTGATTTGTTAGGGCGAGATAAGTACATCTCAATTTTCATTGAAAATGATATTTTTAGTGCACATGAAATTTATATAATGAATATGATAATTAAAATGTTGCCATTATTCTTAATGCAATTCATTTCTCCATTTGTACGGACAACACTTCTACTTAAATGAAGTGGCTGCAGTGAAAGTTCATGAACTTTGGATCCGATTTGATTATGAGCCTTGACACAGAATGGGATATCAATGGTAAATCTCGATGAAAATAGAATAAAACACGGTTTCATAATCATTTAAAAAAAATCATAGTTATTTTTTGAGGAGCATCTTTTCTAAACTTCATGATCTTAAATAGCGCATGAACAAGAGAAATCAAGAGGTCGATTTCATTTGACAGTTGTTAGAATGGAAATCAATTATGTACAATGAAAGAAAATTAATGTTTTGGATTCGTATTTAGATAGAAAAACATAACCAAAATAATTGTAACATGTGGTCGAGGGCATTGTTAGAAAATTTGCAGGTTTTAATCATTTTTTGAAAGTATTACGCATCTTTATATTTCTCCAAGCACTTATTACCAATAGCAATGATTATAATTACAACAATAACACTGATGATAGATATATTCATAGATAAACGAATCCACCTTTCCGATATAAAGAATTTAAAAGAAATTAGCAAGAAATGTCCTCACATGCGTTAAAGGGATGGTATGGTATTGGTTGAGATGAGGATTCAGCTTTTAATTTTGTGATAGATACTTAGAAACAACTTTATAAACTGTTAAAGGGCATACATTTCTGTGAGGAATTCAAATTTCATTTGATGAAAATCGGTTTTGAAATGACTGAGATATCAAAAACAAACAAACAAAGTAAACCAAAGCGATCCTAATAACAGGTGGGTCCCACTTTTTTTTTATAGGATCAGTTTGTTTGGGATAGCTCAGCCATTTCAAATCCAATTTCTATCAAATAAACTTTGAATTCCTCTCACAATTATATGCTCTTCCATAATTCATAATAGGTTTCTCAGTATCTAAAAAAATGATCTTCAAAACAACGTTTGAAAGCTGTAAGTATCATACCATCTGAAACTATATCCCTTTAAGGTATATATTTTGACATTTTTGAATCCAAACAGATTATTCGTGTATACTTATCATTACCTCTATTAAAGTCATCGGATTTATCCTATTTGTGCAGATTAATATCATCATGATTATGTCCCGTATCCCAAATCTATTCCAAGGTGAAAAGGGAATGTAGGAGAAAGAGAATTTGAAAATTAGGGGGGAGAGAGAGAGAGAGAGAGAGAGAGAGTAGATGAAGAGGGAAAGAAGGAAAGACGGAGAGGGTAATATCTTTTTTCTAAAATGATGAGGAATGGGTTGGTTTAATTGATACAGTCTGTGTGAGGAAAGCAAATCAACGAACATTTCATTCAGTTCATTGACAACACATGTTTGACAACATTGTCATAAAACCCTCAGGATATCGTTTACTGGCGGTGTTATCCTCCACCCCTCCAACCACCCCTCCCCCTCCCTCTCGTCCCTTACCCCCGCCCTCTTTTCGTTTCCGCCGCTTGTTGGCAAGCCAATCCAGCGCAGGGCCTGCGGATTTGATCAATTTCCTTCAGTTGCACAAAAAGGGGTTATATTCTCAATTAAGATACACATCAAATACACGCCCACCAAACAACTCACTTTTTTTTTGGTGAATGAGTATCAGGTCCCGATTATTGAGGAAGAGGGTGTGATTGAGACCAATTCAATACCACAGCTCACTCTGTCATAGAAACTCTTAAGCTACCCCCTCCCACCACCTTTCCCTCTTTGGCTTTGTCTAGCCTCGCAAATTGATAATGCCTTTCGTGTCTGATCTCAATTAAACACAATATTTGTTGATACAATATCAAATTCTTCACAGCTGAAATGACACCATCCAAAAGCGCATATTTTGTACTAGAATTTTCTTTTGCCTGCAAAAAGGCCTTTTCTTTGTTGTACATTTTCCCTGACAATATGAATGCGACAGTGACACTGTCCTCGAGTATGCAGAAGCACTATACAGAAAAGAAAAACGAAAAAAAAAATCCACATAGCTCAAATGACCAAATATATATGTGTGTGGTCATTACTGAAGAAAATGGATGGTCGTTATCCACACACACACACTTACCTAAAGCACCCCGATTAAAAAAAAAAAGAGCTATCTCAACAAATCTGATTGATTCATTAATTTTGTTTGAACATTTGATCTTCCTTAGAAAATGTTATTTAACCAAAACAGGTGTTATTATTGTACTTTAGTTTTTACATTATTCTTTGGAAAAAAGAAACAGTTGCAGAAATTAATTGAAATTGAAATGAATTAAATTCAAATCCCTGGTATATTTCATTGCTTCTGTGAAAACAAAGTCCAGTGTTCATATGGTAGCTAGTGATCGCTCTGAAATTCCGCTTGAAATCACACCTAAATCTCATTTTCTTTCCCCCTGTGTTTGCAGAGTTAGGGCAAGAGAAGATAAAAAATGTCATGTTCTTGGACAAACCTTGAATTGGCACAGGCGACCGAATAATTTCTGTAGATATTTCCTGAATAGCAGTTCCACAACCGAAAGCAACATGGCAGGGAATAGTTTAAAGAGCAATGAGCAGCTCTGCACGTTAGACGGGAAAGTCCCTAATTTTCAGAAATAATGTCACGACACTTTCCATACAGCTTATAGGATTACTGTCTCCGCTGGCTTTGCTAAGAAGGGGGTTAAAAAAAAGGTCTAGGTCAAAGTCTAGTTGAATTACACGACAACAACAAATAAACTAAACAACAAAGCATTCATTCATGATTGGACGAAAGAGAAGAGAGTCCGAGGAATTAGGTAATGAGGTAATTGAGGTTCCCATTTTGATTAAACGGTGCACAAGACTATTTAAAATAGAGGTTTACATGCTCGTTCCTATATACATTCGCATTTATACTGCTTCGCAAATCAAAACAAAATAAAATCACATGGCTGTGAAAAATACTTCACAAAACATAACCAAATGACAAAGGAGTGATACAAAGTGCAGTCTAAACTGTAACATAAACATTATAAAGCACGTATGGTTGCATACAAATAAAAAAGGCAGCACATTTGATTCAACAAGGAAGCAGAAGACCGTCAGCGTAAGCCTGGTTTGACTGGGCTGACGGCCTCATTAGGCGTTTTCACATCAGCCCGATGTTTCGAAATAGCGCGCCATTTTCTGACTTGGGAAATTAACCCGATCACGAAATAGCGCGCTATTTGATAATGTGAAGTAGTGCGCTAATTGATCGAGAAAATTTCTCGAGTCCAACTCGGAAAATTTCCGAAATAGCAGGATAATCAATGCGAACTAGCGCGCTACTTGATAATGTTCGGGCTGATGTGAATAGGAAATGAAATAGCGCTCTAATTTGCGATCGCGAAAAATATCGCGAGCTTGGATTTTTATCGGGCTGATGTGAAAACACCTTGTGGGAATGTAGCTCAGGTTTGTCTCTCACAAAATGTATGTTTTCTTATTTTATTATTGAAATGTTAGCGTGCATGGAAGAAAGATACAAGGGAGCAGTACTGTGGTTGTGCAGAATGTGTTTATGTGTTTATGTAAATGTTTACATGTGTTTATAAAATTTGTCTGGCAAAAGACTACGAAGGAGGACGTGGGCAGGCCAACAATGACGTCAGAGACCGGACTTCAAGGACAATAGAGACAACAATGTGTGTGTGAGAGAGAGAGAGAGAGAGAGAGAGAGAGAGAGAGAGAGAGGGAGAGAGGGAGAGAGGGAGAGAGGGAGGAAGAGGAAGAGATGGAAGTAACATGGACGTCAGCATACTGACGAGAACAAACCAGGGACGGAGATAAACACGATGATGAAGGATAGGGATCCATGCTACACAGGAGGGGCAGATTCATGGGTGAAAGATAGATAGATAGATAGATAGATAGATAGATAGATAGAGAGATAGATGGATAGATAGATAGATAGATAGATAAAGAGAAAAAATAACATTTTCAATAATGTTGAAAACAATTTTCAAATAATAATGTTTCAATTTCAAATTTTCAATCAAATTTTATTTCGAACATTTTTTATACAAAACTATCTAAAAAACAAATACATACTTGAAACTATTTGTTCAAAATCATTGTATTAATGGAAAGAGAGGCCCACGTAATAGACAAGTTTGCTGAGATGTTGGCCACCGAATAAATAAAGGAACGCTTCTAGAGAAAATGCACCTTCAGATTTGAAACTGAGAATTGTCTACCTCCCTTCAAAAGTGTTTGATGTATGATATCCCACGACGCGTTTGTGTCATTAGCCAAATGATATTCGTTATCAGGTTCCATGGAGAGATTAAGATCCGGAAAATGATATAGTCCGGGGGCCAAAATCAGGGGTTTTAATGTTTTTTTCCTTATTTTACCATATTTTATCGCACCTTATGGTATCACCTAAATGTTTCGAAGGTGCTGTTGACGAATCTGGTTGATGCAACACTTGCATCTTCGAGGGGTTTGAAATATTCGAGATTTTTGTTGGCAATTTTGGTGGCAATCTTAAATATCTCAAAACCTCTATGGATGTAAGAGTTCCATCAACCAGATTCGGATTCAGCACCCTCAAAATAGAGTAAAACCGTCGATTTATTTTCAATATATTCGCCATTTATGTTAAAATACTTTCACTAAATTCTCAATTTTTGGTATCTCATTAGATATCTCAAAACCCCGAGGTATGCAAGACTTGAACTATCCAGATTCGGTTTCGGCACCCTCGAGATAGATTTAATCCACCAAACCTTTTTATTCTTTTTTTTTCACCATTAATAAGGAAACATATGGCAATTTCAATCTTTGGCGGCAATCTTGAATATCTCAAATCCCTCAAGGAAGCAAAACTTGCATCATCCAGATTCGGATTCATCGCCCACGAAATAAGTTAAAACCTTCATTTTAGTTTCCACGTTTTCACCATTTTTATAAATACGTAGGATATTCAGATTTAAGTGGTTATTTTGACGGCCATTTTGAATAATATCTCAAAACCCTCAAGGATGGCAGAGTTGCATTATCCAGATCCGGATTCAGCAACCTCGAAATATAGGGCAGACCCATCAAAAAAGCATTGACGGTAAAACAAGATTCAGCGTCTGGCAGTCAAACTAACATTATGGTTGTTTCCTTATGAAAGATAACAAAGCAACTTGCATTTCACTGTAGCGACAGACAAGTCAGAGCTTATATTAACCCACTGGCTACGGCAGCCTGGCGAATCATGCGAAAACTCTATACAGAGTTTAGACTCTCGTTGGGGTGAAAACGGTTAATGAAGCAAGCTGATGCTGACACCATATCCATGTTTCAGACTCATTGTTGCTTCCCTAAAGTTATGATCCCTTCAGCACGTTGTAAGTATGATGCGGCGTTTTTGTTTTTGTTTTTGTTTTTGTTTTTTGTTTATTATGATGGAGTAAATTCGGTGCTTAATACTTCAGGCTGATGGGCTCGAGTGAAACGAAATTGAATCGAAATTAGAATGAAAATGAAACGAGTCCTATTCCACGTAAAACTGTTCGTTTGCCAATTCCGTCGACAATTGGCAGACTTTTACTGTACCTTAGACCGTGATATAACAAAATACTACCATTTCCCCCTTGGACATTCACTGACGCGGGGATTTCCAATCTCTAAATCCTTAAGAACCTTTTTGCCTTTTTTTCTTTTTTTTTTTTAGAATGTAGATAATCTTTAAAGGTATTGTAAACCATTGGGAGCAGTTATTTGATGCATATGCGTAGATCAGTTGTGTCACAAAATGTCCTACCATATAACAATTTTGCTATAAAGCCTAAAATATAAGGAGATATCACTATTTTTCTCACTACAAAATAACTGTAGACGGTTTAGTCTAGAAACAATTTTATTATAATCGTTGTTCACATTTTGTACATTTAACAACACTTAACATTCACTACGATGATTAAAGTTTTTACATTGGTTGTTTCTATATAACGTAACTTACATTTTAGAACAATTTTGAAGCACTAAAGCTGGGTTTTCATTTCATTTGCAAATGGTAAATAATGCCTTTAAAATACGTTTCATATCATATGAGGTCAAAAAGTTTATACATCCTGGGCGTTCCATCTCTCTCTATCTATCTATCTATCTATCTATCTATCTATCTATCTACCTATCTATCTATCTGTCTATCTATCTATCTATCTATCTATCTATCTGTCTATCTATCTATCTATCTATCTACCTATCTATCTATCTATCTATCTATCTACCTATCTATCTATCTATCTATCTGTCTGTCTGTCTATCTATCTATCTATCTATCTATCCATCCATCTATCTCTATCTTTCTATCTATCTATCCATCTATCTCTATCTATCTATCTATCTATCTATCTATATATATATCTCTCTCTCTATCTATCTATCTATCAATCTATCTATCTATCTATCTATCTACCTATCTATCTATCTATCTATCTATCTACCTATCTATCTATCTATCTATCTGTCTATCTATCTATCTATCTATCTGTCTATCTATCTATCTATCTATCTGTCTATCTATCTATCTATCTATTTGTCTATCTATCTATCTATCTATCTATCTATCTCTATCTATCTATCTATCTATCTATCTATCTATCTATCTATCTATCTATCTATCTCTATCTATCTATCTATCTATCTATCCATCTATCTCTATCTTTCTATCTATCTATCTATCCATCTATCTCTATCTATCTATCTATCTATCTATCTATCTATCTATCTATCTATCTCTTTATTTTCGGGGGGGGGGTTCTTTCCAAAATGCGCATGTTCGTATCTCTGACCAACGCCACAAAAACATCACCACTGAAGTAATTTCCTTGTGGTTCGCCACCACTTCGTTTGTAGGCAGCGGATATCCATTTTGTCACTGGGTTCGCCTCGCTCAGCCACCTCGGTTGCACGGACTTTGTGGCTGCAACCATAACAGGTGGATCCGGATATCAAAATTAAAGCATTAAAGAAACAATTCCTCAATGAAGAAGAAGAAAAAAGCAAACCCATTGACATCGCAGTCGGAAATCATTCACCTATATACACTCTGAGGCAATTATTGATGATGTGTATCAAAGTAGCCGGCGTCAGTTGCTTGTGATCATACCATCCTGGTACCAGTAAGAGTGTGTGAAGAGAAACTGTTACCTTTGCTGCCTTAGTTCACACTTCAAGTTGAACTGTGACGAAGATCTAATGCAATACAAAAAGAAATTTTGCAAACATCTTCGATAACATACACATAGTATGGACAAAAAAAAATCAACAGTACCCATGAAAGTTTGAATCATGTTTCCAAAAACGGTAATGACTATTCTATTTTTATACGACCACCCATAGAAAATTGATACACTCATCATCATGAACGAAATTCACACTGTATAGGCAACAGTCCAAGGGACTTTCCCCCATCAGCTGAGTTTGAAAAGCGTACAATAAATTTAGCCTTTAAACCTAGCAATGGCTGACATATTATTTTTGTTTGTTCTGGTCCATCCAAAGACTAGACGTGGGGAACGTGGCTAACAAGACTTACTGACAATTAAACAGAAACTGCACTTGCTGAGCCGCGCCCTTGTTGTGCCCACACCCAGAAATGCATCTTTCCTTTGTTCTCTTTACCGCTGTTTGCACGGACGAGACAGGTCACGTGGACTTGACTACAAATACATGCACTCTCGGTCAATGTAAAGTCACCTCCAAGGAGTATAAGTTAATGATATAGTGACAATGTCTATAGGGCTATCACTGTCAAGGTTGGGAGAGATTAAACTCATTGTCTGCCCACCCGAAGTAGACACACCACCCACCACACCTTGCGACTGGGCGTATTTTGATAAGAATGATGAAGCAAAAGGATCAAGTTATATGGCGCTTTCATTAACAAACAAAAACAAAACGCAGTTTTTACTCATACACTTATGCATGTATTTCTAGGTATATATATGTGCACTTGTGCGTGACGTGTGTATGTATAATCATCGTGCACCTATATGTATGTTTATGTAAAATAATTTACACATATTATGTGTTTATGTATGTTTATAAATGTATGTATATATGCTTGGTTTGGTTTGTATGTATGTATGTATGTATGTTTGTATATTTGTATGTATGTATCTATGGTTTCGAATTGCGGAAACGCAACATTATTTTATAATATTCATGGTCATGGGGAGAACGAAGTTGATGAAGATTTTGGAGATTATTATGAAGGACAGAGGATGAGGAAAGCGGATACTGTTGAAAAAGATATTGACTTCAAGATCAAGATTTCCCTGTATTGTGTATTGTGCGAATTGTATGTTAGAATTTACTGATATATACATAGTACATACATATAGTCAAGTTCAACCAATTTAAGTTTGTATATAGGGTAGGTTATTACTCTATAACCGGTCAGGCTTGGAGACCGTCGGTCGTCCAACCAAGACCGCTGGAAGGGTCCATAATATTATGATGGGGGAATGTGTTACATCGCTGAACCAAACCGTAACGCGGTGAAAGCAGTGATGATAATGATGATGACAGCTATCATGATGTTAATAATGACTCTCAAAATTACGATGACGATGCCAAACGGAATGAGCGATTGTGCGTGATGATGATGATGATGATGATAATGATAATGATGATGATGATGATGATGATGATGTAGATCAGGTGATAGCTAAAACTGTACTGGGTGATGGCGGTACCGATTCTTGCGAAGCCATTACTAATTGGACAAACATAATACGTGAAATGTTTTAAAAGCAAAAAACAGACATCACGCTTCTCACATTCATTGTAATTGTAGAATAGCAGTGACATGACAATTTTCTGTTTTACATCCCAATTTGTCAGATAATCCCTCTTTGTATCCAATAATAGATCAGTCATGGCTAAATTGACTTTGGGGAGCTGAGCTTTTCTGAATAGGGTAAATATTGACCAGGAAACTGCCAAATATTTGATCCAGAAAGTCCATTGGTTTTTCACGGTCAAGGGTAGAGAATTGTGTGCATTAAAGTATACAAACCGCAGTGATTGGGAAATTTCCAATCATAATACTTAAAGCGAAATATTACTCCATGTTTTGTCAATAAAGAGAAATCGAGTGAAATAGAATTATAAAAGTTTCATTAAAATCTGGGATAATATATAAAAAAGATAAATCATGAGTTCCACATGCATGTTTACACCAAACAGCAACATTGGTTTGCAATCACACGTGTAAATCAGACCTTAAAACTCTACCACGAGTTAGTATACAAACATTTTCATTGGTATCAACATTTTCATAGATAAACAAAGTCTTTCCTCTCACAATATTCATGATCATTGTGTTATTACAGCATGACATCAAATTGATTCAAAGTTTGTTAGCTTTCAGGTAGGAAAATTAGTGACGATTTATAGGTCGGCCTATAGGAGAGTATAGGAGAGATTACATCATCAGCTAACCTCATTTGCATAATGTGGTCGCAACGAACTAATGTCACCTTTTCGTGAAATCATGTCAAATTCATAATCTGATGAATTATGCTTGATTTCGATGAAACTGATACCATGTCATAGTTTAAGCTTACTAGGTGAAGGGTTTAATTGCAAAACGAATAAGCTCCGTTCTTGTTGACTTTGAGATATTTGCGATGGTAACTTTCAAATAAACAAAGAAAATAATCATAACTCTAAGCATATTCTTTGTTTGATTTGATTTGATTTGATTTGATTTATTCACAAAATGTATATACATACATTATTCACAAATATGCACATAGTTTGTACATGAAACATATTACACATTTTGTCTGGATCGTCATAAGCTATGAAAAGCTTGACTGGGACGCATGTTACTTAACATTTTAGTGAGGCATCACTGGCAAAGTTTTATTTTGCTCTTTCTGGTGATGGACTTACTTTAAATTTTTTTAAGATGGCACTTGGCCAGTTTGAGATCAAAATCCTTATAATGTGCATCACAGTCAACTTGAATATTGAATGGAATTACCCTTTAAAAGTAAGAGCAATCGGCAGGAACGAGGTACGGTATTACGTTTCTCGCGCCTCCTCAGGAGACTGTGGGCCAATGTCGTCTGCTCAGTCTGACCCACTTGTTTCGTGTTTGGCTCATGATTATAGCACATGCGCTCATGCATGTTGAATAGCTGCGCGAGTTGCGCTGTAGACTTTTAGTAATACCAACATAATAATGATAGTATAAAGTACATATTGAGCAAAACCGTTGTCTCATCCCCACCATCATCTACATTAGACGTCAATCTCACCTGCGATGATGTTGTTAGGATGGTGTTGATTGGTGCCACTATAACAAAGATGAAAAGAGAAAAACAAACACAAAACAGAAAATGCCTGAAAGAAGAAGCGTGAATCGACGGATTCTTTGATTTGTCTTGTCGAAGTATGTTTTCACACCCCCCCCCCTTCTTGGTTAACTCTTTGTCATGCCGAATAACTGGAGGGATACTCCATCGTGCGATATGAACAAGGTTTATGAAAATGCGACGAATCTTGGCCCAGGAAACGGGCGATGATTTTGGACACGATCAAATGATATTGGAGCCAAACTGATATCGGAACATTAAGCGTTGGGAGGCGGAAGTGTCTCCAAGATCCGCCTGACCTCCCGAACTGTAGTAGAGATCGTGCCGACCATGGCGTGTTCATGTACGACGCATTTAATATACACACGTGCGTAAACCAACGTACATCCGTGAGCAAAGTGGAATTGAACTTTCGCAAAACCACGACCTCTACCCTTTTATCTATCTATCAATCTATGTATATGTCTGTTTGTTAGTCTATTCTGCAGATAAACTTGTTTTTAGCTTTTTCGTTACTAAGTCATGCACAATTAGGATGGTCGTGTACTTCTATGTAGCAACGCGGTCACGTTTTCGGAGAAAAAAAGTAATTTGAATAATGGCGAAAAGCGAAAGTCTCTGATACCTAATTCCCTCGCCAGTGTCGACATTCTAGATTGGTATGTACTCACTTGAGAAAAGAACTCTCTAGCGTTTGAACTTGCTTTGTGTGAATCCTTCAAATTCGTGTGCAGGTATGAGGGAAATATAATATGTGTCATTCCTGCACATTCTCACGATTTCCTTAATTCTTTTAGGTTTTGAGAGTTGAGGGTCGAAAAGTCTCTCTCTTTTCAATGTATGATAGCCTATTACTGACTACAGAATTTGGTTGTGAATTTCATCGCTACGTGCCAAGGCAATATCAGAAAAAAAAAAATATATATATCTACAGTATACATGAACTCTGCATCCAGACGCTGAAGCAACAACACTCCGTCACCCAGAAACAGTAGGCCGCGCAGCATGCAGCGGGGCCCTTAATCTCTTGGCTTTTACGGAGCGGAACACGGTGGAATCCCGTGAAAGCTATATCTTGTTTCATACTTCCAATCTACCCGATTACATTCACTTTATCTCCTTCGTGTGTACCAGGAAGGGAGAAAAAACAGCCAAATTCCACTCTGAGCTCGTATTGCCTAGCTCTACTCCTATAGTCACGCTTGCCTTGTCGCGCATACTAGTACTCGCCAAGAGGTCACTGTACTTTTGCAGAGACGGATTTACACACGTAGTATTTACTTTCACAATATGAACTCAAATAAGTACAAATACATCTTTGGCGAGAGAAACAGATTTGCATGAGTTTGTATGGTGCAAGCGCCGAACGTGAAAAAACAAAAACCAAAATAAAACAAAACAGACTGAGCGAAGGACACATTATTTCCCCTTTTGGGTGTCAACTTTTTATAGGCGGGAGTTGCGTAAAAGCATTGTAGTTTAATACATGCCTTCCACTGTCACGACTGTCGTATATTTTGTGCGATGATTTACAAGTCTTCCCGAATGCATATTCAAACATCACTGCTGTGACTAGTGGTGTTTCAGTGCCTTGGAATGTAAAAAGGATGTATAGTCATCTACTCGTCTGGTGATATCATATTACGCTCCGTATACGTGCTTACTCGGTATCATAGCTATCATTTCGTATCACAAGATCATATGGCTTTTTGTTGTTGTTGTTGTTGTTGATGCACATTGAAACACACTGAATTTCTTTCAATCGTGTCCGTTTATTTTCATTATAGTCTTTTAATCTGCCTCTCCCATATCTATACGTAATTAAAGAAGACACCGGTGAGAGAATGAAATTCAATTCAATTCAATTCAATTCATTTATTTTCATACTTCTCGTACATGAATGTCACATCAGAAATAATAACACAGGTTCTTTTACCTTGTAAACAATGTGCAAAAACGAACAATATACATGGTAATATCACTTCAATTGAAATGATAACTGGTCGAAAACGAATGGGGTTGAACAAAGAATAGTAATGATGGGACCTACATGAAAGCAAGCTTGTTTGGCTGCGATGGCCAAAAAGAATAGCGCAGGAAAAAAAGTAAACGGAAGGTTCAAGAAGATCCTTTTTTGCGTTCGTTTGTCTTGATTATTTTGTATCTTTCAATTTGTATTCTCTTCATTGCATTCTTTCTTGTTGATTTTTTGTTGTGTATGTTATAATTTCACGGCCCTGCTGGAAAAACAGCTTATACGTGTTATAGCTGATGGCAATGGTTTTGATCGTGGTTAAATGAAAAGGTTCCATGATATTTGCTCCTGCGACAATTGCTCACATGAAATATCTACACGTTAAGCCAAACATGAATTCTACCCACAAACATAGTCCTTAACCCGAATCCTAATCCTCACATCAAACTAAACTTAAAACCGTATCACATCCCTAACCCTAACCCTAACCCTAACCCTAAGTCTTGTAGAAAATAAGATCAGAACAACAATTGTCGTAGGAGTAAGTGTCGTGTCACCTAATTAGATTAATTATCTCATCTCAACTCAACTGAGAATAATAAGAAAACAGAAGAGAAGAAAATGACAATAATGGAAAAGATATGAGAAACAAAAGAGTGAAATCTAATATGGGATTTCGCCTTTCAGAGGAAGTTTATCTAATAACTGGTTTGTGTGCAATTGTCTCTTTTCCTTTTATGTGCTTTGCATAATTAGAGTGTCATGTGTGTTTTTTCTTCATTAATCATCGTTATCATTATCACCACCACCATCATTATCACCATCATCATTATCCCATCATTATCACCATCATCATTATCCCATCATTATCATCATCATCATCATCATCATTATCATCATTATCATCACCATCACCATCCCATTATTATTATTATTATCATCATCATCATCATTATCATCATTATCATCATCATTATCATTTGTCCTTTTTGATTTCAAGTGTTTTGTTTATTTGCTTTGTGATCATTAGATTTATCCAGGATCACTATTCCTGCGTTGTTCTTTCCCCTGAACATACAACTATACGACCAGCTTGGGGTCCCCGCCGGAAACTTGTCCAGAAGAAATTATACTGACTGTACTCGAGCTTTACTCACATTACGAGTCATGTTGCCCGATGCCAACAAGTCATTAATTATTCCTCTTTTTTTTTCCTTGGAAGGTGAAGAGGTTCGGCGTCGCGGGATTAATCTCCCTGGCTCCACTGGGGAGCAGCCAGTCACATCGTCCTGACTTCCACGCACGACCTGTCTCTCCCAACATACCTCATCAGCCGACGATGACTCGGGGCAGACCCTATCGTAGCTGCTGCCCGCTTCTTCATCCCCCTCCGCAGGTAGTAGGATAACAATAGTAAACCCCCAGCTTCCCGCTTTGAAAAAAAAAAAAAAAAAAAAAAAAAAAAAAAACATCGTTAGAACACACGATAACAACAGCAAGTAATGACCTTCGTAATGTACCGACGCAGTGTGACCATGTGATCGCGAGTCACCTCTAGAAATTTCCAACGAGATGGCACAAGTGTCGCTGGGTGAAGGTGCACTTTGTCACGGTTTGCGCGCGAGAGATCTGTCGTCTGGAGTTCCCAGCAGTGCCTCGTGTGTCACGTGCGAAGTTCACATACGACCGATCAGAGCGATCGGTATTATCATTATATGCCATTAGGAACAATTGCGGACAGCTGCGAACAAAGGTGGACCAAGAGGCGGATTCAACGAGCTCCACCCAGTTCTATTTTCTTGAATACACGCAGACCCTTTTCGATGAGCAACTACTCTAACGTTTTTATAAGGCCCAGATCTGCCTCTGCGATAAATACTTTATCTGCAAAACTGTAAAAAGAATCTTCAGTAGATAATCATACAAATGACTATATATTCTATCTTCAGTAGATCAGTTGAGAACCTCATTACCCCCATTTACTCTAGTTCTATGAGGGATATCTTATCACTATCTGAATTTCTTATCGTTCTTTAAAATCAATTGCAGTTTGCTAATTCTTTTCAATTCGTCTCCACTCGCACGATGTTTAACATGCGGGTATAGTTGTCACGATAGAACGTGCCAAGTGTAAAACTATCGAGTGCCTTGTTGGCCTCATTCCTAAAAGACTGAAACAATTGAAGTTGCCATGGTAACTGCAGAAAACAGCCAATCAGCTGTGCCCACTCCAGGAGTCTCAACGCCACTCGGTGAAATTTGGCCCCGGTGTGCAGCGGGAAATGAAAAGAAATGGATGAACTTTTGCGTTGTTCTGCGTTACGGACACATCCTGGATTTGTTCTTGAGGCTGATTTGTTCTGACTAATAATATCCTTCGAAGACAACTGTACGTACATTCTGCTGCATGATACATAATTCTGTCGCAGCTGTATACATTTAACCACCCTCTCAAAATATGAGCTCATCATGTTGAAGACATAACTTGCTCAATATCAGGGGTGTATAGAGACTCCGTGGGGTAAGAAATAAGGGGTTGATATGGAAAACTGTCAAACAGAACCAAAGGCAACAAAAACTGCCTGCAGTCTCAAAATGTTTTAACAATATAGTGCGAAAGAAAATGTTTCAGATACATAGAATTTTCCCTTTTCTTATCTGGAGTCCTTCAGAAATCTCACCTCCTCCTTTTGAGTCATTGTCTGAACAATTATGGCGAATAAAGTTCATTTGACCTCAGCAAAGGCAAGCTGTAGTGATGTTATGAAGACAATGTCTCATTCCGACAGCCAGAGTCAGACATTTTGAAACAGTCTCTGTGTTCATGATTGCTGGTGGCACCAGCATTACACTATTGATTCAACGAATTTCTGCTGATGTCACAGTTTGGAAGACAAGTTCACTTTAAAGGAAAAGTTCCACCCAGAAAACATTACATGTGAGATTGAGTGAATGCAGCAACATTAGTAGAAGACAAATGATCAGTGAAGTTTGAGGAAAATTGGACAATCCGTTCAAAAGTTATGAATTTTTAAAAGTTCGGGTGCCTCCATAACTGGATGAGAAGACTATCCACTTTGCGACGTTACTGCAGAATAACGATATGAAGGAAACATAAAGAGAATTCCATAAAATGTCTTCTTCTTTTTTAATGAAAAGTACACATTCCTTTGACTTGTTACTGACATGCGTTAAAGGTATTATTCTCCCTTTCTTTTTACTTTCCAAAAGAGGCGAGTCAATTACTGCTCTTTTATTATGCTCGAAAAAAACGAAACTTTACATTTTCTGTACACTGCGTGTCGTTAATTTGTTCTACCGTGACGTCACGAAATGTTGTAGTCTTCTCATCCAGCGATGGCTGTACCAAAACTTTACAAACTCCTAACTTTTGAACTGATTGGTTTTTCTCAAAACCTCATTGACGTGTTCTATTAAGATTCTTGCGTTTCATCAATCCACAGTAATGGTATGGAATAACTCCCCTTTAAAGAACAGTGCCTCCGTCTAGACGTAATTTCGATTTTTAACACCCAAACAGCAGCAGTTTGCGACAATTCGCTTGGCTTGAATGACAGCACAGTGGACTGTGAGTATGATTCAACTCGAGTAGGCTAGGAAAACAAATATTTCTGACATGGTTTAGATTGAATAAGTTTTCATTTAAATAATCAAACGACGATTCATATAATGGTGTTGCGGAATGAAAACAATTCACAAAGAAGCTGAACAGACCAATCTTTTTTATTGATATTCTTTTCTATCCGCGGGACACCACGTAAAAGCTATAGGGCCTACAGAACGTAATAATTTATCTCAAGTTCTTCTTGTTTGGTCTTTTCATGGACCTGTCCCTTGCACACAATCCCGATTCACTTTGTCATAAGGGAGCGGGGAAATTTTCCTTTCTTATTATGCGAAGCTACCATGATTAGAAGAGCAGCGTTAGGTCAATGACCCAGAGCACATTCAAACTCTGTCTGCTGCTCTGATTGCGTCGAATTCGTACAACACTCATGAACGTGGCCCTTAACAATGCCTTTCATTCATAACACACTCATACAGACTCACAAGATTCATATCCCACACATGCACGCACACACATAGAAATATACGCATGCACGTTCACACGCACATACTGGCACACACATCAAACACAGGAGTAAGAAAATTTGCTCGAAGGTATGATTAATTATGACCGTTATGTTGGGATGGAGCTCTGGGCCGTTGGTCCCGTGGCATTCTGTCCTGTCAGAAGTTTGGAGTCATGGTTAAAGCAACGAATTCACAGGAAAGAGCGAGAGCGAGAGAGAGAAATGATAAATACTGCTTTTATCATTGAAGGCTGAAAATTACTTGCAAGTGTTTTCCATGTGACGATATAGCCTGAAAACATCTCTGAAATAATGACTATTCTCCAAGTCTTTGATATCATGATGAGGTCACTCCTGAAAAAAAAAAGGAGGGAGAAAAGAATATCGGAGAGCAAAACCGTAAGACGAGAGACTGGGCAAGACAGGTCTATAATACCCTGCTCTTCGGAAACGTCCTCCTCTTCCCACAGTACCACCTCCGATGTGGTGTCCCCTACCGCTCCATCTATGTCCTCCCCAACATAGATGCAAAACTTCCGTCGAACTTTCCCTCCTTCGAGGCATCGCATCCTAACTCCACTTTTATCTTCCCTTATGTGACAGGCACATAGTCAAACTTCTCTGATACACCTCTTTATCCTCCTAAGGGATGGTGTTCTGTGATAATAATGATAATAATAATGATGATGATGATAATGATAATAATAATGATGGTGATGATAATTATGATAATGATGATGATGATAATAATAATAACAATGATGATGGCGATAAAGATATTGACAATGATGGCGATGATGACGATAATGCTGATGATAATGATAATGATAATGATAATGATGGTGATGATAATTATGATAATGATGATTACGATAATGATGATAATGATAATGATGGTGATGATAATTATGATAATAATAATAATAATAAACTGTGCTTGTATAGCGCATATCACATTCAGGGAGAAGTCTCTATGCACTTTAAGAATGAAACAATACAAGAAAAGGAAGAAAAAGGAAGAAAAAAGAAATAATGATAATGACGATGATGATGATAATAATGATGATGGTGATTATGATAATGATAGTGATAATGATGATGATAATAATGATGATAATGATGATGATGATTATGATAATGATTATGATAATAATGATGACAATGATGGTGATTATAATGATGATGATGATGGTAGTAAAGACAATCAATAGGATACACGTGTTACTGGAGTTGCATTTTATGATTTATAAACAGAGCTGAAAAAATATTGAAATTGGACAATGAATAAAGTTATAGCTGAATAGAGCTAGGCGATGATGTCATCACTCATGATTCTCCCCTTCAGTTTGATGATTGTTAATTGTTACGTCATAAACTCCACTTCCGGTAATGATTTAACGATTGCAGGTCCCTTTCAACATTCACAAAACGCTATCAAGGACGTTTCTCGTAAAATTGTATGAAAGCCCTTAGAATCTTTTGAAGTAATGATAATCAACACGTTTGTTGTATTTCAGTTGACAGTATTTTCCTTGAATACATCATTGTACTGATTTTCTTGCATGATGTTCATTCATAAAATATGTTTTATTGCAATTACAATTTTGTTGCAAATGAAATAAACGTAGTGAAGATCTCATTTGATATACATTCTCTAAGTAACTGTGACTCATATCACTGCTGTGTGAAAACATGTGAAGGTTTAAGATTGCATTTTTTTTTCATATTTGTCTGATTCATGAGAGCACTCTAAAATGCTCTGTTCTTTTGGTTGCGCTCCATGAATCGTGTCAGCCTGAACATGAAGTGGGTGTTTTCTATATTTACTAGCTAGATCTTTGCACCAGATTAGGGCTATTTGGGAGGCGAGAACTATGTCATGATTCCATGTTAACACCTTGTCAATTACACATCATTGCTTCCTTGCTTTTTTAATTATTTGGGGATCATAACGTGGGAGATCCCAATATAGAGCGGGGGTGGATCTAATTCAATTCTTTAACTATCAATGCATCTTTTACTCTCACGCTGTGATCCCACCCCCTCCCAAAAGTGTAATGCCCTTGCTCCCCCCCCCCCCCCCCGCGAGGTTAAAAAAAAAAAAAAAGAAGAGAAAACATACTAGCCGCTTGAAATTCATTTGCCGGAAGTTACACCATGTATTTCTACGCCCTCGCTTGTTATAAGAATGCCGCTACTTCGTTAAAATGAGTAGCCACAAAGAAGGAAGAGGGCACGGTTGTTTGGCTCCGAGCCTGGCTAGTATAGTGTTAGTCACAACACCATTAACGATGTCGTAAGCCGCCGCGTCAGGAACCGTCCGAGACGGGAGGGGCAAGTGGCCCCCCTTCGCAGTGGCCCCTCCCTTCATGTCTCCACCCCTTCCTGACGAAGCCCAGCCCTTTGTCAGTACAGGCGTCATTGCCAGAGTGCATCCTCTACATTTTTTCTCTCCCCTCCCCCTCCCCCCCCCCTCTCTCTCTCTCTCTCTCTCTCCTACTCCTTCTCATGCCAAACGTTAGCTCACGGACGGGCTACCGCTATTTTTGTTCGCTAAACTTGGCTGAAGCCACTGCGGGGGTCAGTCTCATTCGGATTTTTGCAAGGTCTCCCTCTCACATCTCATCACATCCCTTCCTTCCTTCTCTGGGGCGGACTCACCGTCCCATCCTTTCAGAGAGAGGGAGGGGGTATAATATTCATCAAAGGCTTTTGCGGTCGACCAAAATAGGTAGAGACAAAGCCAAATGATTCACCTTCACATCTCGTGACGTCAAATTACCTCATTTCTGTTAATATTGTCAAATTGATTATTCGGAGGGGCAGTGACCGCGTAATAGGGAGAGGGGGGGGGGGGGATGCCTGGGCAGGCATGCAGTCGTATAGAGACACGTAAGAAGCGAGAGTTCAGTTGGGGAGGTCAGTCTTTGTCTGGCAGGCCCGACCCTCATTTTGCAAAACGTGGCAAATCAACGAAAACTAACCAACCAACAGCATAGATAATAATAAGAAAATAAATAATCTGAAATCTTGAAGTCCTATAGTCACCTCCACAGTCTTGATGTCAGGTCTTTGTTTCTATTTCGTCTCGTTTTGTCAGTTTTTATTTCATTTTTATTTCCTTTGTTTTGGGACCGGAGCCAGGCGGTTACCGGGTCGGAAAAATGATGACGTTGAGTGTAATAAATGTGCAATTAAAACAAAGGGGTTAAACGTTGGTCATACCTCGCATCAAACATCGAGGGGGAAACACTGCGGTTGTATGAAAGGTTATTACCTGTCAACACGGTGAGAAAGCTCACGGAACAGGTATAACGACAAAGAGCATGGAGGTATTTGTTTTTGCTTTTGGTTTTCATTGCCAAACGACAGAAGTGAACATTGTAAACAATGTGTCAAATGCTTTGTAAACTGAGTGTACAGAACAACAAAGACAAGAAAATCAAGTGTAGGCCTACAATGATATTTATCGAAGTGATTACATTTGGATTTCAATGTTTTAACTATATACCAAGAATTTTATAAGAAGTTGAAACATAAGCAAGATTAACGAGGGCGGTGTCAAAGAAGAGAAGTTGTATACAAAATAATATAGAATAACAACAAACTATGACCCTTTTCCTTGAAGAAGATAACGATTTATTGTACACATGGTCAGAACACCAAGAATCCACGATAGAAGGGCAATGTCTCGTGTCTGGCGTGTATTAAAGAGTGCGTAAAACACTGATTGTTATCATAATGATATCACAATCGATGCGAAACCATTACATAACTTGCACTTCTCGCCTTCTACCTCTTATTTATCACTCTTTTCTTCTCTCTGTTCTTTTTTTTAATTATTTCCTTATGTGTCATCATCCTCTGTCTACATTATTTCTTTGTAAAATGTCACATCAAAATTACTAAGATTTAAATTATTTAACTATTCCTTTTAAGGATTTCTTCTTTTAGGGTGCTGTTCGTTATTCCGAAGGTTCGTTATTCCGAAGGTTCGTTATTCCGAAGGTTCGTTGATCCGAAACACGAAAATTCCCTATACCTAGAGGTTCGTTAATCCGAAAATGAAAAAAGGTTCTTTAATCATTTTCGGATTAACGAACCTTCGGAATAACGAATCTTCGGAATAACGAACTTTCGGATTAACTAACCTTCGGAATAACGAACCTTCGGAATAACGAGTTGTAACCCTCTTGTATGGTATTTTTCCTTCTTCCGGTGTTTTCTTTTTTGTGCCGTCCTAGAACTTTTCTATGATACTGAAAAATCCTTGAACAATCTCAGCGTGACATCGTTATCGACTGAAATGTATTGTATAATTATTCAATTCGCTATCCGTCTTTGACAATCGATTCATCTAAGATGACAATGAATACCAATGGCAAGACATTTAAATTGCATCTGCTATTTCAAAAGTACTTCCTGGTGATAGATATCCAGTTTAATTGATCTGTGGTGATTATTTCTTCTTCTTCTTTTGTTCTCTATCTCTGCAATTTATGACATGATTAAGAGTTTTCGTTGCCTATCCTTCGAGGGAAGTTAGCCTACTTCTTTGGACGGTACCCCGGGCGAACGGAACGGAACTCGGACAAATGGTATAGAATGAGCATGATGCAGCGAAAAACTTCGAGGGATCCGGGGTAGCAAAAAACAACAAATGCATACCAAGGAACCAAAAAGGGCAAAGAAAAAAAATCATCCCTATTAATCCCAGGGTTGGCGATGAGACACGGTTTAATGACAGTGAATAATTGTTGTATCGCAGCCAAGTACATGTTGTCATGCTTTAGGGAAGTGGGAGGGAATAACCAACGACATTTTGGAGCTGCGGATCTCATCCGTGAGTCCTAGTTAATTAGCATTATACGAGCTCACAGCGTTTTCAGGATCAGGGTCATGTGATCTTGGAAGAGAGCGAGAGGGGGGGGGGGGTATACAAAGAGGCAGAAAGATAGAGAAACCGGGAACGAGAGAAAACAGAATATACGTATACTAAACGAAGATGGATAGTAAATACAGGAGAGAGATAAGAACTATCGGTGAAACGAGGGTGATGTATCTATGTAAAGCTTAAAAAACACTGATATAATCTCAGGAGCAGTTGCGACCTCCTGATAACCGGACAGGCATCATCTCAGGCGTCATCTCCACTTATCATGGCTACTACTAAAACACTGATCAATTCAGTGCTTATTTACGTCGATGTAGGGCAATTTGTCGATCAGTTGCAATGAAAACATCTCGACGGAAGAATTTCATGAATTTGAAAAACTTCGAAATGATTCAAAAATTGAAACCAGTGACAGTAATATGCATGCATGGACATTTCCAATATACAACGTATATCTACAATCAAGTACGCAGAGATAATCACGTGAAACGATGAATTCGCTATCACGAATTCTCGATGCGAGTATTATAGTAGTAAGATTGGGACTCAAGATGTTATCAGTTCTGGCCTTTTTCAATGTCATGTGCAGACATGAGAGTGTTACACTGGGGTTATTTTGAAGGGTTCACCGCAGGATTCTTTTATCATCACCAAATCTCTCGTCTTCTCTGTCTCCTTGTGTATCTAGCCACGGTTTGCTGGATGTAGTTTCCATGGCAACGGCATGGTCCTGATGCCCGTCCTCCTCCGCGTTCCCGTGCGAAGATGACAGACACCACGCCTGACAACTTCACAGCCATGTCAGTTGCTATGGCGACATCCAATCAACTCCCCGCCGTGGTCTGATGAAACAGTCATAGGATATGTCGTCTGATCACCACTTTCAGGAGGGCATAGTTGGTTCTTTCATTATTATAGGATATCGATGAACTCGAATAGTGAGGTAAGTATAAAAAACGGGGGAAAAGAAAACATCTTAAAATGAAATCATTAAAAAGAAAGATCTACAAAAGCCTACTATACTATGTGACACGTATAATGCATGATGAAACATCCTTTCGAGTTCACAAATCAGTTTCAAGAGTATTCATAAATTCACAATATTTCTTGCTCAGGCGCATTTTGACGGAATTGCTTATTTTGCCTGTCTCTTGCAGTTTCTCTTTCTGAGCATGGGATTGTGTTTGACGTACATTAGCTGCTCCTGGGTCATTCGAGCCCCGGGCAAACCTCAAGGAAGCTTAATTCGAGGTTTGCAGAATGATATTCGTGACAGAATGCTTTTTTTTTGTTGTTGTTGTTGAAAGAACCATGAATTCAATTTGAATAAATTGCATGGTAAATCTTGTCCCTCTGCTATGTGTCGCCAGAGTAGTGATGACGGTAATTTGATATCTGCGTGCGACAGTTCTCAACCACACTTTTGCTTACTTTGAAATTTTCGCATTGATATTTTTTGTCCAGTTGAGGAAAAATAAGGAGGATTACTGAAAAATAACTCACAATATTATTATAATATGGAACACAGAGTGCGTTTTCGAATCATCATCACAATGCTTTCTAATTCATGAATCTTTTTTAAAAATTCCCATCAACTTCTCCTACCAATGCTATATGTGTCTCGGGTACATTACGATGTTGCATCAGGTAGGTCTCGGACAAATATTCGACAAGCTTGTTATGACTACCATGTCGATATATACCAGCTGAATTACGCATGCAGTGTGTCAGTTTCGCCTTGTTTTGTTGGGAGGAGGTGGGGGACTTAGAATATAAGATACACCCAAATACGAGTGAAAGTGGTAAGGATACTGTAATAATGAAGAAATATGAGTAAAACCCTGATAATTAGTCGAACATGTTAAAGATCGTGATATTTCTGTCGACAATGATTTTGCCGCAAATTGATGATGGTATATGACCGATACTGATGGCATTCCTGGTAATGTTGTGAGTGAAATCTGTGAAAGTATGAATACTGAAGGTAGAGAAAGTGATGGTGATGATGGTGATGACAATGGTGATGACGAGGACGAGGACGAGGACGACGATGACGATGAAGTAAAGACAGCCACACGAATACCGACATCAATGATTACCATGGGCCATTACAACATCTTAATCTCAAAACTGATATTGCTAATGATAACGAAGAGGACAATCATACGAATACAGACCTAACTGATTGTCATGGGCAATTGCAATATCTTAAAGGGATGATATAGTTTTGGTTGAGATGGGGATTCAGATTTTAACTTTTTTTGCGAGATTTAGAAAGGAAATTTTCTTTTTTAGGAAAGGAATTTGATGAAAATCGGTTTTGAAATGGCTGAGATATCCAAAAGCAAAGTGAAACAAAGTGGTCATCATAAAAGGTGGGTCCCACCTTATGCTAGGACCTCTTCGTTCTTGGATGTCTCAGCCATTTCATAGGCGACTTTCATCAAATAAACTTTGAATTCCTCATAGAATGATATGCTCTTAAATATTTGATATAAGTGATTTCTTATTTTAGAAAAAGTTAAAATCTGAATCCCCATCTCAACCAAAACTTTACCATCCTTATAATCTCAAAACTGGCATTGCTGATGATAACGAGGAGGCTGCGATGTTGACGATATCGACAAACAAGAGTGAGAGCGAAGGGTTTTATTTAATGAAAAATTCAAACAAACAAAGAAAAAAAACAGCAACAGGAAAAACAGCTAGTGGGATGCGTTGGAGGATGAGAGAAACGAGGATGGACAAGACGCGGGAAGGAGTCAAAGGATGACAGGTGCGTCACACGTTATTGTCAGACGGCGAAACCAGGGATGCCACATCCTCTTCAACCACTGTCGCCTGCCGTCTGCTCAAGTGTCCATCTATTCCCACCAAAAACTCCGCTTTCAAGGTGTCCGCGGCGGCGTTCATTTTCGTCTCACTTAATAAATATGCATCACCTATTAGACGGCGAGCTTCAACTCCTCTTTGGAGAACGCATCGTAAACACCGCCCCCAGATGCACTAGTATAGTAGCAGCAGGAAAATGCAAAAGCAACCACAATGATCGGTCACAGTCGGTCCGGACATTGCGCCTGTAGTAAGATTCGAACGCGTTCGTGCAAAACAGCGATGAGAGTCGGCGGTTTGATGAACTCCGTTAGTTCGACCTCTCTTTTTCTTTTCTGTTGTTGTTGTCTTTTCAGTTCATTTCTGTTTATTTGTTTGTTTGTTTGTTCTTGTTTGATTTGCGTGTTTTTACACAACCAAAGGGTGAATATGTGCTGCTCGTTACTCTTTGGTTCCAGGAAGCAGTTGCAATAATCATGCAATGTCCTTTCTCGACAAGGAAAACAAATAAATAAACAAACAAACAAACAGGCAAGCACAAGCAACAGTTTTCATCTTTTTCGGCACGTTAAGGAGGCATTTAGATGTAACTGACCAGGTAACCAACGGCCTTGAACTCCCTCTAGAAAAATGATTATGACGATGTTGACAACAATGACGGCAATCAATAGTACAGTACTTGAAGTAACAGGAGTGATGACGAATATCATTCCTATCGTTGTCATTTTGAATGCTATCACTCTAATTATTCATTACAGTTGTCATTACTTCTATCATTATTACGCTGTAAACAAGTACGTAAAAAGGCTGTTTGTCTATTTGTGTGTCTATTTGATTTTTGGTTTATGAGGGGAGGGTATTTGAATAGGTCAATGCGAGGAATTCTTTTTCGTCTGACAAATTCGACCTTTTCAAGAAAAGTATCTAATTTCACCTGCAGAAAAGACGACGACAGAATAAGTTTGAAAGATGGTTATTACTTGTGACAACAAAATCGCTTCAGTTCGTTTTTCCGAAGGCTCATTTATCCGAAAATTAAATAAGATTCATTATTCCGAATGTTCATAACTCCGAAAATGCAATATGGTTCGTTATCTTGAAGGTTCCTTACCCCGAAAATGAAATAAGATTTATCATTCCGAAGGTTCGTTAATCTGAAAATAAAATAAGGTTTGTTAATCAGAAAATGAAACAAGGTTCGTAATTCCAAATATGAAATTAATTTTGTTTAGTGACAAAATACCGTGTTGTAGTTTTGAAAAATGATAAAAAATGAATTAAAACACGCACACCCTCACACCCACACACACACAGACGAGTACTTAAACGCACACATACCCGCATTATATTCACACTTATTGCCGAACTGGAATACAACCGCAATTGTTAATTTGTTAGTGATGTAGAAGAAAAAAGTGTTTTCTCCTCATCCTCCTCCGTGTGCCACCCTTCCCACTCTTCTACATCATCATCAGGACGAGCCATTTTGGCCACAGACTATTCAACTGTCAGAATAACGATCGCTATTTCATTGCGGATTAACGAACCTAAGGAATAACGTCACATTATGTTTGGATTAACGAACCCTGCTTCATTTTCGGATTAACGAACCTCTAGGTAAAGGGAGTTTGTGTGTTTCGGAATAACGTACTTTCGGAATAACGAATATCACCCACGAAATCATACCGCAGTCAAGGTGCAGATTATGAGTCAGGCTTTTGCCGTTTTGTGCAAATACCATTTCGCCAAAGAGGAGGAATGTTATGTCTCACGCAAAGCTTGAATGAGTGATAGCCGAAAATAACAAAAAGAAGTGCATCATATTGGATACAGTGACGTGATGAAATATCGCAAGAAAAGGGGAGAAACAGAACAGAACAAAACAAAGCACAAGATGACACTATAGCGCCAGTCATCGGCACTCCGCAAGGACCGCGGGCCGCCCGGGCTCCGTCGGTCGGCGGCGATGACGCCCAGCTTGATCCGCTGCGGCATTCTCCGCACCTATATAGTCTGCGGCCAGGGGTATAGACGGATGTGACAGGAGACCGAACACGGCCCCTCCACACCGCCCAACTCATCACTAACAAGGTAGATGCTGCGGTTTCGCCTTTCAGTTGCAATTAGTCCGCGCACCTTCGTGCACAATGCGTCATCTGAGTAAAGAAGGCAATGTTCTCTCCCTTCACTCCTAGAGATCCTCCTATATATCGCCATCTATTAACCCTACCTATCTTTATCTCTTTCTCAACCTCATTGTCCATAGATGTGTACAGATTATACATATTATATAAAACGTATATTGTACACACACACACACACACACACACACACGCACACACACACACACACAGACACATAGACACACACACACACGCACACATACACACACACATATATAAATATATGTATTTCGTTTTGTATATTTTGTCCTTGACAATGTTTTCTTTTACCTATCTTAAAATTCGTATGTGTTATAGATTTATGTATTATTTTGGCTCACGTCGGAGCACGTTATATTTTGACACAAAGCCCGTATACATCACTTAACGAATGAGTACATCTGTTTGTAAGGTGTATGTACACAGGGACGGCGACGAAGGGGCTATCCGTCCTACGAAAGACCTTGTCTACTGAATAAATGAATGAGATAACTAAATGTAAGTGTTAAAAATGTGTATAAATATTAGATATAAGTGCTTTGGCTCGCTCGCAATCAAGATAATAATGATGATGATGATGATGATGATGATGATGATGATGGTGGTGGTGATTATAATAATGATAATAATGATGATGATGATGATGATGATGATGATGATAATAACAATGATTGTATCAATAATAATAATAATACAATGTAATAATAAATTTGTTTGTCATAGTGAACTCACAATACAGATACTGTTCCCGTCCAATGCACTTGAATCGATTAAAACCTGTCGCATTGTGAAACTCATTAAACTTGGTTATTTCCTGCAAAAAAAAAATATTACAACGTGCACGTTACATACAGTTACATACCGTTTTCATCCAGATTTCAAGTCATCTCCGTTCATTTTTTTTTTTGTTCAACTTGATAACGCTATAATTTATACAGTTATGGTTTTGAAAACAACTTCTCAAATTGCAATTGTTCTTGAACTCATTAAAAAATCCATACTATTTTTGTAAAATTTCACTCATGAATAATTTAACACTTCTTAAGGCAAAAACAATGAATCAAACAAAAAACTTGTAGAGTGATAACAGCCTTGAGATTGCCTCACTCAGCATGATGCCCTGTGATGACATTCTTAAAGCGGGTCGATGTCTCCTAATGGCCAAAGTGTACCACCATTTGTCTCAGTGATTTTCTTCTGTCTGCGCAAGTCACCGCATTTGGATTAAAATGTAATCCGGGAATAGTCCGGGAATTAGTTGTACGCCCTTACAGGTAAGGGCGTGAACTCCCAACACCGGACAACTAGCAACTCGCAACTCGCGCACCTGTCGACGACACGTAGCCACATCGAACACGGAGGACATTTTGCGGATGCGGTCGCTGCTTTCTTCTCGACAGGAAGGAACAGAGAAAGAGTGAAAAACAAGAGATAAAACTAGAGCAGCGATGTAGGCCTACATTCAATAACCAATCGGACTTTGGCTTCTGAAATATTGCCCATATATCTGAGAAGTCAATGAAATGACCTCGTGTGTATTGGGATCAACATCGGAGCAAACATTATTACGGTAAATCAAAACTGCCCGCATAATTACTTAGAAAGCGTATACACAGTCGTCATTAATATTCCTGGACGGGGAGTCAATATCCTGATAACAAAATTCATCGAACATTGAAACAAACAAGGAAAGGGCAAATGTTATACAACGTTTTGTTCAACACTACCTAGGTCTGCACTCACCACACCCAAACGGTCTTCACACAACTTCAGTTTGGTAATTTAAGTGTACATGTTATGTGTATGTGGGGTGGGGGTGGTAAGATATTGGTAGACAAAACTTAGGGCGCCTTGCGGTGCTGCTTTAGCCATAAATCGGAAGTATCTGTGCGAGTTGGTTTATCAGTGTCTTTGAGATATAGAAAAATCGTGTTCTTTCCAGATGGTATCACGCGCGAGGTTTATCATAGGAAATCCTCCTCCGCTTAAAGGGAAATTACAGTCCAGAATAAATCTAGATTGAAAAAGAAAGAGAACTTATGACAAGCACAACAGCGAAAATTTGATTAAAAATGGGGTAAAAAAAAAGGAAGTTACAAACTTTCGAAGATTTGCCAATTTGCCATGATTATGTAAATGAGTGAGCTAATGATGTCATCACCTCACAATTTCCCATTGATTGTGTAGAAAAAGTATCGAAAATTCATTTTCTCTGCCATGATAGTGTAAAAAGGATTTTTTTCCTGCCTCAATAGCTTGAAAATAACAATCAGTCAGATATCAGGATCTTAGATGACATAATTGCGTTTGAACAGAAAACTGGAAATTCTCAAAATTTTATGTACAAACTATATGCAAGTTGTGAGTGGATGACATCATCAGTTCACTATTTGCATATTCATATCGACTGTTCAAGAATTGTTTTGTGAAAATTATCGAATCTGCACAATTTCATTACTTCCTTTATTTTCATCTAATTTTGAACAAATTTTCACTGTTTTGCTGAGAAAATTTTACTCTTCGTTCTTGTCAGACTAACTTTTCACTGGTCCGGCTTTCTTCTTTAATGTCACCAAGGATATTTGCATGAATTCTACAGAAGGCCGTAGTGCGAGTAGAGTAACCATCACTTACGAATGTTATATATCCTCAACTTGAGCCCTTGTCAACGATGTTTAGACACGTTGACCTACACGGTCTAATTCATTGAAACTTTCCCGTTCATACGTCATTTGCGATTGTGATACGTCATACGAAAGGTCGCTCCAGCATAAAGGCCTTTGACCTTCATATTGTTAATTGGAGTTTGACGACTACTCTGCTACCTGCATATTTTGTTAGCGATATTGTCTAATCTCCGCTTCTCGCCCTGTTTTTTTCCTTCATCTGTGTCTGTTCATCTATATATTTCTCTCTCTCTGTATCTGTCTATTTATCTATCTATCTATCTATCTAGGCCTATCTATCTATCTCTCTATCTACCTACCTATCTATCTATCTATCTATCTATCTAGGCCTATATATCTATCTATCTATCTAGCTAGCTAGCTAGCTACTTTATGTATCTATCTTTTTATCTTCTGCACATGTAGGCCTACCTCTACACATTTTCATGTGCGTTTTGTGTTGAAATAAAAAAATATATATCGTCGGGACATGACATCATTTTATTGCGTGAAGCTGGCATTCCTCGACTTAAATGATTATCATAAAAGTCTATACGCGCGGTAAGATTGTGTAAGTTGGTTTATTCATTCATCATACGGCCATGTGGAATCCAAGGTATTTTACAGGGTTTTGACATCTTCCTTGGATGTTACCAGCTCGAAGAAGTTCTGTTACTGTTATGGTTTGCGAGCTGTTGATGGCGCTATCTAGATCTCCTTCCACTCTTTTCGAGAAGGCGCAATGAAGACTTCTCAGTTGGCTTCCAACCATTGTTCATGACTTTCACGTCCAGTGCATAGAATTGAATGGAACAGTTTGGTTTTATCCTGTGCTTGTTTTCACTCATAATAAGCCAACTATGTGTACCTACACAAATGTAAAGCTCGACAGCACTAATGTGGATGTGCTTGCAAGCGCTTCCCATGTTTTCATTCCATTTACATAAAAGTATCTACATACATATCTCCCATGTTATTATCAAATCTACATAACTACAGTATACATATTTATTCCCATGTTTTCATTAGATTTGCTGTAAATGTATTATGTAGAGATAGATAGATAGATAGATAGATAGATAGATAGATAGATAAATAGATAGATAAGATAGACAGACAGGTAGATAGAGAGATAGATAGATAGGTAGGTAGATAGATAAATAGAGAGATAGATAGACAGATAGATAGATTCATACATACATACATACATACATACATACATACATACATACACACATACATACACACATACACATACACACACACACATACACACACACACATACCTACACATGCACATATACACATAACATACATAACCAACTGCATAATTACACAACTTTACAATCAAGGACATCCACAATTACATTGCTCTCATGGTTTATTGCAGGTACCTGCTCTTGGAATGGCTTACATCATCAGGAAATAAATATGCATATATACACATACACACAGAATGGTTCCTCTTTTATACTCATATGTGAAAAAGATTATTGTGATCTGGGTAGTACCACTTCTGGAATGGCAGTATCTTTGTCTCTGAATGATTCAAGAGTGGAAAAAAAAATCCCTCAAGATCTCCTTCAAGGCCAAACACTTGTATATCATACTGCACCACTTCTGATGGAATTATTTCTCCTAAATTCAGGGCAATACACAGAGCACCAGAGCAATAAAATCATATTTCTAGGAGAGATATCCTTACTGTATCACTGCACCATAAAGCTTCCCTTTCATAATCCAATGTCCTAGGGACTGCCTCACACTTCTTAGTACCACAGTCTATCTAGCTCTACCAGGTTATCGCAAAAGTGAAAACTTTTGTGTACGAACTTTTGAGTCTTAGTTTAACATGATGATTCCTTTGACTGCAAACATTATTTGACTAGGTTATTCATAATAGCATGGACCCTATAGGGTCAATGATAGTGGCATTAATTCATATGGACTTAAGTTAGAACAGTGTAATGATATTTCAAACATTTGCAAAATTGTTTTTATTTTCTCATTAGTATTGCACAGTGCTAAATATCAAGGAAAAACTCAACACCACAAAAACATTATGTTGAGGGCAGTTCATAGATTCTCTCCTTACATCATTACACATTAACACAATCTACTTCTACTACAGATCTACTCCTGTTGAGACGATGATGATTTTTTGTTCTTTTTTTGTTCTCTCTGACCACGAGCATAAGGTAATGCAAATGTCTTCATGACAGTCACAGTAACATCGTGTTAGAGCACATACATTAAAACAGTTTCTCCAAAACATTTGTAACTGCCAGTCAATACCACCTGAACATTTTCATGTCATCAGGTGCACAGCATTGCCAGTAGTCCTCAGGAACATTGCACACACTTCAACATGGCATGGCTGAAAGCTCAGATTTTTATCTGATTATAATCATATTCACAATCGCAGTACTCATCAGAAAACAATGTATAAAGTGCATTCTGGAAATGGTTACGTCACTTTATATATTTTGTCGGCAAGGGTTGAAAGAATTGCACTTCACATGAAATCAAAGCCTACATGTCTTGGACACAATACTGTCACTAACAATGAGGAAAAGGGTAAACAGAGAGCTTCTTTGCTTTCATCAGGTGTAAAACAAAACTGTCTGTACGACCACTTGCTTGAGGAACAAATAAGAAGAGAAACAAATATAAAATCAAAGTTATTGCCATTTGTATCACCAGCATTTGTTTCCCTGAGAAGAATCAACAAGTTTGTGAAACAGCGAAGTTGTATGCAGATGGAATAAAAGTCTTCAGACTTGTTCTTTGGTACGCCACGAGACTAAGTGTCTTGTGTTTTGAATGTTCTCTTCAGAAATTGAGTTCTGTATGTACCCAGATATTTCAGAAATATGAAAATCAGTGACATTTTGCATACAAAAACAGAGGAAAACTACTCAACACCTACATCACATGGAGTTGCCATTTTAATTTTCTTACTCTCTAACCTTTTGCTGCTCACATCTCTTATTGTGTATCTGATTTTTCCCCCAAAAAATATTCACTGATCTACTTCTCACCTTTCAAATAAATCAAAATAATATCAAAATAATATAAAAATAATTTCAAAATAATATCAAAATAATATCAACATAATATCAAAATAATATCAACATAATATCAACATATTATTAACACAATCACAATAAAACGTGATCAGAAGTTTCGATGATTTTTTTCAAACTCAAGTTATTTGGTCCTCCTCACGTTCACTGTTGAACCATCATCCTAATCATCCTATAAACTCATTCACCTGCATGTAAATGTACTTGTGACAATATCCATTTACAAATAATCTTAGGATATCATTGTCACTCGAAGCCCTCAGATATCACAGACCAGATCTATGAAATTAATACCAAACTCCCTCAGTATATAAACCTTCTGACTCCTTTTTGAAAGAGATATAAAAGAAATGTTATCAAAATCGATATGTGATGATTCAAATTTACATTTGATTTTTCATTATGAAATTAGTAATTGCAATCATTTTCATACATCTGCACAATTAATATTGCTAATTATGATAAGCTTACATTACATCATACTTATTTATATCACAAAATCAAAATGTACTCTTAATTTCATCATATCTTCATATATGTATGTATTTTTCTTTGTATAATTTTGTCCATGAAAAAGCTGCAGAAACCAATGAATGAAATACTGATTAAGAGTAAATATTTCATGTCTGTATGGCAACTGTCATTGGTTCAAACACAAGAAGTGATTCAATCAAGGCCACCACTCCTCACTATCATCATCTGGCATCATCTTCATATCTTTGGGCATGGAGTGTTGTACATGATGAGGAAAAGCAAGGCATCACTACCAAATAAAAAGGTCTGCCTGGTGATCACACTAAGCTACAGAGTACCCAACATTCCACATCTCAGGTCCAGTTTGGGAGTTGTCGGTCAGTTTGGCATTGACCTGTAGGACACACACTGTGTAATGACATTTGTGGTGACTGAATTTACAACAAAAGAAGAAGAATTGTCCAATTTTGGTTGACAGTTATATATCATGACTATCAAATAGATGAGGAAACACTTAAGCACACCACAGTATTGATACTAAACAATCACCCTCAAGCTGCATAATATGTGAGCAAATATCACTATGCTAGAATTCTGTTTCAAAAATCATGTACTCTGACATTCATAATGTTCAAGTTTTGAAGCATTTATTAACCTGTAAAAGGCCAGACAATGGATCTCCCATAGTTTGCACAAACCGCCAGAGAAGCAGAAATATCCCTCAAATTCATGAAAATATCCTGTAGCTAAGGGCAACAATGCAGCCATTTATTCAAATTTTATTGAATGCTATAACCGCTAAATGAATTGAATGTTAGTGATTTTGATATAAAAAAGACAGTTTTCTCCCCATTTTAAAATGATATATGAGGTTCCTAATGCTTCATCTTTTGTTTGCCAATAAAGGGTAGTTCTTATGAGAGCTGTCAGTCTGAATGCACTCATGTGAAAATGTAGCTGGCCTCCTTAGGTGGTGATTAGGCACATGCATGCACTGATTGGAATTGGGCTAATAATTTTCAACCACAATATTGTCATACTTTTATTTATTAATATTTTTAACACAACATCAGAGACATGGTAGTGTGCAGAACCATGCAGCACAGACTTTTTTCACTCCCAGAAACACTATTGTTAGATACTGCTCTTGGCACAATTTAGATTTTGCAAATTTTCACTAGGCACCCAGGCACGGATAGTTGTCATTTGAAGAAAATCTCATCTTCACAATTAAACTTTAACAAACCTGGGAACCCACACCCCTCCCCTCCCCCCCCCCCCCCAAAAAAAAAAGAAAAAAAGAAAAAAAAAAGAGAGTAGAAATCAACATTTTTGACTTTAGAGGTTACAGTGACAAAATATCATGATCTACAAAAAGGAATGTTACGGTAGCTGGGCAGCTACTTGTGACTGATTGGAAAATGCCTTTATTTTTATTTTCTATTTTTCAATAAGTACTAACTGTTTAAGTTTACTTTGCCGTTTAAAACAAGACACCCCTATTTTCTACCCCATTCACGACCAGAGTTCCAATCTTAGGCTACTATAACTGCTATCCACTCTAGACCAATTTTGACACCAATGAATAACCTAACGTACACCATGTTTGTAAATCCTGTGCTGCCACACTGCTTTATGACTCTTGTGATCGAACATCAAATCTTGCATTTTGCACAAGTACATTTCATTTGTGTTTAATGTGATCAGAAAGAAGGATTACAGGAAAAATAAAACGCAAGGCTTTGGATCTGTCTGTCTGTCTGTATGTATTGTAGTGTCCTTGCTCCAAATTTTGTTGGTGCCCCCTTCTGTGCATGTGCAATGCTCAATGCTTCAACAATTTCTTGCAATTTAACTCACTGCCTATGGAGAAACTGGTAAGTCCTGTACAAAGTCTATGAGACATTTACAGAGTCCAGTAGGAAGTGGGTTGAACTGAGATTCAATGAAGTCATGTTTAATAACTTCAAATCACCAGCGATGTTCAGAGTTACTCCCGAGCATACCTGACCTACTTCTATTACATATTACTTTGAAAAGGTTACGGAAAAACAGGTATGCATGTACATGTCTCACTTTGATTTAAGTAAAGTTCCTGATACCTTTCCTTCAATTTTTGGCTTATTTCCTGGACATTTTGATCACTTCCTGGCATTTTGTAAAACTTCCTTTTTCTACTGCAAGAAAAAAAGAAGAAAGCAAGCAACAAAGTCTGAAGTGTTTCATTGCAAGGTCATTTGATTCTGCTTCCAAGAAATATGAAAATTAGAACTACCGGATCTTCAGATTGATTTTATATCTAATACACAATATGCGGTTCCTGCCAATCCAGCTTTTATTTGAAGTTCTGAGTTTTAACTACCCAAATATTGCAAAAATAGGTTACCTTCCTGCTCACAGTTTTTGTGTCATTTCAGTTTCGAAACACTATACATGCTTTGATGAGGATAAAATACTAAAACTATCAGCTGCTTAGGCATGGCTTCCCCTGTAACTTCATAACAGCAAAATCATGACTTGGATGCCCCACTGCATCATACTCATACACGAAGCATAGACCAGCCCTACACAGCCTGTAACGACTGAATTCATAGGCAGTGTGACCTCGGCATACGTTAACGATCAATTTCAGAACTGCAGCAGCAACAGTGTAGCTACATGTGTATGAGGCTCCTCTTCGAGGAGAGTTTGACAATCACAAGCACAGACAGACTGGCGATCTGCCCTGGGAGCTTAAAGGACAAGTCCACCTTCATAAACATGTGGATTGAGTGAATGCAACAATATTCGTGGAAAACATCAGTGAAAGTTTGGGGAAAATCGGACAATCCGTTCAAAAGTTACGAATTTTTAAAGTATTTTTAAAGTAATTTTCCTCAAACTCTCACTGATGCTTTCTACTAATATTGCTGCATTCACTCAACCCACATGTCGATGAAGGTGAACTTGTCCTTTAAGGGGCTTTCACATCTGACCAGTGTAGAGTTACATAGTGCGGTGTACCAAATATGCCAAGATCAGGCTGCATACTCATTATAAGATATGTAGAATCTTGGATCCAAAGGATTTTTTGTCAGACAGGTAAAGGGTAGCACACTATTGCATAGCAATTGCGTACAGTAGAGTAGTATTGTGTACACTTGCACACAAACTGCCCCTTTCCTGCATCCTGTGCTCTACACCCAAAGTATGCAAAATAACTGAACGTGTGTAATTGTTAAGTACATCTTGCGTACCCCTTTGCGTCACTCATCATATAACATGTTACACAGGGCACCCTAGGCACAGCATAGAGCGGCGTAAGCTTGGTGTAGTCAGTATGCAGCACCATGGAACTCTACGCGGGCCCCGTGTGAAGAACGCCTCTTTAGAGCGTTGCAGCTATCGGAGTAAAGCTGTAAGCGGCGGCCGTTGTCACCGCATCTTCTTCCATGACGACCGTCGCCATGACGAGGAGGTGAAGAATCTTGCCAGGACCAGGAGCAGCATGATGAAGAGGATCATGGACATGACAATCACGTAGTGACTGATGCTGCAGGGTGGGGGAACAATTTTTGAAGTACTGTAAAACAAGGAATGTTCGCCTGCATCTTAATTTCATGAACTTCGCAAGAGCAAAGATTCGCAAAATTAAAATGCACGTGATAGTTCTTGCCAACACTATACGCATTGAATGTTAGAGGCAACTCGTTAAAATTTCATGCTGCGAAGAAGGCCATCGGCTCCAATCTGCGAAAATTTCATGCCGCGAAAATATCATGTTTTACAGTGATAGCTTTGTCATCAATTTTCTCTCACTAACTTATTCAAATCATCTATTTTCAGGTCATTATCCATCCTAAAAGAAAACGTGGATGAAGGGAGGAAAGCTTCTTCAGCATACTGCATAACATCAAAGGTTAAGACTGGACTTTAGACTCTACAAAAGTGAAAGGAAAGTCTTAGTTTGGAGTGCATGAAGGAATTCCATATGGCTATACACACACTACAGCAAAATGGCTTTGAAGTCATAATTTCTCTACATTGTCACAAAATGTGGCTCTTATGTCCACTTTGTGACAACATTAATGACTGTCATTTGTTTCTGTAAGAAAGATTCTTACCCCAGAACTACTCCATGACATCTATCACACTGATGAAAATTGATAACCATGGGGTATCTTATTTAGATTTCTTTTTCTTTATAAATCTGACAGTTTATATTGAGACAAACACAATATCTATACACCACGTCAGACCGCTTTTTGATGACTTCTTTCTCAATTATTACTTGATAATATATCAATTTGCAACGTAAGAGAAGAAAAGGAGAAGAAGAGGAGGAGGATGAGGAGAAAGTAAAAAAGGAGGAAGTACAACATGACGAAGGGAAAGACGGGGTTTCTGCACCGTTTACAAAATCAAACTTCACGACTTTTCTATGACGTTTCCATGCAAAATTGTACAAAATCCAGGACCCCTTTTTTGGACAGCACTTTCAAGAAAACTTTATATGTGGTTAGTGTTAGATGAATAGAAATTACTATTACATAAATAGTGTTCATGTAAAATGTCAGTGTGTTTACTACACCAACACTGTCTGTGGCAGACAAGATGGTCTGATTTCATTTGATAAAATGTTTTCCTTAAACACCAAATAACACTTAAAAGAGAAAAAGAAAAAAAGATGATCACTAAAAGGGCAAAAGAAAAATCCATAAATTTATATATTTCAATGACTTTTCCATGACACATTTTATAATTCTGCATTTTCCATCACTTTTCCCAGCCTGGAAAAACATTTCGAAATTCCATGACTTTTCCAGATTTTCCATGACTGCAGGAAACTTGGGAAGAGGAGGAGAAGAAAGAAGGAGAAGGAAGAGACGAAGGAGAAGAAGAAAAGGAGGAAGAAAAAGAATTAAAAAAAAGATGATAATGGTGATGATAACCGCACTGACCTTGTGCCAATCTCCAGCCAGCTGCCCGAATCCTTGACCAGGAAGAAGAAATGAAGTGCCATGGCGTCGGAGAGGAGCACCACCACCAAGTAGAGGCTGGCCGTGGGAAGACGTAGCAGTATGTGTACAGCCTGGAAGGTGCAGGCCACCAGGAGGAACAGTATCACGTTCTGGAAGCGGATCACAAAATACAGGCCATTTAGAAGAAGGATGTGACATTATGCAAGAAGTTGCCAATTTGCACCCTTTCTTAATCAGGCTCAGTATCATTAAACATTCTCTATTTTCAAAAAGAGTACAAGATATCACATTTCTTCCAGTGATTTAAAAAAAAAATCTATCTTATTCATTAATACACACATTCCATTAGAATGTATACTGCATAAGCTATTATTTTCGCAAGGGTTTAATTTTTGCGATTTTCACAAATCACGGTTGGACCGCGAATTTAACAATAAGCGAAAATGTCGCCATGTCCAAGGGTAATAGTGCACTTAGGATAGCCTCGGTGTCAATTCACAAAAACAATATCTCGCGAAAATGTCCAAGACCTCCTCCTTCACAAAAATATCTGTCTGCAAAAATAACAGCTTATACAATATATGTACAAAACAAATACACAAAACATGACATTCCACATCAAAGAAAACACTCAACAAAATGAAAATGGAATCTCCTACGAAACCATGACTCCCCTCCCCCCGCCCAAATTCACAGATACTATTCAAAATCTTTTTATCATTGTGCTATCAAAAGGATTGCTGTATGATTTCATTCTCATAAGCAGATGAATGAAATACTCTTTCTCAAACAATTCTAAGTAGTAATCAAATAAACAGTTAAAGGGACATTCCAGACGATTTTCGTAATTTCACATCATGTAGTACATCAATCGACAACTCCATGTATAGATTTGTGGAATTTATTGTGGTTCTTGAGCAGAGAAACAATACTTTGAAAAACCTTAAACAAATTACACTGAACAAGGATGATGACATCATAGGAGGTTCACATATTTCAGAAATGTAGCAGTGTAATTAAATTGCAATACCGCTTGCTTGTGAGTTCACCTGTGTATAATCTATGCATGCCTTCTTCTTTTGTTCTGCTTCCTTGAGCCCCAACTCATACATTCTTATGGTGACTCTGCCATGTCATCATCCTTGTTCATTGCAATTTGTTCTAAATTTTGAAAATATTCTTTTTCTTCATCCCAATTATCACAAATTCTGAAACTCTGTCCTCAGTATAACTAATTTATAGTTGTTCAAATGTAAAAATCTGAAACTCATCCGGAGGTCTCCTTTAAGGAATCAGTATCATAATACAAATGAGCCTCTGTCTCCTCATGTATTAGTAATTCCTCTCTCTACCCTGTACATAGCTCCTCCTCCCTGCCCCGCCTTCCCTTCCACCTACCCCTCCCCTCGCTTACTCTCCTACTCCCTTGTATAACATTAATACAAACATACATACACACGCAGACACATAAAAACCAATCCAATGTACTCCGATTCTAACACATATGTACTGAAACCGGATTTTGAAATACAAGAACTAAAGGTCCATTCAGTTTCATGTCACAGTTGTAGTTACTCAACTCTAAAATCTTTCATGTGCAATATAAGATCATGTTAATTGTTTTGTCGTACTTAATGTTGACTATTAAGCATTTGAGAATTGCGAATCATGATCGTGAAAGAACCACAAGTGGATTAATTGATGTTTATCCACTGATGTTGATAAATGGTCTCACTATTCAAAAACAACAAGGAGATTAATCCTGGTCTTTATGCTTTATAATAATGTCTCATCAATTCTGTTTGATCTTGTAATGGATTTTGAATTTCTTTCCGACGTATAAAGATGCACACTTGATAAAATTACAAGGCAATCATTCAGGAGATATTCATTGCTAACAAGAAAGTAATATCTACCTGAGCAAAATAACCATTTCTTTAATACTTGGCACTTATATACAGGAGCTCCTTGTCTGTACATTTGTATTCTTTGGGCACATTTTTCAGTATTCTAGCTCAGTCTTTGAAACAGTTTACCTGGAACAAACTTGCAAGTCTGGAAGGATTTACATGTAGAAATAAAACTGGTGTATGCCTCTTCTTAACACAACTTAAGTCAGCACAAGGCATAGAATGTACTGTAAAAGTGGAAATTTGTGTGCATTTAAGGCAACCAGACACTGGTGCAGAAATAAAAGCAGACAAAAAATTTTGCTTGTTCTGTGTAACATCTTTTATCTCACCCGGCCAAGCACGAACATTTATGTGCACTAAATTTCCACTTTTACAGTACTTCACAGAAAGGAGAATCTGTTTCTTAAAGTTGGGGGAGGGGGTAGAAGAGGTTAATCAATGTATTGTCTGACCTTCCACAGGAGTAGTGCCCCCATGACAAACGGGTTGAAGACGGTCAGGAAGCAGTAGACGGCCGAGGGGTCAAAGCTGTGCAGGATTCAGAGAAAACAGAGACCAGCATCAAAACCAAAATGTAATCATTCACGTTTTGATCTAACATGTACAGGTCTCCTCATTTTCAAACAGTATGAGCTGACGAAGCATGTTTGCTGGCTGTCGAGATTGCAATTTCCTCACTTGGACAGTTCAAAGTATGTTAACAGCACAAACATGCCTTCAGAAGTAAAAATCAAAGTTTTAAAAGGTGATTGAAAGGTCTTTATGAGCACGATGACTCCAAACCAGTACTTAAAAACTGACATGAAGTTGGCCTACAGAATCCTGTGAAAGATGGGCTGTCCATCAGATTCATCAAAGGGATTACTTCATTATGAATTGAACATTTAGGCAAGGTCACCAAGTGGCATGAGGTCAATGACCTGAAGCTGCCGGTGCACACTCTAATAGATCTCAGAGTTTGACTTCTTGACAGTAGCCCTCAATCAATTCCAAGTGATGAAACTGGTGATGATGGTGACCGTGGAGATGATGAAATTCTCGTCATGGTGATAATGACAATCATGGTCAATTATGGCGGATGCTGTCAAGATGATTGCATTGATGATGATGATGACGATGGTGCTGGTAGTGATGATAACGATGATGGCGATGATTGTGGTAGTAGTGATGATGACAATAACACTGATGGTATTGAATATGGCTATTGTGTTGAAGGGGAAGATGATGACGGTGATGATGGTGGTGATGGTGGTGATGTTGATGATGGTGATGGTGATGATGGTGATGATGGTGATGATGGTGATGATGGTGATGATGGTGATGATGGTGATGATGGTGATGATGGTGATGATGGTGATGATGGTGATGATGGTGATGATGATGATGATGATGGTGATGGTGATGATGGTGATGATGATGATGATGCTGCTGCTGCTGATGATGACGATGAAGAGAGTGAATCTTTAATGACGACAAAGACAACACTCTTCCCTCCTTCCCTCACCTATTGATACTTGCGATGTTGCCCGTCCCGAAAAAAGCTGCGAGGATGAAGAAGACGAAGCTCCACGCGCAGCGAAGGTCGGACAGGACCAGAGTGCGGGGCGGAGCCCGCTCAAGATCAGACTCCTCCTCAAACGAGATATGATGCAGCTACGAGAAATCAGAGGAGGCAAAACAATTCTTTTATAGTGAATGAAGTCAAAAGTCTATCGCAAGAAACATCATCATCACTTGAAAGTGTGCATAATAATATGCAAGTTTTACATTCATGGCTGATATTACACAGTCATATTGTGAGAACATTATTAGGGATTTTTCCCTCACACTTGATCAAAAGGAGGAACATCAAATTTCATTTTGCACAAACCACATAGTCTAGTATTCTACATGCCAGACCACATTTGGGTGTCAGCGCTGGTTCACAATTCCAGTCACACGGAGGTATTGGGGTCGTGGGAAAGCTACATACATGGAGAACCACAACTGGTTCATTTCAATCAGTGTATGGCTAACCACCATCCAGCGGTGTGTCCTTTCAGAATACAATGACACACCCATAATGGTTGTAATCTGTCCAAATGTTTAACATCAGAAATTGGCGGCTTTATGCTGTGAAAGCTGAGTGATATGGCTTGGTTAAGAATGGTTATATTTAGGCACTCTCACGTTTCGTTTCTACCAATATGAAGTGAAAGAGGTGTAAAAGATAAGTTGTGGTCTATTGGCAGAAAGAAAATAAGTTGTGGTCTTTTAGCAAAAAAAAAAAGAAAAGTGAATTTTGAAGAAAAGTTTAACAAAATGTTTGAACATTTGTCACTCATCACCACAGTGCAGAAAACACATAAACATGTAAAATAAAAAGTCACACTTTATACATCTCTTAAATTTTAACAGGTATGTGTCTTTTCATTCATAGGTATGTGTCCTTTCATTTAACGTTAGCGACAATGAAGTTTGGTCATTATTCTGTGCTAAAAGGTGTGAGAGATTGAAGGAGCTCTGAAGCGACAGAACATACATGTGACAAAAATCATGATTGTGGTTATTGTTCTTGTTGTTGTAATTTTATACAAAGTTTCTGGTTTAGATTTCCACCATTGTGTTCACAGCCTGGGGGTACTTCAGCAAACGGTCATCCCCTCTCTGCTGGTCACTTTGTGATTACTGGACACAATTTCCCAATAATCTTGGGACCATCTAATCTAACAAGGCACCCTATCAATGATGGTTTGATTCTAATAGAATGAGTCCAACTTGAGGGACACAAAAGATCAACTGGCAGAGTCTGTGGAGTATGGAATAGACCGGTTCTGTAATGTTTTAAGACTCTATGTATGCGGTCTTTGTTCACAAAAGTTGCCCTTAGCAACCACAAAGCTAGCTGGAGGCTTGCCTGACATAGCAACAACTAGGTGAAGTCCTGCCTATGAAACTCAATGGAAGGGAGCTTCGTTACTAGGCTGTTTGGAAAGGAAACATCCATCAATTGTAAGAAATAACAAAAAACGGTCGACTGATAGGAACAAACCGCTCACCTTGACTTTGTCTTGCTCGTTGAGGCTGAACTCGCAGAGGATCCAGAAGAACATGACGTAACACAGACAGAGGCAGAACAGGCCCTCATGACTGCAGGTTGAGAGTGAGGAGTCAAGGTTGCTATGACAACCGCATCAATCGTAGCCTGATAGGCCTGGTTGGCCTTACTATGCATGCATCACACACATTTGGGGAGGGGCTGGGGAAAAGGGGGAAATCAGGACCTAACTGTACAACAACTACAAAAAAAAAGTAAAATAAAATGACTTAAACTTGATACTTTGATAGCACCCTCTAACAATGACAGCAACTACACTTGTACAATAGCTAGTAGAAATCCTGTGAATGCTTTGTTACTTGCTAATACTGAGTATACTTTAACAGGAAAAGTTTCATTAAAATCTGACAAAAAATAAAGAAGTTGTGAACTTCTTAAATACATCACATTATTTTCTGAAAACAGAAATATCCATGATCTCAATCTGAAGAAGTGGGAGACTTTTGAGAGCAAAATATGATGACCTCATCTGATTTGCATAGAACTTAGCCTGACATCCAGGTAATCCTTGGAAAAAAGGAATGAATGAAACATTACAATTCCATTAATTCCTCACTTTTCAATCTAGTCCTAGTGACATTTTCACCATTGTGCTTGCTTTATGTTACTCCATTAAGTCAACTTGACCATGGAGTGCTCTTTACTTTTAACCGCTGGTCATTGGAATAATTTGTCCTACAAACAACACATAGAGACCAATCAACTCTTTGTGTACCACACTATTCTCAGAACGCAATGCATGAGCACTTCCAGAAAGCGTTGTCTTCGTCAAAGCCGTGTCACTTACTATCGAAGCGTTAATGCTAGAAATGGAGTAGATCAAAGTTGTACAGAAAACGGCAAGGTCTGCTGTGATGTGAATTTTACAACAAAGCTATGGCTATGATGCTTTCAGTGTCGTGCGGCATATTGCGATTTATTGATCGGTTTGTGCTTGGTTACGTATTTGAGCAAAATATGCGAACTTGGCACACCATCGACTGAGTCGGGCATATGAACATGACACATTAAGAGTTAATGTTCTATATCGTGGAGGTATACAATGTAGAGGAGACTGGTGTCTGTGTTCTCACTGCACAACAAGGATACGATGTGCTCATGAGCAGGAAGACTGAAGAAAGGCTGATGGCTAACGAGAGGAGGCGGTGACTGATGAGCTCGCTGGAGAACCGCGGCAGGACGAACACACCCAGCAGCATGGCCCAGCTGAATATTTTGTTCGGGAGTGGGACGCCCTCTTTGCTGGCTATCTGCCGCCAGGTGAGGTGCATGACGAGGACTGAGGCGAGGAGCAGGCCCGTCTGGATGGCGAAGAGGGGAACGTTCATCCCGACCGCGGACGAGCGTCTGGAGAGGTGCCTCGTCAACGCCACGGCGCTTAGGGCGGACAACGCCCCTGCCAGACCTCTGTGATGACGAAACAGAGAAACGACGATGCAGACAAGCATACAATAAATCCATATTCATAATTGACAGGTGTTGATGAGAAAAGCCAGTCAAACTTGATATTCATACCATCTACAGGTCTCCTAATTACGGAGACCTCTCCCCTCACTCCCACACAGGCATCCAAAGCTCTTCACACGCCTCGGGCTATTCTGGTCAATGAAATTGGGAGCGGACCACCTGGTTCCACAGTTACGTCAAATGTCAGTTCAAGTTTTTGATGTATTTAGCAGCGAGAAAGGGAAGTATTCCTTTCACTTTCCTTCAGCTTCTTTGAACATCCAGGACATCTTTCCTATCATCAGATTATATTCACCAATCTAGCAAAAATATGACATTGCACCCATTTATGGAATGCTTAATTTTGCAAAAGAACTTATTATTTCCAGCTACAATGGCCCTATCTCTTTTCCATACGACCGCCCATTAGCTTAATGACTTGTAAATGAGCACTATAACCACAGCAGGGAGACAGCTAAGCGGCAGACAAGCAACAATCTATGCCGTGAGAACGTGGAAGCTGCAAGAAAGACACAATAATTGAAAGTACGAAGGAAAATCAGCATTGTCTAGGACATATGAAGGAAGCATAGGTGGACAGATGATATTTTATCTTACGACTATAAACAATAAAGATTCATTTATTTCCATGTCAGAAAGCGATGACAGATATTCAACTACAACGACAACAGCCATGATACCCACATCTTCTCACTATGCAGATAAAATGTGACCGTGCACCTCAAAACGAACATAAAGTCGCACACACTGATTTTGCGTGAGGACTGAAAATAAGTGAAATGGGTCAACCTAGCCGAACTTGACTTTTTCATATTTTCTGAAAGAGCTGGTCTTCTTTTACATTATGCTAAAATTTGGTATCATAAAACGGACAGGAAAGTGTGTTTTTTTAGCAGTTTATCTCGAACATTTTTGGTAGAATAGTGTGATTAGGTGTGTCTTTAGAATCCCTTTTTCATTTCTGAAAAACCTTGTCCACACTCTTCACTTTCTACTAACTTTTGAAAGGATAGTGCTAGTATGCTTTGAAAGTTGACATTAATTATGGACAGAATGTGTTAATGAGGCATGTTTAATTTCAGTTTAATCTGATAATTCCTTCATTGTTGTTACTCTGGTGGTTTACTTCCTGTTTTTTGTCCCATTCATCGCACAGCCAGCACGGTTTGGTATTAAGCGCTTGAATAGACACTGTACTTCAGAGTCTCTTTTCTCAGTTCACACTTTTCCTGAGTTTGTGCTTTCTTTCCAATATTTAGATAGGTTAGGAGAGTCCATTTGATTTGAGTTATACATCATTTTAAAGCTTAAAGTCTGCTCTTTCAGAATACGGTCTTCACTGAAAATTCGTATCTGGCGACTTTTTGTTTGTTTTGAGGTGCAGGGTCACAAATAAAGTTTTGGGTGATCATGTCATGTGCCATAATTAACTTTTGCTTGCTGTCAATCAAAATTTATAAGGTATGTTATGAACACAACAACAGAATTGGGGAATGAAACTCGATGGACCAACTTCATGGAGGTGGTTTAAATTCAAACCATGGTTTATGTAAATTTCTTATGCGTAAATACGATTGACAGATTGCGTACGGCAACAGACGTCCAGTAACAAATGCGCGTTGATGCACGCATGTCAAAGGCACGCCTATTTCACGCTTATTTTAGACCATGGTCTAAATTTATACCTTGATCTAAGCTTACAGCACCTTTGTGAATTTGGGCCAATGGATACGCATGTGGACTGAGTGAATGAAGAAATATCAGTAGAATACATCAGTGAAATTTGAGGAATAATTGGACAATCCGTTGAAAAGTTACGAATAGTCAAAGTGGAACTGCCTTCGCTGGATATAATGAGCAATATAGAGAAAACATACAGAGAATTCAACAAAATTTAATTTTCCACGAAAAGTACACGTTCCATTGTTACTGACATATGTTAAGGGTAACACTCTTTATGTTCTCCGAAAGATATAAGTCCAGTGCTCTTTCATTACGTTGGAAGAGAGAAAACATGTACAATTTTCTGCATATTTTCTTTATATCATTGTCAATACATGACGTCACTAAGTGTTGGAGTCTTCCCATCCGGCGGTGACTGCACTACAACTTTCACAATCTATAACTTTTAAATGGATTGTCCGATTTTCCTCAAACTTTGCTGTTGTGCTCTACAGTATGTCAAAAAAAAAAAATCACAATCAGATTTTCGTACTGATATATACGTATAAATGCTACTTCAGGGTCTTGAAATGCAACATCTTAGCTCTATTTTGCAGAAAACCCATTCAATTTGGTTAAGCGGTCAAAGAGAAATGTGGATTGTTGTGAAGCATGTCATGAGTCTGATTCTTCCAAGTTTAGCACTTGGATGCTCTTATGTGTGAACACAATAGACAGAACTTGGAGGGAAGAGATTCCTGACTTGCTCTACAAAATTCCTCATTTCTCTTTGACCACTGAAGCAAATCGAATGGGGTTTTCTGTAAGATGTGGGCAATGAGTTGTAGTTTCATACCCTGAATTTGTATTTGGGTTGATTTACTGTTTTTTTAATCATTGCGGAGGGTCCAGTTGTAATTTTCTTGGGGGACATACGGTACAGATATTGCTGTATTCCCTCAATTTACATATGTTTGGGTTCCATTCTACTCAAAGTAACGACACTTTTTTTTTTGAAGAAAAAATTTTTGAAGGTAGGAAGAAGGAAGAGATAAATCTATTCTGTTATTTGAATAAAAGAAAAACCACAATATGACAAATGCATGTTACTGCATTAAGATTGGTACTTTAACTTGAACGTTTAGATTCATCAATGAATATTCGTTGTGTTTGGAAAGCAGGCCAACCAGAACGAAAACAAACACACCAGTATTGCCGTCACCAACACGTTACAGCTTCATGTCAACATTTGCCCTCTGAGTCTGAGCATGGTGCAAATGAGTAATCATTGTTTTTCTTCTTTTTTTTTCTGTATTTGTGTTGGCTAGGATGGCTGATTTCAACCGAAGACTTTCAGGAATTTAAAGCAAATCCTGGAAAAGAAGATGAAGGGCGAAGGTGATACTCACACGAGGGGGATGTTGGCATCTCTGCCAACGACCGGGAGCAGAGGAAATACAGCCAGCACCAGACAGGAGACCAACCAACCAATGGCGTACACCTATTATCAAGATTTAAATTCAAAACACAAGACAGAAGAAGTTACACAGACATCCAGTAACCTCTAGCTTTTCTATGCTATGTATGTTTATTTTTTTCTAATCGTTTAGTTTCATATGCACGGGACCATGCAATGCAATTTTGTATACAATTATTGCATAATACAATAGCATTTATATTAACTTTAAGAGTAACTTTCGAACAGGAGTTCCACACTACAGTGCCAGTAAAGGTTGGTTCAATGACATCAAATGTGATTTTCAGAGAGGGAGAGCACATTTATTGTATGTGCAACCTTTGCTGGAGTGTACATTTGATAAGTGAGTGAACTACTTCTTTAATTTGAAGTGCCGTAACATTGCAAAAAGGTGAAATAAAGTGAAAATCAAACAAAATACTAGACTCTTCACTACTCTTTATAGATAGCACAATCCACAAGATGTTGGCATGAGGGTAGAATTTACCCCCACAAAAAAAAAAAAAACACCACACATACAAACAAACAAACAAACAAAACAAACTGAAAAAGGGATGCTTGTATGAGTTAAAGGTAAGGAACACATCACTGAAAACTTGTTTAAAAGTGGAGAAATGATGAGAAAGTTGCATATGAACTTCAGATAACACAGATCTAGTTTGTAGTGTAAGTAATGGACCCCTCACTGTCCACTCATAGCGAGTGTCCAACAGGTGACTGCGAACATGCAATGCAGACAGCAATTGAGAGCTACCAGTAAAATGTCATAAAAGTCCACTCTTGGACAGCAAATATGATTTGTCATGTATTATGAGGGTAGCAAGTCTGTGTTTAACATAGATCAACCACCCTCCTGACTAAAATTGATTCATTTATCAGCTGTGTGGATGAGGGGAGGTGGTGGGGGGGGGGGGGGGGGGGGCACAAAGTTGTGGTACTTGAGAAAAGCTGTGAGTTTTAGCATGCGTACATTATTGGCTTGACAGCAAGCGGCTCTAATTATGGCGTAAATAATATTAGCCTGGCTGATTATCAGAAGGCTGGACATTTTGCATGCCACCACGCCACAGGTTATAGGATTGAGAAGTCACAACATGAATCACACATGATAAAATATTGTAATTTTTCAATCCACGCCGAGCATTTTCATTGCAAACTTCAAACAAAGTTGGGAAACTCACAAAAAGTTGGGAAACTCACACTCTCATTAGCGACTTTTCTGGCAATGTTTCCGGCCGGCCTTAGGCACAACTGCTGGGTAACTTTCATGGAATGTTGCAACTTTCTGATGTTCTGATTTTTTTTTTTTTTTTTTTTTGCACTGGCAGTGTGAATGACCCTGTTGTGCATATATATCAGTTCTTTCCTAGTCACCACATACATGTATTTAATTTCATTAATCTTTTCACCAGGTGAAATCGAAGATCCTGCAAGAAGGTATCAACTACTACACGAAAGAAGGCGTCGCCACATTTGATGTGGCATCCATGGTACAAAATGCCGGTACTAAATGAGAACATTTAGTATAGATCTTACAAGAGCTGCCATACAACACACACACTGCTATTCAGCAGGTGAAATTGAAGATCCTGGTAATACTATAAGTGGTTAATTTCCTGCTTCTGCAGTATAACACATGATCACTTACCCGTTTTCCAGGAAACCTGCCCTAGCAGTGGCAAGTAAAGTCAAAGATCACGTCGGCTTCATGTTAGCCAAACACAAAAAAACAACAAAAACTCTTCACAACAGACAAACATTTGCTGCAAATTCAGCGAGTACTACAGTGTCTGCAAAGAGCTATAACATTCTACCAATTTTCATTTTTGTAAAAATTCAAAATGTCTCTCTCTACTTTAAAAAGAAAAAAAACCCACAAAATAAACAACCTTATTTTATTCTTCTTTTTAATTAGTTGTCACTCTTTCCTTTGTTCAGAGCTACCAAGTCTCACACATTCTGCATGAGACTCAAGCATTTAGGGTCCGTCTCACGATCTCACGTATGGTGCCCATTATTCTCACGCATCGGGCGATGTCTGCAACTTGGGCCTATAATAATGAGCATAGCTCAAAGGATTCAAGTGATAGTTGCAATTGAAGGTATATATTTCCCTTTTGTCTTTCAAAATAAGAGAAAAATATCAACTCACTGAAGTACCGGTATGCACTTGATCGCACCATTAAGAGCTAACAATTGAAAAAGCTCCCTATACCGGGCCGTGGGAAGGGGGAAAACCCCTCCCACACCCTTGCGCGTCGAGATGCCGAGTCATGAAAATCTCACTCATAATTTTTTTTTGAACTTGGCATCCCTGTTTGTTTGCAGCATGATGTCCTCTCTTTGAGTTGACACTCTACTCAGGTAAGAAACCCTTGGTGGATTCAATGTAGAAGCGAAGGGCAAACACAAGACTATTGCGGCTAAAATCGACAAGCGTGGCATGCCCAAGAGAGTGGTAGCCTGGACAGAAATGTATCTCAGTGATTGAGGGTAAGGCAGTGTGGGTAATGGTCTCACTCATAATTAAACGATGTGACAGATTTACCAACACTTTATAGTAAGCACTTCAACAGCAGCCAAAACTGCAGAAAAATTTCCATGATAACAGCACTTAATTACAAAATACTGTATACGCCATATATTTTGCGAGTCTAAATTTTCGCGAATCTGGACTTCCAGACAATTTCGCGAGTGGATAATTCTTGATCATGGAGTCCTGTACGGAATGGAGAAATGTATACACGTACGTCACATTCATATCGGCATTAGAGTCAATATTTTCGTGTGTTTTTAATTTCTCGAATAGCAGCTGACTCGCGAAATTTGCAAAAAAATAAAAACCTCGCAAAATATTCGGCGTATACGGTAATCATCATTATCAGCGCTGTGATTGGCATTATAGTGACTCTTTATCATCATCATTTTTTGTGCAAGTATCATCACTATTATTATCATCATCACTGTCATCATCAAATTATCATCACCATCATCGTCATCCTTTATTACTATTGTCAAGGTATATAATTATCACAACTTACGGCAAATTTGAAAGGGAGAAACATAGTGTTCGTCCAGGGATTGATAGTTCCATCACACTGATGAAGAGATTCAGATTTTGGAACAAGAAATTGCCCTGCATCAGACTGTAAAACCAGTTGGTAATGGCTGCTCTAAAGATGTCTTGGTAATGGCATAATTTATAATGTGTGACAGGAGCGCAAGAAGTCATCCTGAATTGGTGAGCCATGCATCTTATAACACCTAAACCACTTTCTTAAAATTATGCTACGGTCACACTTTTGCACACACACTTAAAGGTACACAACAGACATGGAATTCCAGAGGGTGCTGCTGGATGGCGTGATGATCGGCGCCATCTCCATTACGATTAACCCTGTTAGTTCTAGTTAACAAGTTAACTGTTAATAAGAGTAGATCACCTATCTATGCGTAAGTTTTTACACTAGCTAGTAAGCAAACTTTGTCAAGGATTGGTATGTACTAGGCGGAACAAGCCAGAAACAACTGCGGAATAGATCTAGACAATCTGAGATTGAAATCATTTCAAATATTTTCAACATACTCACGATACAAATCATTTTATATTCAGACATCAGGAACATATAAATGTGGCAGACGCTGTAAAAGCGGACATTTTTGCGGTGCTGAAATTTTTGTGCATTTATCGCAAGCAGAAACCAGTGCGAAAATTAAAACACAAGAATATTTTTACTTGCTGTGTGTTCCAGTAGTTCATGTCTTGATTCCACGGAATTGGAAACACGCCAAACTAATCTTAACCGGCTGAGCCCAAAAAATTACTCACGCGAAAATATCCACTTTGACAGTACATTAAACACGGGTCCGTGCAACAGCGCCCTCTTGAGTCCTGGGTCAGTTTCCCTTTAACGTCTTCCAGTGAGGGGGAGACAAAAAAAAAAAAAAATGATCCAAGCCTAATCATGGGTCGATGGCGTGGGAATTTTTGATAGTGGATCATCTCTGATGACCCCAGTCTCCCTTTTTCCCCACTCGGTCATTGTCTTTGTCCCTTTCACTCCCAAGCTTTTTTTTTTTAATTTTTCTGTCTCCGTTCTGCAGCATCCAGTCTGGCGCTAGCTACGCTCGTACCTTTCATGAGATCGGCCCGATGCAGCGGCTGTCCGAATGATCACACGTGGATCTCGTGGGGGGGGGGGGGGGGGGGGGGTGGGGAAAATTACCACTGAGCATGGAGCTACCTGCACTGAGGGTCTCAAACTCGGAAAAGCACTGACCTCGTTTGCTAGCGATCTACCACATGGGCACAGCAGTCTCTGGAAATGAGCTCTGATGGGAACTCACTTTTCTGTCTGTCTCTTTCTCTCTTTTCTGACATTTTTCCCAGATCTTGGGAGTAGGAAGTCCCTCGAGATCATTCAAGTCAATCTGAATGCCTCTCTTGTTCATTTTTTTTTTTTTTTTGGCAGTTCTTGCCTTTATGAGAGCAATTTCATGTTCTCCTGCATTAAAGACACTGCTTAGCATATACCTAGTGACTCAAATTTTGACAAAAATCAAACTTTCCTGACTAAGGTATACAATGATGTTTAAATATGAAGGAACACTTTCCTAAGTAGAATTTTGAAAAGTATATGTTGTCACTATCAGGCAGTATACCAACAAACATCATGCTGTAAAAGTATTTCAAAACAGAACGGTCTACATTTTTTACTGTACATCAGTTTCTCAGATTTATATTTTGCACAATATTGGAGTCACAGGATGTATGTAGGGATATATAAAGCGACACTGTACACTGACACTGGTCCAACGGTCCCTGGCCAGCAAAAATCACTGTTGGAACAGTAACTCTTTCAGGAATAGACCAGTAAAAAGTGGAAAAACTGGATACCTACTGGTCAAAGAGGCAGTTTGGACCAGTACAAAAAAATGGGTTTGTGTGCAGCCCTGAATAAAGAGCTTCAATTTTTCTTTTTCGTTTTCTTTTTCGGACTGACGCACTGTGAAATAGCACCTTTAATGTCCCAGAAAATATAATAGCTCAATAAGTGTGAAGCTCATGCACAGATCCTCTTGAAAGCAGTTTCCACAATCTTTACTTCTTTCTTGTTTATCTTAGGGGGAAATTTCTGAGGATGAGTATGTGGTGTATCCTGCTCCTAGTAGTTTTGTTTCTTTAAATTGCTCATAGTATAAAACATAATGATACATCCAAGTGAGGATTCTGAAGGCATGCAAACTGTCACTTAAAAAAATCCACCCAAAACCAAAGACAAATGTAGATTGAGTGAAAGCAGCAACATTAGTAGAACACATCATAGAAAGCTTGAGGAAATGGGACAATCGATGCAAACGTTATGAATTTTTAAAGTTTTGGTGTTGGAACCGCTGGATAAGGAGACTACTAGAGGTTATGACGTCATGTGTGGACAACAATATCAAGAAAATATAAAGGGAATTCCACAAAAATTCACTTTTCTAGCATAATGAAAGAGCACTTAACAAACCACTTTCAGAAAGCAGGGGGAATAATTGCTGCCCCTAACATATGTCAGTACCCAGGCGATGGAAGGTGCAATTTTCGTGAAAAATTAATTTTTGTGGGGCAGGTCCAGTTGGGGTTTATGACCATTTCTCTCTCTCTCTCTCCTACTTGCTTGAAACTTGAGTTTCAGAATAAGTAGCCATCTTATTATGTTTTGTGGAGGATTCTGTCAGCATGAATGGGCTAAATATAGCTGGACTGGCGAGTCAAGTGGTTTATTATGACCCGTCACCAGGATACCCTGAGAAAAATTGTAGACATCAAAACTGGCAAAACAGCACTGTATGGGAATTTGACTGAACTATAACAACATGTTATGTTTCGTTCGGAAATGGGATACTCGATATCTAGAGGCCAATTTCCCAATCATTTTCTTCCCGTGGCAGGTTTTAGAAATGAGGTGTGAAAGCAAAACTGAAAAAACAAAACAAAACAAAGAAAGTGAAAAAAAAAATTGAAAGAAAAATTGTCAGAATCCATCATAAATAATTTGGCCCAATGTTTCAGTGGGTATTGTCCCCTAAATTTTGCAAAATTACAAGATGAGGAAAGTAAGAGCATGACTAATGACAAGATGTCAAAAAAGACAATTTCTCTCAGCAAAGGGTTTCCTGCATAAAAATACAACTTTACACTGTGGAGTACTTTTACACCAACCATCCCACTTTACAACCATGCTCTGTGTTTGGCAGTGAAGCCAGGGCTCTTACAGAGCACAACCACCATTACACCAAGAATGGTGATGATTTTTCATGACAGATTTTTCTCTTTTTTCACGCAATCACACAATACACATCAAATCAAGACTAAATTACCACTGAACATCTCTTAAGTAGGCAAAAAATGGCTTTGTCACTAAAATATAACATTCTATTTTCATTTTTCACACTCAATCTTTTGAGAGCAGCTTTGGTTTTGTCATGAACCTGCTGTGTTTTACGCATTAACAGATCAAAACTTTGGTTCCAAACTTAATCACTTCTTTATCTCCCCTGTGGCATAGAAGATAGTAACTGTCAACAGGACATTACATTTTGGTCTTTAACCTGTTGTGTACTGGAACCTGGTGGCCTGCGTATTAAGTCTCTAGAAATTCAGAATTCAGTATGGAATGGGTTTACAACAAAGTGCTAGAATACACTGTGAACCAGAGCTCAATATCAACTCAGTGTCAGTGTCTACCAAACTTATAATCAACTAATTAACAAATTGCCCTTTGTCGATGTAAATGAACACTGTATGTTTTGAGGAGAAGCTGGGATAAAAATCCATGGGAGAATACATACTCGGGTGGGATTTGAACCCAAGACCTCATGATATGTTGCTAGGCAGGCGTTTTATCCACTAGACTACTGAGCTTTCGCCCGATAGTCAGTGATGGTTCTACTCGCTTATAAATGGCAGAGGGTACTGCATATTTACCTAATGATTCTTGCACCAAGTTGTTTTTAATGCATTTGATTGACAAATAAAAACAACTTGATGCAAGAATTATTACCTTGAATACACAGCAAGATCAATAATTACAGCTTCTCAAAATACAGGGTTTCGTATGACTACAAAGACACCTTAGTGAGTTTCCTTAGCAAAATAATCATGACAGATCTTGGTCAGTACTTTTGTTTCGTGATGCAACAAAAAAAATACTAACTTCTCAAGTATCTAGTTGGACATCTCCGAGGTAGCCCCTATGTTTACAATGTGTTTTAAACTTGAAAAGGGTGGAGTTGATACTGTGCCATCACTAATCATATTTTGCGTCTATTCAATTCAGATGCAACCAAGCCTAAAAACTGTAACAAGTAACACAAGAGTCGTGAAAATATTTTGACACTGAGTTGATGGGTACCCCCCATGCACGACACAATGAACAAACAACACCCTGATGAATTACGCAGAGCTATAGGAGAGCAACTCTTGCCCCATCCCCGTGGCACCCAGGCCGTGTCGCAGTTGCGCAGGATGCCTGTGCCAGGAATTCTGCTCGTAACACGCACGCACGCACGCATGCAAAAAAAAAAAAAAACTGCACTAGTAATGAGCGTGATTGGTATGGTGTGACCGAAGAGCAAGGTTTTTCACACGAATTGTTTGCAAAATTTGTCATCAGTATGAAATTGCACCCCGGGAGTGCCCATACGTTTGTCTTTGAGTCACGGTGGCATCTTTGATGATCACCCGCGAAGGGGCGTCACTGGAAGGGGCGGTGGGGGTGGGGGCAGGGGAGAAAAACCCTGCATGCGGTCTTCAGTGTCGCAAAATGACAAAGGCACTTTGGATAATCACAGGCTGGAGGTGGAGGGGCAGGTGTTGAAACCCATCACCTTCAACCCTAAACTGTTACAGAAGCAGGGGGGGTCAAAGTCAGCATCTCTCCGGTTTAAACAAAGTCATTGTCTGGGCGGGGGACATTCATCACTGTCTGTCTTAATTGGTTAATCCCAGCGCAGACTGGTTTATGCAAACCATCCAGGCACCATTAATCCCCACTCAAGTGGCATACATGTACGTATGCACTCTCACAATAATCCAGCACCCCCGGCAACCACATACTGTGCACAAAATTGATTGATATTAGCACAATGTCAGTACCTCATTTGTAATTGAATGTGACTCCTGATAAATTCAATGCATGGTGGACACCCTGTCTCTACAAGAAATGCGTTTATGAGGAGAAAGGAAGATCATGCTGGTAGAATAGAATCTATTTCATACATCTCATGGTCAAATTTTGTGTTTAATGCATTGACAAAATAGCAAGACAGATATATATGTAATTGTGGATAATTATGCACTTGCTCTTAAGATAACATTCAAGAATTGCCCAATTCTTCATGACTCATTTCTAAAAAGACAGAACATGGCTTGTGCTACAACCAAGCAAAGGCTTTATACACAAGGGACAACCTGTACCCCTGATTCACATAGTAAAGTAGCAATCCTGAAGTAGAGGCTTTTCCAAAAATCCCTGTAGAGGGCGACATTTCACTCACAGCCTGATGTGGACACTTCCAATTTCTGCACTGGCAAGGGAAGAAAACATTCCATTTTTTTTTTCTCAATCCCTCTCCCTCTCTATACCAAATTGCTTGGTGCATTTACACAAAAATAATCTTGAACACTGAATTGTCATACTTTCATCTCGAACAATCTGAAGTGCAACAATAAGCTAATTGTACCCCTCAGCATATAGGCATATTTTCATCAATACAAATACCATTACACTGCAAACGCAATTTTTTGTTGTACTTCTGACTTCTTTATCTTAAGGCCATGTCACACCGTTCCGGGCAAGCTACGCGGGCTTGTAGCGAGGAGGTAGTTTCCAGCACGTAGAAGATTTTCAGCGGGCGAACAAGAATGTTTGCAATTTTCATTCATGCCTTGTCATACTGCACGGGGAAAGTTTTGCGGCTTGACTAGCGGGGAAACAAATTTACTCCCCGGAGCTCTCCGCAGTTGGTCCGCACCTGACAGTATTTAGCGCGTAGTTGCCCGGAGGTGCTCACGCAAGTCCGATTTAACCTCAGCCAAGTTTTGAGCATGACCAAAACTTTTTCCGGGTGAGTCGCGGGAATGCCCGTAGAGGTCCACGCAGAACGCCAGTAGGAGGCCCTTAGCGGCAGCACTTCCCAGGCAGCTCCCACGCAGGTACTTGGCAATCTCGTATGCAGCCAAGATAATACAATTCTGTGGGATTTCAGCCATTCCATTAGAGGAATTCCTTCACTGAGTTGTCAGCCCCCACGCGACTGGTACAAAGGTCACACAGTATACTCGCAAGTATAATTTAAGTAGAACGCGTCCAGCAAGTAAGACACATGCGCTGACTCGCTCAAATCCTTTTCCGCTCTCAGGAATGTCCGGTATGCTGGAAAATCCCTACATGTAACAAGCCTGAGTAGCTTGCCCGCAAAGGTGTGACAGGGCCTAAACACGGTTGCGGGTAAAAAAATATGCGTGCGCACCTCCGAACGACTACGGTTGAGATACATGCTAGGTACTGTCATGTGCGGATCATCTACAGGGACCTCCGGGTAGTCAAAATTGTTCTTTGCAAGTCGCACGCAAGGCTTGCCCGGAAAGGTGTGACACGGCCTTTACAGAAAGGGTCAGTATACACCTTTGTAGATCATGTGTCTCCAGCAGCAAATTTATCAGGAAGGGGTGGGGGGGGGGGGAGGTATGCTTCTTTGAGAAACATGTGACATTCCTAGCAATCCATATCTACAAGAACTACAAGGGGTATCCTTGAAAGCACAATTATTGGAGCGGGCGAGAGAGACAACTCCTCTTGCGATGGGCCTACAGAATGCCACAAAACTCGCAGTTTGCTAGCCCATAGTCGTGGCTGTGACTTGCACTAATGGCGTTTTATGAGTTTCAGATATAGAGTAATTCAAGTCAAAATTAAAACTAATGCTCCCCTCGTTCTAATCTTTGTTCCCCTTTAAGTCTTAACAAATTCATTACTACAACGATACTGCAGAACATCATTTACATTCATTTCTTTAATCAAGCATCTACTACCTCCTCACTAAGAGTGAGCGTCTTGATTTCAGTAACCAAGAAAAGCTAACTCTGTCATCCTATATCACTCCATGACAGACGTGAGGCCAATGCCTCGGATGACTAAACACATCCCATTGGGGAAAACCACAAAGTGCCACGAAGCTACTGAAATGGGGAAAACCCCATTCATTGATCGATAAATGACTTTCAGGTAGACCCCCCCCCCCACACACACACACACACGCCCACATTCACACATTGCATCAAGGCATAATTAGAACAATAAAACGGTTATAGCATTTCATATACTACAGGTTGTAGCATTCTGCCAATGGACTCAGACTCAAAATACAGCCATTCTAGATGATGTACCTGTGGGCCCATTCACACAAAAGAATAATCACGTTTTTAATCGCGTCGCAAAAATCAATTGTAACTGTTCACACATGGCGATACAAAAATCAATTCAGCCGCAAGTGTAGCCCTTTAAATCTCTCAACTGTGCATGCCTATGAAGCAATTGCCGGAATGTGACTCCAAGCATCACTGTGTGCAGATACCTGGTGTGGCAAGCTGCATACACCCGCGGAACGGGATTAAAAATACATTATGTTCTCTAATTTGTGTGGGTGTGTTGTTAACACACTGCATGGGGCAAATTATTTGCAATGGTTTGAAAAAAATAAATGAATAAAGATGGACCGATCTTGGCATTGCTACGTGGATCACGGGAGTCGAAAGAATCATTCTGCGCAAGAATTAAATTTTTTTTGGATCGGAATACATGTAATCAATTTTCAACTAGAAATATCGCTGTGGCAACTGGTATGCCTCCTTCATAATGCACGGTTCTCCTACTACGTCTATAGTGCAATGTCTTGACAATGTCTTGACCCTAATGTTCCCAAGAGAATCACTGTCAGGTAGAACATGCATAAATATGTATTAAGTTTCATGATGATACCTTGAGTCACTTTCGAGATATGGAGGAAGAAGTGAAATTTAGCACTTTAACTTGACATTTGACCTTTTGGCAAGAGACTTCCCACAGAATCTCTATTGGGTAATATATCAAGTTTCAAGAAAAATCCTGCAGGCATTGCATAAATATTTATTTATTTATTTATTTATTCAGTTTTCTTTACCCAGGGTAGCCCCATCAGTGGTTTACACACTGTTATCCTAGGGGGCCCTGCAACAGAATGACAAAATATAACAGTTCAACAAACACAAAATAACAAATCAAGGACAATCCTTTTTACATCATAACATCAACACAATATCAATACTCTTTGTAAATAAAAAAAAATGCAAAATTAATCCGTCACGATAATAATACACAGACTCATATTATTTGAGAAAAAAAAATAATACCTTAACATTAAACAGGAATATCAAAAATACCAAAATTCTACCCCAAGTGAGATATGTATGCTTGAAGAGAGGTGGCGTTTCGGACTTCAGCGGGGAGCCGATTCCAAATACATGATGCATAGTGTGAAAATGATTTTTTTCCTGCTTGAGTTTTAGCTTGTGGGATTATGAGACCATTATTACTTGTGTTTCGTGTACGATATGAATGTATGTTACCAAGGGGCATAATGAGTTCTTGCACATATTTGGGCATGTTGCCATGAAGTGTCTTAAAGACTGCTTTACAAGTGTTCAAACGCCACCTCTCTTCAAGCGTCATCCAATGTAACCTTCCAAGCACCTGGTTGGTTGGCACTGTGTGATCCACTCTCCTTACCACTCTGGCCATTTTCTTGTGTTGTTTGATAAGCACATCTTTAAGGGTTTGTGAGCAGTTTGACCATGCACAAGAACAATAATCAAAATACGGTAGGATTAACGAGTTTGCCAGGATTTTAGCGCTACTTTCGGTAAGGTATGAGGGAAGTAGTGACATTTTGAGGAGTTGACCTCGACCTTTGACCCACTGACCTTTGACCCCTGACCCCCAAATTCCCTAGGTAATCACTGCCAGTGAGTACATGCATATATACATACATGAACTAAGTTCCGTGAAAATACCTTGAACCATTTGTGAGATAGTTATGGAGAAAATGTGAAATTTCCACATTTTGACTTGACCTTTGACCTTTGACTTCATGACCCAAAACTCTCTCTGGAGAATCTTTATTTGTTAATACATGTATACACTAAGTTTCAAGAAAATACCTTCAGGCATTGCATGGATATGGGGGAAATAGTGAAATTTTGAGCATTTGACCTTGACTATTTGACCTTTGACCTTGAGCATGTGCGCCTTAAAGTTGATAGGCACAACTTTGCCCACTCATACATATACATGCCAAGTTTCAGTACGATACCTCAAACAATTTTTTAGTTACACTGCCCACAAAATTGATTACGGATGGAAGGACGGATGGACGGACAACCCAAAAACATAATGCCTCCAGCACCACTTCGTGGCGGAGGCATAAAAAGTTAATTTCGGGTGCATACAAATGGGGGACTTCTGTAAAACTCTATGCAAGCAAAACCTTAAGAGGAAAGATTCTAGTAGGCTGCTTCCTCAAATAACTAGTTGTGCCTTGTTCCAGACGCTCTCATCATGAGACTATGGGTGCGTTCGAGCGCTCTAAAGCGAACCAAAGCGAACTGAACCAAAGCATACCGTAACGAACTGCACCAGATTTGAAGCGTTGGGGCGCTCTGTTGAGAAAGCGTACCTCACAAGTTATTTTTAGAAAAGATCACACATTTTTGTAGCAAGATTGTCATCCACCTGGCACTTGAACTACTTACAGCTATCCCGAACAAAGAGAATGATGTCTTTGCATTATGATGTATGCTCATGATACGCGCATGCTTTACAGCGAACTTTTGGTACGCTTTTGGAGCACATTGGGAAGTGGTCCGCTTTTGGCTCGGTACAGTACAGTACGGTACACTTTTGGAGCATTCGAGCGCTCCTCTGGCGCAGGTACGGTACGGTACAGTTCGCTTTAGGAGAGCGCTCGAACGCACCCTTTGGCTGCATTTATCATCATTCTCATATTTGAAATGCGTTTCACTATCCACTATCAAATCGTGTTTGCAAACACCTTTTGGATCGCATTTCTTGAGTTGTTGCATTTACCAAATCTGTCGTAAGTCGATTGAGAGGCCTTGTCATTGCGCAGTTTGACCCAAGGAGCAGAGATGTGTAGTTGGCAGTTGTTGGCGTGGGCAGATCCTAGCTACTAACACATTTCAAAACGACTTTGCATTTACCATCTGTACAGAAACAAGTTTCTGGCTCAAATGTGTTTGTGATCACACTTTTTTCAGCGTTTCAGAAACACATTTATAACCCCATAATCAAAACAGCTTTGCATTAATCAACTGCAAAAAACTCCCTGAGAGTTGTCTGGAAAAACTGACACTACGCCAAAAATGAGTTGATAAATGCAGCCTGAGTTTCTTCTGTAAATGTAGCATGCATGATCACATCACCTCCCTGTCTTGGTTGGAGAAATGAAAGTGCCGCTACAACTTTCAGTTTGTTTGGGTTTTTTTTTTCCCACTGTGGATATTATATAGGTGAAAAGTCATTCATACTCAAAGTTATAGTCACACTGTGCAAGTCTTCATTTAGTAGTTCAACCACCTCACAAACATACTTTCCGCATTTAAAATTTATGACTCTACGAAGCAGACACGTCTGATAAGTGTTAAAGGCACCTGACAAGCAGACACTACTGTTAACGCTATATTTTTTTGCACACAGATATATATATAAATGAGTTCAAATCTCTCAGGGGAAAAAAAAAAGAATACTGTTTGTAGTATTCCAAGGAATTGAGCAAGAGGCCAGATAGCAAACTAGTAATAGTAGTCACTTGTAATGCAACACTAGTGTGTTGGCCTGGGACAGTGCGTGCAGGGCAACATTTTGTTTGCATTTTTCTCAATATTCTTCGAGGTCGAGAGCCCATTCGAGAAATTTGTGAAAATAAAACCACCACAAAAACGTTAAGCACTTTAATATGATATTTAATCTGGCATTACCCCACTATTCTAACTGTTGCAAAACTAAGTGAGCACGTTGTCATTCCAAGCTCTTAAAAGTACGTGAACTGACAATGATCTAAATCATCAGTGATTCTGAATGCAACAGACATTAAAGGGACTGTATAGTACTGGTTTAGGTAGGGATTCACGTTTCGAACATTCCTAAGTGAGATAATGAAAAGCCTCTTATGAAATATGAAAGAGCATGTAATTCAACGAAGGATTCAATGTTCATTCGATGAAAATTGGTTTTCAAATGGCTGAGATATCCCAAAAAGTGCTAATAATAAAAGGCGACATGCCACAACTTTATTAGGATATCTTTGTTTCACCTTGTTTTTGGATATCTCAGCCATTTCAAAACCGATTTTCATCAAATAAACTTTTGATACCCCTTAGAATTGCATGCTCTCTGACATCTCATAGAGTAGTTTCTGAATATCTCGCAAAACTTTAAAAGCTAAATCTTCACCTCGACCAGAACTGTACACACCCTTTCATACTGATGTCATTTGTTTGCTGACTGAAAGCTCCTTATGATAGTAAGAATATGATATGTAGCAAAATGAAGGAATAATTGCCCATGATTTTGAGGGAGGATAATATTGACATTTGCATTATTTTCTGTATTTGACAAAGCACAGGTCATGTCTGTAAATTCATTTATAAGCAGAAAAAATGCACACAAAACAATTTCAAAATTTGACTGGCAAATGCTATTTAGCAGGTACATGACATCATTTTGTTGTGATACTTCATATAGAATATTTCCAGTGAGATGAAAGGATCTTTGTATCACCAATCATCTTGTAGAGCAATAACCCTTTGGCCCAAATTCATGAAGGTGGTACAAATGAAACCATGGTTTAAACCATGGACAAAAACCATGGAGCGCCAAATGTTGCATGGAATATTTCGTTATGAAATTGGTCATTTCGTCGACAAAATGACCGTTTCGTTAACGAAATTATCATATCGTGGACGAAATGTTCATTTCGTTACAAAATGTTGTCATTTCATTACAAAATGTTGTCATTTCATCAACGAAATCACTGATTTCGTAACGAAATATTCCATGCGACACTTGGCACTCCATGGTTTTTGTCCATGGTTTAAACCATGGTTTCATTTGTACCACCTTCGTGAATTCGGGCCTTTGTGTGCTTACTGGCACAGAAAACCCTATACACTTGTACAGACTACTGTACACGCCAGATATTTCGCGAGGTTTTAATTTTTGTGCACTTCGCAAGTCAGGTGCTCTTCGCGAATTTAAAGACATGCGAAAATACTGACTGATCCCGACATGAATGTGACGTGCATGCATACATTTTCTCCGTTCAGTACTGTGCTCCACGATCGCAAATTTAACCACTCGTGAAATTGTTAGGAAGTCCTAATGAGGGAACAATTAGACTCGCTTAATATGTGCCCTATACAGTAATCTAAAGTCTCTGAATATAAAGGGCAAAGGCAGCATAAATGCCTTTTTTGAAGCTCAACTGACAATGTGCTGGTAAAAAATGCACACTGTCGGGCTGTTGTAATTGTTGTTATTGCTTTTTATTGGGGGGGGGGGGGGAGAGAAGATGTCCCCAGATCTGGGATGGCTGGTTCAAATTCTTTGAGAGCATGAGTAATACTGATGGCATGGAATCCTCTTTCCTACAACAAAAGTTGGATGACCTTCCCACTCCATCAAGATCTAGGGCACACACAGCCCACTGGCAACCCAGTTTGTTTGCTGCTCCAGTTTTTTCTCTCCTTTGGCGTCAAACAACTGAAGTACGTTTGAAGAATCACAAGACGCCCCGTTAATCTCTGCCCCTCCCATTTCATCCTGAATGTTCCTCTTTATTACTTTTTTTTGGGCTCTTTTTTTTGGTTCAGGGTCTTAATCCGTTTGTCTATCGAAAATGGAAACCGCTGAAGAGGAACTTTAGATTGGAGATTAAGCACGGCATTGCAATTATGCCATGTGGGATTCCCAGCATCCTGCAGCTGTGCTCAGCGAGGAAGTGCAGCAGTACCTGGTACTCATAGGTACTCACACTGTCTGGAGGCTTCAAAAGCTTTGCCCTCATTGTATCTTGATGGGTGAATAAAAGCGAAATCATGTGACGAGTGTGAAATGTCACCTGATAGAGGAGACCCTTTTGTTTGTCTAGATGAAGAAGTTACAGACATTCACAGACAATTGAAGTGACGCGAGAGGTATACTGGTAGATGCCAAGAATTTCGCGGGCGTCACATTTGGCGAAATCAGGAGTAGAAAGACAATTTTCGCAGGTGGTTGAATCCGTGATTGGGAGCGCGAATATTCTAGTGCTTTCGTATGCTCAGCGTATTGGCATAAATGTGCAAATGGAAGGCTAGACATCTGTGTGTAGCTGTTGCTTGCCCATGCTGCTTGTACATACAGCACATCATTCTCATACTTACCGGTAGTACTCATGTAACCGGAGTAACATACTTTTGCGGGTTGTTGATTTCAAAATGATTTCAACTCATGAAATTCAAGCAAACAAAACCCTCACAAAATATCCAGCATCTACGGTATGCTATTCCTGCCTGCCAAATGCGTGACACTTTTTTTTGTGCTGAAATGTGACATACGCCATTCTGACACCAAAGGCTATGTTCTAACAAAATTTGGAAGATGCTGGAAAAACTCCCAGAAGGGGGTCTCATTTCCAACTAAGGACTCCTGCCATCGGCTTTAAACTTGATGACGTTATACTACCTGATTTGATGCATAGCACATATTACCGGTATTCTAACCCCATTGTCTGTAATGACCTGGGGATCCTGTACATGATCTTTGAAGTCTATAGCATTGCCAAAAACAGCAGGAGCATAGATTTGACCATCATTTACCTGAGTGAAGCCAACAAAAATATGACCTTTGACCCCATAAAAGGCAGAATGCTAGGGGAACCACTACCAGAGACCATGGGTCTAAATTGCAGCATGATGCATGTCCATACAACTTTGGAAAATCAAGAAAATCAATGAAGAATATCTATATACAGAGCACACACAAGAAATAATGCATAGTGGCTGCCTAGGACCCAATAAAAAGGTAGAACACTGGGGGTTGCACAACCAAAACTAGTCCAGGCCAAGATTTGACAATGATACACTTTTGTACAAAACTTGCATAAAATCTGACCAAATATGTGGCCAGTAAAACAAGACGGCTGCCCTAGGACATATAAAAGGAAGAACATTGGGGGCAGCATCATAAAAAATTCTAGGAGTTCAGATTAGACTATAATAAACTTCCACACAAAACTTGAATAAATCTGTCAAGAAATGTGGCTAGTAGAGCACACACAAGGAGACAATCAATAAATCAACCTTTTTGAGTATATAAAGGCAGATCAATGAGGGCACTATCACCAAAAGTTACGGGCAGTATGAGATTTTTTTCATGATGTACCTCTTTAAGAAATCTGAAATAAATCCACTTGGTTGTTGTCTTTTTTTCTGGTCATCATGTCAAAAGAAGTACTATTTATTAGGCATATCAGAAACAAAATGACAGGCTCATACTCCTTCAATGATTAAAGTGTGTATTTGCAAGTGAAAAAAAAGATGTTTCTATTCAGTTACTAGTCACAGTTCATTAATCTGAAAGTTTACAATTCCAAAAATGAAGTAACATTTGTTGTTCTGAAGGTTCTTTTATCTGAAAAAAAAAAGTTCTTCATTCTGAATACACGTCCATTTATCCAAAACCAAAATAAGGTTCTTAATTCTAAAGGTTCATGAGCACGCACCTCTTTTTCATTTTCAGATGAACAAACCTTCAGAATGCTGAGCCTCATTTAATTTTTAAAATTACAAACCTTGGAAATAACCAACAGCACCCAAATTACTTACTTACAATTTTCATTTGCTAGAGTAATTATAAGTTAGTATCCCTCAACGCCATTCAATCCAGGGTAGTTTCAAAACCACAACCACGCAGACTTATATTTATACTAGAATTTAAAAATAAAAAGATGAAAAAAAAAATCTACTCAGTCCAACAAGCTATCAGCAAATATTTGAAGAAAGTTTTTTTAAAGTCAGTGGACATTGTATCTTGTTTTGGATGAGAATCAACATGGCTCTTAATAGAGCATGCATAAACCAGTTCTGCACATTGAACCATGGCAACAATCGCTATGGTAACAGAAGACGTCCTGTTTGACAAGTTTCCTATGTCAGAGACACCATGATGTACCTGGATCCCGTCCAAACAGGACATCTTTGCGGAATCCGAGGAGACGTTTCATCATGCGGCACTACATTTCAAAGGAACGCGTTGGATAACGAACCTGGGCTACGACAAACTAATAAAAAACAAACATGACTTTATGTCTTCGCTGTATTCCCAATGCCTCAGGGGAGGGTCTGTGGATCCACCTCCCAAGCTTCCTCCTTTTCTTCCTGAATGGTCCTGTCACTTGTCCCACTCCTCCCCCCCCCCCCCCCAAAAAAAAAAAACACAAAAAAACACACACACACACATAACAAACAAAACACAACAACAACCCATAGTTTTCTGCCATTTAATGCTCAGTTTCAGATTTGTGTAACCACCCTAGAAATGTAATGCTGAAACACTATTTCAAAAGTTTTTGTTGTTGCATTTCCTTCCTTTCCGTGTTTGAATATATGCTAAAGAGATAAGATTAAACAAACAATGCTAAAACAATAACATTGGTAATAACAAGAAGAGTTTTATGCAACATATGTAGTTTTATGTGTTACACCCACTACTGGCAACAATACATTTTCACCTAAAATCTCAAAGCATACCAGACTGTGTAAAGGGTGGATAAGTAAAGTGCTCACCTCCAGCCCAAAGATGAAGGGGGGGAAAAAAAGATAGATCAACCTCAATTAACCATAAAAAGGGAATATCTAGGGAGAAAGGTTGTCAAAAGGAAATAAACAAACACACCCAGTCAAACAAATGCTCGATAAAAGTCTTGCTTCCTTCCCTTGCACTGGAACCCAAAACTGCTGGCTTGATTCTGAGAACACCAGAATATGAGCGCTGCATGATATTCAAAGCTAAGTTTGGAGTAAAGTTCGGCCAGAATCGTTCCACGAAAAGATGCTTTGCTTGAGACTAACTTTCAAGTGCCATTCCTTTCACAAATATTTATTCATGCACTGTAGATCATTCTTTGATACTTTTGTTTCATTTCACATTTGGAAATCAGGTTTCCAAAAATGTTCAGCTTCTTCTATTTAAAAACGTTGGCAAAAGTTTTAAGTTTCAGGAGGATGTTGTGCAAGATAACAGATTGGTTTAGTTGATGAGCCACAAAGATGCTACATACACACACACAAAGGGGTTTCTAGGAAATCCCAGGATGGTTCTAAGGGCCCATTCTTAGTCAGGGCACATTAGTTCTGGCATCGTACTCTAGCCTCCAGTTCTGTCCAGATCTATTCTTCATGCCCTATTTTTACTTCATTCACCTTGGCACAAGACTGGGCAGTTCAGGTTTGTCTGGGATATGCTATAACACCTTGAAGCACAACTTCTTGCACCCCTATCACAACAAGCCCATTCACATACACTGAAAAAACATGATTGGAATCGCAATTCGTTGTTTTGGGGAGTTTTTTTTGCTCCCTTTCATACGTGTGTAAGCAAAAAAACAAAACAAAACAGAACAAACAATTGCGATCCAAATCGCACTAGTCCATGAAGAAAAATCCACACCCACATTGCGACTGTTTGAGCGAGGCCAATGTGTGCATGTGTGAGCCTCAGAGTTTGACCTGACCTTGACCCGACTGTCTTGAAGTGTCCAACATGTGCCTTACATTATGGGATATTTGGAAAACGGTATTATTTTGCACACCGTTGATAATCAGCAAGTAATTGTGACTGTCCAAAAAGAATTGTGACCATTTCAGAAACGTCACAATAATAGTGGTGCGCAAGTTGTTGCGACTTGAAACTTGCTAATAGGCCCATACTGTCTCACACATAAAAAAAAAACCTGGTCACTTTCGTCATGATTCAAATCATGATGCAAATATTCGCGACTATCGGTGGCAGAGTGAATTGATTTTTATATGCATATACCATAGTGCACCTTGTACTGGCAACCCACATTCAGTGCAAACAATGCACATTACTGTAAAAGTGGATATTTTTGCGCAACTAATTTTTCGTGCTCGGCGGGGTCAGAAGAGTTTCGCGTGTTTTTAATTCTGCGGAATCAAGACATCAACTATTGGAATATATGGCATGCAAAAATATTTGTGTGCTTTTATTTTCGCTCTAGTTTCTGGTTGCGCAAAATGCGCGAAATTTTTCAACACCGTGAAAATTTCCACTTTTACAGTTCATCAATTTTTTGATTGCCTTTGACATGGAAGGGGGAGGTGAAATAATATCAGTCCAAGATAATTTAGTAAACTCATTCATAAATTCAAGAAAAACAACAGAACTTATGTGACATATATAATTTCAGCTTACATGAAATGGGGCTAAAAGATTTATCTCTTATGTATGAAATACAGCAACAAAGTGTGATGCCATTGCCATTCATTGCCATGGAAACTGGCTCTAAACAACCTCACTTGGCTCGAGTGTTTATGCTCGGACCTGGTTCCAACCCACGCTGCAAATAACAAAAGCAAGACTGTGACATCATCACTTTGGTACTCTATAGGAGTGACACACACACAAAAAAGGGCATGGTAGCAACCATAGCCCTATGGGTATGTGAGTGTGTTTGTGTGTATAACATGCCACACTGACAATGGTATTGCACATGTAATGTCTATATAGTAGAGTTGGTGCTCTCTTTGTGTGTGCAGTTGTATTTGTGCCAAAATCCAAAGCTGGTATTTGCCAAAAAACACCTCGTAAACTTTTCAGGGGATGGGGTTGTTAGTAAGGATCCTGATCACAGAGTATGTAGTCAATTGTAACTCTAGATGAGATGTTTTGTTCACCCCTGAAGCAGGGGCGGATCCAGGAATTCCGTAAAGGGGAGGCACCTTAGCAAAATTAAAGGGGGGTGCACGCATCCCCCCATTTTTAAAAATTTCTTTTGTTTTAACCAAAAACAAAGAGGGGGCGCACGTCCGGTGCGCCTAGCGCGCCCCCCTCTGGATCCGCCACTGCCTGAAGTATATCGAGTCTGATGTACTGTAAAACATGATATATTCGCAGCATGAAATTTTCGCGAATTGGAGCCAACGGCCTTTTTCGTGGCATGAAATTTTCGCTAATTGCCACTGGCCTTCAATGCATATAGTGTTGACAAGAACTTTCGCGGGCATTTTAATTTCGCGAATCTTGGTGCTCGCGAAATTTGCGAAATTAAAATGCATGCGAACATTCCTCGTTTTACAGTATTCTGCATCAAAACCAGTGTGCATTTGTACCATTTTAAAATACCATATTTGCAAGTGTGAGTAATGTAAATTCATCAATTATGGGAAGATTGCTTTTAGGTCTGTTTGTTTTTTCCCTATTCTTTTTTTCAGATGCAAGACCTGTGTTTTTTGTGACATGCACTGAAAGATCAAAGCATTTATCTAGAATCTCCACAAACTGAATCTATGCATTGACTTGTATGTACACTGTATGTATGAAAAACAGTTGATCTTTGAAAACGAAACAAAATAGATAAAATTGTATGGAGCAGCATTTTCAGTTGATATGTGCCATTACAATATAATGTCATACTCCCTGCTTTATTCTCCAGGTCTTTAAGTACTAACAAAAACATACCGGTAATAGAAAACATAATAGTTGTGGTACTTGTTGCTATGCTTTTAGACAAGTAATAAAGAAAATGAACAGCCTGGCAAACCACATCATCTTTGACTTTCCCCATCTATTAAACTGGTTTGAAGGTATGATAAGACACAAAAAATAGCAACAAGTATGCACATTCAAGGAACATAGTTTATAGCTCTCTGTTTAACACTCTAAGGTTTGGTTATCAAAAAAAACCTCTCACATAAGTCAGATGAGTTCGCACAAGCACCTTGATATCACATGTCCAAGCACAACACTTCCCAAACTAATTTTCCAGATAACCGTAATCCATTTGCAGACTAGCAAGGGCATCAAGAAAAAATAAAAAAGGAGGGGGGAACAAAATGATTTGGTGCTGATAAGAGTCCACTGACCCTAGCACAATTGGGCAAATTTATTACCCAACACTACAGCCAACTGATTGCCATCATCAATTACCACTGCATGGGACTGATAGCCCTTGGCAATGGTTGGCAGTACAGCCAGACACCGTGGCTTAAAAGGCATCAAGCTTTTAAGTGTCTCACCAAAAAAAAAAAAAAAGGAAAAAAGAAATACATTCTGGAAATCCAGTTCCTCCGAGTCCCTCACAGACAAATATTCTTCTTAATTCACCTTGTCGCTGAATTTCATCTTTTTGGGGGGCACTGACTTTACACCCCCCCCCCCCCCCCCCCAAGCTGATAGTAGCTTCACATCACATGGAAATTTACAAGTGGGGATTTTTTTTGGAAGCCCATGCTTCACATGAATGTCCTCATTTTTCAAGGTCTGTTCAGTGAAATCACCCCCTCACAACATATCAAATTCCAAGAGCATCTTTGTTGGCTGTTGCGTTCACCCATGCCTTTGATATGAATATGGACAAGAGCGACCCAAAATAGGCAGGTTGGTAATAAAATCTACAGTATGCTTCGCAATCCCCTCACACAACATGGTACTGTACTCTTACAGAATATTTATGGACACAAACTTCCAATGACTTGTGTGTGCTCACTGGTGCGTACGATATAGCTTTTATTTTTAATGTGCAAACTGTCTTTAGGCTTCATTCGGGACGTTTTGGCCTCTTGACTCCACAAACATGAAACTGACCAGAATGAAATTGTACACAATCACTTCACTAGCCCAACTCAAACTGGGGGGCAAAGAGTCGAGTCATCCGAGGAGGGGAAAATGATTTTATTCAAGATCAGTCGCCCATGAATATTACCTCTGCCTTTTCATCTGCTTTTGACCTTTAACCTTGATATAGTTAAGGAAATTAGCTTGACTGCCTATATAAACATCTCAACAGGATTACCCCTGCATCTAAAATGCGACAACAAGCGTGTATGAATGAAAATAGGCTTTTCAAAAATGGAAACAAAGATAAAAAACAGGGAATTTGTTACAATAAACACCCCTTTTTTTCTACCATTCCTTAGCTGTAAACGGGGAGTGAACATTGCTCATTTACCCCCTTTTGTTCTCTTTGACACCACCTGAACCCTTTGTGTGATTTGAATGCTGATTGACTCATAAAAACTCCACAGAGTTGCACACACTGTCAAGGGTCCCTGGCACAGACAGTGTCAAATGTCCACTCCCATCCAAATTGTGTTGTCTGCCACAGAAATGTGGAGTGGAAAAGGCAGAGACAATAGCAGGCGAGATAAACTCATCTATCCAGATGCTCCATGGACTCATCTCATGTACCAACTTTATAGTAACAGGAGCACAATTCCAGGCTCTTCATCTCTTATCTTTACCTCTTTTTCATTGTCAATATGAACGAAGACTGACATCTAGTTGGTTCACCAACCATCTCAATTCCCTGCATTTTCTCATCGGGGGGAGAATTTTCCAAGGGAGTGAGAAGCCTCTTTTTGTTTGGTCACACCAAAAATGAATCGATTATGGGACATACCTTGTTTCTGCCCCTCTGCTCACTGCATAACGGCCACACCGCCACTCCCAGAAGTCCGAGCGAGATCACCTCCCGGTGGAAGAGGCTCAACACGAGTGTTTCTATGGCAACCAGGCCCAGCACTGCAGCGGCCACCACCCTCTGCCAGCTGTACCTCGCAGCAATGGCCCGTAATGATCGGCGGAACACGTCCCACCTATCAATCGAGAGATAAAAATCATTCCTGGTAGAGGGCATCGTCCTTGGCACGAACGCTTGGATCCTGCCTCTGGCGAAAATGTCAGACCGCATGACTCATGCATTGTAGCCCTGTTTACTGACACTCCATTTTTTCCCCCTTTCTCCAAGTATACATTATTGAACATCAAATGCAGTGTCATAGCTAATAACCTAGTGAGAATTAATACCCCAAATCCAGTTAGCTTTGTTCACCTAAACACCGACACCCATAAGCTTTCTTGATTTCTTTCTCTATCCTATTTTCTTTGTTCTTTTTTTTCTGGTCATCACACTGAAAGCAGCAAGGTTATCACCATATATGGTGCGAAACAGCGCGCTCTATTCTCAATGATCGTTAAGGTCAATCACGCCCATTACTGTCTGAAACAAAGGAGACGATTAACGGCCATGACATACACTTAAAACCGCAGAAACCAAAGCACCAGCCCTGTTAACATAACGTGGGATACTTTTTATCGTTGGACCCATGTGCAACAAGAGTGGACGTCTGCCAATATTCTTGCATCAACATATGTGTGACAGTTTGATTTTCTCGCTGCCCACGTCACGCACACGTAAACGTGCGGATGTGGCTCAATGAGATTTTGTAATTTCCCGACTGGTCGCGTGATCGTAAACAACCATCTTTTAACAAAGTCTAGTGGCTTGTTCAGAGAACCAATTTACAGAGCAATGCAGGAAATGTGTATCTGTATTTTTTCCCCATATTACCTTCATCCTTTATACACACAGTTCCACGAATAAATTATAACCGTCATTGAATCTTAATAAATGAAGTCCAAAAGAGAAATATTATGCCAATATCATCACTACTCGGGCTAATCAAAACAATGGCATACATTAAGACCCAGCAAAATGTGATAAATTCTACATGCCCTGCATTATCATCTCAGTTAGGTTCTAATGGTGTTGGCTAGGTACAAAGGGCAGTAACACATACATAACACCGTACAGCACATAAGGCAAGTAGCTAATTTGCATCAAAAAGAAAGAAAGAACTAATGGAACAAGTGAAAACTCACTTGTCATATAATGATAGTTCACACAAACTATTACATGATTGAAACCGGTATTTTTTTCCCAACAGGGCCAAACAAATTATATTTTGCGGGACAAAGATAATTTATGTAATGTATACTGTGTTTGATGAACAAAGATCTGACATAAAAAGAGCAGAGAAATGTAACCTGCTATGGCTTCACTGTTTTGACTGTTCTCCTTCACTATTCTTCCCAAAACAAAATCTTCAGTATCTTCCCTTCTCTTATTCTTTGACATCCTCTTCTCCTGCTCATGCTCTGCCTCTTCCTCCTCATTTTTTTTTTCTCTCCTGAAGTTTTCTCCTCCTTCTGGTCTCCTCCACCTCCTTCTTGATACTCTTTCCTCCTAATCTTCTTCCTCCCTCTCCAATTGTTTTCTCCTCCGACTGCTCTTTCTCCTCCTCAAACTCTTCCTCCTTTTCCTCTCCTCTTCCTCCCCATCTTCCTCCTCATTTTCTCCTCCTACTGTTCCACCTCTTCCTCATCCTCCTCTAACTCCTCCCATCCTATCCTTCTCCTCTTCCCCTCTCTCTCCTCAATCTCCTCTACCTCTTACCCCTTGTCCTCTTCATCTTTAGTTGTTCTCCTCTTCTGCTCCTGGTCCTACTTTTTCATCTCTTTCCTTTTTCAACTTTCCCTGCTCCTTCTCCTCCTCCTCCCCTCCTCTTCCTCCTCCTCCTCTTCCTACTCATCCTCCTCCTCCTTCTTCCTATCCATTCATTCATCTTCATCCTAATCATTCCTCTGCTTGTGTGCATGCAAAATGGTCAAACCACATCTCAGCATTACAATTCGCGAGGATGCAAATATATGTGACTAATGTATGGCATGGTGAATGCCTACTGAACTGTGGGTGGATTTGTTTTTCTTTTCAGAACAGTTAAAATTAAATGGAGATACATAGTCACTCACAAATATTCATGAGTAAATGGTGTCATACCATCTCCAGCAGGTATGACATAAAGGCTGCATTTAATCCAACAATATGCATGACAACTTGTCCTTTGAGTTGCAATAAAATCATTTCCTGTCCTGTACCAGTTTCCATAGCTTGACGGTAAAAATTGTCATGATTATGCAATTTTCCCTCATATCAATTTTGCATAACCTCCATGTCAAAAAAAAAAGGGGGAAAAAAAAGTAAATAGCTTTGTCATGGTGGCAAAAATGACATCTACAATGTCAGTGCCAGCTACATTTGGGATTTCTTCCGCCTATCCTTGTAATAGAATGACGTGCGAAGTGAAGCTCGGCCAATATTTGAAATAAAGATTGACAACCAACACCGGTCTTCCAATTACAGATCTGGGTTACAGCTAACTACTTTAACCCGCTGAAAGTACGCCATGGTGCGATTTGCCCCACGGTCATTTTGGAAATGACATCGCTGTGTTTCACATAACTCTGTCTCTAAAACAAAGGTATTAAGGATATTGCAATTTATTTGATACAACTATTATTTTCCTTTTGTTTATTTATCAATGTTTAGGTGTGGAAAACTTGAGAAACACTGAGTTACAGAGCAAATGGAGTTTTTAGAGTGTTGTGATTAAGACAGGTATGACGCTGCTGAGCATTTGAGCAATTTGTTGTTTTACCATATCACATTCTATAACAGTTCTTTTCTTGTGCATGTCTATCTTATTAAAAATCAACTCTGAAATTACATGAAAAAGAAAGAAAAATCTTCCAACACCCACGAGATCTAACTTTGTGATTCATGTAAACACATGACCATAACTTAGATGCTGTAAGGGTGCTTCCTTTTAGAGAAACACCCCATTGAGCTCCAACAACCTATTCATCATCTATTCATTATCTGTCTCATGCAGAGTCAATATGTTTTGTAAAAAGATTTCTCCTCACTGAATAATAAACAGATGGTAATTCACACTTGAAAACCTTCCAAAATCCACTAGCATTCTACTGACCACATTTCGCGTAATTACACATCAATAAGAAATGTCTGATCACCACTGGTTAGTTGTGCAACTAAAAAAAAGGGGGGGGGGGGGAGGGGAATTGTCTACTCTTGAATGCGCCTGACTTGATTGAGGCTGTTTCACACCCACGAATCATGATAGTCTACCACACCTGTCAGAAAATGGCTGTATGAGCTTGTAAACAAACCCACAGAAATAATAATAATAATAAGAAGAAAAAAAACCAATACCAAAACTTTTTTTTTGGCACACACTACCATAGGTGAGTCAGACATGGCATGTGTGAAAAGACTGTGTATAGTTTCTCTGTACAAGATATGCACTTCCTGCACATGGGGCCTATCCTCTTCCCCAAAAACAACAAAAAGAGAGAAGTGTTTGTTAACCAGTCAATGTTTGTTTTTCAGGTAGTGAACAGATGTGAAGTAACGCAGAAAAGCTTGACAGAATTCACATCCTGTATGCTGGCATATTTTTTTTCACAGCACTGATCACTGATAGTGTCCAAAAGTGCACCCTCAAGACTTGTACACTTTTGGACATGCCAAACTAACATACACACATATACTCACAGACACACAAGAGGCAAAGGAAGTGGGGAAACTCTGCAAAATCAGGAAAAGCAGACCGAATGATGCTCATCGGATGTCATTTTCGAGACTTTATAACACCTTTCTGATTTCCTTTCTAATCTCGTCTTTCTGCCAAAAATGCCATGGATCCATTTTTCCTTTGATGAGACATGTGGGTATTTAATCAACATGTCTTGCCTCAGCGAGTGAAAACTATAGAGGGAGTGCTTCATGGCTGCTTTATGGACAGCCTGTTGCAGACTGTGGCTCTTTGAAGGAGAATTCCAGAACAGTTCAAAGTTAGTCTCATTAGAAAGATTTTATTTAGATTTTACAAGCACAACAGTGAAAATCTGATCGAAATTGGATAAAACTTGAGGAAGCGATGAAAATGTAAAGTTTCGCTAATTTTCGGCAAACACATCTTGAACAGTCAATATGAATGTGCATATGAGTGAACTGACATCATCGCTTCAAAACCTGCCATATTGCTTGTACACAAAATCTTGAAATTTCCTCTGTTTTGTTCAAATGCAATTATGCCCTAGTCTCAAATCTTAATATATCTGACTGATCATTATTTTGAAGTTATTAAGCCAGGAATAACATTATTTTGAACAATTTTACAGCAGAAGAATGGAATTTTCATATATTTCTTTTTATGATCAATGGAAAATTGCGAGATGATGACATCACCAGCTCACGTAATAATTTGCACATTCATTTCACTGTCCAGAACTGCTTTGCAAAAATTAGTGAAACTTCACAATTTCATGATTACTTCCCCAATTCTGATCTGGATATGACCAAATTTTCACTGTTGTTATAAAATTGGACTCTTTCTCTACAGATAACCTTTAACTGGTCACAAATTCCCTTTTAAAGGTGCCTCCAATATGACGTAATTCCCCATAGGGCTAAGATGTGACACATCTGGTTTCCATTAAAAAAAAAAAGAATGCCTTTATGTCAATTTTGTGAATGTTCTTCTTCAAACATACATCAGTCACACACCTCTCCATTTATACACAGCCCATAAATGGCCAATCAATGACATACTTGTTGAAAACTAGGGGATTACTGGCTCGTTTTTTTTTTTTCTGCTCCCTTGACACAATCCTCTGACCATTCTCACTGTAACTCCTTACCAGGTATCTGGAGAGTCGACTCACAGACTTCAATGCAAGAAGTGCACGCATGCACCAAAACACCCCCATCAATGCCACTCATCTGCTGTACCAACATCCATCCCATCCATTCCACCTCGTACCTTACTCCACCCATCACCTACCAACGCCCAAGTTAATCCTCCTGGATCTATTCTAAAATTGATGCACCCCAACAACAATGGAACGCCTTGATCTCATCGATGACCACATTGCGCCGCCACCCACACCAACACCCGCCACCCAGCCTGATGTGGCCGACAATCTCCTTGTAGGTCCGCACTCTCCACACATAGGTCGCCTCCACTTAGGTTACACCTCACCTTTGATGAGGGACAGCCGATTTGACCAAAATGTCACGCACTTAGAGTATCTTAGTTATTCTCATACTAGATCTCGAGCTTTTGCTCATTTATTTTTACAATTCTCCACTGCTTTCTCCTATCATATACAGTCTGTAGTTTAACTTCTCCTCAATTTCATCTTCTTCCTTCCTCTTTCTATTTCCTACTTTCCTAATGACCCAGTGGTCCTTATCAGGACCACTTCACCACTTTACAGTTATTTACAGGGACCAATATCTCAGTTCTTTGGCCCCCTTTTGGGATTACATTTTCACTTTGTCTTCTCTTCCACATTCATCCTTTTAATGAAGTCCTTTTTTCAGGACTATACTATTAATCATTATTCTTTCTCTACCACAGGAGTCCATCCCAGGATCCATTCAAGTACTGAATACACCATATATTTAGCAAGTCTAAATTGTCGCGAACTGGGACTTCTCGACGATTTCGCAAGTGGTTAAATTTGCGATCGTGGAGTACAGGGCTGAATGGAGAAATGTAGGTGTGCGTGGCATTCAAGTCGGGGATCAGAGTCAATATTTTTGTGTCTTTAAATTCCCTTATAGCATATGACTCGAGAAATCTGCAAAAATAAAAACCTTGCGAAATATTTGGCATATACAGTATGCATTCTCAATCGCTCACTGACTTTGTCTTTTCTCACTTCACTTTGTGATGCAAAGTTTCTAATTTCACCTTTTTTTTCATTTCTCTCACCTATCTTCATGATTTTCCAACCTTCTCCTTTCCCCTCTCCTGCCTCCTTTCTGCTTCATCCTTCTCATCCCACTGACTTCCGAACCCTTCAGCTGATTTTCACTCTCACATATACCTATCCCTGTCTCTTATCCTCCCATCTAAATTAGTGCAACCTCAACTTCAGTTCACTGCTGCCCTTCGACTGCCACCATTTGACTCCCTCCATGCCGCTTCCCTCCTCTACTCTCCTCTCTCTCGATTCTTCTTCTTTCGGCAGCCAACAGTCCTTTCAAGGACTACATAAACATGATGTTACCCAAAAACCTCTCTTCCATACAAAAGTCATTAGCATTGAAGTGATATGATAAATGGCTGATGCATGAAATTAAAAAAATAGCTGAATTAAACATGAGGTATCTCTCACAAATGAAATAGGTTTACAAGATTGGATGAATGCGACCAATATCAGCAAAATGAAAAAAAAAAAAAGAAAATCCTCTTGACACTGCCATTTTAACTCTAATACAAAAAGACTTCATATCTCAGCAACGTCTGAGGAGTTAATATTTCGGATGTCTCTCAGATAAGTTACCTCCTAGCCACGGCATACCACAGTGGAATCGGGAGGACAGTGTAGATGTAGTGCTTCACAGGAGAAGACTGAACTGCCAGGAGAATGCTGATCAGACCGGCCAGGGCAGAGAACCCCGGTAGCAGCCAACGCGGTTCTCTGTCGCCCCTGGCAACGGATGCGGTGGGTGGTATGGCCAGGTCGGTGTGGTGCTTCAGGAGAAGGTGAAGTATGTAGCCCATCCAACCAAGGTAGCTCATTGTGACGCTGGAGCTGTATGCCACAACAAAAAGCACATCCGCTACATCACTGATATCACTTTCCACCATGCAGGTCAAAATTTTGCAGCACAAGGTAGTGCAGCCCTACTGGAGAGTGACTGATTTTTTAAAGCAAGCATGTGGAAGAACACTCCAGGTATCAACACACTCACAGGGGCAAACATATAAAATATTGGCATGAAGTTTCGAGGAAGAAATCACATTAAAAACAGTCAGATGCACATTAATTTGATACAGTCTTTATCTATTAACATGTCATACGTACTAATGGGGATTGTTGGAAAAAGTACTCCTTGAGCTGATGTTTCAGGTGCTCTTGTGGAGTGTGCAAAAATCTAAAATTTCTAATTTTCTGTCAATTCACATGCTGTTCTTCTGGCGCTCTCAGCTGATGAATAAATTTGCATAAAAATTGTGACATAATAACTTCTTGCCCTAAAGTTCATGTGATACCAATCTATGCCTCAATTACTCGAGGCTTCATACTCAATGAAACAACAAGCAAAGCTCCATCTGTCTTGTACTTACCCAAGAAAAAAGCGGTCATAAGTCTGATAATAATTTAGCCCATCCAAGGCCACATCTATTAGCTTCTTTGTTTCAATGATCTGTTGAAAAGATATTAGACATGGTAGTACACTGTGAACAAATGCTGCTTGTGTTAGCATTTAACACACATACTGAAAGGGCCAAGAGAGTGTTTACAGTACCTTAAAAATGTGGCAATAGATGAAACTAAAACTCTAAAACCCTCATAGTTCCCAAACTGCTCCACAGCACTAAACTGCCCCATATTACTAAACTGCCAATTTTTTTTTTTTTTTTTTTTTTTTGTACATATGTAGTATGTATGTACATTTACTATAAACACTAGGCCTCCATTGCATATAAGGTTACCCTTGTCCGATTTGATCACAAAGTGAACATATGATGGCAGCACTTAATGTGTGAACTAGCTAGCGCAATCAGCCAAGTATAGCATGACATCAACAGATCACTTGGTGCAATGATATCAACAATACCCTGAAAAGCAGTCCATATCTGTATAACATGACACCCCTTGAATTATGCCGTAGGTTTAAGTCCCGTGTTACGGCATAGGTTGATGATAGGAAAGGATACATACAGAAAAGTTTTATGATTATGATAACAATGAAATCTATGAATGCCTTATGACTATATCTAATACTGAAATCTTTGAAAGCTTCCGCGGCGGTAGAACGTTGGGTGGTAGAAGGCTTAACCGTGCACCACGTATTCTTTCTAGGGTATGTGTTTGGCCCTGAAAAGGGCCTACCTAGTCCAATGTTTCGGCAAGCATGTTCTGCCGTTCAAGCATGTTCTCGCCGAGAATGGCGAGAACATGCTTGCCAAAACATCGGGACTGGGTAGGCCCTTTTCAGGGCCAAACACATACCCTAGAAAGAACATGTGGTGCACCGTTAAGCCTTCTACCATCTATATCTAAAACTATTCAACATATCAATTCAAATCATATGTTTCAATGAAAGCAGTCATTGACTTTCTTTGCAAAACACAAACTTTACAGTTATCGATTCTGTCAAAGCTCCAGTGCAATAATTGGTCTGGGAATGAGGACTACAAAACAAAAAGTGTAGTGTAGATGTCACACATGCGCTTGAAATCAAAATCCAGGTGCTCTCATTAACTTTGTTCTCACTTATCTAATCCTTTCCGAATTCTTTCACGTATTTCTTCATTAAGTCATCCACACATTCTTCAAGATATTCATTCATTGAGTAACTTATTCTATTTTTCCGTTGGTTATTTTTTTTTTCTAAATAGATTCACAAAGACACGCATATGTCCCTGGGATGACAAGACATATTATTTCAAATTAACATGTATTAAAAAAAGCAAAACAATGTTCCTACATTATTGGCATCAACATTGATGTCTTTTTTTTTCATGTTGTGAATATAAAAATCCTTCTTTAGCTCTCATGAAAATTCACTGTTTTGAGATGCACGGTCTTGTTACCCCAGGGACAATATGGAGTTCAAACTTCTGAAACATTCTATCTTGAACTTTCAGCTGGATTGAGACTTGTAATCAAGAGAAAGATTAGTGGCTAACAACAATGAAATACAAAGATGAGAATGATGAAAAAAATGAGAAGTGACTGCTATCACAATCCAAGAATCAAGGGGGTTTCACCTCACTTATATTTCTTACATCAAACACTACTTAGCTATTTGTTCCTGCACTATTCTGGAAACCATTTAAAACAAAAATGATCATGGCATATTTTGGAGTGAAACATTTTTCCTTCTTGTTTTCTGTGGGATTTTTTTGTCTTCCGCATTTGTCATCTTGGCACATTCTCTACTGTATAATATTGTTAATACAGGAAACTGCTCCAATGAGTGAAAGATTCCAATGATTTTCAGAATGTCCTTTCAAACCAATCTCATTATGCAAATGCTTTTGAAAGCGTGGTTTAAACAAACTGGATAAAATGTGAGAGAGTGTGCACAGAATTTGTGGCTCTCATAGGACGCTGGGACAAAACTGGAGGTCACGATAATTTCCCGGTATGAAAGTTATAGCTTCATTCCAAGCACTGCAAGCAAATCATATACTGAAAAACCAGAAACCATCATGTGCATAAAAATTTAAACGAATTTCTTGAAGAGCAAAGATTCACATTTTCTATAAGTAAAATGCATGCGAAAGTTTTGTCTTCAATGCATTGAATGCCAGTGGCATTTTGTGAAAGTTTCATGGCACAAAAAAGGCAATCGGCTCCAATTTGCAAAAGTTTCTGTATTTAAAGTAATTTCCTGCACTCACTGCGTCAGCAAAGACTCGGTTCATCATGTGGGTGTTGATTCGCTTGAGAAGCGCCTCCTTCTCACCTCCACTCAGTCTCCTGAAGGGAACGAAGAGCGCCCTCAGTGTTGTGGCTTCCTTCTGCGTCTCTTTCACCTATGGCCATGAATTTACACAGAGCAAAATTGTGAGCTAGATACCTCTCATCATGAGTGTCTCGGAGCATGAAATGTTCCTCCCACTTCTCCTCTCTCCTTATTCCTTCTCCTTTTCCTTTTCCATTTCATTTTCTCTTTTTTCTTTGTCTGAACTAATCAATATCATTGAAAAAAAAAAATGATTCTTAGTTCAGCAGACAAAATGTGTCTTTGTGTCTTGCTTGAAGGTTGCTTGAATGTGTCTTTAGATTACATCGAAAGAAATCACAAATATTGAAACAACAATTGAACTCACATGAAACTACGGCCGTGGGATGGCAAAACAATGCATCTACATCCAACATCATTGCCAGGAAATCGAGTTTGAAGTTTCGCAAACCTACAGCCCTTTTTTCTGTTTTTGTGAAACACTTCATATCTTACCCTAGAAGGACCAACAGTATCAGTAATACAGTGAATGCAAATTGATTTCACTAGACCCTTTATTTTTAGAATAATTTGAATTCAATCAAAACATACGTTGTTTTGCCGTCTCAACATAACCATTCTATTGCCATTGCTACGGCAAAACAATGTAAGTCTCCATCCCTGGCGCGCCTATAATGTCCAACAACGTCAATATGCACGCGCTTCTGCAGCCGCACGCAGCCTACTCCTGCGTAAACATGTAGATGGCAAAACAACATATTGCATGCAGATACGTTGTTTTTCCAAGTCCATGCCCGACGTGTGTTGAGCAGGAGCAAGCGTATCATCGCTTACATTGTTTTGCCAACAAAATTTGAACAATTCATACTGGGAGGGGTCGTCATATCTCAGTAACGGAATGGGTTCTGATTTCAAGATTAGGTCAAGAGTTAGATTATACTAAAATAAGTTGAGATATGTGACTAAGTCAATTTTCATGAATTTTAGACATATATGTTGTTTTGCCATTTCATGTCCAACTAGGCAAAACTCTGCCTGGCATTTCTTTTCATCTCTTTCTGAATGAACCGACCCCACTGGAGAGATGATGAGAGGTACAACAGCAAGAGTTGGTGCAAGTTCGACAACAAAAATGTACATACTGATGACTCTGAGGAACACCAAATATTGAGAACAGACACATTGGACTCACATCGAACTGGGCCAAAATCTGCTTGGCATTGGTCAGCAAGCAGCGTGCCTTGTATTCCTCACCGCCGTCCAGGTATTCGACGGGGAGGACGCCCCACCGAGTTGAGGGGGTAAGGCACGCCTATCAGAGAGGCCATCAGTGGGGCGATGTCCGCCTGGTTCACGTCGATGCGCTCCACGTGGTCCAGATGCCACTCTGTTCAAGAGTGAACGAGAGAAAGAACGTTCAGTTCAGAATTTGAACCATCTACCCATCTGGATCTGGTGATAAATCCCTCCCCCCCCCCCCCCCAATCAAACATCCCTCTCCCCATCCCCCCCCCCCCCCCAAAAAAAAAGGGCAGTGTGTGTTTTCAACACAATGTCAGTTGAGCTTTCAAAAAATTCTCAATAAAGGGACTTTAGAGGGGAATGATATCCGAATATATATGCGGATTGAGTAAGTGCAGCAATATTAGTAGAACGCATCAGTGACACTTGAGGAAAATCAGACAATCTGTTTCACAAGTTATAAAGTATTCAAGTTTTGGTAAACTCATCGCTGGACAAGAAGACTACGACTGATTGTGAGGTCAGCGCAGGACAATGAAAATACAAAGAGAATTTTACAAAATGTTATTTTCTGCAAAAAAAGTACACATTCCCTCAGTTTGTTACTGATATACATCTATGATATGGGTAATATTATTCCCACGGCTTTCTGAAAAGAGGTAAGTCAAGTGCTCTTTCACTATGCAACTGGGCTTTGGGGGCATGGTGTCTATTTGAATAAATTGAGATCCTACCACCCTAGGGATGCTACATGGCAGATTTGGTGAAAATAGTCAAGGGGTTTTCAAGAAGCTTAAAATGTAGAAAGTTTATGCATGACTTGTGACACAGATGTTGAATGATCACAATGGCTATTCTGAGCTTTTGGTTCAGGTGAGCTGAAAAAAACAAAAAAAACAAAACAAAACAAAACAGATTATCAAATTTTCCTTAAATTACACTGATGTTGTCTACTAATATTGCAGCATTCACTCAATCCCCATATCAGATATATAGATTTGGGTATCATTCCCCTTTAATAATAGAGGTCTTACCTTTCAAGAAGTTGTCACTGAACCTCTGATCCCCTCCTGCCCTGGCTGCTCTGATGCCAGCCCCCCAGGCTACCAGGGGGGTCAGAGTCTCTGAGGGATGGCTAGCCCCATGGGATCCTGCAGGCAGAGACACAGGGGGGATGGAAAATATCACAAAATTTGATTCATAGGCACAAATGAATACTTACACAATTGTCATATTACTATATACTTTTATTTCATCACACCATTCAGATACTGGTATATGATCAAATCGTTTGTTTCCAAAAAAAAATGGTGAACACATCATGATAAGTTTTTAAACTCATTGCCTTTGTGCTGCAACCCAACCTCCTGAACACTTTTGTGAGCACCATTAATGCGCAGCAGGCAGAAACAAGGAAAATTTGAAATAATTCCTTCTCTTTCTTTACTCCATCATTGTTTACAGGAATATTTCAGTGTATATCCTCAGCTTTTTATCTGTACTGCTAGTTCAACATGTGCAGTGTCAATCAGTCAATTGAGCAAAAGACAAAAATATCATAGACTCCTTGAATAGACTACGAGCGTGAGTGTGGCAGAAGAGACATTGCAACTGATTGACAAATTGCCCTACATCGACAAAAATAAGCATTGAATTGATCAGTGTTTTTAGTAGTAGTCATAATAAAAGAAATCATGGGCATATGTACTCAAGCAGGATTTCGAAACTTACGACCTCCTGTTCTCTGGGACAGGCGTCACCTCCACTAGACCACCGAGCTTTCACCTGACAGCAAGTGGTGGTTCTCATCGGGCGGAAGCTCGGGGGTCTAGTGGAGATGACGCCTGTCTGGAGATCAGGAGGTCATAGGTTCGAATCCTGCTTGAGTACAAATGTACATACGCCCATAATTTCTTTTATCATGGCCACTACTAAAAACACTGATCAATTCAGTGCTTATTTACGTCGATGTAGGGCAATTTGTCAGTAAGTTGCAATGAAAACATCTCGACAGAAGAATTTCATGAATTTGAAGAAGAGACATTGTTTGTTTCACCCCAATCTGTCATGCCGTGGTCAGCGGTCAGCACATAGGCAGTCTTCCCGTCGTGCCCGAAGGTGTCCTCCAGGGTCTTCACCACGTCCTGTACCCCTCTGTCCACCAGGCGGATGTTGTCCAGATACTCCCGAGAGTATGGCTTGTGCGAGTGACCGTTGGTGTCCAGACCAAGGAGGTGCAGGAAGAGGACGATGCGATCTCTCCGAAGTTTGGCGTTCAGCGTCGCATCATCTCTGGCTCTGTCTAGGAACTCCTGTCATTTAAAATTTTTGCACATTGAAAACGTTGGAGGAGCTCCAGTTGCTCTATATGCGGTAAACGTGGTATATTTCAAGGTGTTTTTATTTTCACAGATTTCTTGAATAAACCAACATTCATGACATTTTGTGAATTTGGTTAATATGTATCCTAATCAAATGATTGGCTGAGAGCAATCACATGACCAGTTTTTTATTTTGCCCAACATGCCCAGCAGGCATAAGTTTTTACCACTGACCGTGTACTAATGACCAGTACTAATTACTGCTCAGAGATAAGCACATGACTGCGACTTGCTGTAATCACGCTCAATGATATCATAATTGCATACTTTAGCAATGCGCACTTAATTAGTTACCAGCGCGCACTCAATCACCTATTTACCGTCAACAAGTTTGCATTCAGTACCGGTATGTTTTGGGCATTTCTTCGGACATCTTGGCTTTTTCAAATTTAAAGCAAGTTCTACATGTAGCTGACTGGTATTCATCTGCGAAGGTAAATGAAAAAATAGTTCATACTACCATTCCTAAGGCAAATAATGCACATTTTTAAGTTTGGGTCGTTAGTGGAGATGCAGTCTCGGTGATTCACAATGTTGTGCAGCATGCACTTATTTGTATATTGCAACATGTTGCATAAATGTTGTATGTATCGATTCCAAGGTGGGAAATTGCAATTTTTTTCTCTCGAGAAGTGACAATATTTCATTCTCATGAATCACAAATTAATCAAAAATTCAACCACTTACAAACTTGCCTCACAAGTCCCAATTGCTTATACAGAATTTGCTCATGCTTTCATCAAAGCAGTGTGATGGGAAAGCAATTTATTTCTCTGTCTGAATGACACAGAGACAACTAAATCAGTGGAATTTCAAACATCTTGTATACCTTGACCCTGTCAAAGACCCAAGTGTCCAGCGCAGATGAATCGGCGCCTGCAAAGTCCTCACTCTCCGCCGGATACATATGAATGAAGACGTGATCCCCAGATGCACCTGGAATGCACATTACATAACATCCCAATGACATAGACGCAGGTAACGCAATTTTCTGTAAATTTTTGTCATAGTTTCCAGACTTATTTCCCATTCCGTGTGAAAGAGGCTCATGGTATTATCTAAGCCCTATCACTTCTGGTTCTAGAGAAGATTGTTCAAGATTCCTTAATTTTAGGGGGTTTGGGCCCCCTGGGGGCCCCCCAGGTGGGCCATGGTGCCCATGTAAACAAATTGAGATCCTATTCCCCTAGGGATGCTACCTACCAAGTTTGGTGAAAATCAGACATGGCGATCTCAAAGTAAAGATGAAAATGTACAATTTAGGCCCCATTAGGACCTCTCCCCACCCCCTCCCCTGGGTCCCAAGGGGGGCACCCTGATTCTGCCATGAACAAACTTGAAACTACAGTCATCAATGTACTAGCTCATAGTATTAACTTAGCTCTATCACTTCTGGTTCTAGAGAAGAAGATTTTAAAGATTCCTTCATTTTGGGGGGTTGGGCCCCCCCTGGGGGCCCCCTGGGTGGGGCATGATGCCCATTTTAACAAACTGAGTTCCTAACCCCCTAGGGATGCTACCTGCCAAGTTTGGTGAAAATTGGTTTAGCGGTTTTTGAGAAGAAGATGAAAATGTAAAAAGTTTACGCACGACGGACGAAGGGCGATCGCAATAGCTCACTTGAGCTTTCGGCTCAGGTGAGCTGAAAAGGGAGCTCCGATTATTCATCCAAACACCATTTATGAATCTAGCTGGTAGAACTTCGAGATTAGCCTGTCATGAAGAAAATTGGTCAAGTACTTTATCACAGCACTTCCTATACAGAAGTGAAAATACACCAGATGGTGGACTACACTTACTCGAAAGAAGAGAAGAGGAGAGATTACTTACTATTTACCACAATATGAAAACGTACCCTTTGCAAACATGGGAAGGATGTCGGGGCTTCCCCACGACCATGTGTACCTGCTTTCGTTGAAAACAGAGTCAAATTCCACTGGGTTCTCCTTCCAACCTGCAGAAAGATGATTTGCATATGGTCAGAATGTCAGTTTCACAGGGAGTAAAACCTTTAGAATGTAGCCTTTAGAATCAATTTTTTTTTTTTTTTGCTCTGTGCTCAGGTCTGATAGTAAACACCTTGTGTCTGGATGTATGACAGCAGAAGAAACAATTCTGCAGCAACTTACTTTACAGGAATCAAATTGACAAATGAAATGCTAACTTATTTTGAAGATGGTCCACACAAATTTATTGAAAGCTGTCAAATTGGCAACACCAAAATGTTGCCATGACTACACGCATTTACACTGTATTTGTCAAACAGTAAGACGTGCATCATTGCAAATAGACAAACGTCCTCTCATAAAGCCAAGGAGAAAGTGTTAATTTAGAAATCTCAGAAGGGAAACGTACAATGTACATTTGAGAATTTTCTCTTCTCTTGTCCAATGTGTAGAGCTGTATTCTACAAAGACTTTCAGACAAAGTCATGCGATGATGCCACACACAATCAAAAGTTCAGTTTAATAGGGCATTTCAAAATATTCATTTTTGCTGTCAAATGAAAAAAACAAACAAACATGCAGAGTTCAGTCCAAAAGCAACCGTGGTCACTTCACTTGACCAAGGTGCTGAGTGAATTCTGATTCAGATATCAACTTTCCGTTAAGAAGTCATATTTGGCTGTATATCACATACAAGAGAAGTAAGTTTGATGAATATCTATCTCATGTGTTCCATTTCAATGTCTTCTGGGTTTTTTTTTTCAGCTATCTGCAGCTTTTGTATTAAAGCAGAAATTTGCAAAACACACTTGAAAGCAAATCTCCCTTTTGGAAGTACATATGCTCCTCCTGGCTTACCTTTGGCTACAGCACTGACATCTTCATAGAATCCTGCGATAACAGCAACATGGCCAGGCCTGGATTCGGTCGGGACCCTTGTGTGGGAAACGCCCCAAGATCCCTGTTTCTCCATGATGTTCCTAAAGAGAATACCCAGCAAAGAGAATGCAAATAATTCTAGAGGTAGTTGAGGTGTTGATGAAGTATTTCATCGCATCCTCTGATTTTGATTTGTCAAGAAATGGATTTTAAGAGGCTTAAAGTGGCTTTAAGATGATGTATGATATGGCCCAGTGTCGGATATTAAAAACAGCTTTAAAAAAATGAGAAAAACTGTCTCAATGTTCATGCGCCCTGTTCAAGATCCTAACCTGTTTTTATCTTAGACAACTGTCTCATAATGATTGTGATCATGCAGGATGGCCACTGTAAACATGCCATCATGTACTTGAGCAAGAGTTTGCACACTTAGCAAGAGATAGCTTCTGTATAAGCTGTTATTTTCACGAGGGTTTAATTTTTGCAAATTTCGTGAATCACACATGGGCCGCAAATTTAACAACACGCAAAAATGTCACTGTGTGCTAAGGTAATAGTGCACTTATGAAGATCTCTGCATCACTTCGCGAAAACAACATCTCGCGGAAATGTCTGTGATCCCCTCATTCGTGAAAATATCTGTACGCGAAAATAACAGCGTATACAGTGATTATGCATGTTATGTGGCAAAAATTTGTTCGCTATTCTATAAAACGGATGATGCTTTCCTTGCATCATTACGAATAGTGTGTATGCAGGAACTATAGAATCTAGTCTAACCCTCAAGGCTGCACCTCGCAGGTTATCAATTCTATAGTTATCACAGGGGTACAATTCCTTCTGACACACTCAGACCTGTGCATCATTCATATAATGACACATACAGACCTGTGTACACCCTAGCAATGGGGGCAGAATCTCAAGCTGGTCAAAACAATATGTGACTCTGCATCACAAAATCATCATAAAGTTGCCAGACATGGATTTTTAGTTGAAAGGCCATTCCCAAATGAAGTGACATTTTTGCGCATTTTGTGTGACCAGAAGCTAACGTAAAAATAAAAGCATGCATGTACTTTTGCTTGTTATACGTAACACTATTTAATGTCTCTATTCTGCTGAATCATGAATCGCATCTTTTACCCAGCTAAACACAAAAATTACTCACACAAACATTTCCACTTTTACAGTGTACAAATAAGTCGTACCATACCTCAAATAGGGAGCCCTTGTCCTCCCCTCTTCATTGAGTTCAAACAGCTTATCGGCTCGAAGGCCATCAGCCACGAACAGGACGAGTCTCTTGGCTGGCGGCTCGTGGGGCGTGGCATACGGGGTCATGCCGTGGACCAGAGGGGACGTGAAGTAGATGTCGAAGATGGAGGCGAACAGGATGAGATGGACAATGAAACCGACAACCACGAGCACCAGATTCATGATGGTACATTCTGCCAGAAACATATGAAGAGTATGACCGCAAAATGGGTAGCATTTTTAAATATTTTAAGTTAATTCCACCATGAGGTAGAGCAAAATAGAACCTTTCCAATGATATTTCACTCATTGCATAACAAGGAATATTCTGAAAGTGATGATTAAAAATATGCCATATTTTCTTAGTGTTTTTCTCTTTTTTTTTTGCAGGTTTAATTGCAAATATCTCAAATTGACAAGAAAGGATTTAACTTGTTTTGAGATGAAACTCTTGATTTGCAGAAGGCACTATACTGTACTAGGATATAGCTCTTTGCTAGAGGCATACTTTGTAGCCCAACAAGAAAACAGATATTCATATGACACACATACAAAAAGAGTGGCATATAACACTAAATCAACACTGTTAATATTTGACCAAAAATATTCGAACTGAAGCAGTTTACAGAAAGAGAAAAAGTTTCATGATCTATTCAACCATACGAACCACCCGCCCCCTTCCTGTTCTTCTTGAATATCTAAAATTCAGGTGAATGTTGATATACATACCTAAACTTTCATATACCATGTTTAGAAACATTAATCTTCAGATTGCTAGTTGGGTCATCCACAATTGTCAGTCTATCACAGGGTAGAACACTATCTAACTTTTCATACAATGTATGTTTATTCTGTGGCATTTTCAGCTGCACACAAAGTTCGAAATGTGGAACCTTGCAGTTGTCCAAACAGAAAATCATCAGAATCAGATAGGGTTTGCTGTCTTAATACCTTTATTTGGCTTTGTGAACTGTCATTACTAAGATCATAGTATATTCCCAATTTTTGCCAGTCAATGGTCATACGATACCCTTAACCAACAGGTTACATGATCCACAATTGCTGGACTCATCACTACTAAATGCAGTATGTTCCTGTGTTGCACAGCAAAAATTTTACTGGATTAAGAGACATGTGCCAACTTATTTCTGTACTCATACAGTATACATTTGTGATTCTTTGTTGTTTATATATTTCATACATAAAAATGAGCTAAAGAAGTTCTGAAGCTTATAATTTATATGAATATTTGTTCAGGGGTTGGCAAGCCAGGTTAAAAAATTCCACAAGGAAGAGCATCTACGTCAGTACTCAGCAAAGTGCAATTCTTGATACAGTGAAACCCCGTTATAACGAGTTCGGTTATAACGAGGAACCGCTTATAACGAGGTGATCGCGTCGGTCCCGTTTTCCTTTGCATGCAAACCTATGGCAGAACGAATCGGTTATAACGAGTTCAGTTATAACGAGATTCCGGTTATAACGAGGACAATTTCGGTGCATCATTATAAAGAAAAACATAAGCAATTTGATCGGATATAACGAGGTTCCATTTCTGGACCAAATTGTCACTTTCAAACACGCGACAAACGAAACATTGAAAACTGAAATGACGCTATCCACGTCTTTTTCCCGTTTTGCAGAGAGCCGTTCCTTCCATTTTTTGTTCTAAACCACGCAATAAGACACAGGAATGCCTTCCGATGTTCCTACTGAATTATTAAACATAATCATTCAATTTTCTTTTTCGCGAGATACGCGTGCGTGATAGGTCAGACCACAGCGCAACGAGGAAAAAAAAAGGATAACGCATTCAAAAACTTTCATGTAGCGACATTTGTGGCCAAAAATGGACAATTGGAATGCGTGTCAATTATCATTTAATATCCTTTCCATTTTTAGTTCCGAATTCCAGTTCTTTTGCTGGTTAGCAAATATGAGTGTGGATGATTAAATCATCGCGCTCCCGCCGAGTGACAGTAGCGTAAAAGTTGTTGAATAACGCATGTTAACCTATTTAATCGCTGTTCAGAAAAAGAAACAAACGCATTTATTTAGTTTGAATAGATATGGATTTGTTCATTATCATTTAACAAATGATAATTTGAATATGAGTGAATATGATTAAAGCCGAAATAATTAATGAAATCATTGCGATCCCGCCAGGTGACGGTAGCGTAAAAATAGTTGAATAACGCATGTTAACCTTCGAATCGGTGTTTAGAAAAAGAAACAAACGCATTTATTAGTTTGAATAGATCTGGATTTGTTCATTATCATTTAACAAATGATAATTTAAATATGAGTGTGTATGATTGAAGCCGAAATGATTAATGAAATCATCGCGATCTCGCAGGGTAACCGTAGCATAAAAGATAGTTGAATAATGCATGTTAACCTACTTAATCAGTGTTCGGAAATACAAACAAATGCATTTAACAGTTCAAGACGGAATCGATGTACAAAACGCGAAGAGATTTTCGGAAGAAAATAAAGAACGCATTTTTAATCCCTTCGGGCGCAACGATCATGCATTGTATAAGATTACAGCCGAAATGATTCATGAAATTATCGTATTCCCGCTGGGCACTAACAGCGCAAAATACCTCGCAAGTTAACGGTAAACAACGCATGTATGTTACCCTGAAATCATCGCGATCTCGCCAGGTGACAGTAGCGTAAAAAAGTTGAATGACGCATGTTAACCTAAATCAGAAAAAGAAACCAACACATATATTAGTTTGAATAGATCTGGGTTTGTTCATTATTACAATTTAGCACTGCATTTCACAATGAAGATTTTTCTTTCTTTCAGAATGGTCAACCAGGTACAGATTTGCGTACAAAGGATCACAACCTTCCACATTCAATCCTGTTGCATATTTTTCAAGAACGGATGTACAAAACGCGAAGAGATTTTTGGGAAGAAAATAAAGAACGCATTTTTAATCCCTTCGGGCGCAATGATCATACATTGTACAAGATTACAGCCAAAATGATTCATTAAATCGTCGCATTCCCGCTGGGCACAAACAGCGTAAAAATACCTTGCAAGTTACGGTAAACAAGGCCTGTAAGTTACTCTATTTGTGCTGGTGTTTAGAAAAACTTCACAAACAAGAATTATTACAATAAAGATTTAACTCATTTCAGCCCCTACTTTTTCATCTAATTCACAAATAATTTCCCTTTATTCTCTCAATAATAATGATCCATAATTGTTTAATAACAACGCAAAGGATGTCCTTAAGTTTCATTTATGGGTATATGATGTCGTGCTTATGTTTTTCTTTGTTTTTGAGGCGTACGGTTATAACGAGGTAATATCGCCGGTCCCACAGACCTCGTTATAACGGGGTTTCACTGTATGATGACAAGGATCAAGGGTGAAACTTGCATAGGGGTCTATGTGAAGCTGGTGGATGGCTCACAGCTATGCAAATATTCACATGGTGCAAGTCAAAACTACCTCCAGTGTACAGTTTGGAGCTAGCATGCATGCAGAAATGCGAGTTCTGAAGCGGAATTAGGCCATTGTGGGCAATACCATTATTAGACAGAAAGATCTTCTGTCTGGAGGAGTCTTTTATTTCTTTGATGTTATCGCTCTCCTCTGTAGGCAGACAAAAGGTTGTCCTGTACCTCGCTGTAGGGAAGCTCTTAACCACGCACTGTCTCAATGGAGAATTGGGTGAGGTACAACGTACCTCACCCTTCTCGATTGCTTCTAATTCACAGACCTAGATCAGCAAATTTAAACTCATATAGCAATATCAACATTTCAAGAATGCATTGCACTCACCAGATTAATGAATTATCCAACATTTTGGTAGAATTTTCATGAAAAAAGATGCAACTACCAGCCCATTGGTACGGCCGAAACAGCTCTTCAACATATGAATCCGTTAGCCAATCACATGCAAGGTAGATTTCTATGTGTTTTATTAAAACACGTTCCTCGCATGTGATTGGCTAACGGATTCAAAATGGCGACTTACAGCTAGCGAACGGCAATGTTGTGATATGGATACAAATTTCTGCGATGTAACCTAGTTATTGTGGGTATTTCGATTGCACAATGTGAGAAAGTTACCCCAAATATTGATGCATAATGTGTCATGTCATATCAAACTTGTTTGAATGTAAAAAAGCTGTATTAAATTGGGTTTGTCATAACGTTTGGTCTGTGCATGACCGCTGGCAGAGCATCCCTACAGCACCACACAGGAGCCAGTATGATAGCCTTCGGTCTGTATGGGAGGGATCAGTGAAGCCAGATGCAGTCTCCACGGAACATATCCGCGATGATCGACCAGATACAGAACGATCTTTCGGTCAATGCCATTATTACTAAACCGGTTTTGATATGGAATGTTACTACTACTAGTGTACTACTAGACTAATGATATTGTTAGATCTAGAGTAAAATATCCCGTTTGCAGCAGTTTAAGCATTGTTAAGGGTTTTTCCAACTTGTAAACAAATCAGGCAAATTACGTGTATTTTCAACCATTTCATATATCATAGACAAGATTATTCATTTAACGCAATTGTTTTCATGAAAGAAATTTACCATTGACCGACGCAGTTTTCATGATTTACCAGGGCAAAACCCGGCACAATTTTCGCCGATAAGGGCGATATGCGACGTAGTATTTCTGCTTGCGGCACGATGTACAATCCCTATGCAATGCGCGCGTGCTCCGCGATCTTCAGCTGAACGCCTTCACATGTCTCGCGAACATTGCGTAAGCGCCAATTCCCAAAGCGAAAGCACGTGAAAATAGCGGGTGCACATGCATTGGCCGCAAACAAGATCGCAATTCTGGCGGTGTTGTTGATGTCTTTCTCGTGTTTTTCTGAATTTTTTCGATGGTAACATCCACTTTCCGAACAAAAATGGCGGCCCACATCGGCTCGCGAAAGTTCTATTTTATGTGAGGATATGTTTTCAAAATCCATGAGCATCGGGAAAACGACAAAAAATCAAGTTTCTTGGACCATTATTTCTTAATTGTTATGTTAAGAAGTACCGAAAATTTTATTTTGGATGCGATATGTTGTCATTTAGGTGAGAAAATTTCACTTTCGTCAGAGATCGTGCCCATTTTATCGGTTGGTTTTTGTTGATTGCTAGTGTGTTAGTATATGTGTAGTGTGCATGTAACAGTGCAATGCTGTGTTTAGCTGTATATTACCGTGTATGTTGTACCTGCCGCGAACGGCTGCACGGCCGCTTACTGACGCAGTTACTCTAATTTAACTTATCGTAGTTATGGGTGAACTCGGCCTAGCAGGTAACCGCATTAAGCGGTCATTAAGTAGTTGTACTGTACGCGCTGGGTGCCGACTTTTACCCTCTAGGCCGAGTTTACCCATTCATTGCCTTAACTTAGGCGGGCATAACTACGGTACATATGTACAGCTAGAATCTAGATCTACACCACACCAATACACAGCAATGAGCAGTCTAAGTGGTTTGGGTTTGGAACCACACACAGAGAGAATTTGTGAGAAAAAAAAAAAACAAGATCCAGAAAAGCTTACCGATAAATTTTTACTGACTGGGGAACCAATATGGCAATAATTTAAATATCGAGAGAGATCCTAACTGCGACCAGCCCCAACGTGCAGCGGTCCGCGTGCTAGAGAGATCCGAGACAGTGATTGCACTAACACAGTAATGCATGCACGGGACTGGCCCTCTTCAACCCGCTGGTCGACGTACTTTTGCTTGAATTGGCAACTTCCTCGGTAAATGAGATCCATAAGTCTACTATATCCCATAGTTTGCTTGCTAAAAGTCTGCCAATATATTGATCGCGATGTATGGGATATTAGACCACACACAGCTTTCTCACGCAACAGTTAATTCATTTCTTATACTCTTACCACCAGCGAACAGGAAGGCTTCTAATCAGCAGTCAGAGCAGCATGCGTACCACAGTACGCGTGTACAGTATGTATGTGTGTGTGTGGGGGGGGGGGGGGGGGGGGGGCGACAGAGCAGTTCCCCCCCCCCCCCCTCATTTTAACTTTCCACTCGGATTTTATCAATGACTTGATCAGTAAATGAGAAAATAAACCAACTACTACACAATCTTGAACAGCATCGCAAGGCAAACAAGGCAAATCTTTTATGAATTTTCCAGTTATATTTGAGCATTTTTTGGTAGAACCACAGAAACAGCTCTGGCAATAATTACTGAACAGCGCCAGCTTGTGGATGGATACTGCAATAATCATAATTTCCATAGCATACTGATTATAGTACCCCTCACAGTCTTACACATCCTATCACATCAGTCGCTTGAATTTCTCAGTAGAAATGAGACGTAAGTGTTATCCCCAATAAAGAGAAGAGTTAGCAATTTCCCACCTTTTTAGAGACAACTTGCACTGCATTTCTGCCACAGTAAGAAATATTTTCCCAAATAATTTCGCATATATTGGTTGACTTGTGCAAATTCTGATTACTAGTATTCTGATTATTTACAAGAATTTATCTGAGTCTCATCACCAAAATGAATGTAACACTTACTGTGCTGATCCTTTAATAGTTGCGAAGAACTGGAAAATCCAACTTCATTTTCTGTTAAAAATCACGCAATCACTGCTGGGCAGCTCCAACCATCCATTAACTCTCATCTTGTCGTCTTCTATCACTTTTATCTTTTGTCTTCACACTATATTAGAAGTTTCTCTCTCTCTCTCTCTCTCTCTTTCCTTTCTGTTCCTGCATGACAGCGACTTAGTGTAAGGATTTGTCCAAGGTGTGTGTTTCAGGTGAGTTAGGTTTCCATTTCTTAGTTTCTTTTGTATTTCCGCTTTTTTAGGAATACCAGTATATCAATCATATACTGTCAAACATGATATATTCGCGGCATGAATTTTTTGCGAATTGGAGCCGAAGGCCTTTTTTGCGGCATTAAATTTTCGCAAACTGCCACTGGCATTCAATGCATATAGTGTAGACAAGAACTTTCGCGTGCATTTTAATTTCGCGAATCTTGGCGCTCGCGAAATTTGCGAAATTAAAATGCACGCGAAAATTCCTCGTTTTACGGTACTTTGTTGCATTACTTGTGCGTGGAATGCACCCTACAAGCACTGCTTTTATGCATTCATCCCCATTTCAAGCATTTCTGTATTAAACTTATCTTTAACAAGCATTTCTGTATTAAACTTATCTTTAATTATGTATTGTGATGTAATTCATGTATTCAGTTTCTGTAAAATATTTATGTTTCTGTTGAAAATGGGATGGATGGATGGATGGATGGATAGATGGATGGATGGATGGATGGATGGATGGATGGATGGATGGATGGATGGATGGATGGATGGATGGATGGATGAATGAATGAATGAATTAATCATAGAGTAAAATATGAAGCATACTGGTATACAATTGTCACTCCCTCCTCCACACTGCTCCAGGATGCTTCACTGGCCTTAAACCACACCACCATGATCTCCCATTCCTCTCTCTCACTCATCTTCCTAACAACGACCTCATTATGTCGACCTCACTTCAGCCATCTCGTTTGCCATAAAACACAACGACATCAAAAACTTGGGGGCCGATTACGCTAAACAAGATCGTTTTCTACATGTTTATTTCATGAGAAAATTTCCACCAGGAGAAACTTTCCCCTTTTTTTCGCTGCCGCTGTACAGTGGCTAAACTGTGATCACATTGTATAACGATAGAATACAGTGGGTCAATTAACAAGTCAACATGTTAATACACATCAAATATATCCACTGATGACCTCGTGTCGGTCTTTCCGCCATCTCTACCTCGTTCGAAACAACAAATGTCTACATTTGCACACAAAGGCACAAATGGATGCAAGGAACTAGTACACTTTTGGAATTTCTAGCTACCTGCCGTGTTAGACCTTTTATATTTTCTTCTTCTTTTTTTTTCCAAGCTCTGTATACCCACTGTGTTTTACTCACTAGTTATCTCCTTCGAAAATTAATAACTCGTAAACACCACTAGTGTAACTTCAATGCCATATAACAGGAGTCCCTACGATAAATGTAGAGACTGCAAGCACATATGTAATACACTCAATGACATGAAATTTTCTCTGATCCTACAGAGCTCCAGCAATATCACAATAATGGGAAGAGGAGGATATTTAAAGGGAGAGATGACATATATCATCACAATGAATTTGGTTAATGTGTATAGGAGTAAACAGATGTAGTCCGAGAAGTGTCGTCTACCTTTAAAGCAGAAAAAATAATATGACAAGAGATGCCAGATATCACACACTGGAGATATGCATTAACATGACTTAATTTTCTGTAAACATAAGCTTTGGAAAGTGACACAATGAACTTAGACACAATTCTCACTTTCTTCTTCTTTTCTTTTCCTTGTGTGTGTTGAAAAAACCCCAACCAATTAGCCATCTAATGGCATCGTACTTTAAAAGCATACACCTGTTAAGATGAGACTTCTGAAAATACTATACCAGTGATTCTGTCTATTTCTGAGCAGTGATTTCGCACTGGTCTGGTACCGAACCCCAAAGGACTTCCTAATGCACTTTTACTGTGATGTACATCAGTTGTCACAGACAGACAAACAAACAAACAAACAAGAAAAGAGCAAATCATAAAATGGCCTGTGTAATTTTACATCCTGTTTGAATTCCTAAGTGTGATGAGCTACTGCCAATTTTATTTTCTTTATAGAAAGTTTGCTGTTGTCTATAAACTTTGCTGCTGATGCACATTGCATAGCAAGACATGCAACTAACATAACCGACTTCAATTCCTCTCACAGAGATTCTAGTTGATATAAAAAAGTAAGAGAGGATAACAATGTGAGCTGGCTAGCAGTAATCTCAAAATAAGAACTATTGGTTATTCAATACTGCCCCTCAGGTCCTATATAAATAATATATAGAACTTGTTACGGCTTCACATGAGTTGTGTTGTGATACAGTCTCTATTTATTTTGACTGGGTGTAACAAGAGACAAAAGATGGGTGCTTGGTGAATTAACCATCGTCAAAGGAACAACAAAGACTAAGTATCATGCAACTTGAAGGAGGGCAGTGGCACACCACATGTCATTCAAACTCCTTTTAGCTGTTAGCAATGTGGGCTTGAAGAGGAGTTATATGTTTTATAGATTACTGCAACAAACCCATGTCTTGTTCTACAATACAACAACTACGAGCTGAAATGCAAGTATTCACCTGGTTAACCGCATTAGGATATTTCATGGTAGGCATTTTACCCCTACTCTGCATTTTAATCTCCACAAAGACATGATCAGTTTTTCCAAACCCTTACAAAATGGTGTCAAATTTACTCCAATTATTCACTGGGTAGAGGCTGACATTATGAGAAGTCTCTCAAGTGATGAAGGATTAAGCTGAGATAACTGTGAACGTGTATGCTGCAGGCTTCCCTATATCCAGCGGGTCTAGAAGCATTCCAAACTGGTCATACTGTTTGGCTACGGGTAAATGGCCTTCAAAGTCATCACATCAGATATGAAGAAACATAACAAAGTGCAGTAAAAAACAAACAAACAACAATTCAAGATGCATCCACTGGTATCAACACAACGCTTCACAGGAGAACAACAAATTGAAAACTGCTTCAACAATGCCAACACTCTGTGTCCAAAAACGTGGCACAAATTCAGAGACATCCAAAAAATACAAAACAAAATGTGATACACCAAATTGTGCACTGGCCAAGATGATCCAAAAAGCTGCAACAGTAATACACCCATAAATTGTCATCCTGACAAACATTGTTACTTTGTCTTTTGTTTGTTTGTTTGCTGCTATCTTTTTTTTTTCCGCTGGAAAAGGCTCATTGAAATGCAATTTGCAACATCTTCAGAATGATCCAAGCCAGGACGAGAAACGTTTCATGTGAGACTAAAATGACTCTGTCTGTAAATAAACTCCAGCTAAATCAAGCCAGAGACTTAAACAGGCTTCCCATTAAATTTCAATAACATTTTGAAATCTTTGTACTTTAGATAGGTTTAAATGCTTCAAACGAATGTGTTCGTATGTGCTGCCATTGTAATGATTCCCTTGTTAATGAAGTCTACTTATGAATGTCTTGTCATGCTGACTGTTAAGTATAACATATGTTATTAGTAGTATCGATTCAAACTGTCTGAATTTCCTCTTTCAAGTTGGGAGGTTTTCAACGAGAACAAAACATGGGGATTATAGGTTAGGGACATAAAGGTAGTTAACATGTAAGGACACATAACTACGAGAATTCACACAGGTAGCTTTTACCATTTAGGCCACTACAATAATCTTCAAACAGTCAAACTTCACGTGAAAGTAACACAAAAATTCAATGGGTAAGACGCACAGTCCCAACATCACACGACTACCGGTAGTACATTATATGCAAAATATATGATTCGTATTTGGGGACTGGAGAGAAGATTGCAAAAAAAACACTTCACAGTCTCGGCAGAATACACGACATACAATAAAAACGAGTTAACACGCTATAGGGCTGGCTCCATAAGCATACCGCCAGCTTTGCGAGATTTTTCTCCCACAATTGAGGAGTTGACCGACTAGGTTTAAGCAGACTCGATCAGGACCAACAGGACCAATGACGCATCACCGCTATAGAGAGAGCAGCAATGCAACAAAAATAGAGATATCTACAGCTTGGCCTCCTCTATGTACATGATAGATATTTACATCGTCAGTGGTTTTGTACTGGCTGTATAATCCACTTAAGTACAAAACAAAACTGAAACAAATTCACAAGCTGGAGATTAAAAACCCAAGGCCAAATATATATCTGTGCCTGACACTGCGGAGGTTACAGTGAACATGGGAGGTGCAAGGTCTGCCCAATGAAGTCCCTCCATGATGTGAACTGTCCACTCCTATTTACATTACAGGCATTCGGTCGGGAGCCAAACACTTGTCATCACCAGCAGAGGGCGCTCTAGAGACAGAACACATCATGGTACGACATTGGACGACACAGAACGAGCGCATCAAACAGACTTGTAGAGAAAGTTCCGTCTTCATTTTAAGCGGTTCTTTGACAAAAGCTTTGCATTACATTTTACCCGTCGGCTTTTCTGTCAGTTCGGCTGAGCTGATTTCCTGACTCACCCTACAACAGTGGAAAAATGAACTCAACGAAGTGAAGTCTGTCATTGGTCAGCCATCTCTAATTTAATTTGAAAAATTGAGCAGATTTCTCCTGAGAATATGACAACTTGCACATGCATCCACCCACAATGCAATCTGCAAAGTTTGCCTCTTTAACCTACATAATAAGCCAGTGGCATCAGTACTTCCCCCAAATTTCCACACAGTGATCAAAAATGAAATTAAAGATGTGGCCTAACATCGTTCCAAAATATCTAATCTGATGTTGCATATGGGCAATCACCAACAGCAAGACAAAATCAACAGATGCACTAGGTCATGAGAACCCCTAGGGAAAATAAAAGATGGCCATGGCAATCAAAACACATTCATTTAACTAGTGAGAGGCCACAGTTCTCTTTGACATGTAACATCTCATAACATGCAATATCATCAGTCTTCAACTGTGGCTACCAACTTAAAGAGAGAAAAAAAAAGAAGAAGGGTGAGACCAACACATTTTCTGTGGTTCTTTAACAACAATGGAAAAGAGAAACAAGAACTTAATTCTCTACTGTCAGCTGCAGTTCATAAACATATAGATGTTAAGAATATGGGGTACAGATATTAAATGAGAATACATGATAAGCCATCCATGATAGAAAAAATTGCTCGACTCGGGTTTGCCACGACACATTAGAGTACCAATATCAAATACAAGCAACACTTTCCTTAAATGGCTAGCTACAGGCTACTCAGCTTATTGGTGACAGCCCCTCTCTGGACGAGACATACGAGTGTAATCTAGTTAAAGAGGGTAATTGAGAATCAGAGTCTACAGTTTAACACAGGCTTTGAACAGCATCACTAAAATTGCTTCGTGCCTTTGAAGACTGATCTGCTTCTCAGTGATTGTAACGACAATAACTAACAAAAAGAGGACTGTGTTTTTGATTTGTGGTTTTCTAACTGGTGAGCCAATGGAACATAAGCGCGTTTACTGTGCTCTAAAAGCAGTCATTTAATCAGTATTGAGATTGCCAGCAACCAGACTCCCTGAATGTGAAGATGATCCTCAAGGGCCCCATAGACTCCACTTGACACGACACGGTGAGTGCAGACGACTACTGGTGCATGACACAATTCCGTCCACTTCACGGCGAGTCCTCCTCTCTTTTGCGCAAAATGGAATATATATTCCATGCGTGATGCAATATACTCCCGTGTACGGTTGGAATATAATCTGGGTGACGGGATGCGGATCGACACAGAGAGAGACTGGACTTGCGGGGGAGACGGGCAGATATTCTTCAAAACAGCGACAACACACAAGAAGAGGAGCGATAGCGCGCACACAGAGTACCATCCATCCAGACTGCAGCAGCCGTAAGCCCACCAAAATCCCGAACCCATCAATCCCCATCACGTGCCTGACCTCGAATGCATGCACGGTGGGTGGTCGTGGCATCAACCGGGCAGGAGGTCGAAGTCGCGGTTGACCTCCACAATGGGGACGTGGGTGGAGGTGACCTGGGGTGGGTTCTTGAAGTCCCACAGCTTCAGCTCCTGCAGCTTCAGCTCCCACTCCAGCTTCTGGATGGCGTACAGCGACGACGCTTCGTGCTGGTGGCGCTGTAGCAGCTCCTCCTGCCAGACAAGACCAGAGAGGAGAAGCGTTATATCGCTATTATCATGTCACCCAAAACATCTTAATTATCCAGCATTTTTTTGTGTATGTATGTGTTGGTGTGTAACTAATACAGGGCTCAACATTCTTCTATGGTGGCCCGTGCCAGTCACTAAAATTGATGAATTTGAAATTTTGGTGGCCAAAATCAAAGGAAATGTGAAATTTCATTTTAATTTTCAGGTGCCCAATCAGGCCACCAAAAGATAACCTTTTGGGAAATTGGTGGCCCAACATCAATCATTAGTGGCCCTGGGCCACCACTAATGTAAAGCCCTTATTAATATTAGATGTTAGCACTGTAAATATATAAACAAACCCAAATTCATCATCAGAAGGGATAACTGTTGGAGGTCCCAATTGCCTGTGATTACAGAAAGGCATGAGCATTTGACAGTAGACAAATGAAAATACAAACATATCATCAACACACTTTCTATTCTACTGAGTCTCCTCGCATTTCCTGCATTCTCTGCAGTGTAGTTCTGCAGGAGTTCATTTGATTTGAATGACAAATGCTATGTTTCTCCAGCAAACATGTCATGGAATGTACGATGACAATGAGGAACAAAAGTACAGATTTTCACAAAAACACTGAAACACTTCCTCACCTTCAGCTTTTCGTACTTTTCGACGACGTCTTGTAACCAGGAGAGTAGATGGCGGCCATTGAAGCGCTGCCTGATGCTGCTCTTGTCTTCAGGCGGCTGGGTGTGGAAACGGTGATTAACAAAAACATGGAAATGAGTACACGACTTCACAACAAATTTATCGATGACTGATATGAATCCTTTCTTGCCCTCCAAAATCCTCCTTTTCTTTGGCTTGGATTATTGTAGTAATTGATTTCAAACCAACAGCATAATTATACTTATTACCCAAATTTACACTCTATCCATATACACAAAACTGCACACTTGTAATTTGATACTTTCACAGGGGCTCACTGCAATTCAGTGAACTGAGGGAATGCAAACCTCACAAACAGCACTGAAGTATTCTGAGGGCTGAAAAGACACATTTTTCTCTCTTTTTTTGTATGTGGAAAAACAGTATTTTCACTTTTTCCTGCAATAGACATGTGTAGTAACGCAATTTGGGGGAAAATAGTATTTTCCATGAATCCTGGAGTATTTCTGCCAAGAAAAACAGTACAAAAAATACTGATAAAAAAGTAACAGTTGGCATCTTTTGTTAGGTTCTCAGGAGGAAAAAAAAATCATCCATGAATTCAGGCACATTACAGAACGTGCCTATCAAATCATTTTGACTGATTCCTTACTGTGCTATCTTTTACGGTGACTGAGGCCCTTCTTACCAGGGGATCGGGCATGTTGTACACTTCCAAATCCTTGAGGACCATGCACACACTGAAGGGAATTGTTTGGTTGACTAACGCCCTCGCTGCCCGCCCGTGACACCGTACCATGTCCTGCTCGGCAGCCAGCATCAGTTTCTCCTGAAAGAGTCGCGGTCAACACCACAAAAGAGGGTGACGGTTAGAAACGCAAAGGAACGGACAATTTGATGAGGCAGGAAATATATCCTTGGTCTTTATAGGGAAAGACCCTCCCCATCCCCTGTGGCACATCACACAAGAGATAAATGTTTTACACTTTGTTTGCACAAAATACTGCTCACTACTTCACAAAACAATGACAACGGGATTAGAATTACGAGTTGTATGAGGCAAACATCATTCTGTTTGGGGACATAGGCCCATATGAGAGAGATAATGATGTTTTGCTTTTTTTCTCTCTCTCTCAAAGTTTCCCTCTTAAATTTTTTTTTTTTTTGGATGGAAACATTTCTCAATTATGGAGTTGATACACATCATCCCTTCAAATTTCTTTTTGGATGGAAACACTCTTCAATTATGAGGGTGATACTTCAGTAACTTTTTTTGTTGTTGTTACACTGTAGAGATAAACTGCTGATCACAACTTACCCGTTCAATGTAGTGTCTGAGGCGAAGCTCATGTCTGATCTTCTCTTGCTCAGCAAACTGCGCCAGAAGTCCGTTGTTCAAGTTGCCTGGTGCTGCCATCTATTGGCGGGAAGAGACAAATATATCATTGGTAAACATCATCCATCGTCATCACACGATACGAATATGACTTGTCAAAAGCACATGAATTTTAATGTCTCGAAAACAAATCCTGCAATACATAATTCATGCACACGAAGCCAGTGTCGTGCAGCCAGTGTGATTCCATGACAATATGTTGACTGATTTCCATGACAGCCTTGTTATCATATCATATATGCTACGGAATGTAAACAAAAATATTGAAGATTTAAGATAAAAAAGAAATGTGTAATGTGTTAAAACAGTTTGTGTCCCGATAGCTTCAATTCATGAGCACAAATGAAATGCTGAGCTTACTTTTGGTTCACTGAATTCAATATAACTCGTTTTCTGAAGTACAAAAAAACATGCCACATTTGTTACTTACAAGATGCACATAAACTTTCTGACTGGATGTAGTGGATGGTGTATTGGTATTGTAAGACAATGTTTCCCCCATCATTTGAACGCACCTTAAACCTTTTACACAGGACACACTCTATGATGAAATTTCTCTTGATGATTAGATATTACCAGTACACGTGAAAGGTTGAAAAAGCGAAAAAAGCTAGTAACGTCAATGCACTCTGCTTAACTTCTGCTGAATACCCTTGGGAATCATGCCACAATGTTGGAATGACATGGACAGACAGTTCTACCTAATCTTGTTATCATACCAAATTATTTGACAGATCAGGGCTGATCAAAGGAAAGAGAGAGAGCAAAACACACCTTTGGGATGACTTGAACAATCTTGTTGTCAGGGTCTGACTGCAGCAGGTAGTTCTTCCTGTACATGAGGTACTCGTTGTAGCCGCTGGGTGCCTTGGGCTGGACCGAAGCCATCAGGGTCTTCTGCCTCTCTGCCACCTGCTGCCTGATGTTGAGGAATGCCTCGATGGAGTTAGTCTTCTCCTGCGGGGGCTGCGGGGCCTGGTTGGAGGCATCCTCCATCTGCTGGTTCTGCCGATGCCTGGCCATCTTCCGCTTCCTGGGGTGTGCCTCGATGGTGGCCTCCGCCGTCTGCGCAGCAGCCTGGGCAGCGGCTGCAGCAGCGGCAGCGGCCTCCACCTGATTGCGCCGGCTCCTGGTCATGGGCTGAGAGAACATGGGCTTCTCTTTCTCATCCTTTTTCTCCTCGCTGGCATGGTTTTCATTGCTGTTGGTAATTGCCGAATTTGATCTCAGTGTCCTCGTCACCTTAGGAGCCTGTTGTTTCTCGTCTGTAGTAGATAGAGTTGGAGGGCTCAGGTTCTCGTTCACTTTTTCAGTTTTCTCGACCTTTTCTGCTGGTTTTTCAGTACCCTTCGGTGAACCCCTCCCATTTCCATTGACAGATGACGTGACGTCGGGGCTTCCTCGGGCAGGAGACCTCCGACGCTCTGCTTCCTTAACAGGACTTTTCCGCGAATTGCCATTTTCCCCTCCTGACCCACTAGTCCTTTCATTCACAATACCTGGCTTTTGATCAACCTTGTGACTCCCAACAGATCCTGAGGCACTTGTGGATGATACGGACGAAGTACTTGCTGATGCGTTGTCTTTGGATTTGTGCGACGTGTCGCGAGTTCGTAGTAACAAGGATTTGATCTCCCCGGCATCATCACCCGACGATGATGGCGGAGAGACGATGTAATATTCCCGTGCAACGGCGGGCAGAGGGGATCTCCGATCGGGCGACTTTCTCGTCGTCGCCGACTCCTGGACCTCCTCGCTGACACGGGGAGAGGACACTCTCTCGTGGACCTTCGCATCATCCTTCTCTTGCTCCACTGTAGACGGCGTGGACGTCGTGGCCTCCTCCGTCTCTGCCTTCTCCTCCTTCCGAGAACTGTGGCTGTGGTGCCGGTGATGCTTCCTGTGAGATTTTTGCGAGCGATCGCGATGCTTTTTCGACTTCTCCCGCCCATGGTGCCTCGTTTCATGGGAGGAGTCCGATTCGCTCCTCTCCCGCGAGTCCGGAATACTCTGCGAGGGGGTTTCCCTGCGACTGTCTGTCCTCTGATCGCTGTCTGGCTCGGAGCGCTCGCTCTCATGACCAGACGAGTGTTTCCCCGGACTGTGAATTCCAGACGTTTGTACACAGTTTGACGACACACAGTCCTGCTGCTGAGACAATGAGTCACAGAGTGTCGGTGACTCTGAGTGCTTGGAGGAAACAGTATGTGCACTTTGAACTGGCGAGGACCTCGTGGGAGAAGTCCTGGTCCCAATTGTGACCGGCTCCGGCCGTGAATTTATTGGTTCTGTAGTCCTTACATCATTTTCATTTGCATTAAAATCATACTGCGATAGTCCCGCCGTGCTGTCACTCACCGATTGCACTTCTGTCTGAGGGCTTGGTGCGCTGCACGACACTCTAGCATTTTCACTCTTGACGGATGATAGAACAGTACTCTTTCCAACAACAGTCCCATTCTCACTGGGACTATTCTTAAGATTCCACGAAAGTATTCCATCATTCACTGTAGTACTATCAGCTTTACTCGCTACATCTTTTGTGTCCGTAGCCATATTTGAATCGTCTGATATATACAAGTTTGTCTCACTGACACAACTGTCTGAATCCTCCTTGACCTCCGTCAAAGTCACTCTCGTGACTGGCAAGGATTCTACAGTTCGCTCCGGCGGGGCTACCGACGTTGAGATGGACGGACTTGGCTGCCTCCGCTCTTCCACTACACACTCTAGCTTGGTCGACGTGGAGGTCAAATGGGGGTCAAAAAGGTCGCTTTCTGAGGTTGTTGTTGATGAGACAGAGTTTGGCGCCGTGATATCGCGCACTTTTGGTATTGTTCGTGTGATTTCCATGACGTTGGAACCGCCTTTCCCTGATTTGTCTGGAGATGCCCAGTGGATGGTGATCTTCTGTTCGCTGCTTCCGCTGTCTGGGGTGAACTCGTAGGGATCTGACATACAGCAAGGAAAAACAGAATGTTCATCAGGTCAAAAATGCTTCTGTAGCACTAAACATGAAGAATGTTATGCCCCACAAACTGCAATGTCGTGCTCTGTCATTGAAGCTAGATGAATATGGTGCACAAACAGCAAAATATCAGTTAACTACAGCAACTCATTTTCACTGCTAAAAAAACAAACAAACATGATTATTGAGTTTTAAAAATTCATATAACTTTTTAAATCAATGATTCTCTTTCAGTTACTCTGACATGACAAGATTTCTCAAATGCAATCAGATATCTAACCGTCTTGCAGCTCGGTGCCGTTCTTCACACTGTTGGCGATGTCATTGTGACCGACAACAGGGTGGTGGGGGGAGGCCACGCTCTCCGGCGAGGACGGGGACGGGACCACCGGGTCGGAGCTGTCGCTGCTGGAGGCGTTGATCTCGCTGTGCAGGAGAGCCCTAATGTCATCCATGAAGGCCAGGTCGTGGGGCGCCTTGCCACGTTTGTTCACCTGCCATGGGTCAGCGCCATGCTTCAGAAGGAGCCGTACAACCTGTTGCGTTAAAACACAGAAATGTCACAGATACATCATACATATGCAGACATTTTGCAGTGGGGGAATTTTGGCGTTTTTCAGGCCACGTTATATGAACACATCTATATGGTAATTAAAAATATGCACACGTGGTTTCACACATATTTTGTCCTTCGTGAATCATACTGATATAAGTCAGGAGTCAGCTGTCAGTGAAATTAGAAACAGGCAAAGTTCATCTAACTAGACTGAGCACACAAACTTGATAGCTAAAAAATATCTACTTTTATGGTAGTAAGACAAACAAATTGGCAGGGCTGCCATGAACATGTATGGTATCAAAATTCAATTATAATAAATTACACAAAATAATACATAAGCTACAGGTGGTAAGACGGTCAGAAATACGCCAACTCTGGCCCATGTTCGAGTACCTTGGTGTGACCGTTGACAACCGCATCGTGCAAGGGGTACACGCCTCGTGCAGAGGAGTCCATCCTAAAGCAAAGGTGGATAGTGACATGACATCATCAGTTCACAGATCATTAGTGAAAGCAAGTTTAAAGGGGATGGCTAGTAACCGATCAGTGGGAATCAATGGGAATGCTGAGGGATGATTGTTCCAATCCCTGTGGGATTTATTTAAGAGTACATTATATATCTACTGTTGTGTGAAAATTATTTGCTTCAGAACGGTCTCATATTCAAGTATATGCAGATTAATGCCCCGTCACTGACCAGGGACGCTTACCTGGAAACATTTAACTGTATATTATTTGAATATGAGACCATTCTGAAGCAAATAATTTTCACATAAAATAGATATATAGTGTACTCTTAAATGAATCCCACAAGGATTGGAACAATCATCCTCCAGCATTCCCACTGATTCCCACTGATCAGTTACTAGCCATCCCCTTTAAAGACTAAATAAAAAGACAAAGAGGGTAAGAACAGATGAATTAGATAAAGATATGGGAAAAAGAGAGAAATATAAAGAGAAAAATCGACAAGGATATGACTACCTGACACAACATGGAGAGATTTCAATTTTTGATAATCTAAGGATAAAAATAAGAAGTGACTACAGGATCAAAAAGTCCTTTCAGTTCTTTTTATAGTGTAAATTCTTATGGTAGCATGGACTCTTCCACTTCATTCCATCTTTCCAGCTCACTCAACCAAAATTACTGTGAAAGACACAAACTGGTTATTTATTTTTATTTCTTTGTTTTGTCTTGTCTTGTATTTTTTTTCTGTTTGGGGGGGGGGGGGGGGTCCTGCGTGGAAGACCTTTCTCACCGGCAAAGTCCTGGACATTGACATCTGCTCCCTGATTGATAAGGTTCTTGGCTACGTGGGCATCTCCTCTGATGGCGGCCATGTGGAGAGTAGTCTCCCCCCTCTCGTTGCGCTTGTTCACCTTGTTCTTGACTCCGCCTGAGCTGTTTGGTGTGGTGGGGTTGGCTTGGGGCTTGACGTGGGGTGTTTGGACCGCAGTTACTGAGGAGTAAAGTGAGACGTGCAAAACTGGTATTAACTCACAGGTGTACGATTCTGGCTCGGGCATCACACGCTATTATTCAATACTGTGGGTTCTGTTTTTTCCTGCGAAGTAAGATCTGTGTTTCTCATTGTTATACATTTTTCTAGAAGTTTTGACTTTGTGAGGGAAATCATGGCCCCCTTCCACACACACACACACACACACACACACACACACACACACACACAAAGAAGTAAACAATTCTGCATAAAAGTGGTTCACTGAAAGTGAATAGTGTATCTGATATCAGGGAAGACATGAAGACAGATGTCATTTGATTTTAAGTCTGCATTAACAGTTCTCTTCATTCTCTGAGTTAGGACCACAATTTAATACACATAAAGCTATAATAGATCATCAATACAATACAATGACAATATGATGGTGATCCTCAGATTAAATGATCTTGCTTTTCTTAGTGAAAACAACACACACACACACACACACACACATACATACATACACAAATATAAAATTGAACAAAAGTGACACTGATGCAATCATCCGAGCACTCACCCTGGTTGCTATTCTCCTCGTTGGCCGTCATCTGCATCAACAGTGCCAGCTGCTGCCTCTCGGAGAGCGGAATGGACCTGCCAGGGGTCCCCAGCAAGGTGGGGCTCCCCGGCTGGGAGCCTGGTGGTTTCTTGCGCTTCGGGGCTGGCTTACTCGACTTCTTGTCTGCACAGGGAAGGAGAAACACATACAGCATTGTCCAGTAACATTCAAAATTTAGGAGTGTGATTATTAAAGGTATGAACATACGAAACAAATAAAATTTGAAATAAACCTCCAATGCTTACTAACATAATCTTTCACTATGATATCCATTTGAATAGTATAAATAATCTTTTGATATAATATACATGTAGCTGTACATCAAGAAGTCCTTCCATGAAATGTCAGATGAAAAAAAAAAAAAAAAGAGCTGAGCAGCACATCATGAATAATGTACATTTGCGACTGCAGGCTACTTTTTCTCTCCATGTTAGTACAGTAGCATTATGTGCATCAGTTACAGATTCAAACAGACTGAATGTCTTCATTTTGTCAAAACATGAACAGCGCTCTCTGTTGGCAGGGATTTGCACAGTCTGCTATTAGCATTTCCTAGCTGCATGTCTGAGGGAATTCCTTGAACTTGATGTCCTAGTCCTCCCTCCTTACAATGTACATCACAACAAACAGATTTCCACAGAGACAAAAGAGAAAAAGACAAGAGAAAGAGAGAGGGTAAATAGACTATTGAAGAGGAGAAATGCAGGAGTGACTGAAGGACTGTTCGTAATTTAATCATTATACCACTGTAAATTGATGCAAATCAGCGTGATTCAAATCTTGAGATATTTGCATTAATTTGCATTGATCACTATCTTTATCTTTACATTTTTGCCAATGTCGACATAAAAATCTCACCAAATAGTGTGATCAGCATCACAATCAAAATCCCAAGAAATCTTGCGATTACATTGGAATTACTGCGTGCGATAATTTAAGCCGCGGAAAGTGGCTCATCGGTAGAGCAGATAATCTTGCAATTTTCTCTCCCATCATTCAAATCGCACATTACAACACTGCACATACACAAGGGCAAGGGTCATCATTTCGGTATATTTCACGTCTGCACAGTTTGATTAAAGAATTATTATATTGCAATAATTATATTGCAATCTTGCGATTAGTGCAATTTTCTGTCCATTTGAATGAGCGTGCAAATAAAAAAAAAATCTCAGTATTTTGATGGCAATTGACATCCAGCTATTTTGTCTCTGTGCAGGGTCATGTACATAAAAACACCATCACAAGTGACCTTTTGCCTCCGAAATGCATCTCCTAGAAAGAAAGACTACAAACATGATAATGGCACCTCTACGAGAAATATAAGATTGGAACTGAAAGAGATGGGGCATTCAGATTTTAACTTTTTGTGAGATAATCAGAAACTACTCATGAAATATCAAAGAGCACACAACTCTAAGAGAAATTCAAAGTTTATTTGATGGAAATCGGTTTTGAAATGCCCGAGAAATCAAAAAGCAAAAAGCAAAGTAATACAAAGTGATCCTTCTACTATGAGGACCCATTTGTTTTTGGATATCTCAGCCATTTCAAAACGAATTTTCATCAAATAAACTTTGAATTTCTCTAGAGTTGTACAGTATGCTCTTTAATATTTCCAAAGTGGTTTCTAATCATCTGGCCAAAAGTTACAATCTGAATTCCCCAATCTCAACCAAAACTATACCATCCCTTGAACAGGATATGAAAGTGAAAATTGCACCACTTGAATAATTAACACTGGTTGGGGGACAGACATGTGAATCTTCTCTTATCATTGATAATGGTCTTACAAGTACTTGGCTCCTGTCAGATCACAATAATCCCTCATGTCACTCATCTCCATCTAACCTCTGGATTTCCAGGCCAATTAATCCAAACAAAAACAACCGCACCATGAAACTGATACCACCATAGACAAGAGTGTAAAAAGGAATCTCAACTTATGTGTGGATAACTGTCCAAGCCTTGTGCAGATACAATGACAATGGTCGACACTAATAAGATTCCCCCCCCCCCCCCAAAAAAAAGAAATCCATCATGTCTGGCATGTTTTCCGGGGAAGCAACATACTGTATACGCTTTTATTTTTGCGTACAGCTATTTTCGCGAATGAGGAGGTCACAGACATTTTCGCGAGACGTTGTTTTCGTGGATTGACACCTACACCAATTTATACTATTACTCTGGCGACATTTTCGCGTGTTGTTAAATTCGCGATCCAACTGTGATTTACGAAATTTGTTAAAAATAAAACACTCGCGAATATAACAGCTTATACAGTATGACATAGGAAAAGCCACCTCTCCCTCGCCTTTCACATCTCAGAACCGGGCATTACATATCAAAATCGCACATGCTCTGGGCTTTCTGATGAAACGGATGAATACAGTCTTCTGAGGGGTTGAAGACACTTTCAATTGCAAAGTGAACATACTAAATAAAGATATATTGGAATCTGACATGCTGAATGTGAGACTCTCTATTCAGCTTGTATTCTCCCAGCCAAACTTTGCCGTACAGAGGATGAACTTGGGAATAGAGCATGTATGTATCAAATGTCTGGTTCAAATACTCATACACAATGTCAAAATAGCCTTACATGTATGAAGGTGTCTGGTTTGCTTTTGTTGTTGTTGTTTTTATTTAAAACAAGAACAACGTCTTTAACTTCTCATTATCACATACAAATCTGAATCTACAAATCTGAATCTGAAAAAAAGCATAACATGCACACACAGATACACTGTACAGTACACTGCAGTTCACTGAATTATCAAAAACAAAACAAAATTATGGTATAAGATTATGGGAGGTGACATGTTCAGTATTCTGCTGGTAACATTAAAAAGGGCTATAGTTCATCATTAAACACCAAGTTCAGAACTTGAAATATAAGAATACGAGTCTCTTTGCATAGCCTACATCCCAAACTGTTGGTGGATTTAATTCTTGTTCTTGAAAGCGGAACCTTCAAAGTCTGCCCGGAAGTTATAATTTTGCTTGTGTTTTGAGGAGATTTTGTTTCCACATTACCTTAGTCTCTCACAATAACTACTCTCAGTTTCGAAGTACTGGCTTTCTAGAGGATATCTAAATGACCACTTGAGGGAACAGACCACTGATTCTGGGGTACAATCATTCAGAAGACACTGAGCATAATAGTAGAAGAGCAATTTGCCAGGATCTCTTCTTCGACAGAGCATCTGGCTTTCAAATTCTGAATTCTTTCAACAAAAGAGCAATGCTGCCTCTTTACTTCACACATCAGTCTCTCACTGCATTAATCTCTTAAGCTGTACACATTTGTAGGCTGTTTCAGAGAATCCCTAATAGGCTTAACAAACAAGCGCGGAGAGGGGGGAAGCACTGTAGCACCTGCTCCTGGATATCTGATTTCCTTTAGTCCCACTTATAGACTCTAGCGTGAGGAAATGAGTCAGGTGATGCTAGAGCGACTATCTGCCAAATTAAACGAGACCTGACATCAGGCTTTGCAGGGTGTGCAGGCCAGTATGCAGTAAAATGAAGGAAAATGTGTCACTACACACAGTACCTTCCACCATCAAAATGTTGAACAGTTCCGAGAAGAGGATGTGTGCTTGAAAGCAGTCAACACACAAGCCATACAGACATATCCATATCCATAAAATCATCCCAGACATACCTTTCATACAAGATACCAACTCTCTGATCAAAATAAATGACATCAACATAAAAGAAATTTAAATGCTGTCAAATAGTAACAAAGTTATGCTATTAAACCAAATAATTCTGGCTGTTTTAAGTGCTTTTTTATAAGAATTTACATCATTGAACTCCCACTGAACATATCATGTCAAGGTGAGGTCTGTGAAATGTAGAGTAATTGTACATACAGGTTTTGAATGTAAGTTCAACCCAAAACTAAAAGGGCTTTCACCTCTCAGGAGGTGATATAAAAAAGAGAAAAGAAAACTATATTAGGAAGGTAATTTAAGTAGGCCTACACGGTTGTATAATGTATAAATGCATCTGTGTGTTTCAAGTCTGGGAGACATCCTGCAAAAACTTATGATGTTGTCCTTTTTGCTACCACAGAAAATCAATATGGACATTTCAGTAATCAACGGGTCGTGAGCTGTCAAAGGCATAGTTTACCATTTGCAGATGAAACAAAAACCCTGATTTAGTACGTTAAAATTTTTTTCGAAAATGTGAGTTAGGGATAGAAACAACCAATGTAAAAATTTGAATCAGTAATAATTAATGTTACATCGTGTAAGTATTGTTAAATATATATACAAAATGTGAACAAGAGTTATAATAAAAATGTTTCTAGACTAAACTGTCTACAGTTATGGCTTATTGAGAAAAAATGTGACATCTCCTATTTCAGGCTTTATTGCAAAATTTTTACATGGTAGGATGTTTTGAGATACAACTGATCTACACATATATGCATCAAATGTCATATCTCAAATATTCTTTAAATCACTGCTCCCAATGGAAAACTGTACCTTTAAGATGAAACAACGCCCAAAAATCTGCCACTTACCAAAATACACTGATATTTTTACCTTTTACAAAACAAACAGTCCATATTTTGACAAAATGAAAAAAACAAACAAACAAACAAACAAACAAAAAATGAACAATAAAAGCTATTCACTCAAGTGCCCAGAGACATTGATAAATTAGACTTGGCAATGTCTTTGCAATGAAAGCTCAAGTCAATTACTATCAATCGATGGAACATTGAAATTGAGCGTGATTTCATCACACTTTTGTAAAACTGTGCATCGATGGCAATCTTTTCGGCAGGTGCACTAATACCTCATGTACCTAGGGTGCTCTTTGGCAGTAGGAAAGGATTTAAAACACCATGTTGGAAAGAAAAAGAAGAAAAAAAAAGGGCAGACAGAAAGCGCTCTCATTAAAAAGCAGCGCGAAGCCTGGCCCTCAATCCCTGACTACCGTAAACAGGATATGAGAGAAAATGGCTTCCATTAGAAGCCAGAGAGGCAGCCTCGGACGGACAGCAGCTGAGCACTCCCTCCCCCAAGCAACAGCCCTTCCTTGGCTTCCAGAGACTAATGGGGGTGAACCACACAGGGCTTCAGCAGATTTCAGTTTGCCGACAGTTCGTTCATGTAGGCCTACACACTGTAAAACCAGAAATGTTCGCGTGCATGAAACTTCTGCGAATTTCGCGAGGAGCCAAGATTCGTAATGGTAAAGTGCACCAGAAAATGTTCGTCTACCCGATGCACTGAATGCCAGTGGCGATTCGCGAAAGTCTCATTTCGCGAATGTTTCTGGTTAAGTACAGCATAATGTACCTACAAGTGTATGTAACTGCAAAAGACAGGGCATAAAAGTAGTGGGCATAATATTATGGAAATCTATGCAATTTCACAAGTAAAAATGAAAAATACAGTGTTATTCTATTCACTAGAAAAAGTTTGTGATTTCCCACCTTTGAAATAATACACAACCGGTGCACTCCTGTTTATGGGAAGCAATATTTCAAGAACTGTTTATGTTACGTGCTACATCAGTTGACAGGTGACATTTGTGAAAACATAATGGTGTACTGCATAATCATGTATCATACAGTAGCCTAGTAAAGTGTATTTGCCGTTTGTTCCTGCTACAGAGACATACTAGTAACACAGACTCTGTGCCAAGGCAAAGCAGGTTTGCATGATATGGAGAGCAATAATTTTTACCAACTTCATATGCTTTGTCACATAATGCCATTCCTCCTATGTGATGAGTCTAAAGAAATCACTTTGCGCTATCTACTTGTACACACACATCTATGCCTAAATGATGCAAGACTTCACAACTACACTTGCCTCTTTTTTGTGAAACATTTCAGTATTTCACTTACGAGTGATATGAATTGAATCTACATTGCACACATATGAAATGAGATGATTATCAAACAGGAATTACATCATATTCGCTTCAAATACAGCCTTTAAGATGGTATTATTATCATGATCTGCCAATTCTTCCTAAGTGTACAGGTACACAAATGTAAGATGACCACAAAACAACTGAACAATTCTATAGTAGATCTTCATAAACTCATGGCAGGGGATGTAAATTCAACATTCACCTTTACCTTTGTACTGCACAACATTCAACTGTTAAATCTAAAAGTAATGAAAACTGATTTTTCTTTTATTTCTTCTCCCAACAGGAAAATGCAAACAACAATAAGCAAGGTTACATGTACATATAAAACACAACAGGAAGTATTGATAAGAACCAACATAAGCTCCTGTGTACATTGCCCCCCCCCCCATATACACATCATGCAAATTTGCACAACTCATTATCAAAGCTCAAAGACATACGTGTAAAACATAAAACATGTAGAAAAATCAGACTCTCCTTTTTTTCTTTTCCTCTTTCTTTCTTTTCATAGAATGAAAACTTGGCAGCTCTGTCACAATGTCAGAGTGCGATATGATTCAGTGCTTTTTAATAATATCCAGGGCAATTTTACACCTTGAGCATAGTGCAGTACTTGTCTTTCGATCTCTTTGAAGAGCTAAGCTTGGTGTCTCGTGAATTTTAAAAGCAAGGTTGGAGATGCTATAAATGGACATTGTCAGCATGTCAATCATACGCTGTCATACTATAGTGAGAATCTTAATGCTATATATACCTGTATTACATGGCAAAACAATCTGGAATGTTTTGTATGTTTGAGAGTTCTGTCTATCATTCAACAGTCACAGTCATGATATGTGGGGGGGGGGGGGGGGGGGTGAATCTTTTACAAAAAAAAAAACCCAAAAACCCAGCAGCAATCTTTGTCCTGTACATTATACAACACCTATTTAGAATGTAGCTATCCAATTGGTCGATTGCCCATCACGTGACATTTAGTGAAAAGTTCCATTGCACGCTCTGGCTGTCTCAACAGTGCAATTTGGTTGACCAAAATGTTCCATTGCATGCGCTCTGATGTCACAATAAACAAACATGTGCCGCGCGCACTCAACAATTACAAGCGCACTTTCAAGCGCGTACTTTTGTCACTCATTTTTGTAAACAACTTTATTTCGCATACGTACGTACACATATACATATACGGTGACTGCGACTGTGAGGCTTCTTGATCATCAGTTCACGGAAAATGGTTGCCATTTCTATGCTAAATTCAAGAATCTGTGAGTATCAAATCTGTTGACGTTCAAGGTGTTGCATAAAACAAATAGTGTTTGGTCTTTACTCGTGCAATGGAACCAGATTTCGCACTTGGTGAAAGATGAGGCGCACTTTTCAACTCGGCTTCGCCTCGTTGAATAGAGCGCCTCTATCTTTCACCTCGTACGAAATCTTGTACCATTGCACTCGTGACCATTCACTATTTGTATATAATTATTTATAAGCCTATAACCTTGTCTAATGTCACCCTTAAAACGCACATACACTATACATTCATAAAACTTTTGTGTCTGTCAAATCTTTACAAAACACAGAACTTGACATTATAATACACATTTTGCATTAGGCCTATAGGGAATTTCATTCTTTGGTACTAATTCAAGGAACTTGCTGTTGTTTAAAAGACATGTATTGACAAAAAAACAAAACCAACAACAAACAAACCAAACAACCCAACTGTTCACAAGCGAAGTTACATTGTAGATAACGGAGGCCTCTACATTTTGTCTTCATCTTGCATTACAGGCAAGTTGATGCCTTGGTACCAATTCAAGAAACTTGCTGTTGCTTACAAGACATTTAAAAAAAAAGAAAAAAAAAACCCTTTCACAAGCGAAGCTAAGCATAATTTGTCCTCATCTTGCATTACGGGGAAGTTGATTCTTTGGTACAAATTCAAGAAACTTGCTGCCGTTTACAAGACAAATACGCAACAACAACAACAATAATGACAACAATCCTTTCACAAGTGAAGCTAGATTATAAAGAGGCATGTGACGGGGATAGCTATCGAGGTCGTTTTTGCCTCTGACATGTTGACTGCTGACTCATGCAAGCGTGCACAGCAATGTGCAGCGCTGTAATGTGGAATCCGCCTCATTTGCAATAACAAGGAGTAATAGCGGCATTGACGCAATTCAGCCTTGGACGCGAATAACTTGCATTGGGGAAGAAAATTTTTGCATGGTTGAAGAATAATGCTTCCCATCGTTGTGTACAAAATCTTACGGTAATCCATCTGTCTTGTTGAAATAAGAAATGAAAACTAACACTACGTCACTCAAGAATACACTCACCTTTAGTACCGTACCATAATTATTTAAAATAACCGTTGGCATTTTGGGGGCGTCTAAATACATGTAAATTTCCTGGAAATCTATAGTATTATTTCCCCTCCCATCATCACTCGATAAGTTTCCAGTTAATATATTATTCTGAGGAAAGGTCTGAATTACCTAACATTCATCTCGACACGATACCAGCTTACTGTATGTATGAAAGGAATCTATTTTTCAGGGTTGAAAAAGGGACAAACAATCTTGAAGCGAGGAGTCATATTACTCTATTAAAAGCTTTAGAAGATGACATTTGTGGTGCAAATGTTTGATGTAAGACTCTTGCTTTAGCTTTAATAGGAAGTAGTACACCTGGATCTGACACTCCTACTTGATTTGTCTTGTGGGAGCTCTTAGCTTGCCATCGGGTAGTAATTTCAAACACTGCAGGATTTAAGCGCTCATCAAATATTCCTGAAATTTTTGAAGTGTCACTTTAAACATAGGTATACACTATACTGCACTTGGAGGTCCATTCATATATTTCACATGGATCGAAGCCCAAAATAAAAAAGTGCAACACCAAAGCAGAATCATAATACTTGGGTTTTGAAAGCTGATATTCAGGATTCTAGTTCCAGGAAATCACAAAAACACGAAGGTATCATTTGATTGTCAGCAAAAGGCAAAGAACTTTATATTTTAGAATTGTTCAATGTCTTAACATGGGAAGAAATTGCTGCATCGACAACATTCAGTCTGCAGTGTGAACGTGTCAAAACCTACAAACACCTTTGAATGCAAAGTCCCTGTGCAAAAACATTATTTTCAATGTCTGCAATCACTGTACTCTTGCAAAAAACTGATGTAACAATGTTCACTTCCTTTTAATTCTTAATAGACTGGAAAAAAATGATAATAGCAGTAACAACAACAACATCCCAAGTTGGAACTCATGCATTATGATAAACCCAGTCTGGAATTTTCCTTGTTTTACATCATGAAAACTATACAAGAAGAGAAATTTATAATTAGTATATTACCAACAAACTGCATAGTACTGCCACAACCAGCAGGTATAATGTAGACTGTAGCACGGATACCTGATGTCGCCCTTTGAGCGGGACACCTTTTCCCTCCATTTGCCAACCCAACTGCATTTTGGGTTGTCAATTTCCTGTGTAGCCAGGATGCAGATCCTGCCTGCTAGTGGGCAGGCCGGGCAAAGTGCCCTACTCGCAGCAATTACAGCCTAAAGGTCAATTCTCTTGTTACAATGTGTACACGATGCACAGAGATGCACTGTACAAAACAGAGCCCACTCTTGTACATGTAATACACAGGACTGACTCTCTCTCTATGCACTCGCAAATGCTGAACTACAAAGATTCAGTCTTATTGGATACCCCGCTGTCAATTACAGAAGAGTATACCCCAAGGAGAAAGTTATTCAGAAGGGGCACACACTTTCAAAAATACACTTGTAATCCCTAACGTCAGTTGTCTATCACTCTATCATCAATTTTGGATAAAGGCAAAGACAAAACACAAAAGCCTGCCATTATAATTTACAATGAAGGTCATCAGCACATACAATGTATGAATGCATTCAAGGTTGTTTTTCTTTTTAATTGCAACTGACTGACAAGGTTGTAATTTATCAGATGCAGATTGTAGTATACAGCATGTGGGCTGCATGGCCTTTCTGTGTTCAATACAACTGTAAAACCAGAAATTCATATTCACGGCATGAAAACTTTGTTCATGAATTGACTCTGGCATTCAATGCACTGTGCAGACAAAAACTTATACATGCAAATCTTGGCTCCTCAAAAAATTCATGAGAATTTCATGCACGCTAAAAATGTCTTGCTTTACAGAATATTCTTCACATATGCATGTTTTGCCCAAGAATGTTTTCTGCATAGCCTCTGCACAGGTTTGGTAAACCGAACTTTTACAGATCAGGGTGCTACATAAGCACTGGCCCGATTGCCCGGGGCAAGTGAAAATCAAATTTGGGCAAGTGTTTTTTAACATTGAGAACAAATGCTTGCCGAAATTGGGCAAGCAAAAAGTTTTGAAGCCACCTTTTTTCACTTGTTCCCCCTGACAAACCCACAAAGTCAACCATACAGAAGCCCATAGATAATGGTTGTTAAGTGATGCAACACACTTTAAATTTCATTTCAGCAACTTTCCAACACTTATGTGAAGAAGCCCCAATGTTTTGTTTTGTTTTTATTAACACATGATTTTCTGAGTTATTTCTTTATATTTTGGACTTTCTTTTCGGGCAAGTAAAATTAATGTTCGGGCAAGTGTTTTGCAGTAAATTTGGAAATCTGCTTGCCCGACCCAGCAAGTGGTAAAATAAACTTATGTAGCACCCTGCAGATGGCGAGAATGGTCTGAAGCTCGTACTGACTGGAGGATCACAAACAGACGTATCCCTTCCTTCAATTCGGTGTACCTTGCGGAACACCACATGCTTGACAAAATCACACAAAATTCGCGGGACAGATTTACATAAATTTGCGGAACATATGAGCATGCTGGAATTCAAAACCAACAGGTACACACATAAAGGTATTTTGAGACAAAATATCACTAGGTTTTATTCATCAGCATCCAACATCAAGATTAGCAACATCAGCTACACTCGTCTGGTAGCCTTGACAAGTGCTTTTCGCTGGGGAAGCCTCTGAGCACTAACCCAAGTATTCTCCATTCATCCGCCCATGAAATATGAATGAAGTTGCGTGGTGCAATTTTCTGTAATTCTTTTACGATCTCTTCTCCGAAGCAATAAACAAGCTTTGAAGCAATCAACGAAAGGTCACAGCAAAATGTCAATCAAGCTCCGAGAGCTATGTCCAATGTAATTGCACTCCATCCATACGTGAACCTCAAATTTTCCCCAGTTGCCCCCTAAAAATTCATCACTGACAAAGGCAGCACTGTGAGGCTTACTTGGGCTGGACTGAGCTACAGAATTCATACAAAATACAACTAGACTTCACTATCCGAAGCTACAGGAATCTATTTAAAAAAGAAGAAAAACAGAAAAGTACAGATGGGTATGGGAGTTTCAGCGCTTAGAAACATTGTAATAAGCGCTTTATAAATAATATTTATTATTATCAAAGTTGTATGAAATGGAATGTCATTCCATTGTTGTACGATCACTCCACCACAAAGCAAAGAAAGTGTCATTGACTCACTGTTTAGACATTGTATAACTGTACATGCTATGGGCTGCTGGTTTCAACAGAGGGTGGACAGAAACTGTCCATTCTCACTACACTTGATAAAACTACATGTACGGTACTAGTAGTGTGATTAATTTATACTCTGTTGGCCACAGTACACCAGATACTGCGCCCGCAGCTGTGAATTGCACACAGGGCTAATTGTTTACAGCTTCCTAACGAAGTGACTCACCCTTATATCTGTCGGGTTGTAACACCACATGTCACTTAAGTCTGGATTTCGCAGAAATCTCCTTCACCATACACTGGCATCCAATCAATTTACTGGACCACGGCCACTCGCAGTTACAGTCACACATCCTAACCAGCGATAAGTATCTTCTTCCAACACATGTAACAGTTTCGAAACCCTTGGTTTCGCTCCGGTCATTACTTCCCCCATTATGGCAACATTTTATTGAATCACAGCTAGTCAAAAATTTGTCAGATGGTAATGTACCGTGTGTGTTTCAAAATGACAAATCTAATCACAACACACAAATTACAATAAAAAATAAATCATATAATCTTTGATATCCTACAACACTGCATCACAAAGACAAATCCATGTTGGATATCAATGCAGTAGTATTATGTACCAGGAAGTATCGTACCATAATTTGTGCATTCATACATCCAGGAAAGTTCATAGTGCACTGCTGAATAATCGACATGAGACCAACAACAGTTGATTTTAATGAATTGTGAGGTGCCATTCTTAGAAAAACAAAAACAAAACACTATGTCACCAGCAAATGGAATAGGGATAAAAATTTGCAGTAGCAACAGGGCTCCACTGTGCTAAGGCTATGCTGTTCGCAATGGTAACACATATATACAGTATGCATACAATACTTTATATTAAACCGATCAAAATAGACAGGTGTCATTGAGAAGCAGTACTAGTAAATCACTGAAATCAATCACAAGGTGACTGCAAAGAGATTAAAGCCACTGTTTATCATAGGGAGCAGTTATTAAAAAATGTTTGAGTTATAAAATCACATTTGATGCACATGTATAGTTCATTTGTATCATAAAACATTGTACCATATAAAAGGATTCTGCCATAAAGTCACAAATATAAGGAGATATCACTAATTTTCTCGATAAACAATAACTGAACGGTTTATACATTATAGAAACGATTACAACAAAACTATTGTTCACATTATGTATATTTAACAATACTTAACATTGATTATATTGATTAACATTTTTACATTTGTTGTTTCTATCCGTAACTCACATTTTAGAACTATTATGAAGCACTATAGCTGTTTTTAAATCTTTCTTTTATTTAACAATCTACTTAACATTGATAATACTGATTAACATTTTTACATTTGTTGTTTCTATCCATAACTCACATATTAGAACTAATATGAAGCACTAAAGCTGGGTTTTTTTTCTCCGTAAATGATAAATAGTGGCTTTAATAGTAATCCGCATGTAAAGACATACCTTCTTCGCCATTGACACTGGTGTTGAACAATCTTCTCTTGAGCGAGGTCTTGTTCTCTGCTTTTACTGACTGTGGCATTTTTATAGGCGGCTGTTTTTCCTGCAGTGCAGAAGGACAAATTGTAATGAAAACGTTATGACAACACCAGAGAAAATTATGAATTTACAACCAACGAATTTGTATAAACACTTGTACACACACACTCACACAAATTGTTTTCATTGTTCTACATAACTGCCACCACTGAAGTCAATGGCTTAAATATTCTTTTGGCAAACTTGATGCTTTGAAGATAGAAAGCTGATAAATAAAGATATTCACAATCCAATACTCTCTTTTTCAAAATGGGGAAAGCCATCCACATTTAATCAAATTTCAGATTGTTTCTTAAACATTTTCTCTGCATATAACGTAAATCCAGGAAATAGGTAGTTTAATTGTTGTCGCCTTGCTTTCAAATTTTGGCTTGATTGGGGGGGGGGGGGGGGGGAGTCTTAAGTACAAACACATTTGGTACCATGGTGAGTTATTCTCGGTAAAAGGGTACTTAAAGCGGTTCCCATATAAGGGCATGTAAATAATAGCCCTCCTTTTCCTGTTCTCGCACAAGTGCTCGATAAAACCGTAAAGAGAAAAACAGAAAACAACATCAATCGCAAGGTTATGCGGATGGGGAAAGGGAAGCGAGTGGGCCGTGATGTGTCCGGATACGTTTTACAGGCCTGATGCCGGTCTATGTATGTGGTATTCTAGCCAACGCACACAAAATCAAAGCAGGTTGTTTTGCAGTCTTTTTCTTCTCGTGCAATCTTTAAAAAGGCCAACATGTTCTTCGGGCATGAGCTCTACATCTTTTTGTTTTTTTTTCTGCTTTAATCAAGGCCCTTTATAGGTTAGATTATCTATTTGGGTTTGTCAATACAATGCAAGTGTTGGCGACTGAGCAAAACTGTCCTACTTTTTATTTTCCCCTTCGGACTGTATTGCCGTCTTTTTTTTTTTTCCTGAATAGTGTCTTCAACAAAACTCAAAGAAATCCACCAGTTCCTTAAAATCATGTTGGCATCTCATTCTGCATTGAACATTCACTCTGCAGTTATCATTTGCCAATATGCTGAAGCAGGCATATATTGCGCATCAATATAGCCATTGGACACTAGGTAATGTAGGCTGTGTTTAAATCAACAAATCATGCACATAGTATACCCGGAGCAACGGAAGATTTCAGGAATACAGTCAAACCTGCCTTAGCGGCCACCTCTCTATAGCGGCCACCTGTCTATAGCGGCCACTGAAAAATCCCCCCGAGAGAAAAGCCATGTTAAAGACCCTGTGTATAGCGGCCACCTGTCTAACGCGGCCAGCGGCCACAAATTTTGTTTCCCGCGGTAGATTTTAACCTGTCTATAGCGGTCAAAAACCCGATGGAGCCGTAGCCGAGCTGATAATTCAGGGTGTTTTTCTGCTTTTTAGCCGTGCCAGTCATTTCTGGGCAACATTCAGCGATCGCCACCGTTGCATTCATCACTTATTCAGTCACAATAATGCACTAATTCATGACTGTGCACATGCTACATCTAGTGTACTGTGCAACAATTTCACAAACACCGGCATTGTTCTATGCATGATACACACGTGTGCATACGTACACACATAAATGTACATGTATATACAACAATGATACATGTACATGTAGGCAATGCACACAAAGTTGGATTACCTGTCTATAGCGGCCACCTGTCTATAACGGCCACTTTTTCCGTATCCCTTGGGTGGCCGCTATAGACAGGTTTGACTGTACATATTTTATTCGGTGTTTACATTGTGAGGTGTAATTAAATGTGTACACTCCTGTTTAATGTGTATGATGGGTGTTTCATTACATTCTGTATCACATTTCTGTAAAACCAGCAACAAAAGAATTATCTTAGGGTGTATACATAGAGTCAGTTTCAAAACAATATTTTGATAGACGGCTGTGTAATAGCTTTTGTTTTGTTGTTTTTAAAAAGGCTTTGAGCTTAGATCTGGTGAGAACCCATACAATATAACAATTACTTTCAGGATCAAATTCAATGGTTGAAAGTACAATCATCATACTTGCTATATATTTTATAAATATTTGCACTCTGCATGTACGTTAATACATACAGTTGGCTTCTTTTGTTTGTTTGGGGTTTTTTTCTCTCTCTCTCCCTCTTTTTTGAGGGGAGGGCAGAATTACTCATCTATTGTATGTGATCCATGCAGTACATAATCCTAAAAAAAAGATGATAATAGTTTGATTGAATTCTGCACCTGTTCTCAAGCACTGAGCTCAGAATTGCAATACAGCTGAAGCTAAATGTGTTTCACTTGCAGTTAAAGGAACTGTTTACCTTTGGGAAGAGTGATTTAAAAAATGTTCAAGATATCACATTTGATGCATACATGTATGTGTAGGTCTGTTGTATCACAAAACATCCTACCATATAAAATTTTTGCAATAAAGCCTAAAATACACTAAGGAGATATCAGTATTTTTCTTATCAAACCACAACTGTAGATGGTTTAGTCTAAAAACAATTTTATAATAACTATTGTTCACATTTTGTGTATTTAACAATACTTTGATTAGACGGATTCAATTTTTACAGTGGTTGATTCTATCCCAAACTCACATTTTAGAACTGTTATAAAACACTACTGCTGGGTTTTTGTTTCATCTGCAAATGGTAAAATATGCCTTTAAACATCAGCTTTGTCAAGAAACTATTCAAATTACAAATGTGTAAGACCTATTTAAAACTTTGAAGAACAAATTCTTGTCATGAATGCAACCATTCTCACTTCTACAGTCTTCTACTGTTACACACAAAAGTGTCATTTGCATCGGAAATCTGCTCGTATGGAAGGAATTATCAGTGGCAACTGTGAGGGGGTTCAATGTACATTTTGCATTGAAAAAAAAAAAAAAAGAATCATGACAAAGCACAGACAGACACATTTTGCATTAATTCAAAATCCCCCTCTCATATTCCCTCTCCGTGCTGACTGTGTACCCTGTAGTAGAGCAGGATATTTGAGCAAGATATATCCGAGCAAGACATGATGAGTATCAGTTTTGGCAATGACGTGACAAGACATGGGTAATAGATACCCAATGCAAACTTGTGCAGGCAGTCTCTTCTAAACAGTTTCGTGTGCCATATCATTCTACATGATACAATGTGAAAGGATGGAACAGCTCCATTGAAAGTGGTCTTTAAAGCAGCTATAGTGTAAAACCGGACTACACCCAGTTAAAAATAACCCTCGTTGTATAACCCACTACTTAGCAATTTTTCTTTCACTTTAAAGGGGAAGGCTAGTAACTGATCAGTGGGAATCAGTGGAAATGCTGGGAGATGATCGTTCCAATCCGTATGGGATTCATTCAAGAGTTCATTGGATATCTATTGTTGTGTGAAAATGATTTGCTTCAGAACAGTCTCATATTCAAGTAATGTGCAGATTAATGCTCCGTCACTGACCAGGGACGCTAACTTGAAAGCATTAAACTGCACATTACTTGAATATGAGACCATTCTGAAGCAAATCATTTTCACACAACAATAGATATACAATGAACTCTTGAATGAATCCCATAAGGATTGGAACAATCATCCTCCAGCATTTCCACTGATTCCCACTGATCAGTTACTAGCCTTCCCCTTTAAGTCGTAAACTGGGAATTATCTTCACTTTTTGGCACAAGTCGTCAAAACCTCAGCAAAATGAGTCATCTCACGAGTTTGAGCAACATCCTGACTCTTAGGCCTATATTTTGTACTGTTATACATTCGGTACAGATCAGCTTTCATACAGTACATGTGCATGCTGTATAAAGCCAGTTGGTAATTGGCTCATGAATGTACATATTAGTACGAATGGCCTTTCTTTTAAAAATTCTCAGTTGATTAGGCACTTCACCATTTTCAAAGCAGCATAATACATAAGCTTGCCCAATGCAACAATTTATGGAATGCCAGTTAAAAAAAAAAAAAGAATGAACTTGTGTGTTCAGACCAGGTGACAAGAATAGTCCCTCAGTTGACATTTTAGCAGGCATCCATTTCATTGTTTTGTATTGAATGCAATAATAACCTTTTTCTTTTGATATTGCCAAATACGTTGTACCAGGCTTGCTGTAAGGTACAATAGATGTGCTGGAAAGTACCAGATATATAAGGATTACATGAATAATCATCACATCACAGATGCTTATCTCAGCAAAGTAATAACCCATCATTATGCCTGTTGACCAGTACAAAAGGGTAACAGTGCATTTACAATAGCCTCGGTATCAATTCCCACAAACAACATCTTGTGAAAATGTCTGTGACCTCCTTATTCATGAAAATATCTGTACGTGAAAATAACAGTCTTATAACTGGTATACAACACATGCAAAAAGCACACTGCCTACAAACTGTACATGTACGTCAATACTTCCCCAATCGAAGTGTCTTTTTGAATTAAATAATGATAATGATTATAAAAACTTTATTCAATAGCAGCAGCATTAAATACTCCTTCATGATAGTGATGATTATAATGCCACAATAGTAACCATGTGAAATGGACATGATACAATTATGTAAAATAACAAATACTACTATGATTACACAGTGCACATTTACTTACTAGTACATGTAGTTCTATATTGTACTACTGAAAACACTACTTGATTAATGACTAACATAATAGAATTCATAATATTCATAACACCACCCTCATGGAATATAATTATTGCCATCTCTCGACAGTTGCATACAATGTACTTGAAATTTACCATAATTTCAGTTGGTACATGTACACATTTGTTTTTTGTTGTTGTCATTTTTTTTTTATTATTATTATTTTTTTTTTGCTGTTATTTCAAATTAAAGGGTGTGTACAATTCTGGTTGAGGTGAGGATTTAGCTTTTTACATTTTGCGAGATATTCAGAAACTGCTCTATGAGATGTCAATGAGTATGCAATTCTAAGGGGTATCAAAAATTTATTTGATGAAAATCGGTTTTGAAATGGCCGAGATATCCAAAAACAAGGTGAAACAAAGAGATCCTAATAAAAGGCTTGACCTGTCGCCTTTTATCATTATCACTTTTTTGGATATCTCAGCAATTTGAAAACCAATTTTCATCAAATAAACGCTGAATCCTTCTTGAAATTACATGCTCTTTCATATTTCATAAGAAGTTTCTCATTACCTCACTTGAATAGGAATGTTCAAAACATGAATCTCCACTTCAACCACTATTGTACAGTCCCTTTAAAATAAGAACTTTTTCTCAGAGGCAGTATAGCTTGTCCTGTGGCAAATATGGCATTTGACTGATAAAAAAACAACAATATCTTGTGTGCTACAGTAACCACACGAGAGTGCAACAGTATGTACATTTTAAGAGATAGGAAAAAAAAAAATCAATTCAAACTCTCTTTCACTGTTTTAGAGTATCTGTACTGTTCTAAGGTACAAATTAATGCCAGCTCCAGATGATATTTAGCAGGAACGAGGAGAGTTCATGATGAAAATGCTGCTACACCTTTAACATTGCCAGATTCTCTCTCAAGACTCGCGTGATCGGTTTTCAAGCTTCTGTCAAGCAAGGCAATCAGAAAATCAAATCTCATACGAGCATGTACATACAGAAGAGGAGGCTCCCATACTAGACATATGGCTACCACATGTATGTTCTACTGTAACTCTTGTTTTTGTTTTTTTTTTCAATCCATGGGTACCATCAGAATTTGTATTCCACCCCTCTATCTGCCTAATTGCTGCTGCATGCGTGGGTGTTCCGCCCCCCTACTACTTTCTGAAATGTCAGCAGTGAGAGGATCAATATCTCCCTAACTGGCAAAAAGACTGCCAATTATGTTCACTGAGGTTCCCAAAGTACACACATGGATTAAAGGCAAGATTCACAGATCAGTGTGCCAGTATGCAATTTGTCTGGTGAATGAAATCACTGATTTGAAGTTTAAAATTCAGCATACACGTGTATTTCTGCACATACAATGTAATCAGTAAGGAAGGCCCAATCATGGAAGGACAAAAAACAACAATGCATACTATGTACAAAATTCCATAACACAGGGTTTGCCCAACAGGGACTTATATAACAGGAGCTCTGTTAGTCAGAGGATTATAACATCAGTGGCATACAAGGTAAACCAAATGGGATTTTAATTGACTATATGCCGCCATGAATCAGTATTCCACCCTGGGGAGATGTGGTACAGCTGTGAAATGTCCACTGGCACACATAATGAGTACAGTGCTCACTGAAAACAATGTAAAAGGAACTCAAGAGACATTTCATGTACACAAAACAACTATAACACCAGTGAATATCTACTATGTTTATAATACACATCACAGAAGTGCATTAATATAGTTGCACACTGATTCTCAATCAATATTAATATTTTGAAACAAAAGTTAAATCAAACATGACCTGCCTCCTCTCATCTTGATAAAATAATGGAACTTGTATCATCTATTAAAGCTGGAAGTCAACATTTTTCGGGCTGAGAAATTCTGTCCATACAGTGTGTACCTGCGAGAAATATGAGAGTACTTGAAAAGACCTAATTCATGGTTTATCAGTTTTTGATTCCAAGGGTCTTAACATCAGAATTCAACATCAAAGGGGGTAGCTACTGTCCATACATGGCATACGTTATCTTTATTTTCCTGAATTTTGTGAGCCAACCAATGTTTGCAAGAATAGCTAAGTCTCAGAAAAATATTGCTCCCCGTGACAAGTGCATTGTATGTCCTCTCCATGATGGAATATTGTCAACTTTCTCCTTAAAAAGAGAAAATATTCTTTCTCATTCCACCAATGAATCACAAATTAAACTAAATGTACTTGCAAAATTGTCGCCTAGTCCAAATTCGCAAAGAAATTTATACATGTGATGGTGTGTACAATAACTACAGAAAATCAAGGTTGTATATCCGAGCACGTTATTAAATGCTTACAAATGCAAAATGCACACATCTTATACTGAAATTCAGTATCTCTCCTGTACCTTACTCTCCCTACAATGTATCAGTAGAAAAGCGTAAATATCTGTAAAGAGCTATCAATACATTTTCTACAAATAGATAAACTAAAAACCCAGAACAAAACAAACATCCTGATAAAGCAATTGCTCCCCTCAAGGCAAAAGGGGGAGGTTACCAGGTAACATGAAGTACCGGTAAATTGGGCACTGATGGACATCGGGCCAGCTAATAGTGAAAGCAGTGACAGTAATTATCGCAAGCCTTTTTACCCAGTGTCTAATTAAGATTTTATTACAGTAATCACTCATTGCTTGTCAGTCGTGAGAACAACAAAGAACCCTACTGGCTACAATGTACAAATCATGTATTTACCATCTCTGAACTATGCAAACTGGACGTGCATCCGCTAATGGCGAGCACTAGAACCAACAAAAAGTTAATGTGAAGTGGCTATTAGAAAATGCCAATGACTTCACTGCATTGTTGTTTTAAACAGTGTCTAAACATGTAACAGAATTACTGAACTTGTATCTCCAACGCCAACAATATCCACTATTGTACAGTGTATATGGCATCTACTGTAATAATAATTGTAATTTCTGAACTATCACATTCACGCTTCAACATTTGTAAGCTCCAAATATCCTGTTTTCCCTAGAACTGTAGAAGATGATTTTGTACATGCACAAATTTGTATTGTACAGTGGACTCCTGTTACAAAATTAAGTCCTCAGGACTGGCAGTTTTTTTCGTCAAATCGCAATTTTGTTACAACCGAACAAATAAACAATTCAAATGTATCGAGTGGATAATGTTGCGACCTGAATTTTTACTTTGTTTGCCGGAATTAACATGTTCGTTACAACGGGAGTGAACTGTATATTTGTCACTTGACATGGTACACTTTGTACTTACAACTCTTGTAACTAATGTGAAGTGCCCATTCACGTAACTGAGTATCATACTTACTTGACAGAGAATATTAAGTCACCTCGGGCTGGATTTGTAACCACTAATACACTATGATTACAATGAAATAACTTCTGAACAAAATTGCAGGTCTTACTATAATACTATCATGTACAAAAGAATAGGTGTCAATGAAGCAAACTTTATCCTCTTGAACTACACCTGTTCTCCAACACTTTCTTCTTGCTGGTACATTGTATGTACACGGTGTGAACACAAATTTTTTTAAATCATAATTAGGCATTCCAGTTCAATTGCACTCTGAGCATGACAAATACATTGTCATACATGTACAGTAAGTAGATCATGCTAAACTGACCCCTGAACGGGAACAGTGTGAACAGGACATGCCATATTTTTCTTTTCCAACTGAATTATAGATCAATCTACCCAGTCATTATCTGACAGGTCATGTACACCTACAAGTACAGTGTTATCCACAGCTTACACACAGGTCGGAATTGGGTAAGAACTGTTAAATACAAATTTATGTCGCTGCTATAATGAGTAAGGATAACAGCTACAGGATGTTTTCTTTATCATGACATAGTGTGAGACCATTTTTAAACCTTTTACACTGAACTTTTCAGTGAATGTAAAGCAGAAAATGTGCATGGGGTGAAAAACCTCTGTGATCATTTTTTCCTAAAACAATAACAAACATAAAACAAACTAAACAAATTGCATGCTAGAAGATCAACTTTGATGCCCAAGTAAAATATCCCGTTTGCGGCAGTTTAAGCATTGTTAAGAGTTTTTCCAACTTGTAAACAAATCAGGCAAATTATTTTCAACCATTTCATATATCATAGACAAGATTATTCACTAACGCAATTGTTTTCATGAAAGAAATTTACCACTGACCAACGCAGTTTTCATGATTTACCAGGGCAAAACCCGGCACAATTTTCGCCGATAAGGGCGATATGCGACGTAGTATTTCTGCTTGCGGCACGATGTACAATCCCTATGCAATACGCGCGTGCTCCGCGATCTTTAGCTGAACGCCTTCACATGTCTCGCGAACATTGCGTAAGCGCCAATTCCCATTGCGAAAGCACGTGAAAATAGCGTGCGCACATGCATTGGCCGCAAACAAGATCGCAATTCTGGCGGTGTTGTTGATGTCTTTCTCGTGTTTTTCTCAATTTTTTTCGATGGTAACATCCACTTTCCGAAAAAATGGCGGCCCACATCGGCTCGCGAAAATTCTATTTTACGTGAGGATATGTTTTCAAAATCCATGAACATCGAGAAAACGACAAAAAATCCAGTTTCTTGGACCATTGTTTCTTAACTGTTATGTTAAGAAGTACCGAAAATTTCATTTTGGATGCGATATGTTGTCATTTAGGTGAGAAAATTTCACTTTCGTCAGAGATCGTGCCCATTTTATCGGTTGGTTTTTGTTGATTGCTAGTGTGTATGTGTAGTGTGCATGTAACAGTGCAATGTTGTGTTTAGCTGTATATTACCGTGTATGTTGTACCTGCCGCGAACGGCTGCACGGCCGCTTACTGACGCAGTTACTCTAAGCCTAATACTACTGAAGGAGTATTACACAACATAAAAATACACGTGCAATGAATAAAATTCTGCTTATGTTTCCATGTCTACATGCTGCAATGTATTCTACAGAAGTACACAACATTTATAAGACCTGAATGCACCGGTGAGTGATTGCATCCTACAACGACTACTACAGTGATGCAACCTATTGCATAGGCCTACATGTACACTGTACCATGCATGATCTTTGTACCTCACAATATCATTACAGCAAATACAATATTCTTTTCTCTACATACAATGCAAGTCGGCAATGTCTGACACACAGCAGCTACAATGGTTTCGAACAGACAGAAAGAACAAGATCTTCTGTAGAGCTGAAAAACATCTTAGTCATCAGGCAGGAACACAATACTTGACGCACGGCCAAGAAATCACTGGAAATCTCACAAACCTTCTCTTTCCGTCAGTATTTAATCTAGAGGAAGGAAGTTAAAACCCTTCAGGACCATTTGTTTCTCAGGCCGGCCACCAAACTACCGAAAGACTTGCCGCAATTTTAGATTTGCAATACCTCCCTCGTGGAAGGCTGGGTGAAGAAATGGGCTGATTGTACACTTTTAAAATGACATTGATTTACACCATAGTAAGAACATGACTGCACACACACACACACACACACACACACACAAACACAAACACACACACACACACATCATAGTGACAATACAAAAACCTACCATACAAAGTATTCCTTTTACAATCAGGTCAGAGCATCACTGGTTTGAGACTTGCTAACATCTGGAGCAAATGCCTTTTAAAGGGATCGTACAGTTTTGGTTGAGACCTAATTTCAGGTTCCTAGCATTTTTTGGTGAGATAATGAGAAGCCTCTTATGAAATATGAAAGAGCATGTAATTCTATGAGGAATTCAATGTTTATTTGATGAAAATTGGTTTTGAAATGGCTGAGATACCCAGAAAGAGCGATTCTAATAAAGTGTGGGACCCACACTTTATTACAATTATTTTGTTTTACTTTGTTTTTGGATGTTTCAGTCATTCCAAACCCGATTTCCATCAAATAAACTTTGAATTCCTCATAAAATGGTATGTTCTGTACTATATCATAACAATTTTCTTGGTATCTCGCAAAAAGTTAAAAGCCCAATTCTCATCTCCACCAATACTGTACTATCCCTTTAAGTTCAGCTGACATTTCAATATAATACCTTTTTTCTACCAAAAATGTCATGCAACGTAAATTGTACCATGGCTGCATGGGAGAAACTCCTACTGTAGAAAGCTGCTTCATGACTCAGGAGCAAGTCAGCAGTTTGATACGTGCAAAGAATTCAAATAGTTGATGAAAACACATTTTCACTTTTCATATCGTTGTTGGTACAAGTTTGGCATCTCACAAAATTACAGACATTTCTGAACATGTCGTCACACAAATCTTTTTACATCTCAGGTGTGGACTTACATCGTGGTGCACCACAGCATGTAAAAGTAAATTAGAAGAATATTCTGATTCGACATCCCTCAATCATTGTCATTTATAACCACTATCAACTGTGCCTTCACAGCTTTTGAAAGATATTCAAGCACTCACAAATGGGAACTGAGGTATGGGCAATCTCAAATATTTCACATCTTTGTAAACCTACATTATCATGTACTGTCTTCTTGATTTTAAAGCTTTACAGCAAACTATGCAGACCTGCAAAATATCGCTGTTGACTTCCATTTATGTGACATTTTACGAGCAAACCTCCCTGTCACCGTAAAAAAATTAGCTACATGTGCACATAACATGTAGGCCTACATTGTACTATTGCATAGACCACATAACGCCACAAGTATACATTACAAAAAAATGTGTATGTTGCAAATTGAGACCTGTACAATTTTGCGAGGTCGAAAATGAGCTACACACACTGTAGGACCCTATACACCACATACAGGGTGTAGTTGTACAGTATGTCACAAGTTTGATATTTAGGAGATTGTGACCTGTAATTCAACTTTGCAAGAAGTTGAATTTGCAATCTGAAACCACAGTCGTGGAATAATAAGGAAGTAGGGCCTATCATCTCTTTTAAGGGAAAAAAAAAGCAATACCTGAGAGACCATAAACAAAATGCATTTGTGTTTTATACAGGAGGCAATATCTACAGTTTCCATGAGTTGCTAATTTTAGACAAATGAGTCAAATTTAATTGTATATTTTGTGAAAATACAAGACCATGCAATAACCATGCAGTATTCCCCTATGCCCTTTCCTTTCATATCACTTCACTGATCACAACTCAACCCCTCATGGAAATGAATTAAAATCATTAAATAATCTAGAGAATGCACAGCATTGGTTATGGGTCTCAGTTTTCATTTGAAAAAAAAAAAATCTATAGAGTGTGTTTGTTGGGGGGGGGGGGTACCATGAAGAAGCAAGGCCCTGAGTACATAAGAACAACAATTCACAAACTCTACCATAGTGTAAAAATCTTATCAGGGTTATGAAAGATCTGCTAAAGGCAACTTTTATGGAGGGATCACAGAGGTCCTTGTGTAGCACAAGGTTCATTTCAGCAGAAAAAATTACACTGGATGGTACACAAATCACACTGATTCACAGCCATAACTGCAGTTATAATGCATTATTCATAGATTGAAGTGGACATACTGAATGAACAGGAGATTTCAAGGTAACAGAAGACATACCATGCATAGCAGGTTTGAATGAAAAGCAAAACAAAACAAATAAACAAAGAATTCTAATGAATACTTGACTTCCTCTTTTTCATTCCGGTAAAACCCAGAAGTAGCCTTGCAAGAGGAGATTATTCTTTGATGAATAATTCTGCATTTTTCAGCTGCAAATTAGCAAAAATGTTCAACTCAAATAGGAGCAGAAGTAACATATTTCCAATTAACACATACACACACACACACACACACACACACACACATACACACACACACACACACACGCACACACATACACACACACACACACTCATGACACAGAGCAAGAGCACTGTTCAAACAGTGTATTTTAGTCATGAAATGATTCCACATCAAAGGAAAAACAACCAGCAAAATACAAAATGTGTCGCAACACAGGCGTACAAAAAAAACTCAATCTCCATAATAATACAGCTGTTTCAGTTCGTTCAGCCATCGGAGGGGGGGGGGGGGGGGCTTCAGTTTGTCTAACAATAGTTGATTCATGCACTGACATAGCTAAGTGCACTTGACTCATTGCATAACTGATTGAATCATCTTTTATTTTGGAAGCCCCCCTCCCCCCCCCCCCACCCCCCCCACCACCATGGCGAAACATGCGAGTTCAAATTTTTCATAGTATTATTATGTTACACCCAAGCTATGCCCGTTTCATCTCACTAAGAAACCAACGAAAGAACAATTTGCCATAAAACATCCTATAAACTCTTTATCCAGCTCGTCATGTTTGCCTCTTCTGTCCACCAACCTAGTTATGAATATATAGGGCAAGAGTCAGCTCGGTCTGGCCATACTTTCCAGCCCAATGCTCATTTCCTCGTCAGGCTTTTGTCAGGAATAATTCTCCCTCTCATAATGGAAACAAATATTTGTGTAGTTCATAAACGCGTGGGCGCGAGGCTACCGGATATTGCCTAGATGGTCAGTGGAAAATCGAAACAGGAGTCTACCGAAGATCACCATAAGATTCTTCTCCTCCACCCCCACCCCCCCCCCCCCCCCCCCGCCCATCGTCCCCATCACACCGAAGACATCGAGAGAAGCGAGGGAGTGTATACTGAGGTTGACGAGTCAGGATCAGACATGGTAAATGAAGGGAGAGAAAGAGGTTAAAGGGATGGTACAGTTTCGGTTGAGATGGGGCTTCAGGTTTCCAGCGGTCTTTGATGATGAGTCTTCGAAGTAATGAGAAACCTCTTATGAAGTATGAAAGAGCATGTAATTCTAAGAGGAATTCAAAGTTTATTTGATGAAAATTGGCTTTGAAATGGCTGAGATAACCAAAACAAAATGTGGGACCCATCTTCTAATAGGATCACTTTGTTTTACTTTGTTTTTGGATATCTCAACCATTTAAAAACCAATTTTCATAAGGTAAACTTGGTAGAATAGCATGTTTTTTTAACATTTCGTAAAATGGTTTTTAAGGATTTTGCAAAACGTTATAAGCTAAATCGTCCCCTCAACCAATACTATATCACCCCTTTCAAATAATGAAAGAAACGGAGGAAGCCTCTGACACAATTTAGGGCTACATCAATTAATAAAAAAGAAGAATGTGTAGAGGAAAGGCGTATGAAGAAAGAAGAAGGGAGAGAGAATGATATTTTGAAGAAAAAATACAAACAAACAAATATACTAACGAAATAACCATATTATGAGAAAGCACTGAAGAACCTGGGTGAAAAACGCAAGATAGCAGAAATAGACACATATTCATGAGAAAGAAAACTCCAAAAAGAGTGATGATAGTTCTATTATATGTCTTTTCTCCTACGCCGTTTGTATTCATTCTTTTATTTTATCATAGTGCTTTTCCATCATGTCGAGGTACTCATATCGCCGTACAATGTATAATTGCTGCAGCTGATGAATTGAGCGAAAGTGAAATAAGATAGATTGATGAATTAAGGGAAAACTATAATAAATGAAGACGAAGAAAAGGAACCACACAGAAGTTATACGCGTTCAAACAGAAAGAAAAATCAACGAAACGAAGCAAGATAGGGCGACGATGGATAAGGATAGACAGTGATAAATATGGGAGTGAATCCTTTGATGATGTTAGGAAGGTGGTAATAGAATGTGTGTGAAAGAGACAAGGAGAGAATGAAAGGAGAAAGAAAAGGAAAGAGAGAGACAGATGGAGGGAAGGGAGACTTGTTTCGACTATTGATTGGTAAGTGCTCTATGCGCGTTGGCCTTCTATCAATATTCAATTCATAAAATCACGTCACCCAGTCTTACTTAATGACAAAACCCAAACGAATGACGTCATTCCGAGTACAAGAATTCGCGGCGCCACGATCTAGTTAGACTGGCAATATCGATCGAGAGCGGGAGGTATCTAAGAAAAGCCGTCATCTCGACCTTTTCCTAAAGCTCGCTCAGCTAATTAAAGATTCTGTCGGGGCGTATAACTCATCCATTCGGCTGTTCAGGTAATTATATTCCTAATGAAAACTAATTTTTGTGTTGCCAAACATTTGCATATTCATTCTACCTATAATAGGTAGTCTTCATTTGATTTCATTCAAAATTTTGCGTCAATTTTTCGAGTGCAGACTTCGGGGTATAATACAAATTGTGGATGAACTGTACCAATATCATATGCCATTTCTAAACAAAATATGCCATTTCTAAACAAAATATGCCATTTTTAAACAAAATCATCAAAGGGATTGCATAATTTTGGTTGAGATGGGTCTTCAGGTTTCCAATTTTTTTATGAAATAAGAGAGAGCATACAATTCTAAGAAGAATTCAAAATTTGTTTGATGAAAATTAGTTTTGAAATGGCTGAGATATAAAAAAACACCAACAAAGAGGTCCTAATGGTAGGTGGGACCCACATTTTATTACGACCTCTTTGTTTTACTTTGTTTTTGAATATCCCAGCCTTTTCAAAGCCAATTTTCATCGAATAAGCTTTGAATACCTCTTAGAATCGCATGCTCTTTAATATTTCATCAGTGGTTTCTATACCAACATCACGCACAAAGTTAAAATCTGAATCCCCCATTTCAACCAAGCCTATGCCATCCCTTTAAACTCTCTATTATTTCAAAAGAATAAAGTTAGCACTTCATCTGATCTACTTCTTTGAGAACATAAAGGTACCTTAGAAATAGCGTTGTTGCACAAAAATGAAAAGCCTCATGGTTTCAAGCCTCAATTTCAATTCAATTTCAATTTCAATATATTTTCATATTACTCAATTACAAAAAAAAAATACATGAAGTATGACAAAGTACAAAAATACATGATATCTGGTTAGGATGCACAATAAATCATTGCAAACATATAGAACATGGAGGTCAATCAAGAAAATTTGGATCTTGGTTATGTGCTAAAGAATTATGAAGAAACCTACTTAATAGCGAGCTTCTTAAGCGTAGGTCCCAGTATTGAACAGATTGTAAAGACCGAGATAAGGAGCACGGATACAACATAGGACCAAGATATAGAAAACAAAAAGAAAAGACAAAAATACTCGGGGATATAGCACATTCTTCTCAAAGTGCTATACAGATAAGGACAATCAATAAACCGCCTGCTTCAGACGGATTAGCAGTTATTATAGCAATGTTGAAAATACAGTGTGATTATGCGACTAGAACAATTAGAAAAACTATACATTTGGGTTCTCAGATAAGAAATAAGCAAAAGAGATATTTGCACAAGTAAAGAGATGAAGAAGAAACGATTGAAGTCAAGCATAGGTATGCTATGCTGAATGTTTTCAATCCCCTCTTCTTCTTTTTTCATTCTCCCCTTCTCATACAATGTGATATACCTCTAAGTATGTGCGCAGAAATATAATTAACAAGGTTTACACAGGGCTAAATAAATAACTTTCTAGCGATTGATCACAATTTTAGCTGCTAACATTCTCAAAATATCGAAATGTCATGATCTCCGCAGATAGCTAGGAAGTCTCCACGATTCCTCTCCCCCTCCCCCATTTCTCTCTTCTTCTTCTTCTTCTTCTTCTTCTTCTTCTTCTTCTTCTTCTTTTTAGGTTAGAGACAAGAGTATTTGGCAAAGAAAGCGTTCGATCCAGCTGTAGAGTAAATAAAACCATTAACACCGACTGGAAATACGCCTGTCCTTGTCAAGTCAGTGCAAATATCCGATTTGTATTAATGAATTCTTACTTCCGCAAATTGATTGGGGGGGGGGGGGGTCTGGATCAGTGAGAAGGAGAAAAAGCGAGCGAGAGATAAGAGAGAGGGAGAGAGGGGAAGAGATTCCAGGCACTCAAATCACTTGGAGTTGAAATCGGCTTACTTTATAATCTGTGTAGATTCTGGCAGGTGACCTCGATCCCATTTTCGAATAAGTGTAGTGATTTATATTTTAACATAGATTCTGTATTCTGAAAATGCAGCGATAGCTCATGTGCAAGCATTGCTGTGAAGTAATACATGCTTGTTTATTATTCATGAAGTTCCAAATTAGTATCACCCACTATGTTTTGTTTGTATCTTTAGCATTTCTTTCCTCCAGGGTTTGTAAATAAAATTAATATAATACAAATACAATTCAAATAAAACGAAATACAAATAATGTAAATACAGCAAGGATACAAACAATGATTGATATGACAATAGTTATTTTTATATTGGGACTGCCACCATAAGTCTTCCAACACGTATTGTTAAAGTCTTTTTATATCTACCAAAGATAACAAAACACACATAAGTACAAATGTTTTGAACTAGAAGAAGTGACATGCACACACACACACACACACACACACACCCACACAAACAAAATAATTACGTATATTATGTAATACTCTTATCTATTATGTCTTCTAACTTTGGAATTCTTCCAATTCTTGGAATATTATTGTGTGTGCGTGTGTGTGTGCGCGCGTGCGCGCCCGTGTCTGTATATGTGGGTGTATGCGGGTGCGCGCGCGCGCGTGTGTGTGTGGGAAGTTACATAACTCCACAAGCATCTGTGTTTTTTTCCTGTTCCTGCACACATTGTTTTGATATTAGATATCAATGAAGTCCAAGAATCCAGGTATTAGGCCTAAGGAAGTAGGAGATGACACGTGTCAAGTCCAATGTCTCATGTTTTTCAAACACTTTATGTTCCCTTTCTCCATCCCCCCCCCCGCAAAAATACCCAAACCCTTGAGAATGACAGATGCGATATTTACTCTGAAGAATTTAGGCGTATCGAAGTACTTTATCCGTTCCATCCATCCATCAATAAAATCATAGTGATAGCTATCAATTTCTCTAAGGTATTGCTGTCATGGTTATTGTTGCTTTAGTTTGTCGCTCAATTTCAAATGGGGATGGTCAAGGTGCACGAACATCTGCAATTTCACTTAAAGAGGACAATAGTCATTCATCTTGTGTTGGCCCAGTGATGGTTCGTGATGTAATCCCGGGGACAGGTTTAATCTACGGAGAGTTTCACTCGTTACATCGTGGCAACATGAGGCGGACGGCAATCAATCTCCACACTTCATCACCGCGGCCTGGCCCCGGAGGGAACGTGGCGCCGCGCAGAGGTGGCGCCACATTCAACTGCGCGGAAAAGCAAAAACCGCGTGTAATATGAAGATGTATGGGAATCTCTTCTCTTTCTGTCACACACACACACACACACACACACCACACACAAACACATGTGTTTGTATTTATATATGTATATTTACATACACAAACAAACACACACACACACACACACACACACGCACACACACACGCACAAACACATGTATTTGTTTTATATGTATACATACACAAATAACACACACACACACACACACACACACACCATCTGAGGCTCATCTTTACTGTTACTCTCTGCAACTGCGCGGAAAGCAAAACACCGCGTGAAATGTATGAGAATCTCCTCTATTTCTGTCACACACACACACACACACACACACACTCGCACACACTCTTCATCTTTCTATCTGAAGCTCATTCATTCTGTCTGCCCGTCACTCTATCCCCCCCCCTCTCTCTCTCTCTTGATGCTAAACACTCCTGTCTCTTTCTGTCTCTTACCCTCTCACATATCAATCCATTTTCTTTCCTATCCCTCTTTTTTTTTTTTCATTTTCTGTCTGTTTGTGAATGCTTAACGAGAGCGGAAGGAGAAATAGATGACCTAACTGTAGATCACACAGTAACCCTTGACGTTCGCGATTTCCGGTTAGAGCAGTGATTTTCCAGGTAATGACGTGAAAATGCATTGAAAGTGTCTGTTTTGTTTAGTTTTTCTTTGTTGTTGTTTTATTTTGACTCCACTGCTGGATGTTAAACAAACAGTAATGCAGTGCAAGCATGCAAATGATCAATAAAAATCGAAAATATAGACAGATTTTCGGGGAAAATGATTTCAACAAAAGAGAAATGTTAGAGTTGGGAAAGACAACTAAATTAAAAGAAGAAGAAGGAGAAGAAGAAAGGAATACCACCTGTTTTCCTTCGGCCAGGGCCGGGCAGAATCAATTTCGGTGTGTCCGAGGATGCCTTCTCATCGTAGTATGAGCACAGCAATCCGATTTTTTTTTTTTTAATTATAGGGTATAAAAACACCTGTCACGTTATCTAACTGACCCATCGGCACAGATTTTTTTTTTTTTTTTTTTGTTACGATGTATTCGAAGTAGACCGCCCACACAATCTATTCGAATTGTCTCTTCGGTATTCGAAGAATCCTCATGCATTGTGTGTTGAATAGCCCAGCAATTTACTTCAGAATGTCTCATAACTCTTCAGTGTTTATTCAGGGAACTTGTCTCTTCTTTAGCCGAAGCGCGGGGATTTGTTGTTGTTGTTGTTGGTTTTTTTTTTTCATCTAAATGGCAACCAAAGGCTAAAGGTGGTGGTTGGAAGAGTAACAGAAATTCTGAAGTGAGCACATTTTTGAGCTCTGGGTTCTTTGCATTATTTTGGGGTCTTATATTTGAAACCCTCATCAGTGCCTTTCGAATTACCATTTCCAAGGTATTAGGCATTCGAGACCCTTTTTCTATAGCATTTAGAACCATTCTGAGAGCATTACTGAACAGTTTTAGTCGCAGTTAGGACCTTCTAAAATCACTTTACAAGGAATGTGTGTTTTATCATCTTTTTATTGGAAGATAGTATGAAAAAAAAAACAAATCTCTACATTTTTCTGTCTACCTCATTAGGTGATATACCAGTAGAGTATACAGACAACGTTAAGGCTAACAAAATAGATGGTTGGTTTTGGAGTTGTTTGATTCTTTGTTTGTTTGTTTGTTTGTTTGTTTGTTTGTTTGTTTGTTGTACTCACATAAGGCTGAGAGAATAAATATGGTTGTAATGTTGTTGGTGACAACTAGCATTGTATCGCGTGTTGTGTATTGCGTTATATACTGCTTCGTGAAAGAAATTAAACGCTTCATTATTCTATCTTGTCTAATCCTCGCTGTGCTGCAATAACTTTACTGTTATCATCACGCTTATAAAGGATTTTGAAATGTGTCTTGAGAGAACAACACCATGACTCGACACGTCGCAACAACAACAAAAAATCAACGCTTTAAAGCTTTTCATTGTCTGAGAAACAGGCAAATGAATTATTATTCACCTTTGATCTTAACCATCTTGCAGATTCTAATTCATTTTTCACGCTATGAAGGAGTGTATGTTTTTGCCGGGGCTTGGTTGTTACTTAGTTGTTTTTGTTTGCATGTCTGTTTGTCTGTCCGTTTGTTTGGAATATTTCTCGAAAAGTTATGAACGGAGTTTGACAGCATTTTCAGGATATGTCCGCAGTGGTAAATGGAACGAGATCAGTGATTAGTTTCAGTGGTGATCCGAATCATGATTCGGATCCACAATTTTCATAAAGGATAATTTTCCATTGACTTATAGTGGTGTTTTCAAGATTTTTACTTAAGGCCCCGTCACACTAGAGCGAATGCCCAACGAATGCCAAGCGGAAGCCCAACGAATTCGAAAATGTGAAGACAGTTTGCATGTCTGACGTTCTTTGATTTCATTAGCTATTCATAGGGATCCGCAGAGATACGCCAGAGATTTTGGACATAACATGTTTAAAGAATAAAATCGGCTCCAGCGTATCTCTGCGAATCCCGACGAATAGATAATGAATACAAAGAACGCCAAGCACTTTACGAACTATTCTAGTATTACCAATGGATGTTAACATAGGCTATCTTCAAATTTTCAAATTTATTGGACATACGTTGGGCATTCGTTGGGCATTCGCTGTAGTGTGACGGGGCCTTTACACAGTTTTGCGGCGTTAGTGACATTGTAGCCATTATGAGAGTGTTTGTAATGCACGAAGTTAATGGCTTTGCGATCATTGTAAATGGGAGAATCCGTAGAACCAAGGAGGTGGTATACAACAAACTCTGCCGTTGTTTTGTATGTGTGAATGAGCGCAATCTAGCAGAAGCAGCCAACGGCAAATGCTACACGACATTCTGTGTCGAAGCAGGTCCACGAAATAACTGAAGAATGAAGAAAAAATCTAAGATTAAAATCGCACAACATGCCATGCACTCTTCCGAGAAGTGCATTGGAGCCTTGAGCTATTGGCCCACACACGTAAATATTCGCCCACGATCCAGTGGCATTTCCTTAATGGTTGTCTGTATATTACTTGTGTGGGCGCCACTCGAGTGCAGAGGTAAACAGGTGTCTATTTTGACTGGAAGGTATTTATGCTACATTGTATAGTGCCTGACAAACATTTAGCTTATGGGATCTCTGAATGGCACTATAGTGTCAATTTTGTTTGTTTGGCTCTTTTCTTATACAGTGGAATTGTTACAGACTCTTTGAACTTCAGATTTTTTATTCAAATTCATGAAATTCTTCCGTCGAGATGTTTTAATTGCAACTGATTTACAAATTGTCCTACATCAACGTAAATAAGCACTGAATTGATCAGTGTTTTTGTATAGTAGTAGCATGGATCTACTACACATGGACATTAATCATTTCCTTAATTAATGCATGCCACTGTCTATGTCAAAAGTGTCACAAAAGCATTTTGGACATTCTTCCCTGCTTTGATCTTAATGATCTCCGCCGCCGGCAAGCCGGGGCAAAACACAACGCAGCTTTGAAAAATCTATAAACTAAATGCGCAGAAGATAACAACTGTCTTAAATAAGAATGCATGTGCAGTTGTGGTATGTATTGGTATAATCACCTCTCAGACATTTTCATTAGCGAAATGCAGGTACTTTTGAAGAGATAGCTAAGTTTGTGGCTAATTGATCATGATTTGTTATCTCATTTTCCACCTTTTCCGCACATTTTTCCAGAGTAAAAACAGATAGCAAGGGAAGAGGATATGTCTGTCCTTATAGGCAAAGTCATATGTGTGAACGCTAGCGAGCGAATCGATTATTTCCAATCCAATGATACGAGATCAGTCATGTTCTGAGGTTTGCTGCTTCTCATAATTGACGTTTATTCAAAGACGTTTCAGTCTGAAAACACGCATCAGCCAAATAAGACCAGAATTAGGGAAACAATTCTTTTGTCAGTGACGATGCGTGATCATGCAATCATCATTTTTTTGAGTCACCTGTATGTACTCATTGAGATGCGCATAGTTAGGTGGCGGCGGATCTCGTACTTCAAAGTGGCAGGTTTCGTTGAAAGTCCATTCGTTAGTAGGTCCATAGCCATGATAAAAGAAATCATGGGCGTACATACTCCAGCAGGATTCGAACCTACGACCTCCTGATCTCCGGACATGCGTCATCCCCACTATAGACCACCAAGCTTCCGCCCGACACCTAGTGTTGGTTCTAATCCTTATAGCATGCAGCGAGTACTACGTAGTTATTCATATTCATGAAATTCGTCCTTCGAGATATTTTCATTGCAACTGAAGAATTTGAATAATTCTTCAGAAACATAAAAGGGGAAAATGGGTAGAAACTTATGGAAATTCAGAGCATCACATGTTTTTAAACGATTCAGTAACAACAGTCACAATTACGTGATGAGTGTCAATAATTATCATGATATCTTTCATTTTTCGTCAAATTACCCTTTACTTATTATTATCTTTTTTCTGTCTTAAGTCAAGACTTTTTGGTAAACCATTATAATCTTGCTTTGAATAATCCCTGTTAGGCTCTGCTCATAATGGCGTTCTCGTGCGGTTTTCCACCTTTTCTTTGGGGATGAAATAAACTGTAATAAAATCATATAGATAGTTAAGCATGAGGTCAATTAAGAATGTTTTCTTTTAATACATAATACGTTAACGGTTTTTGTCACAATTTTCGATTCTATATGTTTTTTTTTCTTTTTTCCCCTTTGTCAGTAAAACGTCAGTGCAGAATCTAAACAGGTTTTTTTTTTCTACATATCTCTTGTTCCGGACGTTGTCGTTGTTGTTATTGTTAATGTTGTTGTTTGTTTGTTTGTTTTTTGGTTTTTTTTTTGTAAAAATGAATGTTGGCGGGAACTCTCACACCTAATTTCACCTACAGTTACAAGGATTGCAAGTGATGACCTCCAACTATTGCGACGAACTTGAATGGGTGCCGATTTCCATTGTCACCCCACCCCCTCCTTTATTTTTTTCCCCTCCATTTTTGGTGTCCGGACAATGCCTGATTGATAAGCTGACGGATGAAAAGAAACAGACGATTATCGAGGAACGCGTGAGTCGGAGTGTCTACAATCGATGTTCCCCGCAACCCATGGGTCGGGTCGGTCGATGGCCGGAGACTGGGGATATGTAAGAAATATTTGTGTGGGTGGAGGAATGGTAAGCGGCCAGTCCAGATTGTCGAGAAATCACGAAAAAACACCTTCTACCCTTATATACCCAGAATGGGTTGTCAATTTAAAAAGAAAAAAGAAATGTTTGCCAAAGAATAAGTTATTGAAGAAGAGCAGTAAGATAAAGGCAGCCAAAAGCATTGACTATTGAAAACTGAAAAGAAGAAATGAAAGTTTTACATTACAGCATGATTCTATACTTATTATGAAGAGATTGGTTGCGAAACAAGTTGACTAAATTCGTATCAAGTTTGAGATATTTGCAATTAAACGTTAAAACTGCTAGAAACCAACGAAAATATAGGACATTTTTAATCATAACTTCAAGAACATTCCTTGTTATGTGACGAGTGAGGTATCACTGGAAAGGTTTTATTTGCTCTGTCTGATGATGGAATACTAATACTTTCAAATGTTTTAAAATGGCGCTTATCTCTTAAAATGGCTTGCTTGGATAATGACGTGCAAAAACGTCATTATTGTCAAAATTAAGACACTTTGAATTATTGAGCTTGCATGAATTGTGTTTGTGTTTGAGAAAGTGTCAGTAAATGTTTGTAAAAAGAGATATAAAGAAAAAGAAGAATGAGAAGACAAATATTTCAAACAATTCTAATTCAAAGGTCTTCAAACTGTGAATGATTCTCCACAGACACACCTGCTATGTGTATAATGTATAAAAGAAAGATTTAGTGTCTTTTGTGTTTCACTCCTAATTTAGACCACTTGTCCGCTCAGTCCTGAAATTTGCAAGAGGGGGCTCAAATTTCGCTCCGATATCCGTATACAGAAAGACTTCGGTTGTACCATTTAAAATGTCTCGTGTCTCCGAAACAAACCCCAATGTAGTGCCCATAAATCTAAAAGAAAGCGTATCCTGCTTTCAGCTGGACAGCTGTTTGTTTGTTTGTTTGTTTTCAGCAAGGCCGTGTTTTACATTGGATGTGAGACCTATATCATAGGTGTAGCTGGTTGATAATTCGTTGTGCCGTACTGTCTGTAAAGCTGACGCAAGAGGGTGCGTTCAATACAAAACCTTCACATTATCAATGAGGTAACCACCACCACCACAACAACAAAATATAAACCAACCCCACTGCTCTCAACCAAAGGTGATCAGTGGACAGCGCGACCTAACATTGTCTGTACAGTTAACACAAGAGGACGCGCTTTAGATACATCTTCAGCCTTCTACAAGGTTTCAGCAAGGAGCTTCTTGGTTTCAGACGCACGCCACTGGAGCCGCGGAACGGGGGTGGGGGGGGGGGGGGGGGGGGGGGGGGGGGATAGTGAAAGAGGATAATGAAAATTAGCAAGAAACAGAGATTAAAAGATAAAGATAAGAATTACAAAAGAAATGATTACGTTTGTGACGACGGGGTGGGGGAGGGGGAGACTATTCCACAGTGCGGGACGATTGTGAGAAAAGGCATTGTCTTCCCATGAATGGGTATGGTTCCGGAAACGTCTAAGAGCAAAGAATTTGATGATATTAACCTACAAGAGGGGTTATACCTTTTCAATGAATCTTGTAGATAAGGGAGGGGAAAGCAACCTTGATTATGTGTTTATCATTTCGAAGGGAGGCAGGAGAAAAGTGTTGGATGGGGTTAAATGCCACAGGAGGGTTGGAGTGGCTCGGTTATAGTTCAGCAATATATTTAAAAAAAAACCTGACCCCCCCCCCCCCCCAAAAAAAAAAGCAAAACAAAACAAAACAAACAACAAACAACAACAACAACAACAACAACAACAGAACACACAAAAACTCAAAAACAAAACAAAACAAGAACAAATGAAAAGTAGAACGAAACCAGCGATGAGTTTATATTTTCTTTACTTATGAAGTACAGCAGTCTTTGTAACAACTGATAGGTGAACAGCAAGTTAGAGTCTTATTCATACATTAATTAATTCGGACTTTCACTTAACCATGATACATGTAATTTCTTTCTATTTCCGGCTCCCTAATAATAGGAGTAAATCAACATTCCTCTCTGTTTGTAGAATATCAGCTGCCTGCTGTGTAACTATTTCAGATCATGCGAGAAATCTCTCAATGATTTCCAAGCACATTGATTTCCCTAACACTAATTACTCACAAATCTATACGCTGGCAATAATTAGCAACTCCGAAGTGATTTCCACCTCTACGCTTCGCGCCATTACAGACGCTGGTATTGATCGCGCAACCTACAAAGATATTCAGACTGTGGACGAGAAGCGGTTCTATACGACTACTTCAAGCCGCGAGGACGAGCTGCTATCCCCTGCGTGGCGCAATGGAAGAGTCCGGCTAGTCGTAGAAGAAAAAAACAAAAACATCGAAAAGAAAGAAAAACCGAAGTTGGTTGGTTCGTTGGTTGGTAGCTCGCGGCGGCGACCGAGTCGCTCGACAGGCCCACATTGACTTCATAGCGTAACTTGTCGATTCACCTCAGTAACTCTTTATACTGCCAGGATGGACACTCACCTACATCAGTTTGACGCACGGAATATACCTGTCTAAACGCGCTGGGTCCGCCGTGAATCTTCATCGCTGCCTCATTTGCTCTTTTGTCTAATACTTTTTTTTTTCCTTCATACTCGTTCATTCATGGATTGATGTTGACGCTTTCAGGCCTATAAATATTTGTTCATTTGAGATCATTCCCCACACTCTGTGGATTTGGAGCTCCAGAAACTTTGTCAGACTCGTATAGCTCACACCACGCGTGAATCATGAATCTACGCGGTCACACCGCCGGCGTTTTCAGTTACCTCTCGGTCTTGGTAACCTACGTCGTACTCAACTCCCTTTTAGCCTCAGCCAATGTTGTCTCTTCGACGACGACTTCGGAGCGACCTCGGCGGCCGATCGCCGAAGTCGACCCGGACGTGACCACCTTCAGAACTCGGGGATTTACCCAGGGTCGTACCACGGAGTCGGCGGGGTCCGAGGATTCCTCGCTGTGGAATTTCAGTAGCTCCTACGACAGGAGCGGGACCGATCAGAGGAGGGAGGAGGAGGAGGAACAAAGTCCGAGCCTGGAGGAGATCGTCCTCCGGCTCAGTGAGGAAGAAGCTCTAGAAGAGATGGGGATGGAGGGTGATCTTCTCCGAGACGCTCTGGCAGCACGCAGGTCGAGGCCGTCTTCCAGAAAAGCACCACCCAGGAAGAAGGTATGTAGGTCCATGGTTGTATACCATTTACCACACTCTGTTGTATAGCAAGTTGTATACCACACTCTGTTATACACCACACTCTGTTGTATACCACACTCTGTTGTACCAGACTCTGTCAAAAAAGTTTCTATTTTGTTGAAGCGGATATCTCCAGCAACTTGAATGGAGACCACACCATCATGACCATGCATGGAGTGAAAAAGAGACAATTTGCTTGGTACATGATCCCGTGGCAATTGCTCCCATATAGGCCTACATTATGCAGGGTTTTGAATGGTTTCAGTAAAGCGCAATCGGAAAGCATGAGTGTTGAAAACGTTTGATAAATCCTTACATGAAACAATACTAACAAAAACAACATATAAACTGAAAACTTAATATTATATTGAATATGATATTTATAGTTATGTGATCATCATCCTATTCTTTTAAAGTCTTATATTCCTTTCCTCTTCAAATTCAAAGGAGAAAAAATGAACCGTTTTGCGCATTTCTGTATACGTAGCTCCATCGTCCTATAGGCCTACATGTCGTGGAAATGGTTTCGAGATTGGAGTGGCCTTGGTATACACTCGGTATCCCTTCATCCATCTAAGCTCGTGACGTAAAGATATCTTGTCTGTGTAGGCCTTCATTCATACTCATGTTAATGCTGTAGCTCGAGTTGGTTTACCTCATCCCCTCTAAGCATGTTAAGCAGTTTTGAATTACTCGTGAGCTTAACAATCACGCACATACACACGCGCAAGCATTATGAAAAAACCTGAAACCGCGGAAGTTTGCTAGACACGGCTTGACATTACGAAGAGTGTCATCTCATGACATTTGACCTCTCGTCATATCGTACTGTACTCTTTGAGATATCTCAGTTACTAACATTCAACGATTCACTGATTCAGAAAAATATCACATAATGAAGGAAACACAGGTAATACTGTTTTCCAGTCTTTTCAAAGTGTTGGGCGCTAACTGGTGTGCAAGTGACACATTCTCCCTGGTGTCATTGACGCAGCTTTTGCTGATGGCTTAAATTATAGCCTCTCGGCAGCTTCGATTCGTTGAAAGGACACTCGATCGTCTGGAAAGAAGGCTATAAGTAGACTGTCATACTGAACTTCTAAGATCCTGGAGGAGCCCTCTTTCACTTTGTGTCGTATGAATATGTGTTATCAAATTGCAGAATATACATGGTTTAAAAAGAACAGAAAAAAGGAAGAAAATCGGGTCATAACTACAAAGAAAGTGTTTATCCATATTCAAGACTGTGCTTGAAGCTATTTGACATCTAATTGTTTCATAATACAACGATCACGCGAGGCTTCTCTCTTTTAATACACCAAAGGCAAGGGTGAAGTTTTATACAAATGTTTGTAAATATCCATTATGTAGAATCATAACCTGAAAACCCCACGAAAAAAACCCCCCAAAACCCCAAATCACCGATATATATAGAGGTTGACTCCTTTAAGAATCACGTCTTGGTGTGGCTTCCATTGAAGACGTGCATCAATCACTATCCACCTAGGAATAGGATATCGGATCGCCTGTACACGATGTGACTCGTGGCGGCATGCAAGAAATTAGGTATGGCTGTTACAAGGAGCTACAGGTCATACTATCGTTCTCGTGTTATCATTTCGCGTCAGCACGATGTGGATTTATGCCTTCCTATGTCTTTCACTCAAGACGAGGCGGAGATATCGTGTGTGAGGGAGGCAGACGATACGGTGATGAGAGGCGAGGTTTTCCCTCCCCATTTCCATCATTTTTTTTTCTTCACAAGACGAGAGGAGTGGTAAGTCGTGATGCGGACGTGAATGGAGTGTTGTTGCTGTTGTTGTTACCAGGAGGGCGTCGAAGCGGTGTGTCAACCTGTGACTCTTGTCACAATCAATATCTTGTGAACGTCTTCGCCGATTCTCGCAGGCTCGTCAGCTATCACTTCACCCACAGATGAGACCACATACAATGCTATCATAATGCAGTTACAATGTGGATTTGGAACAGTGGTGCTGTAAGAGGTAACCAAATGAGATTTTCCAGTTTGCATTATGTGCATTATGTGTGTGTGAGGAGATCCGTATTATCTTGAAGACAGCTGTCTCGACGTAAATATGATTTTAAAAAACCCAAACGTTTTCTTCCTATTTTGGAACAGGGTTTTATACAAACATTACCTAGAAAAACATATTCGGAGAACTACAATATTACTTATATATATATAACAAAATGCATGCCTTAATTGTACATCAAACCACTCCTGTGAAAAATGATAAAGTCTGTTTTAATCATGACAATGACTACATGGAGAAATCATAAAGATTTGGAGTGGCACTTATCAATCTGTAGCAAAAACTTGGTCAATTTCCATCTGAAGATTACAAAAAACACACACATGAATTACGCAGCAATTTTGAGGAATGGTGTAGGCCTATACTTGAAGGGGTCGATTTCAAAACCCGGATCAGAGCACTTCTTCTATGGGTGGGGGTAATTCATTGTTCTATTTCCATGGTTATCACTTTGATGAAAAACATCATTAAAAAATCTGCATCGAATGTTTAAACAGCTCTATGTATTGGCAATTAGGTTTACATGAAGACTCTTGTAAATCGCTTGTATTTGGTTGGTTAGTTCTTCTTGTGAATAATTTAGTTATCTCGCGCATTTCGTTGAAATATTTTAGATAGTCTCAAAAGAAGTAATAGAATGACGTTGAATAGATATGATCAGCCCTATATGAAAACACCCCGAATCTTGTGTTTTTAAAGGCTTTTTATTACCAAAGCGCTACTTGGTTGAATAGTGAGGAAAATCAGTCCAACAGTGACATCTCGGGAGCCCGTAAACTAGAAATGTGCTTTTTTTTTGGGGGGGGGGGAGGGGTTGGAGGTCCTATCCTTTTTTTTATTCACTTTATTGATCATGCTTGAGCTAGCATTCGGTAGATTGATGAACTGTGCGATATGCAAACTTTTTCAGGATATGAAATACAAACAAGTTTTTCCTGTATTTGCATGTATACCAAACGGTAGTTGACGGGGTGGCTGTGTTGTTTTGCATGTTGATTTTAAGAGGCACACTCCGAGACAGCAACATGATCTTGCTGTGACTAATTTTGCACGAAATGTAAGTCATGAACGTTCGCTGGATTGTCGAGGGATCACACTCTCATCCCACCCGGGTGCTGACGGCTATCCGATTATGATGCTCTGATGAAGTCGCATTTAGGCAATTGAATTATGGATCCACCACCAGGGGGATATCTGCGTGAATGCGAGTTTCGTCTCGCTCAATCAATGCGCTCGGTGCGTCAGTCACTTACAGACAGCTCACCGCTGTTGAAATGCACGGAGCTGCAGCAATCCCCTATGATAATCCGAAAGTTGAGTGCGCGTATGTGATAAAACAGGGTTTCATCATAGAGCTACATAATTATTTCAGCAGAGTTGGCAACTGTGGCTAGTTTCTTGAAGTGATATGCGCCTTTAATTTCATACACAGTGAGGCCCGACCCAAATGATACATCGCTTACTGCCTACTGTATATACTAATTTCATATTTCTAAATTGCTAGGGATGGTGACGAATCAGACAACATGCCCGCCAACTGGCAAATGGATACCCGCCAAATCTTCACGTTATTTTTCCTCTTATATTTTTACGCAAACTTGCGAAATCCTGGTAGCGCTCATGGCAATATAGGAGTCCAAGTTGATGACATCTTGGTCTACATGACTGTGAAGTGTAGGTCCTATGTGCTGTATGCGTGTGTGTCTAAACGTGTTCCTTTTTTTTTGTGAATCCAAAAGTAAGGGGGATTTATATCTCAGAATATAACGCATGTGTTGTTCAATCTAACAATTGAGCGTTTTGCTGCCAGCGGAATCTGTATCACTGTGGAAGAAAGGAGCGCACACACGCTGTGAACTCCTCAGCGAGACATGTTCGGCTCCGACTCCCGTCTCCTAACTGGAGCAGTCTCGGTTTAAAGGGATGATGGTACAGTTTCCGTTGAGATTGGACTTCAGGTTTCCAATGTTTTTTGATGATTTTTTTTTAACGATAATGAGAAACATAAAATATGAAAGAGCATATAATTCTAAGAGGAATCCAAAGTTTATTTGATGAAAATTAGTTTTGCAGTGGCTGAGCTGAGATTTCCAAAACAGAGTGATCCTATAATAAAAGGTGGGACCGACCTTTTATCAGGATCGCTTTATCTTACTTTATCTTTGGATCTCTCTGCCATTATTTTTATGTCAAATAAATTTTGAATTCCTCTTAGGATAATTGTATGTTTTTTAACACTTCGTAAAGGGATTTGCAAGTATCTCGCAAAAAGTTAAAAGCTGAATCCTCAACTATACCATCCCTTTAAAGGCCCTCTCCTCTATAAAGTGCGGACTTTGTATATTATGCCCAATTTCATCTTTAGTGTTTGTTTGATTTCACTTTGTGTGTGTGTGTGTGTGTGTGTGTGTGTGTGTGTGTGTGTGTGGCCAATTCACTAAGTTTGGCATAATCCGCATAGGTATCCCTTCCGTATTAAGTGCTCTACTTCGATTGATACTTAGAAAAATAACGCTCAAATACATGACATAAATGCGTGGATTTAATAATTTAATTTAATTTAATTAAACGTAATTTGTTCATTCAGATTAAAAAGGACTAGCTGAAAACAGTTTTATTATGATTACAGTATTACTAATCCAGGGAATTATTAGCGGTTGGTTGAAAAATAAGAGATACCCAAATTTACGTGAAAAAAAAAGAGAGTCTAGATAAGTGGAGGATATTTAAAAACGTTGCATTGTTGTTTGGCGGCGAGCATAACAGGCATCACAGAAACCAAATTTTCTCGAAAATTTACTGATTGACGTTGGCCTACAGTATAGAAGTAAATAACTCACGCTTTCTTCACCGACAGCTAATTTCCCCGTAAAAGTTGTCTGTCCCCAGTCAAGGTCTTTGGTGTGGACAGTCGAGAGGGCGTAAACAGTCCCTCGAGTTCAGCTGCGTCCTGTTATTAAGGTAATGGTCAGCTTAACGCCCTTAACCCCTAGAAGCAGGGGCCTAGCCAGCTTCTAGTGACTGGGCTCGTCATATAAGAAGACCATTAGTCATGTCTAGTAAGTTATACTTGAAGACATTTTCTTCAATACTCCATCTTCTCCCTACCCTCACTCTCCCCGTTACACCGCATCACATCTCGAGGATTATTATCAAGGGTCTGTGCGCGCTGATAAAGAATATTTTATCATATCGTCTGGTTTCTACTCCCTTTCAGACTAGAGAGTTATTCTATAGGGATATAGTACGACGTATGGATATGAGACGTATGGATATGGGATGTTTTATGTGTCTGGATGACCGTATATATTGATACGTCGTGTGAAAATTAATAACATCATATTATCTAAACGATATTTTGAACATCGTTTTGACATTCGACATCGAATTTTCACGTCATCGTACAAGTACGGTGAGAGTGTTTGCAAACTACCAATAATGAATCCAACGCAACTTGCAAAAATACGGTGCGCAAAGCCCGCACTTGAAGTTCGTACTGCGCAAGGGAGAGAGTCGTGCACATTCATGAGCTTCTCATGAAATATGACGGTGATGAGGACTGAGACAGATACTGTCATACGATTATACATGTATTACAGTACGTTGTGGCTGAACAGTCTGTTATGAACACATGTTGCGTCTGTTGTATTATCTGTACATCGCATGCAACGATAACTCAACGGGCTATCTACGAGCAGGAAAGTAAAGGTGAAAACGCAGTGTACCGCAAAATAACCAAAACACTTCCAAAAATAAAGGGGGCTCATTCACCTTAGGATCTGTCTAGAGCTAAATATAGCCTTTTCCCAAATTCTTCCCTTCTTACATTTTTCATCCTCTCGTGCACTTGCTGTCTGACGATGTTCACTCGAGAAGAACCCCTGTGTTGACTGCTGCAGTCGCTTTCTCTCATGATGTTAGGGAAAGATGCTTGTTTCTTGTCACTGTTTCTCCCGAACTCTATACCTATAGCTGTCATTCAGTGTTGATTATTTGGACTCACTGACCTTCAAAGTTATGATGGATATAGAGGTCTATCTGTCCAAAATTCTTGCTTATGAAGTAAATGGTGTTTATAGTATACACATCCGTTCTGAGAACGCTCTGGCCGACTATAGATGATTTTCGATTGCAAAGCCGTTTCACAAGCACAAATTAAAGTCGCTAACCTATTTATATCTCAAAATTTAAAGATGAAAGAGGACTAACATTAGAAATTATTATCACGGACGTGCATCCGTGTATTAACGTTTAATCATATCTTTTATGAATGAAATTTCATGTTTTCTAATTAGGGCGGGTATATAGGGAGAGACCTAAGGAAGCTTGGTGCTTCCATCACAATAGATCATATTTTCCTTCAGTATATATCCTGACAAGAATCATCAGTAAAATGGCTTCCAATAGAGATACTTAACCTCATTCCGTACGCAAGATTAAGCTGTCCTATTCAGAACTGTAAGTCTTCTGAATCATTCTTGGGGAGGGCGGGGAGGGGCGGGGGTCTTTCTTTTTCTGACTTGACCATTTAAACACGGAGGTGGTCAATTATGATCTTTGAACCTAGCGATGGACTAAACCTAATAATGGGCACCCTGCGTTGCACGTCTGATTAGCCCATGAAGAAGTGACCTTCCTTTGCACCCGCTGAATAATCTCTCGCTCCTTCCCTCGCTACTTTCTCATCAATAATTGGGAATTATGTATCGGATTGTCACAATAATGCCCCATGTTCCTATTTTGCGTCCTCGAAGTCTTGCTCTCATTTTGTGTTTTTCTCTTCGGGAAGGTGATGGGATGACGCGCCGGAAGCCCAGCCGATGGCACGCAGCGAAGGATACAATTAGCAGGAGGAGGCAATAACAAGAAGAATTGATCAAAGCAACCAAAGAGAAAAAAAATCAAAGAAGAAGATGACCCCGATGCTCTGGCATGAAAAAAAAAAATAAGAAAAGGAGATAGACTTATTCCGCACTAGTCAACCCTCCCCCCCCCCTCTCTCTCTCTCTTTCTCAAAACAACATCAACAACAACAACAAACAAACAAACAAATAGCAGCATCAACAGCACAGAATAGTCTAGTGATGCGCATGACATTGCTGACTTGTTTGTTCATAGCCGTATTTTATATGCTTGATTTCTTTTCTTTTCCTTTCTTTTGCTCAGTGAAAGCAAATTCTAAGTCAAAATTTATACAATGATAGAAGAAAACATACAGCTATATAAACAGAATTCAGTCAAACGAGAAGTTCGTATATCCCACTTGAACTAGGACCTTTTGAAAATGTAAAGGAACTTAATGTTTTACATATGAATTATATCCAAACGTTCGATGTAATAAAAGTTATGGCCTTCTTTTAGAAACAGAACGCGTGGAAAAATTATGTGACGTCACACTCACGTGACAAGGGACAACATTGCATAGATTAAAAAAAAAACTCGACATTGTCACGTCCTCAGTACTTTTGTTGGATTTCGGTATTTTATTCACGACTTTTTCATTTCATTTCCATCGTTGCAGCAACTTAGGCTTTTCCTTGATGACGTCATGCCAGTGTACCATGTGTTTTAGCTTTCTAGAAATGTTCGAAGGTGGTATACTCGTAGTGTGTCTCGGTTACTTTACGTGTTGACAAAAAGTATCGAAAGCTTATGACGTGATACCATGCTGTTTGGATCTGACTTTATTGACTCTCTCTGACAAAGTTGACTCATGATGCCATGACTCCAACTGAGATTGATTGTACTCGTTTACTATAGTCAAGGGCCTTTGTGACTGACGACGAACGCCAAGGCATGGAGCTACGTACAGCATAATGTTAAAGGGGTGGGGTGGTACTCTCTAAATCACTCGAAGATTTTGGAGTGATCCCTGACGTCACTCCAAAATGAGTGAAAATGAACATTTTCACTCAAAATTCACTCCAATTTCACTCGAAATTCACTCTTTTTAGTATTCACTCTTTTAAGAGTGAATATTTTCACTCGATTTTTTTTAGAGAGTACAGTATTGGTGGAAATGAGGAGCGGGCTGTTCATTTTGCGAGATATCAAGAAACCTATTATGAAATATAATGCAGGCCATATACCATTCTAAGAGGAATTCAACGTTTATTTGTATTTAATAGATTAAAATCGGTTATGGAATGGCTGAGACATGCCATAACAAAGAAAAACAAAGCGAGCTTAATAAAAGGAGGGTCCCACATTTTATTAGGACTGCTCTGTTTTGGGCATCTCAGCCATTTCAAACCCAATTTTCATCAAAATAAAAATAAACATTGAATACCTCTTGGAATTACATGCTCTTTCCTAATCATATTTCACAAGAGGTTTCTCAACCATCTCACCAAAAAATCGCACAAATCTGAAATTAGGTCTCACAAAAACTTTATGAGCCCTTTAACCTTAAGTAACCCTTTAAATGAACCCTTTCTCGTTAAATCGTCTTAAATGCTGTACTAGACAATTCATCCATGCTTTTGTATTGTTATGTTTATGGTTTATTTATTTGTTGAAATGTGAAATATGGAACAACAAAAAACAAACAAACAAACATACCACCTGTAGCTCGACGATTAAAGGGACCTCTTGAGAAGTAAAAGCATTATGTGCTGTCACATCAGATCACGTAAAGTCTTCTTTTCAAAATATGGTTTTCATTAGAGCCATTCGTGTAAGGACTGGAGGGAATGGATAATATAGAGAGGTCATATTCTCGGTGAATTTGTCTCTAATTAGTGTTCATGCCGCGGTCACTGCCACGCCCATATCAACCCAATTAACAAACAACCCGCAATGGTTAGACGTCATTGACCCATCAGCATAATATGCGAAGAGTCTGATCAGAAAATTGGGTATGCGCCTTTTTAAAAAGCACTTTTAAGGTAAGGCGATCATCAGATCGAGCAAAATCAAACATTTCCGCAGTGATACTTCACTTTCAACGTAACAGGAAATATTCATTAAGTAATGATTAAAAAGAAATCTCATATATTCAAATTATTTTCTTTATCTTTAGCAGCTTTAATCGCAAATATCTCAAATTTACAAGAATGGACTTAACTCGTTTTGTGTTTGAACTCTTCATATCACTAAAACGTTACACATTAAACCAAGGAGTTACATGACAGAGAGTGATAACTCCTTTATGCGTTGAACTACTCATAATTGCTTGCGCTCTTCTTGTTGTTATTGCTGTTGTTGTTGATGCTGCTGCTGTTTTTGTCGTTGTTTCGCTTTTGTCTTCAGACTTTCTTGCTTTTTTACACAAACGGTCACATATTCAAGACCAAGTGGGTGTCTTCTAAAAGAAAAGTGCAGCTGCCAGGGCTGTTCTGACGGTGTCCGATTTGTAACGGATCTAAAATGGCGTTCAGCCGTGACTGACTGTCACAGCCGTGCAGTGCAGGAAGCAAATGGGGTGCAGATTGTCCACTGCATGCAGTCACCTCCCTGGTCGAAGGTCGCTCTCGTCACAAGAATCTGACTTGAATTTCCGTGGAAGGGACTAAGGCAGAACTCTTGAGACTAGATGGTGAAGCACGTGACGCTATAGAGGTCTCACACCCGTGAATGATCATCCATGTAATAGATACACGTGTTAAAAAATAAAACAAAATCATATGAAACACGAGAAAGATTCATCGTCTAGCTAGACCAGCTTAATTCACTCCACTCCTGAAATTTGTAAGGGGGAGGGGGGGGGGGGGGGGGGTTCTGCTGAAACTCTGCTCAGAGGTCCTTACTGAAAGACTGTATGGTTTTACCATTCGTCTGTGGTTTAAAAAAATCCTTTATCCGTATCCGTATATCCGTATCAATCCACAAGTCTGAAATGGGGAAAAGGATTGAAAGAGTTATATGTTGACATCCAGAAAAGTGTGATTCATTCCTCACCTTTGATGACAGAAATAGATTGAGTCTTCTCTGTCGTGCACTATAGAGTAATGCATGCTTTGTTTGCGATTTCACAGTTCTTGCGACGTCCTCCTCTTTCATATTAGAGCTGCAATCTTGTATAGCCTCATGGATAAATACAGGGAGATGACTCATTTCCTTGGTTATTCTACCGGATAACCCAAGTAGGTATCTCCTTTGGAAAACCTATCAAGGAACCACCAGTCTCTAGAGCACTTGAGCTGCTTCGTTCTTTTGAAGAACATGCAAAACTACTCGAGTTTTACACCGACTTCTACGAAAATCATGCATGGTGTGAATCTCCACATGTTTTCCTCCTGTCTATAACTGTAGTATACGCGACTCGACCTCTTCTTCAAAAGTCTTCGACTCTATATAGTGCTTTTTCAAAAGGCTTCACATAATTACATCACGTTTTGTGAAAAAAAAAGCCAAACAAACTTGAAGCTCTTCGGCAGAAATGTATTTGTCATTGAGACACGCACGTTGTCGTTTTTTCTTAATTCAATTGAGACTCCAATTCAAGGGAGGCATTGTGTGACAGCTATTCGGTTATTTTGTGCATTCACCTTTCATCTTTGCTTAAATACATCATCGAATGTAAACAGTAAAGGACGCGTTAGTCTCAGCTTTATTACACCGTGTAAATGCCGTAATAGGGTGCTTATATGTACAACGTCATTGTTTTGATGCAAGAGAAACATGCACATGTTTGGACATTTCTTTTCTTTTTCTTCTGTGCTTCTAATTGTGTCGTCATCTATTACCACTTACATCTGTATTATTTCCATTTAGGCACTTCCTGCACTAAATGCAGTAATTTATGTAATTATTGAGACGTATTAACTGGTGATATGTCTGCTCTGTCTTGAAGGAATTAGGACATGCATTAATTACATATCTCGCAACATTATTGGACGAACTGAGATGTTACTGATAAACATGATAAACGTGGTCTTGTCCGGGTTATAGAAAATATTATGATGTACAACCTTGTCATCTTGATGTAGATGATATGATATCTCACGTCTCCTTATAAGTATTCAGTGTTTTCTCCTGTATAGGGTTGATGTGGTTAGACGTGGTTGTTTAAGTCGTAATTAGTCAGGCGGATTTAAGGGCTTGTGTACATCCCGAATTCATTTATTAAGTCGCTGGCTCATTCCCTTCTTTACACATCCAGCAGTTTGATTCCCCTTGAATAAGTTAATCAGAGGTATTTACCTCACTTTGTCTATCGCGGTTTACCTTCATTACATTCATTTTGTTTCCATCGTTAGGCGAATCTTGGTTTGGGTATAAAACGAGAAAATGCTTATTAGAAATGATTTTTCAATAAGGTCTCACAGTAACAGCAGCATCAAAACACTCTTGCTGGATATCAAAGAACTATTTCGTAAAGGGCATAGATACAAACAAACCATCCGCCTGAAATACCCATGTGTTTGAAACAGGATGAGAATAGGCAAACCAACTCATGATCACATAACATATTCAAGGATCACTCCGTTTCTATTCCGAACCTATTTTTGGCCAAGCAGACCTGCCTGGAGTGGTAGTTTGGATTCAACTTGACCTCATACTAAAACAACTTTGGCCTCTGCCTAGCATATACCTAGCAACAAGGCCACCCACTGTTTGATACGACTTGTCGGGTGACGAGAGATCGCGGTAGTATAACAAGGTTGTTTTCTTTCATAAAGTCGCAAGCAACCACGCGAAAAGCAAGCAAACAAGCGAGCAAGCAAACAAATAAACAAACAGACACATGAATTGCTAGTCAACCACGACGGAGTAGTTGTTCGACAGGAAAAGGCAAAAACGTCTGCATCCAGGCGTCGCTAGGAGCGCCACCCACTGCCGGGGTGCGCCCGTCGTATGCCAGTGGACCAGACACCGCTCCGAGCGTTGATGTGGAACCAACTTCCGGTATAGTTTTCGTCGGATGGCTCTTTCTAAAACATTAAAGGTTGCACTACTCATTTAGACACCTCCAGAATTTTCTTATTAGCTGTCGGCTTGAAAATGGAGATATGAGACTTTATCAACAGGTCTGGTACAACTCCAGATTGATTGTAAGGGATTTTTAACGTATTGGTTGAGATGACAATTGGGTTCTTAACTCTTTTGCGAGATACTATACGGACCCACTTATGAAATGTTACAAAGCATGCCATGAGGAATTCAAAGTTTATTTGATGAAAATCAGTTTTTGAAATGGCTGATAGATCAAAAACAAAGTCAAACAAAGCAATCCTGATAAAAAGTGGGTCACTCTTTTATTAGGATCACTTTATATTGGACATCTCAGTCATTTCACCACGAATTTTCATCAAATAAATTTCCTCTTGGAATTCATGCTCTTTAATACTTCATAAGATATTCCTCATTACCCCATCTAAAATACGTTAGAAACCTGAAACCAGGTCTCATTCAAAACTTTACCCATCCCTTAAACAGCTTCTCATTTTTCCAATGACCAATATAAGCATTTACTTTCAGTTTCATAAAGGAAGTATGGATTGATAATGTATTTTTGTTTTTGTGTCGTACTTTACTCGCATTCTGCTTCTCTGCCCAAAGCTCTGTTTTCATACACGAATGTGACCATGACTTTGATACTGTGGACAGTTTACTTTCCTAGTCCTAGCCACTTTCCCTCCGTAAATGTTATGTTTTTTCTCTATATATCCCTTAGTAAAAATGGCAAGACACGAGTAAGATTAGAATACTGTTTTTGTCCGCGGAACTGCATGCAGTATGTTTTCATAACTCGTCTAATAATTTCTTTAATCTCCACACATTGATTTTTGTTTTTGAATAATTCGTTCTCGGATTATTTTTTTTCTCAACTATAGTGACGTAAATAACGAAAATACACAAAGGGCTGTAGGAGTAACGTGTGGGTAGTGAGGACACCCACACCCCAACAACAAACAAAACACGCACCCTTAAAAAGAAAGAAACCGTTCTTTCGATGATTTGACTCAAACAAAGGTGTTCATCATACTCATTAGTTCTATCTATTGTTGAAAAGACATCGAATTCCCCGGTTCTGTTAATGTCTTTCCAACAGTCAAAGTTCGTGAACTGTCGAACGTTATATCATGTTTGCATTCTTCATCCTCGATCTGACTTTTTGAAGATCTTTTACCACGTTTAAACCGGGTTGCATGGTATTTTCTAGATAGTCACCTAATGATTTAGGCCTATATCTCATGTCAAGAGAAAGCGTGATCTTAAAAAAGAAAATATCCATCCAAAAAAATAAATAAACTTGAAAAGAAAGAGAAAATATTCCCTACAGAACGATACAAAAATGGAAAAAAAATCGGATAAGAAATGAGGAAGATATGACATTTTGAAATTTCGACAATAACCACAAACAGACCCCAAACACAGTATTGTACTGGAATGCTCACTGACAATACATAATGGTCTTCATTGAATAATTGTTTTGTTACTGTTTGTTTGTTTTTGCTCATATTGGATATGACAGCTTTCCCTCTCAATTCCGGAAAATGTGCCAAATTTGATTGATGTGCAATCAATTATTATTCAAGACCACAGAAAATGAGACTTTCCTAAAATTTCCTGGTCCACAAGATAAAACAGGACCAAGATTAAAATTACTAATGCTGTATAGAGACCGTTTAGAATCAAGGAAAATGTTTCTTTCAAAAGTAAGATACAACACTATATACAACATATGCAACACTATATACAACACGATATACTCTGTAGATGTTAAAACTGCTTCGAGCTTGAAATGATTGAGGCATATTTTCAGTGATGAAGCAACATTTTGCTTCCGTATAGCCCCCTTGCCTTTACTGGCAACTTCCTCCATGTCCTCTGGAAGTTAGGAAAGTCCTGCTCTGTTTTGGGTTTGCCGTCTCAGCCTTGTTACTTTAGGAAATATTTTGTATATCCTTCTTGCTGCTTTTCGGCCCTATTCGAGCATGTCGCAAGCCATCGTATATTTTATTCGTTGTCATGACACTTTTTTTTCTCATTCGATTAGTTCCATTAGGCATGCATACAGTCGCATTCATTCGCGAAGAGGTGTTGCACCGTTCGTTTGTTAGCTCTTGTGATGTCATAAAGATGCCGCACAACCCATGAACCACTTCGGTATGTTTTTTGTGTTTATTTTGTTTTGTTTTGTTTAACCGCATTCATTCAGAATCTGAGTATATACTGGAACATTACCTTTTGGCTCGTGGCCCAGTGAACGCGGGTGCCCTTGATCTCAAGGACCGGCCCAAGATTTTCTCAGGTGGAACAGTTCTTCCTGTTCGGCGCATGGTAACGCTGTCAGATATATCCTGGGTCTTGACGTAACATTATGATGTGAACACTAACAAACAATGAATGAATGATCGCTGGAAAGATTCATCTGATTGGGATATCAACTGGTTAAAAGTTTATTTTGTCACAATCAGTTGCACCGCAATTCAATAAACATCAAGACCTGCAGAGCATGTCCGCTGCAACTTGACAATGGAGGCGCATTTTCTCTATTGAATTACGGTGATTGATTTTGTCGTTGTTTTTGTTCAAGTGACGTTCTCATTTGTCCCTTGATACGTGTACTACCAGAGAGGTTGAACCTCTCTTTCACCTCCCTGCTATACAACGCGACGAATTTTCGTAAATTCGTTTGACAGGAATATAGGTGAGGCGTCAACAGAGGTATACTCAATTCACAGAATGTAAGATCACTGCCCCCACCCCTTTGCACCCATGTTGAACCTCAGTCCATCCCCTTGCAAGTCGTTCGGTAGCTGTACTTAAAATTGTAGATATCAGTCAAACGTCTTCAATCATTTTATCGTACAAGAATCAACCAACATCTACGCAGAATTCTCAGCTATGTAATAGGTTAGGATATATTGTTTTCCTGTGGTCTCCGAAATATTGCATATCCCCAGATTAAAAAAAAAAATGTTAAAATTCAAAGCGTTCCTATACTTAACTCTCGTGTGGATTGCTGCAACTGCAGCATGTAATTTCCAATTTAGGCCTGTGTCAGCCCAAAGCAACATTGCAGGTGTAGGAACGAAGATTTGATGTTTATTGAATGTGCATCAAATGCGAGTTATTGTCAGGTTTATTATTAAATCTTTCCTCATGTTAATAGTCGAACTTTGTTTATCAACATGAGAAAAGATGCATTTTCCGACAATAAACTTACAGAAGCGCACTATTTCAGAATGATTGTAATTCTTGTATTACATTTGGTTGCAATCTATGCGTGTTTCGGTTCTGAGGAATGGCTGATAGTATGAGTGTTGTTATGTGTAATGTTCCTTCAAAAGATGTACTTTGAAATGCTGACTTCTGCCTTTAAAAGAAGTTGCCTTTCACTGCATGCGGCTTTCCAGTGCCTGCAAGTCAAAGCGCTACGCCCCACGGAGGCGCAGCCCCGTAGCCTCCTGCGATTATCAGTCTCCAATCGTGTTGTTGCAGTCCAGGCACGCGTAACTTTCACTCAATGTGCCATTAAAAAACAGCCGGGCAATCTTCCTGGTCTCAACTCCAGGCTTACCCTTTCAACTTTCCGATGCATTGGGCCTCTGGCAGTCATTATACACGCCACTCCTTACACACTATCCCCGTGCAAATCCTTCATCATATCAATATTATTATAGAATAATTCAGAAATACTGAACTCTCAGAGATATGAACAGAAAGATCAACACTCCAGTAGAAAGTCTTGAGGCCTCAATGTTATGGTAGCCATGGAAATGGCAGGTTTTTAAAAGTGAAGAACGTTCACTGGGAGTGTGGAGATAGGAGACCAGAACGGAGCGGTTGTCACGGAGGTTTTCCTTTCCCTCCTATCCCCATATCGAACTTGACAAACCCATTGACTTGCAGTCAGAAATGCATGTATTATTTTCGGAACCCTCTGATATTTCTCAGAAATTACGTCAACACCGAGGTCATCTTCAACAAGTAAGTTGTAAGTTGTAAGGTTTTCGTTCTTATTTTCTGATCATAAACATGGATGCGAGCCAAAAGAGCGGGACCTCCTGAACGCAAGAAGTGCAGTTGCTGAGTGCTATCCAAGGATATTGCAGAAATCGGTGATGTAGCCTATACTCTCAACCCAACCCAGGGTTCCTGAAGGGTCACTGTCAAGCATAAACATGATCAATCAAGGGAAAAAAATGCTAGCGTGCGAACGACGTGTTTTATGGAGACGCGTTGCATGCTCTCTCGATCTCAGTATCTCTGTATGCCGTTGGCCCCGTGAGCTCGCTATCGACCTCACCCATTTCATATCTAAAAACTTAACCCACCAGTGTACACCTTCCCTCAATCTCAATCTCTCTTCCGTTGGTCCTGTGAGCTATCTATCAACCTCACCCATTTAATATTTAAAAACTTAACCCACCAGTGTGCACCTTCCCTCGATCTCAATCTCTTTTCCGTTGGTCCTGTGAGTATTTAATCGACCTCACCCATTTCATATCTAAAAACTTAACCCCAGCACCTGTGCACCTTCCCTCGATCCAATCTCTCTTCCGTTGGTCATGTGAGTTCTCTGTCGACCTCACCCATTTCATATCTAAAAACTTGACCCACCAGTATGCGCCTTGCCTCGATCTCGATCTCTCCACCGTTGGTCCTGTGAGTTCTCTATCAACCACACCCATTTCATATCTAAAAACTTAACCCCGTGCACCTGTGTTCCCTTCCTCGATACTTCACAGTCTTCCATTTGACAGGTAATACTGTTGTGCACAATGCATTGCTTCTCCATCTCGCCTCTTGCAAGACTCCTGCAAGCTTTCCAAGGGAGCAGTCAAGTGTAGCAAAATTATTTCTTACCATTAGAATGATCCAGTCTGAAAGGCCGACATGACATAAGATAATTAAAGACAAATGTGAAAGAAGCAAAAAAGAAATACCGGCAGGCGCTCTACATGAGGCAGCAACCTCATTCTGCAAACCTTTAATCATCAAGGGTTGGGTATGGAAGGAGGTTTAGAAAAAAAAAAGTTTCAGGCTCTAGTCTTGGAATGAGAGGACAAGGTGTGAATAGTAGAAGCTTTAAGATGTTGATCACTCTTTTCTCAGGTACTAGTATTCGGATTGTGATCCGCCATACTATATGGGGACTATAACATCAAGAGATATTTCGACAGGAGGATACTACATCACAAGATCTCCTAGACTACATTCGATCCCAGTCTATCTTCTGAAAATATCCCCCTTTTTATTTGAAGTTCAACTGGCATAAGCCCGGCAGCCCGTCTGCTCGCATCATCATTGTGTGAGCGAGGGGAGGAAGAGTCAACTCGAACTCTGTCTAGAATTTCATAAAAGCTGTCACAGCATTGCAAGCTGTATAAGATGTCTGCGTCTCTGGCACCCGTGATGTAATGGAAACGCCCAGTGACTTTACGAACTCTTTTTATGCATTGGTATTTTAATGCCACAGTCATCCCAAGCAAAAAGAAATCCATCCATCTCTCTCACTCTCTATCCATCTCTCTCCAGTTCTCTCCTTCTCTCTCCATCTCTCCCCATTTTTCTTCCCCACTATTTCAATTGAAACATGTGTAAGGATAAGCAAAGAAAACATGGCGGGGAAATGAAGCGCTTCCGGAATGTGGATGGCAAAAAGCTTTAGCGAAATCGCGACCAGCGGAGAGAAATGCTTTGCGTTTGTTTAACTCTTTCTGCGCCAATGAATCAAAATGTGCACAAATTCCACACACAAAAAATGGACAAAAAATTAATGTGGCACGCAAAGGGAAAAAAGACGTAACCAAACATAACATGGCAATCACTAGAAAGATGACATAATATATTACCAAGGAGGTTGATACTTTCTTGATATTACATGACATTGGTGTTTGAAAACCAGATTTGGGTATACTGAGCTGTATTCTTGATTGATGCACAACACACTTTTTCGTTTCATCTCATATATCCATATACACGTAACTGTATTATGTATAAATACTGTATATAAATGTATATAGACATAGATAGTAAGGTAAATTGTATTCATAGTCATCATGCTTGGGGTCCTCTTAAGGTTTTTTATAGTCTTATACTAGTAGTTGGTTCAGTATGTTCAGATTCGGAAATTCTCGCCTAAATTACCATTTCATGAAGCTTGTCTTTCTGAACAATATAATAAGGGGATTTTTTTTCTTTTACGTCAAAGAAGAAATAAGGGAAAGAAGTAAAATAAAATATTAATTTGGAAGTTCGAAGTGATGATAATATGAAAGGCTCGGAGGTATCCTCAAGACATACTATACAGGATATGATTTTCCGGAGCGAATATATTGCACAATGGACCCAGATAATAACATACAGTGCTGCTGACTCGGAGTTGAGCGGAGCATCCCAAGGTAATCCGCCTTGTCAGCCGGGCAAGGGCGTGCCTTCCTATCCCTCTGCTGGATTTATTCTGCCCCCTCAAGAATCCGTGTTGAAAAAGAGGGAGACAACGACAGATGATCTAAACGAATTCATTCAGAGAGAGATAGAAAGGAGGCTGGGGAGAGGAATAATTTCTGCGTTCAGGGAGAACCATAACATTCCGTGAAATGAAGCGAGGAAATTAGTTGAAATTTCAGATAAATTGGTCTGATGTAAAAGGAAGTGGCAATTGTTGTGTTTATACGTAAACACCCTCTTCGGTATGAAGCTGATTTAATTTGAAGATTGTACGAGATGTTACACTGGTTGGGCAAATGACATCACAACAAACAAGGATATATTTTGAAATAAACATGTGATGGTGTGGCAATTATGATTGTTCTGAACGCTTCATGGTTTTTCTTCTAAGCTCCAAGCAGTTCTTAATCATAATATTGTTGAATATCCAGTTTTGTTCAAAAACTGCCGTCGTGTTGCGTTCATGTTTCATCATTTCATCCAAAACATGCTCGTGGCAATAGTTAAATTTCTGCGGCATCTCGTCAGCGCTATACTGTATAGTATTGTGAGTATCTAAACTAACTTCTCCATGGACGAAGTTCTGTAAATCAGTGTGGACAAGCGTTTCTTCATGCTGCGAATATCACTCATGTTTATGGGTCAAGGGACGCACAAACCCGCTGTTACTCATTATTTTGACTTGGCGAGAGAGCACGTTGAACCACCACTCGAAGTCCATGCTAACATCGAATATCATATTTGTCAAAGGGCAATGTTCGTCCGCCACCTCTGGACGTTGCTGTATAGCAATGTAGAAAGACAACTGAAGCAAGACTGTGATGTTCTGTGGATCACCTTGGTGTACTTTACGTGTAAGGGACCAGAAGACAATGACAGAGTTTCAAGGTTTCACAGCTTGTACATGTGATTAATTCACGGCATGTCAAGTGCTTTCGACAGCGCTTATTCTGTAGCCTACTTGCTTGATGAAGTATGTGGCCTTCGCGTACAGCGCTTTGGTGGAGGGCACAGCGCTGCACCTGCATGCTTTCAAATCACCTGCATTGGATGGTAGATGAACTGTATAGGAGCAGTATAATGACATGAGCAGTAGCAAAATAATCGACGTAAGGATAAAGACTGGGGTGATGTATTCTCTTTCACGCATGCGCGTACCACCCACGCGCGTAGCCAACACGTGACTCTTGTCACGATTGTATTGAAAACTTGTTCGGATTCATATCCATCATCAACTTACGTAGAAGGTCCACATATGTTTTGACGGTTCAGAGAAAGAAGTGGTTTTATGTATGAAAATAAAGTACTCGAGTATCAAGATACTTCTCGAGTCAAAATCGTTTCTCGGGACTTAACCCCGTTCTCTTTCCTCGTACAAACAGTAAGGTGAACGATCGAGGTAAAAACACAATTATGTGTAGAGACGCGAGACTCGCTATACCACCACGCCATCTTGAGAACACATGTTGTTCAACCATTTCAATCCATACTCATTAACATTCCATGGATTGCTCTTGAGTCACCCCGCTCCTTCTTATTTGATTGGTTTTGTGGGGTTTTGATTTTTCTTACTTTTTTTTTTGTCTAGCAATACTTGTTCTTGACAAACTTAAACACATGGAGTATAACATGTCAGGGGAAAAAAGTCAGACAGAATCACACAGCTTGCGTGAAATAACGCTGGGAATGATGTTGTGGCTGTTATGTATCTCAAGAGTTTGTGTCGACGTTTTCTTCAACTTCAGTCAGAGATCCGAGACCTCAAGACTAAAGTTTGCAAATTAAGAGATATAACAAGAGCGAGAGAAAAAGAGAGACATTATTCCTTCAAAATAATTGATAGATTTTATTTGGATAGGATAGTTGCCTTGTTGGTTCAAACTTTTTTTCATTCATGACCAAGTCACGCAATCTACCAAAGAGTATGGAACCATCATACGGATATGATATCAGTAAGGGTGGACTAGCCAGTCAGCACCATTTTGTCAATCCTTGTTCTAGACTATAGTTTGTTCTACTTTCCGGAAGGGAATACTAGGAAAAGCCACCTCTTGCGGTGTCTAAAGCAGGTATTAAATTTATTAGCTTTTCATTTATTTTCTTTGAATTTCTGACCTGTAAGTCCGGAAGCGAGGGCATCCAGACACGGACAGTGACGCAGTGTTTGTCAATGCAGGAAACATGATATGAATTGCATTCAAATCCGAACAAAAAAAGGTTTGCTTTGTTTGAGTGTATATATAGTTCCGTTGATAGTTCTTTTTTTTAATCCGATTGGGATGAGTGTGAATGAATACGGCTATTTCATAGTTCGAGACAGACTGGAGAAAGAGAAAGAAATGAGTGCCGGATAATCACAATGTTGGAACGCTATCAAAAGAATAACTTTTTGAAGATTGCTAACGGATACAACACGTCGGACCTTTACTCTGAGATCATTTTATTTCATGTAGGGAAATATTATTTTCTTCCTTACGAGTACCGGAAATTTGAGAATATTATGTGGTTCTGGTCGTTTTTTCGTTTGTTTGCTTTTTCAGACGCTATGCAAAATGCGGATATAGTGATGAAATCAGAATACAAGATACAGGTGAAAATCGACCTTTTTGTTTTTGTTTTTTACAGATGTGTACTTTTGATTTATATGTTTAGCGAATAGTTTGTTCCATCCCCAACAGTGAATAAAAGTTAGTATAATGTGATTAGTTGAATACATCAGTGAAAGTATGAGGAAAATCGGACACACTAGACATTCTATTCAAAAGTTATGAATTTTTTACATTTAGCGTATTAAATGAATAAGAAAAATTGCCTGGATTCTTTCAGAAGGCAGAGGGGATAATACTTCCTTTAACACAACGTCAGGAACGAGTGAAAGGAGTGGGTGCTTTTCGTTAGAAAAAGATTGTGGGATTCTCTTGATATTTTTTGTATATAGTTGTTCTGGATTGACTTCACGAACTGTTCTCATCCAGTGATGGCGGCATCAAAACTTTTGTTGAAATCATAACTTTTGAGGGATGGTCCGAGTTTCCTTTAACTTCACTGATGTGTTCTACTTATATTGCTGGATTCACTCAAATCACACATATGTATGTTTGGGGAAACTTCCCTTTTAATAGCTGCAAATGGCACTCATTAACATCGCATCAACCCCATCCCCCTCCCCCTCCCCCGCGGGGCATGTCGTCAGCAACATGGAAGCACGCTATTGTTCGCATAGTGACTCATGATGGCGAGATGGAAAACATTTTTGAAGAATACCAGTATCTGATCATGGGTATTTATCGACATCTCACGGTGCTGATGTATCCGATTTCAAACTAAATGGAAAAAGGAGGAGGGAGCCGGAGGGGATCATAAATATTTTTGGTGATTACGGTCACAGTTACTCCTTTGTCCGTAAACCCCGACTAACACATAGCCGATGAGACACCTGCAAAATGTATTTGATGTCGATCTTTGGAAACTCACGATGCATAGATATTGAATCTAGGCCCCAAATATAAAAAAAGGCTTAAGTAATCGTATCAAATTATAAGTTTTGTGTGGTGAACCTAGTGCAACTTTTTTCCACACTGTGTGCACGAACACGGTTTGATGCATAGCTGTATTATTCTTATTCCGAAGACTGCTCATGTGTTTTGAAGAAATGCACTTGACATATAATTATACATATCAGTCTAGACATCTCAATAGTTATAATCCCACGGCCTTTCCTATGCACGGGGAAAACTTTCAACCCTTTTTAAACATTTTCATTGACGCGCAGAAATGGAAAGAAAGTGACTAGAAATAAAGCGCGTGTGTGGCTGACGTTCGAGGAGTCTCGCTTTCCCGCACGACTTGAGGCGTGGGGGTGGTGAGGCGCCATCGACAATGTAGTAGAAGGCACAGCGTTCAAAGATTTCATTCTCTCTCGCGATTTGCTTCGAATTCTCATAACTAGTAACTGGAGTACTCGTAGTTGTGTATTTGGATGAGCCGAGAATTACACAGCAGGAGGATATATATACTGGCACCCAATACATTTCCCCTTACAGGCAGCATCAACTAAGCTTTAGTTATAAAGTCAAAATACTTACGGCAGACAAAACTAATGATACTGACACGAAAATAGGTTGGTGCAACTGTCAAGTTACTATCGGCAAGAACGTATTGACCGTACTCGGATTACTCAAATATTATGATTCTTACAGATGCGTGAGTACATACAGAATGGCCTAGTTTGACTGTCCTTATTCCACTATCGGACTTCTTTACTAACATGAACGGGAAACATTGTTATCGGTGCGCCTAAGCCAAATATTGACAGAGCGTGTTGTGTGTGAAAGAAATCGCTGAAGTTGTATTTGCACCTTTGTGGATTCGTTTCGGAAGGCAGGGTCGATTGTAATTGCGTTTGTGAACAAAGAAAAAAAAGACTGTCAGAGTTGGTTACATGGGCACTTGACACAAAAATGGTAGAAATACTTTTAGTCATTGAGATTCAGACACGTGTATTTTTTTTTCCTGTTCATTTTGATACTCAGTGTTATGCCCACGTTATTTGTGTGGACTCTGGACACCGCCTGCGCTAAAATATGACACCTACTGTAGGTAATGATCAGCATTCTTTCCATGTAGGCTGTAGGTCGACGAATTTTCGCCTATCCTTACGAATATACGCATGTAGGCCTACTATAATCATGAAGATGTCGAATGCGCAGTTTGTGCAAGGAGATATCTCCTTAGTTTGTGTAACTTGTTGGGCCAAACTTGGTCATACCAGGGAGGTAGAAAGACACGTCTTTCCACCTCTGATGACGCCTTCCAGTACACACTGAGTATAATTATGAAAAACTCACCCCTTCCCCCTCCCCCAAACACACACACACACACGCACACACACGCACAAGATACAACAACGATAACAACAAAAGCAACGACAAACAATGGCGTTGTCAAATTTGATATTGCACTTTATTATTTTTATTTTACGATGCGCTTGAAGATATTTGCTGATTGTTTGTATTTGTTTAACATGTCCTTTACAAAAATGCTGAAACAGCTGTGCGGAAGTAGAGCGTTGTAGAACCAAGATGCATGGAACCGTTACGTGTGTTGATACCATGGCGATAAACACTGTTGTTGGTGTAACATCATGGACATATAGAACAGGTGGAAACCATTCGGAATGCGTATTCGTACTGATGTAGAATTTTAGAGATGCTTTTAAGAGACTAGATCATGTGAATGGCTTCAGTCCGGTCTGAGGACACGTGTTTGTGCGTGTGATGAAAAGTTTTTTGAGGACTACACTCATTATCAAGTTTGTATTCTGTGTATACACGATGTAGAGCATGGCTCTGGCTTGTCAAGGACACGTTGAGATTAATGTATCCATTATGGTCAAAGTCTACGATCCATGCTCAAATTGACTCTATTAACCCCGTTTGTGCTTTTAGCGTCAATTGGCTGAGAAAATCCTATAGCGTTATACGCGCTGTTCACAGTCACTGGCATAAAAAGTTTTAAAGCACATCAACTCAAAGTAGCAGAGCGATGAAAATGTGATCAAAGACATTGTAAAAGTTTTCCACGTTTTTCTTTAAAGCTGAATGCCCACACACCTGATCCTGCGAGCTGGTGCGAACTGTATGGGGCGCCAAGTGTCGCATGGCCTATTTCTTTACGAAATGTTGCAATTAATTCGTGACGAATTGACTGATTACGTAACGAAATAGGCCATACGACACTTGGCGCCCCATAAGCTCGCACCAGCTCGCAGGCTCAGGTCGCGCAGTGGGCATTCTACTTTCACAGTCGCTCTTAAGTCGCATAAGGATTTTACCTTAATATGAAATCAAGTTTCCCTTTAAACATCTTTTTTTTTATTCTTTTTTTTTTGCGGGGGGGGGGGGTAACTACTTCAAGCTGTCAATTATATCTATTGTAATCATTGACGACATCAAATCGGTCGTCGCATGCAAGGACGTACCTTGCTCCTCAGTTAGGGTAAATTAAAGGTTAATTGTCGTGCGTCGAGAAAATCGCTGAGGGGCATTCATTTCACAATAAGAATCCGGTGAAAGTGAGGCGTGACAAATAAGGCTACGTCATTCCCACAGAGAAGACAATACAAGGCGATAATTGGTCACGTCGAACCCATAATTGCGAATGCATGCCAAAAAAAAAAATGATGCGCTGTTGAGAAATGTTGTTAATAATATGCCCAGAAACGAATTCGGGAAGAAGGAGGAGGAAAGAGAAGGTCGATCGACAACAGATGGACCAAGAAAGAATTTTAAAAAAAGAAGAAGAAGAAGGGCAGGTTAATTGAGAATTGAAATGGAGAATGGAAGCTGTAATCATAATAGCAGTATAGTATACATCAGGACGAAAAGTTGAAGCAGTAAAAGCAGAAGAAGTTTGAGTTGTCATAATAGCGGAAGTAGGCCTACAAGTAGCAGCAGTCGTATAGTAGCAGCAGCAGTTGCAGTTGTACGTGTGAGAGAAAGCGGTTCGTGGGTCTGAGGATGGAGCTAACGACTCAGAAAAAAAAGACAAGAAAAAAAAAAGGAAGAAAAATACAGGGGAAAAGAAATACAAACGTGTACATCAGAAATTATTATAATGTATATTATTCATTAATTCAGCAAGAAACACAGAAAAAAAGTCAACAGCAAAACCAAATAGAAATAATAAAAACAACAAAACGAACAATCTAAAAGAAAACAACAACAATAGTAATAATAATAATAATAATAATGATAATAATGATAATAATAGTATCAACAACAACAACAACAACCAAACCCCCCCCCCAAAAAAAAAAAAAAAACAACAACAACAACAACAACAAACAAACCCAACACCCACGACAAACATTAGCAGGATCAGCTACAGAAGCTTGCAGAGACAACTGTGGAAGCGGTAGTATTACGATGGATGATGAGTCCCTTTGATGTCTCTCGTCTGGTCGGGAGGCCTTGTAGCTAGCACACACACACACACACACACACACACACACACACACACACTCGGAGTATGTGGCAAACTATGCCGCCAACGCATGGAATGCTGCCGACTCCTCCTTGACCCAGATCACAGTTCCGGATAGCAAATCCCGATGGCAATCGGATATCCGAGAATCAAATTATATTGATGCGTGTGCCATTATCATGCTATAGGAACCCGAATATCATGCAGGGATGTGCACATTCCTGCCCAGACAACAGTTTGGCATTATCTGCCCCCTCCCCCTCCCCCTTCCCTCTCCACGCCCCCTTATTCCTTCGGTGATGCGATGAATTATCTATCTCCACAACGAAAGTCATGTTAATCGTGGTATGTCAAAAGGTCTCATACAAGGAAAATAGTTGATGCAATAATAGAGAAAAATAGCTCCCAAACCAACAATTTTCAAAACAAAATAAGTAAAAAAACATTTCCTGTCCCACCTACCCTAGTCTAAGATTACCTAGGGTACGCAGTTCCAAATAAAATAGGGCAGAGTACCTAAAGTGTCACCACAAACGATGAAAATGTTTAATGTGGACATTGGTGACTTATGAAGGGAATGAACAAGTTCAGCTGTCATCGCATTATAGTTCGAAAATACCCAAATCAATTTTACTCTGGATTGCAGAATGATAATACGGCTTGTATTTCGAATAACCATTGGTATACTTTTTGATCAGTTTGGCAAGGGTCAACTCCCATTCTGTGTACAATATTTTTGTTTTAAACAAAATATTTTCACTCATGGCAACATCTATGGTCACGTTTGCCGTGTATGTGTATGCAGATATTTTATGCATGTTTTACATAAAGGAAGTCTTGACTTATTCAAGCATAATTACTTTCATTGTAAAGTTTGAGATGTTTAAGCAAAATAAGTGACGGTATACAGAAAATACACACAAAGCCATTTCAAAGATGACTAAATATAGATAGATAGCAAACACCAGAGTGTAACAATACAGCCTGTAACGAGTGTTTAAAACTGTCCAGGTATTTTCTGCAAAATTACTCAAGATAGCATTTTCTCCTGATTCCTTGGGTTTTATCATTTTATCAGTTACAATATTCTGTGGCTTTTCCGTGCTTGTCCATGATTATGATAGCATTCCTGACACTGGCTATTAACATTGTCATTATTGTAAGGCAGGTTGTTTTTTTTTTCTGTTGTAAAGAAAACGTCTGTATTTCTTTATTTGATTTTTCTTTTAACAGCGGTGCCATGGTAAAGTATTTAAGACGGGATCTTTAAGGTCCTGGGGTCGAATTTTGTCCGGCGCCTGTACATCGTTCATCTCAGTGTTGTATTGTCCCCTGAAACCTTAGATGATGGGTACAAGACAATGTTGGCAAGGATATTTATTTTTTAAAAGTCAGTACCATCGTTAGTTAATGACAACACACTAAGAAGGAACCTGCAATTGATATGTTCCCTGTTTATCTTTTCTCTTTTCCTTCATGTCCGTTCCCGATGTTCCCGAAGAACAAGACGAAGAAGCAGAAGAGGAATCGCAACATGTACGCCCCTCTGAGCAACAAACAGGAGGAGCGGATGCTCGCCATGCACAATGCCTTCAGGCGCATGGTTCCCGGTCCCGCCTCCAACATGGAAGAAATGGTAAGTTTTGCAAAAGTAGTTCACCGTACTTTAATCCTTCAAAACAAGAACAATAACAACAAACTCATGAAAAAATTACTATCACTGTTGTTCTTTTTTATTCTTCATGCATTACAATGTAGTTACATCAAAGATGAGGTGACGATAATGATACTATGTCTCACACTGACCTAAACGCAACTCTTCACTATTTTTTTTTCGACGTTTAATTCAAAATCAATAAAAACTTGTGTCCATCAGCCCATTCGTCAGGTTTGTGCTTGTTTCAATAATGTAGCAAAGCCGACTTTCCTCGAAAGGGCTATAGTTAAAATTTTGATCAAAAATATGTGGGTTTTTTTTCTGATGATATTGAACACCAACTAATGGGAAAGTTGTGAGTTAATGACATCAGTTATACCTTAGATAATTTGCATGTATTTGCACAAATCAATATCAAAACTTTTTTTTTAAAATCCACACTAGTATCTTTCTCATATAGATTGTGTCTGATTATGATTAAACGTTTACCCATTCTGCTCATTCATTTTTTAAAACCAAAATCTATTTGAAAATGAAGTGGAATTGCACTTTCACCATGGTCTCCTGATCTTAACTCGGGCGGGATTGTAATATTTTGGAGCTCAAAACAGTTCGATCAAGATCAAAAGAGCTTCTGTTTTGGCAGTCACAATCCCCCCGCATCTGAAAAGTCTGCAGCCCATTCCGAGGATTTCTTGCGCCTAATGTTTGCCTAACATTCCATCTATGACATGGCATTATACCAATTTTCATTCCGGTGGATTAAGACAGCAGTCAGATTAGAGAAGCATAAACATATTCGGATGGAGTGAATATTTTCACGCAAGTCTCGTTCGTAGATGATGTCTTTCTCACTTTGCTATCGTGTGGTGTAGGTGTATCAGCAAACAACCAAAGCACTGTGCGTGAGGAATTGAAAACCTCCCATCTGTTTGTAAACACATTGAGAGATTTTCTATGGTTGTAAGTCCATTGTATGAACTCTGTGGGATACATTATGGAGCGTCCTTTCCGTTATCAAGAGAATTGAGAGAAGTCAAATGCCTTGATAACTACCTTGGACGAAGAAGACGAAGATGACTACAACAGCCTGCAGACGAGGTCAAACAATAAAAGAGGCGGTGTATGGGCGCGAAAAGGACGAAGGGCACGGATTATTTTCTAATGAGGATATTCTTGATGTTTTTTTTTTGTTTGTTTGGAATGATCAGTGGAGGAAGTAAGAGTTCATTCTGTGAAAGGGCTCAAGCATGTCATGGACATTGCCATCATGACGGTCATCAACTATTCTTCTGCACACTTCCATTAATGAAGGATTAAGACCAAGAAAACCTTGGAGGCTTGTCGGCCATTGAAGGATGTGTGTGTTTGTGTGATAGTGTACGTGAGTTTCTCTGTTGGCCTGCCATAGCAACAATTGATACGTAGCCTAGCTGCATATTGCTCATCGCTTCCTTTGTTGCTTCTGTATGACTTCGTGTGAATTCATTTCTTCCCATTTCTGCAACGAGGAATCTGTTTATTCTTCATAGACATTCTAATAGCATGGTGTCTCTTTTGTCGCTGTGAAAGTGTGCTTTAAAATCCTCCTCGAAGTTCAGAAAGTATATATCCCGATTTTTTTTTTTCGCGCGGGGGTTTGTGGATACGAGGTAGGTCCATTGAGCTTCAACACCTTCACTTGACCAAGTCCTCTAGTGTCCTTCGGTCCTTTCCTCTCCCTCTCCATTCGTGTCCATGAAAGGATATTTTGTATTTTTTAAGCTCATTTATGCCTTAGATATTAATGTATGCTAACTGTTTATAAAGTGCACATCAGAGCTATACATTGAAGGAGGAATGATATTTAAGGTGTCTCAAAAGACGTCCTGAAATAGAAATCAAGGAATGAAAATAAGTCCTGTTACCGAGTGATTTTATGAGTTCATTACCATGTTCATGATTTTGATGCTGATTCCGAATTTTTGATCTGTATGAAAATAATCATATAAATCAAATTGGTATAGGTTTCATCGAATTCGAACCAATGAATAATGAGATTGTTGTGGAATTTTAAAGCTCTATCATGCTATCGTGAAAAATTATATTAGTCGCATATTGAAGACGAAGGGCGGAGCTCCAACCGTGGACGCAATTAAGCCCAGCCGCCCTCTTTTCAAATTTACGTGGAGACGATTGGCGGTTAATTTGGCGGCGTGATGATAAAATGATAGCCCCAACTGCCATCTTTACATCCACAGGAGTGATTTCACTATACAAAACAGTCTGCCACAGGTTACAGGTTAACTTACATCATCGTACAATCACTGTCATGAATGATGATCCTGGGAAGGTATTTTATGTCCTTCATGTGTTCAAAGGAGAACTGAACTTGGACCTCACCGCCCTGTTTGCTAAGAGTATATAAGGTCACGGAATCATGATCATTCATTTGCTATTTTAGTCATATCCATTAATCCTATATTTTCCTCTTAACGTACAGCAAAACTTCCCTAATATTAACCCCCCTGTAGATAGGATGTGACAGGCAAGCAGGAGAAATTGCTGCGACCATGAAATCATCTTGTCCCGCTGTCAACGAAATAATAATCCCTATCACTTTGAACCTGGTTTTGTGGCTGGCAAGTATGACCACATCCACGCAGCCCAGATTCAAGAGGCGGAAAGAGTCGCTTATGTTTCGCATACACTGCGGTGAAAGTATCGCCATTGGCGGCCGCTACTGCGGCGACTTGTGGAACAGGTGTCCCCGCCAAGCTGTAACCATGGAGCTACTTATAGCTCCATGCTATTACCATAATTATATCCATTGTCCGCGAGCATCTACCTCAACCTTCAATCACAGCCGAGACATCAGGGATTTGCCCGCTGGGAAGGAATGTACCAAAAGAAACCATGTGAAGTCCGTTGACGCACCTTACGGTACGACTATCACATTCCAACAATAGATGAATAAACAGCTTTATGTAGGTAGGAATGAATAGATGTTGTAACCGAAGGGTTCGAAATTCTATTGAAGAACAATTTAAGTCTCGTTTCGAGACTGTAATAACCTCCCAGAAATAGCATTTCAAACATTTTCAAACCCTCAGGTAAGAATACTTTAGAAATTCCCAACAGAAGTCATGTCCTCCGTCATTTAGGATCTGGGTGCGATGAGAACGAACATCTCTAACTTTTCGTGCACATCATTGTCCCATTATCAGCACTTTGATACCAGGCCCACCGCCCCATTATCAAGCCTAAACTCGGAATTGCCGAGTCTTATACGAAGTCTTCAGCTGATGACAGTCATTTGTCATGAGCATCTTTGTGATAGCACCCATCATCATTTCAAGTACATCGTGACGCCATACTAAGCCCCGGAGTTGCACGGTTGACCTACTTCCGATGTCTGTGAGGGTGCAGAGGGGTTCATGCACTGCTCTGCTTTCCAACTGCTCTGTGTGGCACCAATACTTGTCGCACAGGAGATCGGTGTGGTCTCATTTCCCAAGCTCCTATCTCTTTTTAGTGTCATCTTAGACCGCTCTCATTATGTGACTACATCAGCGGTATCTTCACTCAGAGCGTTGATGCATCCGTTTCGATCCGAAGTTGTTGTCGCGTGGAATTAGAATGGACACCAATTTGAGATGTATTTAGACCCATCTCTCGAAAGGATATTCAAAACAAAGAGCTCCGATTGTATTTTCAGACATCCTAAATTTGAAAGGAATTAGGGCAACGACAAATTCTGAGAGCTCTTTGTAGGACAAAATTGAGTGGAAGTTTGTCTTACGTATTCGAAAAGACAGACATAATCATGAGGTTTCGATCAGACCCAGACGCAAGCCATCGACGTAGAAGTACATGTATTGTGTATACAGCTGCAGAACAAGAGATTCACTGTTGCCTCGGTATCATTGGCAGTGGTTTGGTAATCTGTTGGGTGTTATCCCCTGAGACAGCGATTTCCATCTTACCTTCGTCACGCTCATCTCAATCCGGGCGGAGGTTGGCGTGTGATGCTATCATGTAGTCTTGACTTCCAGAAAGAGATGAGTACGAATCTTCAAACTCTTGAGAGCCTTCTTCCAAATCATCGCAAGTTTTCAGCGTTAGCCTCTGTGAAGAGAAGAGACAGAATAGGGAGTTAAAGGGTGTGTACAGTTCTGGTCGAGGTGTAGATTTAGCTTTTAACATTTTGCGAGATATTCAGACACCACTCTATGAGATGTCAAAGAGCATGCAGTTCTAAGGGGCATCAAAAGTTTATTCGATGAAAATCAGTTTCGAAATGGCTGAGATATCCAAAAACAAGGTGAAACAAAGAGATCCTAATAAACTTGTGGCATGTCGCCTTTTATTATTAGCACTTTTTGGGGTATCTCAGCCATTTGAAAACCAATTTTCATCAAATAAACATTGATTCCTTCTTAAAATTACATGCTCTTTCATATTTCATAAGAGGCTTTTCATTATCTCACTTAGGAATGTTCAAAACATGAATTCCTACCTCAACCAATACTGTACAGTCTCTTTAAGTACTGGTCCAAAGCATTCTAAAAGTCACACTGATATGCGATTATACAAGACAGTGTATGAACAGTAATTAAGAAGTCAATGAACTTCTGATTTTGAGTCGCCAATTGGGATTTGAATACAAGCTTGAGACGCGTATGCGCTGTTACTGACCATGGACGAACGATCCCTTGACACTGTTTGACCCCCATTCCATGGAAGGGTCGCTTCGGAGGATGGTTATCCTTGTCTGTCCAGATATGGTCCAGAAGGAAGCCATTTGTAAACACGAACGCTATTCTTGTAATATCCTGCAAGAGAAGAATCATAAGTCCTGGGTTGCAGTTTTTCCTTTTGATTGTGTATTCAAATGCAGCATTTACGTGCTTGCTTTCTCTCTTTTCTGTCGTCATTGCTCTCTCCATATTTTTTTTTTTTCATATTTTCTGTGTGTTGTGTGTGGTGAGTGTGTGTGTGTGTGTGTGTGTGTTCTATCCGTCCTGGTTGGCTCTCTTGTAGTGGCACAGTTTCACCGAAACGAGCCCAATAGCGAGCCGGGTGTTGATGGATAACTCTCTGTACGAGATCCAGAGCGGGCACGCGATGAGTCAGGGTATAGGGTCTATTTTTAGGTGCAGGGGAACGGAGAGTCAGCCCGGTGTGTTTTGAGACAGAAGGTCGTCCCGGTGAAGATTCCTCCCTCCCTACCTGGGAAGGTTAGCTAAAGGGGACGTAAGGGCAGCCAGGGTCTCTTGGCAACACTGTCTTCCTACTTCTCATCTTCCTCTGTCTCCAGATTGAGTGCAGCTGAATGGTCTCCTGGTTTTCAACATACACCTGCACAGGTTCATGTTTACAAGCAGAACATTTTGCAATGTTCCGGCCAAGGGTTCGAATCACAGAATTGGTGGCCCCTATCAGACAGTAGTATGCTATAGACGAATTCAAAATGTTAACTTAGCATCGGCCATGGCGTATCAGAGAGACTATAATTTACCACAGCAATTGCCAATGAGTTCACCTTACAGTCCTGGTGTAGTCTATGTTATCGTCAGTTGTTACAATGGAGTATGTGCTGTCACCAAGGGATTCACGTCTGTCGGTTGTTGTGCCGTTAATGTCTACAGGTATAGACTCCCTCAATCCTTCGAAAATCCTAATAACATTGCGTCTGAATGTAAGACCAAGGAGCTATTGCAATAGCTCCTTGGTAAGACCGATTTGAGAATAATCTCAGTGAATGTCTAGCTGTATCTTTACATCCGCGTTTAGCCGTAAAAACAGGATGTGTCTCTTCAATGTCACCCTTAAAAGAAGGAACACTGCAGGGTCGTTCCCGTTACTGAAGAGAGCATCTCATCGGATAAAACTGCTGTTATGATACAGAATCCCCCCACAAGGATCTCTTTAGGCAAGGCTGCGCACTAAAATTTGTCGGATGGTCCAGGACCAGTAAAAATCACTGTCGGACCAGTAACTACTAGTATTTCAGGAATGAACTAGCAAAAAATGGAAAGAAACTGGGTACCTATACTGGTCTGACAGACTGGTCGGACCAGTAGAGAAAAAATGGGTTAGTGTGCAGCCCTGCCCTTAGGATTGTAATTCTGTTGACAAGAGATTACAAAATCATTAAACAAAATTACGTCAAATATTGAGAATTTCGGAGAATTAGTCGCTCTTGGTCGCCGTGTCTTTCGGATCGGCAAGATAAAAAGACAGGATTGGCGAGACCGAGGAATCGGAATGGCCTACGTAGGGCCATTTCTTAGTGTTTCGCCTTATTTTTAACTACTGTTATACAGATTGAACGCGTGTTTTGTTTTCTGTTTTGCCTCATTCTCCTATTTGCTACTGGGGTTTGGTGTGTTTTTTTTTTATTTTGTTATACAATTGTAACAAACATTCATTTAACCTGCAATTTTCTGCAACAGTCCTATTTGTGTTGGTCGTAAACAAATGCTGGAACTCATAGCCATTGGACACCCAGTTTGTCAAATTGTTGATAAGAATCACCATTCTTGTGTTGCCTTGCATAGTATACAGTAAAATGCACTGATTCCCCATCTTCTTTCTTAAATCTGTGCAATATTCATTAATGACCCTTAGGTCCGAATTCACAAGGGTAGTTCACTGTCTTGTAAATTTAATCCATGCAGGTTGAAAATGCAGTCCATCATAGGCGAAAAACAATCGCAAAATACACGTGCCTTAGACAATATGCGAATCACATGATCAGGCTGCGTTCATTATCGGATGTGTGTTTGCGTAATAATATCATACGCATTTACCGATTTGCCTATAAATCGTAGCACTAATCCTTGAGAATTCTGGCGGCAGTGTTTATTTTGAGCCCGAAATAATGCATTTCGTTGATAACTCCTTTTTTCGTTGAGACAGAGCCATCGTCAAGACGCATACCTCACCTGATGTTATCATTAGCATGGATGCTATGCACGTGTGATGTTTTCACTGAAAGAGTGCATTGAAATCTCCGACATCACCCTTTAGCTATGTTCGTGTCGCTATATATAGGTTATCATGAATACGAAGTAGGCCTACACCACATGATTAGATTGCATTTATCCGTGAGTGACCTCATGCATTGTCCAATATATTGTTAGTTGAATATTTCATCTAAACTGATGCAATGCACGTATGAAATGATGACTTTAAAAAAGTACATTGCAGTCCCTACGGATAAGAGTTACTGTGTGTTCAGGTTACCGTGAAAGCTTCCCTTCTGCCAAATCATTGCCAATTTACACAGCGCGTGATTAGCTTACGTTTATCTGCGAATGACCTTGTTCATTATCCCATTGTTGTAATGTATAACAACATTGTCGCGTCCTGCGAAAAAACAGCCGCCCACTTTTTGTGTACCGAGATTACCCTGTGATCCGCATATATCCATTATAACACAATATATGTCAGCTACAGCACGCTATTCGAATACAGAACTCGTTTTTCTTCCACTTTTGTTATGAAGAGACTCCAAAGTCACCGCAATTTTAAGTGCAAGTAATGTTTTCTTTCCTAGCTTTAATGATACATGCGTGTTTTTCAATGCTCGTTTAATAGCAATATTTTTTTAGTTGCCGGTAGTTACTGGTCCGTATAATAACAATGATCAATGACATAAAAAATATGTATTTTCTGAACTACAAATACCATCATAAGATGCGTGATTGTGCAAGAAAAGCAAACAAAACTTTTAGAAGGACACTGCTCCCTTTTATGACAGCATGTTTTGGTTATTCGAATTCCAGTGATCATTCCCACACAAATTTAGAATCTTCTCCATGTAAACACATATTCAATGAAGTCGTGTATAATATGCAATCGTTATACCACTTCTATAGTGCTATTGCTATTATTGTTATCATTATTATCAGTAGTTAAAGTATCATCATTTTTTTCATTATCTGTATTTGTTTTGTTATAAATTTGTAGGTCACGTGATTGGTAAAAATTGACGCCATAATGATCAGTGATGATGAACCAGTGTGGCAATAACGTGACGGTTTCAATTTTGGAAAGGAGAAACAGAAAGAATGTTCTGGTAGTTGAACACATTATAGGTTACATGATAAGAACCGTTTTCAAAGAATAATGTGCTTGTACCACGTGTGCAGCTGTATATACATATAATTCTGATTATGATGAAGGATGAAGGGGAGACCTCGGTGTGTATACTTCAAGATAGGCAATGACTTTAACCTGACATTATTTTAATGATTACATTCTGTCGAACTGTAGAGTTCATTGGGTATCTTGAAACAAATTTGCTTGACAAGTTCGCGAAGACGCAAACTTTATATCTTCTCGTTTTGATTGTGCAGATTTTCAGTCACTAGTTCCTTTTGTTATTTTAATTTCCAAACAATATCCATGAATATTACAAAATGATGTCAAAATAATGGTAAATTTCATGTACAATAGCATCAAATAATATCATAGAAAGATAGAAAAAAATGGTTAAATTTTCGTTTCATTTTGTCATTACCAACTTTTACAACACCAATATGATCATGGAGAACAATGTACTAGGCTTTCTAGCTCTGTTTGCTGTTGTTTTTTAATTCCATACATGTTTTGTCTTGTGTTTTTCATCTTTACGTGAAGGTTTGGGACGACGAACTGAGGTTGATGGCCAAGAAGTACGCCAAGAAGTGTACCTGGGAGCACGGCCAGGCCATGGAATCGACCACCTTCAAGCATGTGGGCCAGAACATGGCCTTCGGGGCCCACTCCCGGGCCGTCATGACACCGTTCTACCTCACCACGCTCTGGTACAAGGAGAACGAGAACTATAACATCACCACCAACAAGTGCAAACCAAATACAATGTGTGGGCACTACACTCAGGTAAACAACAGTAAGGTTGAGATGAACCCATTGGCATTGTCGTTAGCATGGTTACGGGCCTGGGAATAAGGTACCCTACTCCGAATCCTACACTGCAAAAAGTCCGGTGTTAAATAGTGAACACCGAGCTGGTGTTAAATTTTCGGTGCTCATTTCTGGTGTTAAATTTTCGGTGCTCATTTCTGGTGTTAAATCAACACCTCCGGGTGTCATTTCCAAATTTTAAACTGTTTTTTGAAGAGTTTCTTAGTAACTGCACTTCTTGTTGATTTTTAATTTAAACAAGACGATCAAGAATTTTACATTAAAATACTAGATTTTTGAAAAAATGTGAAAATAAATTTACACCACAGTAACACCAGCTGGTGTGGTCTCTTATTGAAGCTCGACGAGTGTTAAACCATTGATATCAACACCAACAAATATCAAATCAACACCATGTGGTGTCATTTTTGAATTAACACCAGTACAGTGTCAAAATAACACCAGGTACAGTGTCAAATTAACACCACGAAGTGTCAGGTGAACACTTTTCAACACCATCACAGTGCATTTTCAACACCTGTGGGTGTGGTTCTTTATTGAAGTTTGATCGGTGTTAGATTTAACACCCGTTGTGTTAAATCTAACACCGATGTTTTAACAGTGTATATAATTCTATCCTAACCTATTCCTAATGTCCTTTGACCTTTATCCACTGCATCCTATTCCCAAGTGATGTATGCATCACATTCTTTCATATACCGGCAAAATGTTGTTATGCGTGAAGACATGGTTACTAAAATTAAGTCGACCGTGTCTGAAGAATATGAAAATACATCTTCATAACAAAATTTAAAATTGTGAATAACTGAACAATACCGTAAGTACAATTGTCAATAGCACAGTTAGAAAGTTTGAACCCAGCATAAATACTTCAGATTTTAATGCCTTTTATCAATTTCCAATAGTTTTCAGATTTTAGATTTTCTTACTTGAATATTCATAGACATGCATGAATATTCATGACGTATTTAAACCAATATTGAAGACGTACCGGACCCAATGAAAACATTTTTTTTTTCTTCTTTTTCCTGTCGATAAAGTCTGTTTCACCTCCGGAATTCTTTTTCTTTCTTATCACTGACATTACTCTAGTTTTATATATAGCGCTTTGCTTTTATCTAAATGTTTACTTGTGTATCATTACAAAGTACAAGTGTTTGCGGTTATTCATTTTATTGTTGAAGTTTTAATAGAAACGGTCCGAACATTTGGATGTTTAGATGGTTGTTACAGAACAAGATATATCCTACTCCACGAAAATCATTCCTCAGCAACGTCAGTGTTTCTGGAGAGAAGTTTAGTGATATCTTATTTCAAGCTTGAACTTCAAATGTCTTTATCATTTATCATAGTGTAAGTCTGTTGAACCTTCTTGATTTCCATTCTTTCTAATAATTGATACTACCTTTTTCTTTTCTGTCTAGCGAATTGTCTCTCTCTCTATCTGTTCATATGTGTATGAATATAAAATTTGAGATATTCAAAAGCAAAGTAAAACAAAGTGGTCCTAAAAAAATGGGTCCTTACAAACCTTTTATTAGGACCTCCTTTTTTTCAAAACTAATGTTCATCAATTAAACTTTGAATTCCTCGCAGAATAATACGCTCTTTCATATTTCATATAGGAGGTTTCTCATTATGTCATACAATAAAAGTTTGAAACGCGAATTCCCATCTCAGCCAAAAACTGTACAATCCCTTTAAGTTAAATCGCTTGAAATTAACGACAACCAACAGCAATATTGCAGCTACTTGACGAGTCAAATCATTGACGAGTTGCCGGGTTACTGAACGCAACACGACTCGACTGCATCAACAGCGTGCCATATAGATCATTCATAGATCTTATACATTTTGTAGCACGTAGAAATCGAAACACTGCTATTAAAGTAAAATAGAGAAAAGTCGCTATTAAACACACAGGTATAAGTAGAAATTGATTCACTGTTATTAAAGTGAAATAGAGAAAAGTCGCGATGAAATACACGGGAAGAGATAGGGAGAGAAGTGGGCGGGAAGGAGATATTTGTGTTTGCTCAAGTTTAAGTCCCACAGCTCCCCTGGATTTTATTTGCGGAAACGAGGTGTGATTGAGATTTTTGTCTGACTGAGTGTGGGGGAGAGAGCATGTAGACTTCAGGGAATACAGTTTCAGTGGAGGGGAATGAATTCGACATGGCTAATTTCGGTTCCACCCCGTTAGTTACGGATCGAGTATTATGTGAGGGCATGAGAGATGCTGAAACGTGTAGAAACAGAGTTGCTTTGTTTTGCTCTGTGCTTTGTTTTTTAAAGGTTTCATTTTTCAAGAGATCTTCAGTAAAAATCTTCAAATTAGGAACGACTACGTTCAGCACATGGTTATGACAACACGTGTGGTTATAGGCAATGTGTTCTGTAACCCGCACGCTCGTGGTACCTGATTAATATGATGATTAAAAACATGCAAAGTTGTTTGTAACTGTATATAAAAAAAAGTACAGATTTCAATGAAAAGAAAGTTCTGATTTCTAAGGCCAATAGATACGGAGAAACGTAAAGGTGTCTAATTTCGATGTAACTTTGACTAATATAACAAGCACAGGGTGGTAGAACGGGGGGGGGGGGGGGCTGGGGGCTGCAGCTCCCCCTGCCAACCCTGTTGTATGTGGAAAAAAAGATCGGGGGAAAAACACATCGGAACAACTAAAACATATCGGAAAATGATATAACAACACCCCTATGACTTTTCGAAAGTTTCGTTCGTACATTCTTCCCGTCTTTGAATTCAATATCAAATCCAGACAGTTGCATCCGTATTGTAAAATGGAGAATTGCTGCTAGTTGAAAAGAGAGGAAGCAAAGTACAAGAAAACCTTCAGTATTTTGTTCTGAGATTTCAGTTATCGTATGCAAGAGAGCAACAGATGGAAAGATATCAAATATGATACTTTATTAATGCTATATATAGAGTCACACACGGCCGGGTCACAAAACGGATTTGATCCGGGTGAAAATGAGCCGGAATTGTCCCGGAATGGAGGGTAATTTATGCTACAGTCACACACGGCCGGATTTCGAACTGGGTCCATAAGGAATTATAATCGTATCGACCCGGTTCGAGCCGAAGAAACCCATATTTACCCGTATCGAACCGCATAAAAATCCGCTTTTTAAATCCTTAACTGAATCCATTTCGACCCCTATCGACTCGTGTCAACCCGCTTCGACTCGTACCGACCCGGATGTAAACCATGTCGTCATCCGTTGCATTGAAGGCAATGCGGTATACGGCAAGGGTCCATACGGTTTTAACGCTGCGGGTTGCAGTGGGTCGACACGAGTCAACGCGGTTCAAACCGGGTCAATTCAGATATCAATACGGAATTGAAATCCGTGAGGAAATTTTGAACATGACCAAAAAATTTTCACCGCCGTATCGTAGCCCCTGGAATCCATCAGAAATTGACACGGGTTACGATGCGGGTCGATGCGGGTCAATGCGGGTCTCTACGGCTCGAACCGGGTCGATGCGGCTTTAATTCCTTATGGATTCGGTACGAAATCCGGCCGTGTGTGACTCTAGCATAAGACATCGAGCATGTGACTGTGATTGCGACTCTATTTCTTTTTCGCCTGCCTGATGTATTGATATGTCTGTCACGTTTCCTTTTATAATCAATATCATTATTTAGTGAGCGTAAATTACGATTTAGGTGGTTTTTTTAAACCTATATATCTGTATTGATATTACTGTAAATACTACTGTAAGGTGGGAATGAGGATTCATATTTTGTTTGTTTGGTTGTTTGGTGTTATTTCAGCGTTTTTCATCATTTCGATTCAAAATAACATCATGAATAGTATTTTTCTTACATTTCAATACAAAATAACATCAATATTGTATATGATATGTATATGTATATGTTCTGTACTGCTGAGAAATTAGACCGACCTTCCTTTCACTGCATTTTTTTTTTCTCTCTTCCCCGCATCACAGATGGTTTGGTCCGACACGAATCGCGTCGGATGCGCGACGCAAATGTGCAGCGAGCTCATACTCCCACACAGCACAATGACAATTGAAAACGCACTCCTCCTCATCTGCAACTACGGACCCGGGTAAGAAAAATGAAAAACAATGTCATTTAAAAGAAAAAAAAACATCAACAGACAGACGTGAACTTTAAAGGGATGACATACTATTGGTGGAGATGAGGATTGGGCTTTTAACTTTTTGCAAGATATACAGAAACCACTTATCAATCCTTAGTACGGAGCAAGCCATTGTAAAAGGAATTCAAAGTTTATATTATGATGAAAATCGGTTTTTGAATGGCTGGGACATCAATAAAATACAAACAAACAAACAAACAAACAAAGTAAAACAAAGCGATCCTAATAAAAGGTGGTTCCCACTTTTTATTAGAATCGCTCTGTTTTTGGATATCTCAGCCACTTTCAAAAACCAATTTTCATCAAATAAACGTTGAATTCCCCTTGGAATTACATCCTCTTTCACATTTCATATGAAGTTTCTCATTATCTCTCACAAAAGAAGAAGAAGCTAGAAACCTGAAATAAGGTCTCAACCAGAACTATACCATCCCTTTAATGAAGGTACTAACATTATATGTTTCACATTTCCAACTCTGTATCAATGCATCGCTGTATGACCAAGGAGGTATACCCCCTTGGTATGACCAACACTCCGTTTGCCCTGATGTCTTTTTTTTTTTTAAGGGGAGGGGGGGGGGGGGGGAGTCTTGAACGTAAATACTTCCTTGCCTCCCTAAACATGGAATTAATAATGGTCTAATGATTTTACAATGTGAACATGAGATTATGCTACAATGTGTTATATATGCGTTTTCTTTCGAGAAACTGGTTATAGTGACCCGTGTTCTATTTTGAAATGATTTAAATGATTACAATGTTTCTAAATAATACCTGTATTTTCCCCTGTGTGCTCGGATAGCGCTATTACCTGCGCACGTGCCTTAATGACTTCCTAGTACCGCTTATTTCTAATCAAAATCCCGCTGGAAAACTAAAAAAGTGACGTTCCACGTGTCAAAGAATAACTCATTTGGAGGGCAAAGCCCGCCCGCCCCTTCTCAAAACAAATTCCCCTGGCGCAATAATTAAATTTCTTCTTTAAAAAAGAAGTAGAAGCAAGAACCAATCATATTGTTTGTCAACCTCTTGGTTGTTTGCTTGTTTGTTTGTTTGTTTGTTCGTTAGTAATTACTTGGAACATTATTCTAAACAAATTTTTCGTCGAATGCTATGTCAACAGAATTAAATGGAGCCCTCATAATAGTAGTTAAGATTGTCTGTTATGCTTTCGTAAGAATTTGCGGTCACACACACAAAAAAAACCAAACAAACAAACAAACAAAACAAAAACATTGAGATGATACAATATACATATAAACCGTTCTCCCTTTATACTGGATTTGTTTTGTGTCATGTTCCCACTGTTACGTTTTCCAGCTAAAAAAAAAAAAAAATGGGTTTCATGACAATTGCTCCAATACTGCAATGTGACAATTGCTGCAATGATTGATAATATCTGCTCGCAAAGCCAGATATAAAAGCTACCGACAGTCATAACCCTAACCCTGAGAATCCAGTGACTACTGGCATTTTTAACACTACAGACTCAGAAGTATGAGCAGAAAATAAAGGTTTTATGCTGTTGTGCTGCCAGGTGCACTCTGTCATCAGAAAATGCTAGTTAGAAGTTAGAGTTAAAGTGAAAGAGAATGATGATACACGCACCTCGTACACCCCTTCCAAGAACTGCAAATGCGGTGGAAAATCAAATGTCAGATCGCAGCATGCTTGTGATCAAGTGCTCGAACATGACACGTATCCATGTGTTTGTTTGTTTGTTTGTTTGCAACACCGCCGTGATAATCGTGCACAATTATTCCTTTCTCCCACTTGTTTTCACAGCGGGAATTTTGTCGGTCGCAAGCCCTACGAAATCGGGAAACCGTGCACGCGATGCGCTTCGGGATCGGGAAAATGCAACGATGGACTGTGCAGTAAGTATCTATTCGGTTGAACAGTATTGTATCGATCCGTAACAAACACTCTTCCAAGAAAACTATACTCACTGCTGACAGGAGCAACAGCTAGAATTAATGAAAATTTCATCAAACTGGGATAGAATATTAAGATTATCATATACAACCAATTGATATTATGGGAGCATCATGGTCACAGTGGCTGAGAACGAGGATTTGTGAACAGAAGGTCTGGGATTCGAATCCTGCTCACTGCGTTCATCTTTGGACAAGATGTTTTGTCCAGGTGTAAAAAATAGGTATATCTGGAAAAAAGCTGGGGTAGAAGAAATAGCACTGCACACTGGAAGATCTGTGTTGACACTGAAGAGGCTATACCCTGGATAAATAGAACCACACTTGTATAATTGTATAAGCGTTTTGGGCCTTGTGGGAAAAGCACAGTATAAATAATAGTAATAATAATAATGATAAAAATAATTATTGGAAGTCATCTGTCTCTCTGTGCTCACCTCAGAAGGGTCACTAACGCTGCTATCCTATTCTTAAACACATTAATATACAATGTACCATTTTCAATAACTTCACTTTTTCTCGAAAAGCAGGTTAAATTGGTCGAAACTTTGTGAAAGATTTAGCAGCACTAATTACATGATGTATACGTGTTTACACTAACTTCCAAGGAGAAAATATTGATCATTTCTTAAACATGCACGACAGCCCCCCCCCCCCACACACACACTGACGATTATTATGCACTCACGCACGTTTTGAGCGTGTGTGTGAGCGTGCGTGTGCATATTTGTTGTTCGAATTTTTGATAATTACAGTGTACGACTAAATGGAAGTCCAACACTAATGACATCAATCAGGGATCACTCAGGATGTATGACATTATGCGTTATATCTATCAGTGTCTATTATACGGGTGATGTTCGTTATTCCGAAGGTTCGTTGACCCTAAAATGAAACAGGTTTCGTTATTCCGAAGCTTCGTTATTCCGAAACACACAAATTCCGTATTCCTAGAGGTTCGTTAATCCGAAAATGAAAACGTGTTCGTTAGTCAGAACATTTGTGGCGTTATTCCTAAGGTTCGTTAATCCGAAATTGAGATAAGGTTTGTTAAATCCGAAAATGTGGAAAAGATGCATACTATTACGAACATTCGGAGTAACGGATCGTAACCGGGACCCCAATTTACGCGTGTAAATGTAATAGAACGACACTTTCACGAAGTATTCCAGGAACTCTGATGTATAAACTTTCCTTTCATGACATTTATCAGCTGCTACGGAGAGGCCTTCAAGAGGCTGCATGTGCTGTCTTGAAGATCCCATACAGTTGTGTTTTTCTGTCACAACTTAGTAGCTCGTTGTCGTTGTTATACGCAACATTTTTATCGCCGCATTTTGACGGCATCCATCACGATGAATACCTGCTGGCGCATAAACCTTCCTGCACTGAGATATAAAAAAAAAGCAACAACAACTTTGGTTCTCCATCTCAAAAATTATTGTATCAGACATTTTCGTTTTGATTTTGCGCGAGGGCGAGACACCGTCTGACTCTACATACTTGTCACAAAAATATCTTTGGAGCCAAAGTGTCGAGCATTAACATGGTTAAGGTCAACCGGCTCCCATATTTTTTTTTCTACCCCATGTCCTCTTCATCGTATAGAGGAGTTTATCATAAAGAAGCAGAAGAGAGAATAGATAGATCTTGGGATGCTCCCAACACGTGACCCCTGTCATATCATGTGACCAAGGTTGCCATTATTTTCCCTGCGGGGTAGCAGGCACCTCAACTTTAGTGTCCTCCAGAAGAGGGAGGGAGAGGGAAAGAAGTGGAGGGGGGGGGGGTGGGGAGAAAGAGAGTGAGAGAAAGAAAAGGAGAGGATAAGAGATGGAAACAGACATAGGTAGATTATATATAGACAGAAAGAAATGTATATAAGTAAACAGATAAGTACAATTCAATTTAAGTTATTCATTTCAAATATTCATTTTTCTTCCAACAAAACATAACACAAAGTAAATCATTTCATAAGCATATATACATTACAAAGTACGAAAAATAAACGATAGTCAACAAACTAATAATGATATGCATGCATACCGGAAAATACTAAGTTATGTTTATAGGGGAAAAGGAGAACTTAGGGGTCCACTAAAAAGCAATGCTTGTAGATTGTGGACCACTCAAGAGTTTCTTCAAAAATACATACTGTAATTACGAATACATAACACATAAGTAATTAAGACAGAATGGAACTAACAACAGAGACACAACAACATGACATGGTAGATAGATAAATCGATAGATAGATGGATGAATAGATTAATCGATAGATAGATAGATAGATAGATAGATAGATAGATAGATAGATAGATAGATACATCAATTCATCGATAGATAGGTGAATAGATAGATAAATTGATAGACAGACAGATAGTTAGATGGATATATATATATATATATATATATATATATATATAGAGAGAGAGAGAGAGAGAGAGAGAGAGAGAGAGAAAGATGAGAGTATGCATGTTTTTATGTTAGAGTGAGAGATAGAAGTAGAGAGATACTACATCAATATTAGCCATCAGAGCATTATGAACCACGAGTTGCCCACCTCTTGGGGTGGAGCTCACGTCTGGGTGCAAAAGTTCCAAACTATTTGAACATGTCTTTTATAGGAGACACCTCTACAGTGCCAATTCTTATAGGACTACATGCTTTAATTGACTGCAAGTCCTATAGTAGCTAATTTGATGGCAATGGGGGCTTTCAGGGTGCTTTAGTCGGTTGTAACAACAAAATGTTATTAGTGTCGGCGGCGTACTAGTAACTGAATCCGTAATACTGCCGTGAAAGGTATAATATAGTTCGCGTTTTAGTTTCTAATATTTTAAAGCAATAAGCTTGATAAGGGCATGAATTTCACGTAGAGAAAATGGTGTACAAGGATATTCGTGACTTGCTTCTGATACCACGAGCGTATTTTCCCCAATCATGAAAAATCATTCTCCTGACATTTGAAATTCGTCGCCTGACAAATAATGCTCTCGTTCTCTCTTTCTTGTGTCATACTAGCAGCCTGTGTTTTGTCGTTTTAAAACATGCTGAAGATCATCGTCTCAATAATGAGCGCGGGACTTGAAACAGTTATAAATCAACACAAGAGTGGGGATTTTTTTTATACGTTACTTAAAGCGACCCCGTTGCCATATTTTACTGTAACAAAAAAAGCCATCTGTATACACCCATCACCCACTCTCTGGGATATACCCAAGTCGTCAACGGAAGGAATCTAGGAGAGTAATTGGGGTGCTCTTATGGTTTTTCTTGTGTGTGAAGTCAAACAAAACATTTGTTTCTTTCTTCCGATGGAAATGAGCAATCACGTGGTTTTTTTATTTTTCGTCTTAGAGAGTTTTCTTCTTTTTTTTTACCTGTCTCGAAAAAAAAGCGATTGTTTATGACGTGTTTCGGCAAACGTAAACTGGGATGACCTTTAGCCAAGCGGGGTGCTTCTCCCGTGGAAACTCCTCGGAGGAAGCAGAGAGTTTGGTTGGTGATGTCTCATCTCATCTAATCCTAATGAGCGAGAGAGTCTCCTCTTCTCAAATTCTCCTTTCCACTTTTTTTTACCGTCTTCGTTTGGAAGCAGCTGTCAGTAGCAACATCGAGTGACAGTGCGTTAAAGGGATGGTATAGTATCGGTTGAGATGAGGGTTCAACTTCAAACTTTTTGCGTGATACGTAGAAACCACTCTATGAAAATGTTAAAGAGCATGCATTTCGAAGAAGAATTCAAAGATTATTTGATGAAAATCGGCTTTTTAATGGCTGAGATATCAAAAAAGGGGTAAAACAATGCGATTCTAATAAAAGATGAGTCCCACCTTTTTAGGATCTCCATGTTTTGGATATCTCAGCCATCTCAAAACCAATCTTTATCAAAAACATCGAATTCCTCTTAGAATTACATGCTCTTTCATATTTCACAAGAGGCTTTTTCTCATTACCTCACAAAAAAGTAGAAAACCTGAAGCCCCAATGTCAACCAAAACAATACCATCCCTTCAAAGGACTGCCCCAATATTTCTCCATTCAATTCAAGTCAAATTTATTTTCATTTTAGACAGAACCATACACATCACTCTCTTGTGTAACATGAATAAGGTAATCGAGACAATGTAAAATGAACAGAGTATACAACAAAAATCAAACCTTTGATAGTAATGATACATTGTAATGAACACTGTTAGGTGACCAAAGTGAGGAAAACAATATATAATGTGCGAAAATGGACTTACCCACAGAATATCTCAATAAAGAAAAAGAGCCATGAAATAATAAGCGAAGAAATAAAATAGCAGTCAATAACATAGGATATTGATGTGACTCTCAGGGTACCACACACATTAGTCATGGTTAAGTCATTGATGAATGTATCAATAGTCATGAAATCAAGCTTGTCCCAATCAAGATTGTTATAATCCCTCCTCCAGAACACCTCGAAACGGAATGTTTTCCCCAAAAAATGCGCATAATTATGCAAATGACTCACCGTATCCTTCTCTTCAGCCCCATTGTATTCCTGATTTGACGAGGAAAGCTACATTGATTACCCCATCCATAGCTCTGAATTGAAGACGTTTTTAGACCACATCTAAAACGTTTGGCTGAGGAGTAAAGTTTTTAAGAGAATGTAAATGTTGCCTGCCACATTTCCAACTATGAACTTGTACTTTTAGCGAGGGTAATCCACGTCGTCTTTTGTGAACAAAAACCAAACAAGCAAGCTAACTAACGAATACCTTTTTACTCTTCATCTTTTTTTTTTCTCGACATCTTCTGACATACAAGAAACATCAACACATTACTAAGCATTCTGCATTGAGACAGTGATGGTATTCGAACCACACGGATGCCAAAGCTACGAAGATATAAATACTGATCAAAACTCATCTTTACTCCAACCCCTCGCTACTAGCTATATTCACCACTTAATCTGTATCGATTGGCACCCACAGAACGAGAATTAACCCTGAAGAAAGACCTACTTTTTTTAAAACAAATGGGGAAAAAGGTATAAATTACGGCTCAGAAAGAGAGGGAGAAATTAGGGCACGTGAAGGCTGACGATGAACCAAGTTTAAGTGGAGGATATTTCTCAACGCTTTCGGTGGTTTCCCAAGAGGGTTTGGGTATATTTTCTATCATAATAGCTATGCCTATAGGGGTAGGCAGTTCATTTGGCGCGCTCGGATACTATAGTACTCTTCGCGGTGTTTCGGTCGGCGTCAACGGTGACGGTTTCTGAATTCTGGTCGTTAAGTCTCGAGTATGAGTCAGGGTTATTAATTAATCCGTCTCCATTTGAGACAACTGGAGAAGAATTAATCCTGAGAAGGATCTTGCATGAGCAAGAAGAAATGTGAATCTGCTGCTCATCAGAAGAAACAACAACAAAAGTGAGGGTAAACGTAAATGAAGACAGCAGTATCGAAATAGAAGATGTTTTACAACGCGGCTTTCCAAATCTCTAATGAGGCTCTGAGAGCGCTCTTTTTCACAGTGGTTTGGATCGGTAATCTGGAGTTCATGGTTTGTTTGTTTGTTTGTATATTCATTTGTTGTTTTTTTTTTTCATGCGGCGTCAAGAATGGCAAGAGTCTAGTAAGACAGTTGCTGATCCGTCTCGATTGAGTGCTGAAGATATTTTTAATGGAGAGAAGACACATAAGTCATGGATCAGCAAACAGTGGAAGACAATTGGTTGATGAAGGTCATTGATGTATGGATCGCGGATAATATTATTTGGTAACTCTTTCGGTGGTATTCTAAAACTTGAAATTGGCTCTTACAATACGTAATAGCTAGAGAAACAGTTAATTTCGGATGTTATTCAGTCTTTGGTTCTGAGACAGCATGACAGGATCCACGAGGGCTTGGGATCAGTCTGACTAATCTATATTACCGCGATTTGGGCAGACACTTATTTCGGCTTCAAAGAGTCACCGAAATTTATCTCACATCCGAGCGGTAAAGACTGTAAGCTCACTTGAGGATCTCGCGCTTGAAAACTTAAAGCAGCGCCATTAAAATCAGTTCAAGTATAGATGTGGCAGGAAAGGAAAATGGCGAGGCAACCTTTCAGACGAACCGAGTGTCCCCCTCTTCTGGGTCACTTGTGTTTCCTACAATGCATTGATCTACTAATAACTCTCCTTATCCATGCACCCCCCCCCCCCCCCCCCCCCCTAGATAGTGTTAAGTTCAAATTGAAATGCAGTCAAACGATTTTTCCCCTCAATCATACGCCGGTTGTACCCACTCTGACCCCCTTAATGGCAGGCACTACCTCGGGGCGATGCACACGATAAAGCTCGCGGTCCCAGAGCGCAGACCAATTACAGGTCAAAATGCACGCATATCGCCCAGCCGAGTGCGCGTGGGTACGACGTGCGAACTTGACCGTCCGCCTACTTCCTTCCTTTTATTTCCGTGCTATCATAATTCTTCGAGATCCCATTAATAGGCTGAGTGTGTGAATCTTTATAAACAAGTAAAGAAACAAATAAACAAGCAAACAACGGAAAATGAAAGGGAAAAAATGACTGAATCAGGAAATTAGGAGAATGCATAACCTGATACCAAGACTTTTCCTTGCCCACTTTCTTTCTTTCTTCTCTGGTGTGGTGTTATCTGTTGGTTTGTTCTGTATTACTAAGACCTTTCCCGAAACAGCTTTTCTTTTTTTTTGTCTTTTTTTTTGTGGTTAGATTATTGTGATACTGTTTTATTAGAACTCAGGTTGCCAGCGCCATACATTTTTTTTTTCGTTCGTTAATCAAGATCATTTTAGTTGTCCTCGAAATGAATATACCTCCCTCTCCCCCCCCCCCCCTCTCTCTCTCTCTGTTGTACCACCAGCGTATGTCATCGTTTCAGAATGAAAGTCTTGATAGGTTAAGGTGGTGTGTAATGTTTCTGAAGGCCTGGAATCGTTTTATTTTGGGAGTCTTCTATCGTTCATACGCCAAGTGTCTTGAGATTATTGGTACAATACAAGCGCCTTGGACTCGTGTGAGACATGTCTTGGTGACCTTTGACCTTTCTCTTTTGTTTTACCCGCAGGCGACTGTGACCTCAGCGAATCAACATGCGGTGAGTTCACGAGGGTGGCCGAGTTTTTTTTATGGCTTTTACATTTTTCCTAGACGTTATAATACTATCGCCATTTTGACTTTTATAGAAATGTACTGCTTACGTTAAAAGATTAATTTGCTTACCAGGGAAGTTGGGTTTTAAGAATTATGGTGAATCTGAATAAAAAGAACATTCAAATGAAGAAATTGATAACCGTGAACGGATGAGCGCGGCGCGGTATCTGACATGATATAATTGCCACTTGATAATATTGTGACACAAAATGCCATTTTAGTGTCTGTCTTGTTTGGAACATGCAGCGTCTCTGATCTAAATGCAGTTTTCTGGAAGGAGCTGACTTCTTCTCTCCTTCCGGTACATAGTTATGATTTGTCAGGGATCTTACATTTTTCTACACGTTCTATCTAGTCCATCCCTTCCGATATATTACAAAAGAATTATATCAGTAGATACTTTGTTTACGAAACAAATTTAGTGTTTCGACAAAAACACTTAGATTACAAACGCAATCTCTGGGGCTCTTATAGCGAATGACTTTCTGCGTATAAATCAGGTGGTTATAACTTTTATTTCTTGCACTTCGTCTCTTTATTCGTGATGTGTTTTATATTTTACATTTCACTGTTTGGTAGTCAAGATATTTTCGTGGGTGTAAATGACTTTGTTTTCACAGCTCATATTTATATATAGCGTTGTGTATGAGGTGACGTCAACAAGCACATCGTAATAATATTGCAAGGCCACGATCTTACGTATAAAGGGGTGATTACGTATAATGAAGTTTCTAGGAGTAGGTGTAGGTGGAATGCGTCTGGTACGCCAGCAGTTTTCTCTGAGTACAGTGCACTTGGCAGATCCGTGACGGAACTTAGCTGCACAAGGCGATTAATTTGATTTTGAAAGCGACCGCTCTGACCTTGACATTCTGACTTCTGGCGTTTTAAATGGCGTGAAAGAAACGTCATTCAAGATTGGATCGATTGCTTTTAATCAGGGTGAAATCATATAGCGCCCGGGGAGTGTGCTTTGACAAATGTGTTTACCCTATCACTTAGTAGCACAAAGATAGTTGATATGACTTAAAGAGTTACTTCGGCAGCCTTTGTGTAGTATTCGTAAATATTCAAGGTTTAACAACACTATACATTTTAAAGGAGCGTTCAATCATGCTTAACACATAACTGATACAAACAGAAAAGGAAATAACTTACACCGTATATAGATACAGTCCATTTTATGCTTGCCGCAAAAATATAATACTTTCCAGACAATTACAAATATTCTATTTCATCTTTGTATCCCCCTTTATCGGTGGGCATACATCGAAATATGAAAAAAAAATCCACTGATGATTTCACTGACGAGGGCCACCATCAATGTTATGCACGATTAAAAGAAAGGTCTGCATCTATAAAAGTTTTTTCATCTATTCGGAAGGCACCCTAAATTCGGTTTCACGAACATCCATAGCAGTGGTGGCAGCATAATATACAACGCTTGATAATAAAACTTAAACGAAATGTATAGTTAGTTGCTCATGAATTATCTCTACCTGTCTATTTTCTCTCTCTTTTCGTTCATTATGATCATGATGATGGTGACAATGGTGGTATATATTCACCACTTTCCTGCCTTCTTATGTTCTGTGTTATGTGATCTGTGATATATGAAGATTTTTTTTTATTTTTTATGTTTTACCAATTGTTTTAAAATTTGAAATCAATGTTTTAGGTAACAATGATAATATATAAGGTTTTTTTTTTTTGGGGGGGGGTGGGGGTGAATGTGACATTGATTGTTGTAAGAGTAATACGTTTGTAAACGGTGGTTTTGTTGTAATGATATCAAGTGTGTGGTTATGATAATGATAATCAATTTTGGATATTGTTAGTGAAGAAAATGAGGTAGAAGTATAAAAAAGTGAAAGTTGGATAATGTAAAGCGGAAAAAAAGGAAAAGAGAGAAAATTAAGAATAAGAAGAACAAAAAGAAGAGAAAAAGGAAAACAGAAGAAGATGAGAAAGAAGTTGAATCTACAGATATTTTTAAAGTAATCGTGATTATTTATGGTAATGGGAATAGTGATGTTAGAAATTGTATATGTATAATGGGAATTGTGTTTTTGTTTTGAATGTCATATTGTGTGACGAATATGATTGATATTCATTTTTCATTCTATGTATTTTATACAATCGTGTACATATTTTATAGTATCGTGCTTATTTCTGTCAAATGTCTGCAATCCAGCCTGCGGGCTGCAATGGACATTACTCAATAAAATACCCTTTCAATTTCAATTTCACTTAAAAATGAAAATCTCTCCATCTATCTCTCACTCTATTTCTCTCTCTATTCGATCTTTGAAAGCTAGCTGTTGTATTTCTTTTTCATCACTGGAAGAGAAGACTTAGCCTGCTTTCCAAGATGTGGGCTGTTTCCCCTCACGTAAATCCTGTCTAATTCAATAGAAGCGTCAAGCTGGGAGAGCATTAAAATCCTGCGAATTATACGCCAGCCCGCGTCGAAAAGGGAATCGCACCTACCGTGAAAACTTGGTCGGTTCACGCGTTACATATCACGTGCTGAAATACAATTTATACAAGTACCGAGAAAAATGTATGCGTGTTGGAATGACCTCTCAAAGTATGGACTTCTATGGACTCATTGGAGGGCCCAGGAAGAAGGAACCCAGTCGCTCGTAATCTTTTGACATAGTGACGAACAATACTAAGATATGTATCCTACTGTATACCTACTTTGTAAAATTATGTTGTCCGGTATTCTTTTTAAACTATCGGATTGCATTAAATCGGAAATTCACATCTAAGTATTATCATATCACATCAGATATAAATCATGGTGTATTCGAATGGGTTATGCATTCATACTTTGAGAGCGATTACATTTTTGGTGCCCCAATTAAAAGATTACCTGGGTAGAGTGGATGTTAATTAATTAATGGCCTTCGTTCACCATGAACTGATGCTTTGGCCAAGTCTAGTGGAACAAAAGTGTCGGAGCAGCCTAAAGATTTGGAAACTGAATTCGAGTTAGCACAGAATGCAAAGGCGCCTAAGTATATCCTCACCCATTCCTCAATGCTCTCCTTTGACGTTCCCTCTCTTATTTCTTCTCATTTCTTCTCTCACACGTTATGATATCCAATTTTTTTTTTGGCAGAATGCGCTCTGGATTGTCAAAATGGCGGTACCCTGGATGAGGCAAACTGTCGGTGCACTTGTCCCCCTGGTTGGAGGGGACAGTCGTGTGAAAGTAAGTTAGTTTAGTCTTTTTTATATGATATACAACTTGTCGTATGCCTGTCATCGATGAAAATGTCCGTTACTAGTGAAATCTCTCGGTGTTGTTTTAACATGCCATGATTTGTCTTGAGCAAAACTTTTGCAAGTTCACGTTATACGCTATAGCTTTTGTAATTCAAGGCATCGAGGTTGCATTATTGACGTTCGCATGTAGAATTTGTAGTAATTTCCTATCAGTTTTTGCCGGTTACAGCTCGTTATTCCGAAGGCTCGTTATTCCGAAGTCTCCTTAGTCCGAAGATTCGATATTCCGAAGGTTCATAATTCCGAATTTCATTTTCGGATTAACGAATCTCCGGAATAACGAACCTTCGGAATAACGACACAAATGTTCGGATTAACGAACCCTTTTTCATTTTCGGATTAACGAACCTCTAGGTATAGGGAATTTGTGTGTTTCGGATTAACGACCCTTCGGAATAACGAACCTTCGGAATAGCGAACCTTCGGAATATCGAACAGCACCCGTTTTTGCCATTATCATTTCTAGTACCATTGTTATCATTTGTACTTTCAATGTGATTGATATTATTGATAAAGACTGCCATTATTAAAATTATCATCTTTTCATTACATTCATCATTGATCATTATTATATTTACTATCATTATTTTTGTTATGATCATAATTATTATTCATTATCATAAACATTACTCCTCCTCCTACTACTACTGCTAGTAGTAGTAGTCATAGTAGCAGCAGCAGCAGCAGCAGTATAGTAGTGGTAGTAGTGTTAACATATCTTCATCGTCGTCGACCATTTCATAGCGTTGTTTGCTAACGCCAACCGACCTTTTTCCTTTTCTGTCATTGTTAAATCTTAAAGTTTACTTCCACCATGAGATCATTCATGAAATGCCGCTATAATTGTCAACCCATCATTTCAGTTATGTAAGGGCTTACTTCTAAATTTCTTCTTGTTTCATTCTTATCATGGTCATAGGCGTGTGCAACAACACTCACGAATGGTGTGGCAACGGCTGGCCCAAGTCGTGGTGCTTCGATGACAGCGACTCCAACGCCGTCGAAGACCTCTGCCCAGCGATGTGCGGGGTTTGTGGTAAGCGCTCGTTCCCTGTTGTATTCTACCCCGTGATTATGACGTCATCGTGACATCATAAAGTCCGAACTGACTTTAAAGGGACTCTTTGTGTTTGTGTTTGTTTTTGTTTTTGAGGGAAAATTACAAATCGCATATCTATAAATCGCATAAAGTTGTCTCTTTCGTCACACTGTCCCCGAAATCGACCCAAGACGGCCATTATTGACGGCAGTACGTACATGTATATTGAATTTTCCATTTCGGGCGAAGTTGGCACCGAACATGGCCAAAAGCCAATCAACAGTCGAAGGAAGTACGATGCCCGATGAATACAGATGCCCTCATGAATATCCCGATTTTAATACGCTCAGAGCCAAATTTGAAGATTTACTTTATCGTGTGTCCATCTTTGCTCAATTTCGGGATAGAGTGACGCCTGTCTTACAAATTTATTATCAAGTCTCTCTGTATGCATATCTAGCGGTCAATTGAAGAGAGAGATGATGAAAAACGCATTGTGTAACGTCAAGTTACAAAGAAATCATTGCAACTTGGATAACTCTAATTCTCGTAAATGTCTGATCTTTCTCCACAGAGTGTGGAGGTCCGGCGTGTCAGAATGGGGGCACTAAATCCGATATAACGTGCCAGTGTGACTGCCCAGCCCCATGGGGAGGTGACGACTGTTCAGGTATATAGCGCCTTTCTTGCTTTCATACTAGCCATCGTTTGCTGTCCTGTTATCTTAACTTACATTTTTTCATCTGGAGAAGTGTCTAGAATATTACCTTGTGTGTTTGTATAGAGATGTCATTTCTGAAAGGTTTGAAGTCCTTTGGCGCCTATCTGGAAGTATAACCTTCCTCAATAACATTGCAAACGAATGGATTATTCCATAATATGTTCCCTTCCACGCTAGTTCTCATCTATTTTTTTTTCTTTGCGCCAGATAATTATTAAACTGTCTTATCTGCTAGATAGACCGTTTCGCCATACACGATGATAAACTTTCTACTTAAGCACACACAGATACTAACATGACTAACAGTAGCAGTCATAATTGTCATCTCTAAAACTACTCATCCCATCATTGTTATTATTCCTCTGGATTTCATGTGATTTTATGTATATTATTAGACAAAAATTATAAGCTAAGGTATAGCACATCATTACAAGTTCGAAGAATGTCACTCGAATTATGTTGATAAACTGAAAGTCTTTGATGTCAATAATAATAGTTGAATAGAATCGAAGAATCTTTCGAAAGGTGCCAAATGCCGTTGATCTCTTGCTTGTCTGCTGAAAGTGGCCATGTAAATTAAATTCATACTTTTTTGTGCCTGATCTCTAGTAAAGCAAAGCCGCAGTACCGCAGGTAACTGATTATCTTCCCCCGCTACAATTTTTCTGAAAATACCTTCTCTGACTCACTTTCGATACAGTTCGAGACAGTTTATCAAATTGCATGACATTCACTATGAGCACCTACTTTTCAACCTGTTTTATTCTCTTCTCTGAACGACAAGAATGTATAAAGCATGATAAATAGGACCAGCTCTAACAGTACTTGATGCATGCACGATCTGTCGTTCAGCTATAGGTTACTTATATACGAGTATACAATTAGTACTGGTATACATTGAAAAGCAAATGAGCAATAGTTTGCCTGATCCAAGTTCTCGAGGGCGCTGTGCGATTGCATTCTATACGTTGTGCGTTGTCCGTATATTTTCGACAATTTCGTCTTCATGGAAAACCATGGTCAAATTGTAATTGATTACGCTATATTATGTAAGGAATTGTTCTGAGGGCGACGGGATACAATTTTTTTGAGTGTGTATTTTATATCTATTTGTTCATTATTCTGTTCTGTCTTCTTTGAGCAAGTGATAGCCCTTTCAGAGTTTATCAACTTTCAATTTCAATTTCTTTCAATTTTAAGGAGTCTTGCGTACATAGATAAAAATCACAGTATGATACATTACCAAGAAAAGAGAAACACGAAATTTTAGAGAAATATGAAATATACAAAGTACGATATCAATAAAAAATGAACTGTGTCATTAATCTAAATGATACATTGTGTAAATGAAATAAACCCACTGAACTTATTAACGTACACTGCAAAAAGTCCGGTGTTAAATAGTGAACACCGAGCTGGTGTTAAATTTTCGGTGCTCATTTATGGTGTTAAATTAACACCTCCGGGTGAAATTTTAAGCTGTTTTTTGAAGAGTTTCTTAGTAACTGCACTTCTTGTTGATTTTTGATTTAAACAAGACGATCAAGAATTTTACATTAAAATACTAGATTTTTGAAAAAAGGTGAAAATAAATCTACACCAAAGTAACACCAGCTGGTGTGGTCTCTTATTGAAGCTGGACGGGTGTTAAACCATTGATATTAACACCAACAAATATCAAATCAACACCATGTGGTGTCATTTTTGAATTAACACCAGTACAGTGAGGTACAGTGTCAAATTAACACCACGAAGTGTCAGGTGAACACTTTTCAACACCATCACAGTGCATTTTTAACACCTGTGGGTGTGGTCCCTTATTGAAGTTTGATCGGTGTTAGATTTAACACGTGGTGTTAAATCTAACACCGATGTTTTTACAGTGTATATATAAGAGAGCGCAAGAAAGCGCAAGAAATGCACAAGTGAATGAGAAGTCTGATCCGCCCTCTTCGTTGCATACATAATGCATCCAGCCACATTACGTTAGCCCAAATGGTCCACGGTCACAGACGCAAATAAGAACTAGACCTTGTAATTGGCAAAATTTAATAGAGGCACTATAGGGATCCCCATATAGCGTTGTTGCAATGACATTATAGCTGTGGGTGTCTGCTATAGCAGCTGCGAATAAACCACGTGATGAAATATGGTCACATGATCAGACTCAAAGACAGACGACGCTTTGTACCGGAGAGCGAGGTAACGAAATGAATGCCTGCAAATTTCTGTATGTTTAAGTGAAAGATCACTTTTTTGCCTCCAAGTAGAATAAAGGATATTGATCTAACCGTTTCATCTTAAAGAAAAAAAAAATGAGAGAAAGAGATAGCGCCGCATTTAAGGGAAAATTTCGTGCGTCTTTCATTATCTCCGAATGCGTTTTATTTATTTTTATCTATGTGTTTTATACATAATGTTTCATTACTTATTTACTTCTTCATGTCTGATCATCATGTTATGTTATATCTTTGTTCTTATTCTTTTCTTTCTCTCTTTACGGTGTACTCATAGATTGAAAGCCAGCCAGTAGTCTATCTATTATTGGAACTTGACTATATCTATGCCATTCGTTATGCTGGTTTCTTCTGATATATCGTCATCTATGACAGCATGGCTGAACTGATATATTTTGTATAAAGTTAAACACTTTGGGCGGGACTCTTGCGTCTTATCGTATTGGGTAAACCTTCAGTTTTTGCTTTCGTTTTTATTTTGTTTTGCTTTGTTTTGTGGTTTGGGGGATTTGGAGGGGTTTTGTCGGGTTTTTTCTCTCTCAGAGCATCGTCCAGTGCGTTATGTATTTCATACTTCATAGATAGATACTGATCCACGTTTGATTGCAAAACAGCAGAGGTTCTCGGTTCGAGAGATCGTTATTAACTTGTTCGTGTCTGATCCATCAATGTACAGTGAGGAGATGGTTCACGCGCAGCAGCGAAACTCATGATTTATGACGTATTTCGCTGGTGTCACGGTCATGTGGAAGAGGGGTCGATTTGCGCAGTGTGACGGTGTCGCAGCTAGCAGTCGAGGAATTGATAGTCGTGGAAATCAGATCTGAAAGCAAATGACTTCGGCACCAGCGAAACTACCTGCGAATACAGAGAGCACTCTTTTACGGATTTTGTCTCCCATGTATTATCGTGTTTCACTGACTGGCTGTATTATGTTCAATGTTATCATCAACAAGTTAAGTGTTTTATTGCCTGTTAAACTGGTTTTTATTAACACCAACTAGGAGAAAATTGCGGATTAGTGACAAGTGATAAAATCGGATCTTAAAAATGCCAATTACAGCCTTTTGAATGATAGAAATCAAAACCCTGACACATTTGCCCTATTAAATAACTCATTTTTTTAACAACCAAGGTGTTGAAAAGAAGAAAACATCTTGTTTGTTAAATGTACATTAAACGGCATCAGTTTTTTTTCCTTTGTTCCTATGAGATAGAGTACTTTCTTTCACATCCCCCTAATTTGGATCCAACTATATAGATGATTCTGACATAAGTTGAAATAAGGGGAAAAAACGTGGCACAGGAGAAAGAGACTATACATTGTTTGAAAAAAAAAGAGGAGAAAAATTAACGACAGATTTCAAGTAGTTACCAGACTTTCAAACAGTATATATGGCAAAGATAAAGGCGGGCTAACCAACCATCTTCAATTTGGAATTCGAGCGTTCTCAACGGAAGACGATAAGAAAACAGTGCTAAAGCCAGTGGCAAGGGGTGATAGCATGGAATGGAGCTCCATGGTGATGTATAGCAAGCAGCTAATCTTTTAACAGGTGAAATTACGCAGTGCGTGCAGCATGGGATGATGTCATGCACCCAACGTGGTGATATTATATATCACCAACAATACAATACACCGACTGATCGTTACCCATCGATCATAGATAACCACATCGAAAAGAAATCCGCGATTACAATTTCATTTTGCCCTACCATTGGTGTGTCGGTGAGATTTTTTTTTTAAAATATCATAATTCCTCCACTGTAATGAAGCTGTAACAAAGCCCGCATCACACGTTTCAGGCACACATTTTGTGTTAATCATCCCTCTTCATGAAACCGAAAATCAGCCCTTCAAACCTTTGGAAATTTTTGCGCGGCATGGATATCTAGAAGGCATAGTAATTTTCTGCTATAAATGCTGAAATGGTAGCGAATGTTTATGCTGAAAAGTCATTTTTGGCATCGCGTGCGCCCTCACGTAGGATATTGTTAATCTGCCTCAAAAAAAAAAAAAAGAAAATCAGTATTGTTCAGATATCGGTGATTACGAACTCGCACTCGTCGTACCTAAGTTCTTAATGTGATTATTAGAGCACCAATGATAAATCACGAAGACCGAGCCGTTTTTAGCACTATCTGATTTATGAAAGAACACTGTACATCTGTATCGTATGTGCCCTCGTCAAAAAGACAGTGGGGAGAACAACCATGCGCAAAAGAACATATTACACTAACAAACAAACAAACAAACAAACAAACAAAAACCCTAAAAAAATGTTTATGATACTAACGTAAGAAGATTGCGGTTATGATGACGATTTGAAGTAGGAGTAACAGTAGGTATACTAATGATAATAATCATCACCCAAATCAAGCTTGGAAGTCAGCCAACAAGGGGGCTTCCGATCACATCCACTCATTTCGTTTAGTGCACCTCTGGGAACGGTTCTACTCCGGGCTCCGGGATGATTTTAGGCCCACAGCGATGACGCCCCTTACACTACCTTACGAGATCTCCATCGAACTCCTTCTCCTCCGCTTCCGTCGGTGAGGTCGCTGTCTTCGCACGACCCGACCTCGATCATGTTCTTCGTCATGACGTCACAGAGGGGTGATCTGATTAACCAACTCTGTGTTGTTGTTTTTAATGGAAAATGGGGGAAATGGGCCCTATAGCTATTGAAAATAATTTGCCCCAGCCAGTGCTGATATCAAATCAAACGATACCATAAACAAATCAAGCGATATCATTTTCAAAAACCATGCTAATTAAAAATCTCCACGAGAGGGTTCATATTGATAATCATTGTCTCAGTAGAGGGGCTCGTTTTTTTGCTCATTTTCGCTCTGAATATTCCCTGTGATTTACCAACTTAGGCTTATAGACCCTAAAAACAAAGTTTCCCGTACAGTATTCATTCATTCACAATGTTCTCTGCTGCGATCACATATTGAAAAAAGGGCTTAAATTATGTTCTTTAAAAAATTTTAACATAGTTAATTTCAGCTGCCTCTAATCGCTATGGTTTGGACAGTAACCATACGGATCGTTTCATCATACAGCCGACAACACAGACTTAGCATGATTCACGCCAAGCTGTACGACGCTACGCGTCCCCGTTCTCTATCGGAGACCGAAGTGACCCCGCCCCCCTGCAATCAAGATGTGACATTCATCGGATGCCTGGCGCATATCGTGCGGCAGGATGCCGTCTTCAAACGCACATAGCGCGCGTTCCTTCCTTCGATAGCGCCGTCTAACCGTTGCCTTACAAGTCTGGTGTCGTTCGAGATATAAGACAAAGCGCCCCTTTCGACGGCTCGACAGCTCCTAGTCAATTACGCGGTGATTGACCTCCACCTCCCAGATGCGAGGACTTACGATAACTTAAAGGTATAGTTGCGATCTAGTAGCTCCATGATCGCTTATTACTGTACCGCCTTGATATAGCATTATGTCTCCTCATCTCTGCAGCGTCGGGAAAGCCCAAGCACATACCCAGTAATGAGGACAGCCCTAGTATCAGACAAGCTGCAGCTGTCGTGGTCGAGGCCGCAGGAGGTTATGATCTGGGTCATTCTTCTTCCAGGAAGATTGAAATAAAGCACTTTACAAGACCTAACCCGTTTATAAACAAAGGCACACGTGTCACGACGATCACGATACCGACAGTATTTGTTGGACGTACGAGCTGGTTTCGCAGAGAAGCGACGCTCCCAGTTTAAATGCACAGGATCTTGCAAAGTTTGGTTCGATCAGGTTGTACTTGAGCGATATGAAGTTGATATTGGGGTGTTCATCGAAATTATAGCATCATCGTGCTAAGTTGTAAATTTTTAAAAATTTCTGTACAGAGTCAGTTCCATCCTGCATAAACCTCGTTACTAGTCTTTTCGATTGGCATCAAGTCAAGCTACCTTTGAAGAAACAGAACCCGTGAATATCTACGTTCTCGATCGTCATCCTAGGCCTGCAATGAATGACGTTTTGTTCTTGGCAGTCGTTCCCGGTTCTCAAACCTTTTCAACCGGGACGAGGTTCGTCCTGCCCGCTTGCTATTATGCCTATGATTTATCCCGCGCGCATCGTAGGCGAACATGACTCAAAAAATGGTTGATTGAGGTGAATTTCCGACTTCTGCTATACCTTGAAGAGTCGCACACTGCGGAGTTTGGCCATGCCAGAAGGCTTCGACGAGACAAAAATCATAAATCTGTGAAGAACAGAAGGCAGGCTAACATGGCAGATGAAGCAATTTAGCTTAATTTGACGGTTAAGGACGAGGACAACGCTCATGGACAAATTGCTGCCCGTGAGTCAGTCCTTAGACCCGAATATAAACGAAATGAATGGAAACTGCCTATGTTTGTTTAAAGACGAAGATGTCTCTTCCCAAATGTAAACAGAATAAATGAAAAATGTGTTAAAACTAAATAAATGTTTGTTTCAGTAAGAAGATGAATTACTAGACGATTAAAGAAATCAAAGCGATGAAAGAGCTCATACTTTGCGCTGTCTCGAGGGCTTAGATGCTTAAGATGTCGCATAAACATCAAGTCTCCATACAGTGTCAAAGGTTATGTAGTTAAAACAATTTTGAAGAAGTCCATATGTCCAAACGTAACGAACGGGACGTGGTCGTGAGCTCTTTAGACGTGTGTCAAGGATTCATCACACAGTTTTATCAATAACTTCTTTTACTGAAAGAATATGACCGAACATTCTGTTTGACTGTTAAATTTCTCTGTTATCCTGGTGAGCATCGATACAATGTTACCATGGTTACGATGCGTTTCCAGTATAAGATATCATAAGTTACAACGAGTGTATTTCTGTCGAGAGGTCATTTCAGATTGGCAACCCGTGTTTCTATGATAAGAAACCACATCATTCTTTTTTTTCGCTTTTGTGCTCTACGTACGTTTCTTTCACAGTGATGGGTAGTAAGTGAAGAGAGATTCATGTTTCGATGATGTCAATTCACAATTTAAAGGAACAGTATTATACATGATTGTATAACTGAGTCCTGCTACACGCAATCTATACGCATCTTGCATGAATGCAATATAGATTGTTTATTGCTTTACACTACAGTTGAACGCTAGTTCAGTCCTTTGTTTTAAAATGAAAAAGACAAAAAAAATGGTAACACTGTTTTATACTCACTGTAACACTGGAAGAAAAGGCGAAGAAGAGATCAGAATTTCATCTACGTGGTGTCGCTACAGTTGATCAGAGTACAGGATGTGCACCGATGTCAACGTCAGCTGCCATTCAACATGTTCAAAGGAAATTATTGAGCGTAATGATGAATTGCAACTAGAGTCTCAGAGATTTGTTGTGATTTATGTTCTGTATCTTGCGTTGAGTGGTATCACTTGTGACACTGCTGTCATGATTAACGCCTCGTTTCCTTCCCCATCTAGCTTGCAGCATTAAATGCGTTCATGGCACGATGGATGACGAAACCTGCTCGTGTACGTGTGATGACGGTTGGACGGGCATGACATGTTCAGGTAAGATGATTGGTTACAAAATCTATCACGTGCCAGAAATTTCATTTCTGTTGTTTGCTGCTCTATCTCACGATATTTTGTTCATTGCTACAGTTTCATATAAGGTATATATAGAGGAAAATCCCTTTCATTTTAACCCTTTGTTAGATTTCGTTCTTATGTTGTTCAGATTTGATGAAGTTTTGACTTTTCTTTTCTTTTCATACCTCGTAAAATGTGCTGTTATTCAGAGGTGGTGATTTCGGGTGCGCGTCACAAGTTCGACACCCACGAATCGTGCAGCCCACCAGTCATACAACCAACAAGTCATACAGTCATGAGTTTGACACTAAACAAAGAAGGCCCACGAGACCGATACATGAATCCCCGTGCTGTGATGTCGAACTCGTGGACTGTTCTACCTATAGTGTCAAACTCATGGGCCTTATTTGCCTAGTGTCGAACTCATGAGTTGTATGACTCGTGGGCTTTATGACTCATGGACCGTCTTTTCAATGTCGAACTCATGGGCTGTATGAAACCATGGGTCTCGGTCTCGTGAGATGATTTCTACCCTTTCCCTTTCGCTTAATTGCATCCTCCTGGAAAAAAAAAAGTTTTCTTTAAAGGGTGTGTACAGTTCTGGTCGAGGTGAGGATTTAGCTTTTAACATTTTGCGAGATATTCAGAAACCACTCTATGAGATATCAAAGAGCATGTAATTCTAAGGGGTATCAAAAGTTTATTTGATGAAAATCGGTTTTGAAGTGGCCGAGATATCCAAAAACAAGGTGAAACAAAGAGATCCTAATAGAGGTGTGGCCTGTAGTCTTCTATTATTATCACTTTTTTGGATATCTCAGCCATTTGAAAACCAATTTTCATCAAATAAACGTTGAATCCTCCCTAAAATTACATGCTCTTTCATATTTCATAAGAGGTTAGTCATTATCTCACTTAGGAATGTAAAAAACATGAATCCCCACCTCAACCAGTACTGTACAGCCCCTTTAATGTCAATGAAAGTGTATGCCTACTTGCTATGACAATGTATGTTTGATGCATCTCGGAACGTTTGCTTGTGGTGAAAACCGTACACACCAAAAAAAAAAAAAAAAATACGGTTAACTGCCACACTATATCCATGGAGGTGGAATCTACCCCTCTGCTTTATCAGTGAAATGGGTTTGCTTGAACGGATGCACGTCACGTGTTCGATACCCACGAGTCACACAGCAAAATAGGCAATATACAGTAGGCAAAAAAGGCCCGTGAGACCGACATTACATTACGAAGCTTAATGTACGTAGTGTCGGTCTCGTGGGCCTTATTTGCGTAGTGTCGATCTCATGTGTCTTCTTTGCCTAGTGTCGAACTGGTGGGCCTTCCCTCGTGTGAAGCTCGTGGGCTGTATGACTCGCGGGTGCCGAGCTCGTAGGATGACCCGCCGTTTGAACACATATTATGACATGGTGTGCCGGGGCTTATCTAGCTGCGTCAGTTGCTTGACAAAATAATTTAAGATATAGTTATGATGAGAGCACTTAATGGAATAAAATGTTCCATCACTTACATAAAGAAGTAAAGTCGTAGGTCCTAAGTCTTTGACTGGTCTGTTAGTGAGGTAACTCGCAGTATAGAATCGACAGAATAAAAAGAACGGGTTTTCTAATTAAATGTAATAAATTATTCCAAGACCTAATGCTTATGTTTATATGAGTGATTTTTTTTTTCTAACGTGCTGATTTTGATTCAACATTTTGACGGCTTACAGATCTTATACGCATTCTATTCCAGACCATTACTCTTAAGATTTACCTCTTCGGAGAGCTTAAAAGCATGGATGCCAGATTCGTGGATTTTCTCACCAGAAAGAGCAGCCTTTGTATTTTTCAAAAAAAAAATAATAATATACTACCACTTGCCACTGTAGTAGCTGCGGGACAGATATGTCCCTTTCACATACGCCAATAATCGGAATCCGTAAAATGCGTGCGCATCCGTGGAAACCCGAGCAGATGGATTGGAAAGCTATAGGAAGTACGTAGCAGGATAGGAGTCACTGTGAGGTGGCTTGAAACAGTAATGAATCTGGGCAGGTGAAATGTCAAGGACTTAGAGTCTGTCTCCAAAACATGGACTGATCGTCTCGGACAGATGCAGGAGTTTCAAAAGATCAGACCTTACTTATTATTATTACTCGTATGTAATGTATGTGTATGGTTCTATCATGTGTGTGTGTGTATGTCTGTCTGTCTGTCTGTCCGTCTGTCTGTATGTCTCTGTGTTTATTTGTTTGTTTGTGTGTGTATGTTTGCCACCTGAAAAGGGCTAAGCACGTATGGGTCCTACAGTCCTTCATTTCTTCTCCTGCCAGTGAGAATTTCAAACAAAATTTGGCATTTACTTTTGGCGAAGAAAAGGAGAACTTTTTAGGGCACATTTTTCCTTCTTCAACGCAGCATGATCTGCAGGAGGCATCCACAGTTACTGGCATTGATATCCACAGGGAAGTCTTGTTAAGAAAAAGTCCTGAATTCCAAACAGTCATGGGTTGAGGACTTGCAAAGATAGAGGTCAGGTACTGTTGACTAGATGCTTATCGAGTTGTAGTGACTAAATGTTGCCGTTCTTCCCTTTAAGAAATCGCTTAATGAATTATATATTTACATATACGGGAGAGGCCTCAGTTTATTGAGATCTGAGATGGATCTTTTGGCGTGAAGATATATATTCAAAGCGACTGTCAATGATTTTTGTGTTCAAAGTAACACTTTGTCTTTTTCGTCAATAAAACAATCGCAAGCAACAGAAATGAAAACCACACTCAGCTTTTACCGACACTCAACCAAACTCAATGATGTACGTGCGTCCACCCTGCTACCTACCTGTATCCCCTTTACATGTGGACGCCTTGGCAACTATTGTGATTGTGTTAATAATGCAAACAAAATGAGTTCATATTACAAAATAGCATGATGTTATTAACGTCACCGCCTGTTGCATGCTTATTGTTCTTGTTAAATGCGTAACACACAGCGCTTTTATTTCATAGTTCCTTTCTTTCTTCAACCAAGACATTGACAAGGAATACTGTGTCATTTTGATACCTGCACTGACGATTCCCCGCTCTACCTCTCAGCAAGTTTCAATTCATCTCGAAAACGTTAAGAACCGGAGTCATCAAAGCTGTCAGGTCTCATTTCCTGACATACAGGGCTCATCAAGGCCGCTAATCATGAGGGCTCCGATGCATAAAACAAGCGCCAAATATTCTTCTTCGTTGGAGACTGAAAACAATAATTCATCTAAGCGCGCTCATTGTTGGTGTAGCAAATCGTGATTCCGTTTATCGATATTCCGAGTTCACATTCAGTGAAAACGTATGTTCCGTGAAATCTATTAGTTTTAGATTTGGATGTTGTGCTAAACATTCAATCTAAGACCTTACCCTTTTCTCTTAATAATTCTGTCGCCGTATGATTATTTACGCGCGTTTTTTTTTTTTTCCATGATTGTTCCATACTCGGGTGTAATGTAGGTCAGGGACGTGCTGCCACACACCTCCAGCCACGCGTGGTAGCGCCACGGGTTAAACTGATAGGACCCATCTCGCATTCCTGCGGAGCGAACTTGAACCTCGGCTCAACAGTGGTACACATAATAATCTTGATGATTTCGAACTGTCACACTTTGCGTGATTTGTAGCCACGCTATAAGGTCGCATCTTTTATCGACCAGCAGCAGAGCAGACGCCCACGTCTGGCTTGGTACTGACTACCATGCAGTTTGTTGCCGTGTATTTAAGCTCTCCATTCCATCGCTCGATGGACGGGAAATGGCTGGTCGCATCTTGGAGTAAACATCAGCTGAGTGATTGGAGCACGCCTTGAACCTTGACAAGATAATTTGGAATTCCACGAAAACTTCACCAATATATAGGAAATAAATCAACATTACTAGCTCATAATTATAAAATACAGGTTCCACTATTATTTTTCCCTATATAGTGTTTTATTTGGGGGCCGTTCGCTGATTTTGGTCTTTGTTTTTCATTCAGCCTGGTTTTGTGTAAACTCCAGCTTCAAAGATAGAAAGTATATTATGTGTGCCAGGTTAACATGTCTTCGTGGCATGACGCCAGTGGGTTGTGAGTATAGCATGGAGCCATGAGAAGTTATTCATCTCTTATATAGTGTATTTGTTATCCCTTGTTATCCTTCTCTTATCTTCAAATTATGTTGATTACTGAAAGCAGCAGAAAGAGCAAACGAGCTGATTCGTAATTCATAGCGTTGAGAAATTAAATGACGAGTCTTCGAGATTTCCATGATGAAATCTACTAACTACAAGTTTAGCACAAGCACTGAAAATAAAATGAACAGCCAGGTACCTAGGCAAAATTTAATACAACGGACAACCAGGTGCCTAGGTAAATGATTGCAAGTCTTAATTATATAACTGGCATCGAATGGAGGGAGGTATAGCTAGGATTCAACACAGTTCCTAGATCAATTTGGCATCGCATTTAAATAAATATCCTGATGCTGTCGGAATCTGTCTAAGGCTAATCCCCGATGTTCCGTTGCTCATCTTTCAAATCACCCGCGTTAATTAATGAAATGAACTTACATAATCAGTCCGAGTAATCCTTAATTTGCGTTTGAGACCTCGGCCCACGTTCCTTTTAATCATCTGGAAGGATCGGCTCCGCCGATGCTGAAATGGAAGTAGCGTTCCCTAGCATTGTGGTGAACTAACAAGCTCCGGGCGTTCTGATTAAACCTGAACTCAGTCGCTCCATCATGCCGAAGTTAAAGTTATCCCTGATGTGGTGTGGAAGAAGGAATTAGTCAGTTCGCGGCAGGAATCCAATGGAAAGCTTCCAAACAAACATTACAGAGCGGTGGAAACTGATAGGGGTCGTGCTTGCCAAATCCCAGCTGGAGTTTGGGGGTTTAGACTTGTGTCATATGGCGCCCAGACGGCCGGGGAAACGTTACAAATTGAAGTCTGATCGCTGACATGTGTTTCCGACGGAAAATAGAAAGTTTAAAGACAATCATCAACAACAACGTGTATCATCGTGCAATGCCTGTCATCAAAACTAGATACTGAAACCCTCCTAATCAAATTGGAGGTGGCATTTTGCGCTGTCATAAAAAACGCATTTTTTGTGTGTGCTAAATTGACACAAAAAATTATCATTGGAAAGTTATAGGGGTGCACACTCTTTATCAAGATCATCCTTCTTGTTCGATTAAGCAACCACAACCCATCCATATGATTCTGTGAAACACGTCAATACTTGTTTTTATCCAACTCTATCATGATTTCATGCAGATAATACAGATTGATTTCTTTTATCTGTTTCATATTATGAAAAGTATTTGATGAAGATACGTGCACGGGAAGATACAATGGAAACTTGATATTGAAACTTGAATAGGAAATGACAAGATCTACAGTTAATTCTTTCCCTTCCATACTGCCTAATAATCGTGTATCAGCGATTGGTGATCACTATTTTAGACCATTCATATCGTGACGAACGCTGTTCTGTTTTGTTTTTCTTTGTCACATCCAGAAACTTGCGAAGACAAACACGACCTCTGCAACAAGGGATGGTTCAGTCCGTGGTGTACTGAGGAGTACCCGTATGTCCTGGACAACTGCCCAGCCATGTGTGGACTCTGCAGTAAGTCCAACTGACCAGTATTCCAACTGACCAGTAGTCACTTCATATTTATTTTCATCCATCTTTCTAGTCAAGCAGAAGAACGTCCATTCATGAACTGATTGGATTGAGTATTTATCGATTTTTTAAGGTTGTTTTGTTGTTGTTATTCTAATCAAAGTTTGTTTTATTTGTTTTTGAGTGGGTTATAGTGCCAGATTAGTTCCCAGATCATCTATTAATACCAAGACAAATATTCATGGCCCATGGAGACACTGATTAAGAAACAAAGTAGCCCACTTATATTAAAGAGGGGTATCTGGTTTAATTTGCATGGCTGTAAATGAATAGCACAAAAATGTTACATCAAGGAATGGATGCCTTCTCCATGACCTTCTGGCTGGAGGCCATAGCTGCAATTAAAGTCAAAAGGCTTCTTCGATTATTATCTTCAAAGCTTCACCTATAACTCGAGCGATCTACTGACAAATTGGCTTTTAGCCCCTCCTTCCCTTCGCTGATTTTTCCCCTCCTGCGCGTAGCTGTTTTTCCCTCGCAGAGTTTCCGCTGCTGCGATGCATGAGAGAGGGGGCGGAATCCCGGCCGAGACCATCTTAAACACAGATGTAATCTCGGATTTCCTTTTTTGATTAAGTCGAGCTTCTTTACGCTTCATCACCCCAACTTGCCAAACAGATAATGTACCTCTGTCACTGCATCAAAGTTGGTTACGATGATGGCACCATGATAAGCTAAAGTCTATAATAGTGAAAGTCTGTTCAGTCGCGTTCTTGCAAGAATGACCACAAATATCTGAATTTAAAAACACACAACATGAACACATATATCTAAATTTAAAAACATGACAACGAGCTTCTCACAATGGTATAAGTTAACGAATAGGGAATTGGCAATATGAAGAAATGAACAGATATGTAAATGAACAAATGCAAAAAAAAAAGGGGGAATTATTAGCAGGGTCGTATTGCGCCCATTTACCCATTATATAACAGACCATGAAAATGATTAACCTCATATTATTGCGACTTCAAACTGTTACGCTCTGTATGTAAATTTTTCAATGCCTAGTCACGCTGTTAAATGCAATAAATTGACGCTAAATGTAGAATACTGTAGGCGTTGCCAAACAAAGAGGTGGGGTAGCTTACCACAGCTTAAAACGCAATTACATTATTTCTTGCTCTTTTTGCTGATGGGTAATGCTATTGACTTCATTATTCTGTTGCGAATATCATCTGCAAATAAGATTCCATGTGCAGGGAAGTCTGTGTTGTACATAAAAGAATAAGTAATAGTAGTATAGTAGCAGTAGTAGTTACAATGTTAGTAGAAGTAGAAGAAATACATGTACTTCAGTTTACCTGAGAGCAGCTTTGTCATGTACGAGTTGAATACCGATGAATTTAAACTTCTTCTATATCCTTATGATGCTGATATTGCGAAAACCCGGCAACTCAAAACATTCGATATCAATATCATATCTCTGGCAACAGTAAGTTGCCATCGAACTTCTGTGAAAAAGCATAGCTGTTAAATATGTCATGATAAACCCTACAAGTTGATAATGATGGCAAACAACTGGACCGCGTATAATAGAAGGTTCAATAACGGAACCTGGTTTCAGAATGATATCACCTTCCGAGATGACGTCACGTTAGACAAGAGTGGAAGACGGATTCTGCCCATTTCTGTTCTGTTATATCTTTTAATTTTTATTCTTGTATGCAATTCTTATTGTGCTCTTTTACTTGAATGTATGTCGACACGTCTTAACTATCGCTGTCGCATTACATTTAGAAACACTTTAACTGAAACTCGCACATTTTTTATTTGTCATTCTTTCCTCATTTCGTTTTGTTTTGTCTTTTTCCCCCCCGCAGAAGTCAGCGTCAACGGTGTAGTCAGAGCAGGTAATAATCGTCATTAAATTATTGTAAATCAGAAATCTTCCGCGCGCATGGAACTTTCGCGAATTTCGCGAGGAGCAAAGATGCACACGAACGGTTTTGCCCACACGATGCATTGAATGCCAGTGGCGATTTGCGAAAGTTTCAAGCTGCGAATTTTTCTGGCTTTGTATTCATTTGGCCTTGTGTTATAGCTTAGTATCAGTTGCTTTTCCATTTTTGACCATTTTCTTTTTTCTTTTTGACTTGGCACCTTAATTTATCCTGCTTTTGATATGATCTAGATTTTGCCTTAAAAAATACCCGGTGATGAGAAAAGAGAGATTGAAGTGTTCTTGACACTCAGCCAAACCCATCAGCCACCGTCAATATGTAACCGCCTTTTCCGCGGTGAAGGCATGCATGTTATGAACCTAGATCGTATACACAAGTTCCTTTTGACTTAAAGTCCCTTAACATGCCGACATTTAACTCTTGATATGAATACAAGTAAAATACATTTAACGATCCTCACCAGCAGAAATGTCGATGTCAAGGATATAACTATATATTTAGCGGGATCTGAAATGAAACATGAGGTGTCTTTGCAATTTTTAGGAATCACAATTGATAATAGATTGATTTGGAGAGATCATATAAATATTATATGCAATAAAATTTCAAAAAGATATTGCAATACTTTTTCGACTTAAATCTCTACCACCGTTGTACTCAAAATGATATATAATGCAGTTATTGCGCCCTTTTTAGAATATAGCCTTTCTGTTTGGGGTTGTGTTGCAAATATATATTTCGACAGACTTTTTAAACTAAAAAAACGTGCAATAAGGGTTATCAACCATTCTACTTATTTAGCTCACACTTCACCAAGTTTTCATACCTAAAAGATTTTAACGTTGTATGATAGATATAAGTATATTTTAGGTAATCTTATATTTTTATGGCATAGAAAGCTTTTACCCAATTCTACGCTGCATTATTTCACTTTAAATTGCCATATTCATTTATTATAAATGAATATGGCAATCAATACCATAGCAGAAACGCTGAGAATTTTCACATGCCAAAAGTAAGAACATCGTTATTTCAGAAATCTGTTTTTTATCAAGGTCCGCTTATATGAAATTCAATACCAGGTGATATTCGTAAATTTACCTCTTTTAATGTATTTAAACATAAACTTAAGGGGAATTTTATACAAAATTATCATTCCTAAGTTCTTGACGTGCTTGGCTGGCATTACAGTATTTCAATTAATGATTATAACTCACTTTGTGTTTGTACTGTCTTTGTAATGTAAATGTAGGGTTTTGTGTATCATGCTGTATTTTTTTTAAACATCTGTATAGTTGTTCATCTCGTTTTTTATAAATATGAAAGTGATTACCACCGATGCATTTTTAATTGGTTATTTGGTTCGGCCAGATTTTAAGGAAACTTTTAATTCCTCGTTGGCTGCTTCCCTTCAGCTTTATGTATTCCAAAGTTACGTCGTCACTCTGTGCTTGTCATGATTGTTAATCAATGTCTTTCCTTGTTGTTGTTGCTTTTATGCTTTACAAATAAATTCAATTCAATTCAGCAGTAAGTAATATATCGTTTCTTGCGTAAAACATAATGTCTACTTCTGATAAAGTGTAATGCATCTTCAATTTTCAATAACAGTAGGCATGCTTTAATCTTTGTTACAGTAAATTTTGCCTGTCTTTCACGTTTATTGTCTAAGTTGTAAAGATTATCTCTACCTTAAACTTTGTTAATTCCAAAAAGAGGGGAAAACCTTCAACACGAAGTCTTGGGTGCGTCCTTATTCTTTTACATATCACACAGTAGGCCGTAAATATCTTCCAAGCAATCCTATACGTCAGTGGATGGAAAATCTTTTATTTAGAGACGTTTCGGAGTGTATTTTTCTTTTTCAAAGTTATGGCTACACTCTTCGGCATGAATGACATTTTGAACAGCTGCATGTGCAATGATTTTCTGTTTTATGTCCCATCCTCCACATCAGCATCCTTTTATCCTTTGCTCGTTCAGTCATCTCGTTTCTCTCCTCCACCACCTTCCTTATTCTTCTGTCCTTCGTTCTGTCAATCTCTCTCTCTCTCTCTCTTTATATATCTTCCTACAATACCATTCGTGTCTCCTATATCAAAATGCACCTTCCAAACAATGTGAATAGTGATATGTATGAATATGAATATGTATATATATATGTATGAATATGAATCTGACTACATCTGAATTGATAAATATCGAGGACTCCTATAAAAGGAGATCACGTTTCATTTTGTACTGAAAAAAAAAAGACTGCAAATGAAATTTGTAGAGAACAAGGCGAAAACATGATCTTGTATACGCGCATTATTTCACGATGTGTTGTAGCTGAAGGTTGATGGAATAAGCAAAGAGCTGCTCTTTGGCAACACCTGTTGCCGTGATTTGACCTAGAACAGTTGGGCCTTATTACCAGGTTTGACTGGAGATATGCTTATTAGGCAACGGAGAATTAAAAAAAAATACAATAGTGCAAATTAAAAAAACCAATGAATTTCAGCTTGCCTTTAATTCTTATCTTAAAAAAAGAAGAAGAAAAGAAGAGCAGATTACGTCATACAACTTCCTCATTTTATAGATAAAAGTAAAGCCTGGAAACAGGCCAGTCAGTTTGATGATGGTGGATGTGTAGCCTAATCAGACTCACGGTCCAAATCACCTGTTCTTCAACGAGTCATCAAGGCGCATTAATTAAGCGCTTTAATGGAATTCGGATGCCTCTTTTCTGTCTTGTCGGCGGCGTAACGAGCTGAGACGCTCTCCCTCCCCTCCCCCTCTCCATCTTCTTTCTATCTCTGCAGCTTTATTGTGTCATTAAACACCCCCATTATAACACGTTCCCATCCCAGTGTCGACATTGATTATCCACGAGCATGATGAATCAGTACATAAAATAGTTTATCTACTCCGAAATTTGATTGAGAGCATGAAGCGTCCCATCATTTTGGCGACAGAACTCATAGTCCTAAATAATGGTACCAGTCATTCCTAATGGTTTTTTTTTTTTCAACCTCACCCAATTTCGACTCATTAGTTCATTCATTTCATTTTCATTTTATTTCAACACGGTAATAAAAAGGAAACTTGCTCTGCCATCGGTTGTTATTCTGGAAGTCCGTGCATGTATACAATATAACAGAACGAAACATAGATTCAGTAACAGCGTATAACAATGACTGAAAATAAGAACAAAACAGAAAAAAAAACAAAGAAAGAAAGAGGAAAAGTATATCTTCATATAACAGCACATGAAAAAAAAATACAGACATTGACAAGACTTTGACAGAAAACAAATGTCAATAATACTCATTGCTTAACATAGTAGGAAACTTTATGATATACTGATATGATATAATATGATTATAATGGAGTGGATATCAAACTACAACTGCTGCTGTTTCAAATGAAACCTGAAATTATTAAAACCCATAATCTTGATATCATCTGGAAGATCATTCCAAACTTTACATCCCCCTTATTGTAAACTTCTACGTTTAAAATAAGTTGAAAGTCTACATGACTCTAAATTTTAACATATTGCGTCTGAAAAAAAAAAAGATTTGTACATTTAAATGAAAACAACTCACACAGACTTTGGGGATAAGCCCCATGAGCAATTTGCTATGGGCATGTAACATTCTATGTCTCTGTCTTATTTCAATAGTAGATGTACTTGATTGATCATATATTAATTATGTTAGATTACCTCCAATAACTTTCAGAACGGTACGCAGTGCCCGATTTTGTAATCTTTGCAATCTGATAAATCAACATTTTATATAGTGCAATTTGACCACACTACATCACAGTAATCAAATCTTCCTTGTATGATACTCTTATGATATATCAATGCTGTCTGTTGTGTTATATAAGGTCGAAACCGTTTCAATAAATATATTCTACTTATTATTTTCCTTTGATATTTTTCCAATATGCTGATCCCAATTTAAATGTTCGTCAATAACAACGCCAAGATATGTAATATGTGTTACTCATTTTATTTCATATGATTCAATATGCACATTAAAATGATATACACTTTATAGACGTTTTGGGTTCCAAGCAATAAACACTCACATTTATTTACATTAAGTACAAGTTTATTCTCTTTAAGCCAGTAATTTACTGCTTCCAGATCCTTGTTGAGAGTATCAGCCACAGATTCAGTATTCTTATGTGCAGTGTATTGGAGGTGTTGTCAGCATACGGGGACACCTTACATTCATTGAGGCATTCCGCTAGGTCGTTGACATATGTAGCAAATAACAGTTGACAATTGATTTAGGAAAGCGTTTGTCAGATACACTATGTAGTATCAGATACTGGACGTCGGCATGTCATTAAAATAGTCTGTTGATTCATCTGATTGTGGTCAAATTGACCTGTTTTTGTGATGTCAGCATTTCCACAATGTGACAATGTAATGATCCCGTTCAACAGCACAAGGATCACTCTTTGTTAGGTTAAGTTTGTCTAATGTTTTTGCCGTATCTGTTTGTATGTTTGTTTGTTTCTGTAGTATGAGATGTCAGCCATGTAAACGTAGATAATCAAGAGGAGAAAGACTCGTAACGTGGATGTTTAGACTGTGTAAGAATTTTCAGTTAACGATATTGGTTTCTCCGTGCTTTTTTTGCTCAGGAAACTGTCGGACAACGTGCAATAATGGCGGCACGCTCCGGGGTATGGAGTGTGAGTGCGACTGCGCGCCGGGATTCTACGGGGACGATTGCTCTTGTGAGTATACATGACATAATGAGGCTTTTGGCGGGAACTTTTTTTTCCGAATATCCATGTGGATTGAGTGAATGCAGCAATATATAAAACACATCAATGAAAGTTTTAGGAAAATCGGACAATCCTTTCAATAGTTTGGAAAAAGTTGTTAAAGTGTTTGTGCCGCTGTATATCGCTGGATGAGAACCCTGCGGCAGTTTGTGACACCGCGGCAGAAAAACAATGTAAAGAAAATAAAACATGGGGGGTAGAAAGAATTCCGCAAAATTACGCTTTTCCAGCGTAATGAAAGAGCAATTGAATTACCTCTTTGGAAAGCCGGGGGGGAAAAGATACTACCCTTGACGTGTGACAAGTCAATGGCACGTACTTTTCATTGAAAAGAAAAGAAATAGTTTGTGGACTTTTCTTTAACTATAATTTGTGTCGTTGTTCTGCACCGAGGTCACGAACTGTTGGGATATATTTTCGAACCAAATTAATATATATATATATGTTGTATATACCCGCAGACACTTCACTGCCCCATATGCAAGTCTTTCGGGTGTTCATTTACATCCATCAGGTGACCAATTTGTTATGCAGTTTGGCAGTTCTGTGATTTTACGACTCACAAGTCGGCAATGTCCCGAAAAAAAAAGTCCGAAAAAAGACCCGAGATTGAAGTACTGTTACTTGACTGATTTTGATGATTATCTAACGCAGAAAATGTGCACATATCAGATCAGTTTAGATCAGGGACACTTATCCATCCTTTTTTTTTTCTTCTTTTCTAAAAAAAACCCCACTCCATCGATCGCGATGGGGTTGGGGGTGAGGCTTAAGAGTGTACGTTCAAATTAGCGTCATATTCCAGCAGCGAATCACGACAGAAAAATAGGATATCAATCGCAAAAGTGGGTGGGTATAATTTAGTTATGGACAGTTAATGATACGATTTTGCAACGTTTGCCTTGGACTTCTCGATGTGGGGGAAGGGGTTGTTTTTACACCGTCTCCACGTGCGGGACAAGTCACGTGTGTCTTTTCTATCCCGGTAAATAGTGGGCAAGTTCCCCCCCCCCACACACACACACACACACAATCATTTCTTCCGCCTGACATGTTCTATGAAGTTTGAAAAATTAGCTGAAGAAATAAGTGAGCTCTTTTTTTCGCAAAGAGAAAAACATTATGAACATGAATAATTCAATTATACAAGAGAATCGGGATTGGGTTTTTTTTAGACCGATATCTTTACAATCACGGTCCTGCCGTCGACATGTTATGTATTTCATTCTTTCGTAACAAGAAGTATCCGTTCTCATTGATGATGTATGTTCACACAACTAGAGAGTGCAAATCCGCTCTGTTCCACACTATAATAAGTGAAGCTAATTCTCTAGAGACGCACAATCGTCCCTAAAAATGAATTAGTCCTTGTAAGTCCGTTCCAGTATTTTTTTTCAGCTTTTTGTACTTTTTCATTCAAAAGTTAATTTGGCATTTCTCTTATATCCTTAAACGGTCTATAAGAGAAAGGCCAAATTAACTAGGATTATAGTAGGCTATTTCACACTCTCGATACTTCCTGAGCCAAACGTGGAATACAAGCCATGGTTTTTCCAGATACTGTGATTAAGTCGAATGAAAAAAAGAAGAAAAATATGACGAATAATTTCAAACATTCCTTTCGATAGATAAATTCCAAAGTAACCTACCACATCGCGGTAGAAATACATCTTCAAATAACAGTATTCTTTAAATGTGGAGCAATGTTCAATGAAATACATGCTTATTCGAAATACACGGTGATATTTCTGACACTGGGAAAAATATAAATGTTGTTTTATTATTCGTAATAACCTGTAAATCTAATACATATTTTCTATATTTAAAAATCTGTCAGGATACTGAACATTATTTACGAAAAAATGCGCTTCCCTCTTATCTGTGATGGATATCGTGCCTTTTCATGAAAATGCAAAATCATGAATTTCAAAACGAGACCTTTTTATTTCATTATGCATATAACACAGAAATGATAGTATCGTCGGTAACAATGGAAAATCTATCGAAAGCCATTAGGGGTTTATTTTTGTTTGGAAAACAGTACAATTTCATCATTTACTGACACGATCCTTCCCTTTGTGATTCTGATTGTATCGATTGGTCATCCCAAGGGATTCAATGACATTTTATTTAGCTCCTGCGACAATAAATCCCATGAAATATCTGCACTCTAAGCCAAGCATAAATTCTTCCCACATACGTAGCCATAACCCTCATCCCAATCCTTACCTAAAACTAAACCTAAAACCCTATCACAACCAAAACCCTAACCCTAAGTCATTGGAGAAAATAAAACAGGAGCAATAAAAGTGTCACAGGAGAAAATGTGGTGTCACCTTTTGAGGTGTGATTGGACATTATTTTGTCACTCGTGTCAACCGTGGGAGCAAACGTGGTACAGTGCATTCCGGTTATTAAGAACACGGTTAAAACGAAATTCCGGTTACAACGAAATAAAAATTCAGGCCGCAACATTATTCTCTCAATGTTTTTGTATTGTTTTTTGTTCGGTTACAATGAAAGTTCGATGCAGTACACTCCCGTTATTACGAACATGGTTGTAACGAAATGCCAGTTACAACGAAATAAAAATTCAGACACGACATTATTCTCTATATGTTTTTGTATTGTTTTTGTTCGGTTATACCGAAATTTCGATACGATGAAAAAAGATTGCTGGTCCCAAGGACTTTGTGATAACGGGAGTCCATAGTATAACGAAAGAAAATTGCCGCCCCCGAGGACTTCGTTATAACGGGAGTCCACTGTTTAGGCTTGTTTTCGACGAATTGGCACGAACTCTCACGTGTCATCCGGCCAGATAGTCTTGAAATTCGTGAGCAGGGACACTATTGGGGACTCGCTCTCCTGTGCCACATCACCCTCCCTTCGCTCAGCAGACGATATTAACAGTATTTACTTTGTGCTTTGTTTTGTTTTGATATTTCGTATACAGTGAAGTGCCAAGACAGGTCCCCCCATTGCACGTGGGCCACCAGTCAGTGTGGCAACTCGGACTACGTCAAGCATTATTGTCCTCTCTCGTGTCAACTTTGCACCAGGGCTTTAGATGTCACCGACTGACGACCTATGACCTCTCAGACGACCAACTACGTGTCAACGTGAACCATTATTTATCCAACTCTCTCTCTATATCATGGAATCGATATCTGTGTGTTTAACTCGATACCCTCTCGATCGAATCGCGTGGCCGAACCAGTGAAGGCGATGATACATGAGGAAAAACGAACGAACGGTCAAACAGTCCGATATTATCGGGATGAGATTTCAGATCGTCGATCAGATTGTCGCTGATCGATTTGCCGGAGTGCATGTAAAGCCATGTTCATTCCACCGAATATTGAGAGACACCGTATTCGATATGAACTATCGGAATGTACTGTGAAATATATAAGAGAACCTGGATGCTATTTTAGCAATCACTCTCTTTAAAAACTCCTTGCTGCAACACGATTACATCCCATCGGCCATCAGCCATATTTGGATTCACCGAGCGAGTGACGAGAAGTTATATCGTTCAACTCTCCCACCGATATCATCGCGATTGAAATCGCTCAACGTTCGGACGTCCCAGCTATGCCGATGTCTAACCTCTCGGAGTATTAAGAATTTCAACCAAGTATAGACACCAACGGGGAAAAAAAGAAAAGAAGAAAAAAAAAAAAACACACAACACATCACATATCCGATGAAGCTGAGGGTATATGACAGGAGTTCACTAGCCGAATGTATTCATCCGACCTCGCGTTTCATGTCATTAGTGTGGTATTGATATATATTCATTATATGGGCCGTTTACTAGGTGTATGTTCGGTTTTGTGCTCTCTGCCTTGCAAGTCAGCTGAAGTCTGACCATTGCCATGGCAACACTTTTCTATTTTCTTCTGAACTGTGTGAATATACGGAGTTCGACAGTCTGTGTGAATGTATAAGTGCATATTAAGTTATTGTCTTGTAAACTGACGGTGAAAGGAAACTTCGAGTTCTGTTCCTTTTCCTTATTTTCAGACAGGCACGCTCATGTGTGACATTAATCTCTAGATCTGACAATGTGTCGTACACATACTAGCGTTAGTACTATAAATATGGTGCGCACATTGTATCCTGTGAACGTTTACAATGGCCGCAGATGTTTTGATCGAGTTTCGAAGTTTGGAAGATGGATGTTGAGAATATTATTATTCTAGGTCCCATTGACCAGATGAGAAACAGGTCTGGACCTACCAAATGAGTGTTTATGGGTTCATCGACATGTTAAAGACAGTGGTATGTGAATATAGCTGTAGTGTGGTATGCTCAGGTTGAAAGCAAAATGAATGGTGGAATGATGTGCTATTGAAAAGACCGGCTTACTTACAGGCTTTTGAGTATGCAGTATGAAGATTTTTCACGCAGTCGTTTTTATGCACTGCGGTATATATGCCCTCTCGGGATCAAAATGCTTCCGAGTTGAATGGAACGGAATGCACTGGAAATACAGTGGCTGGACAGTATTACTCCACTGTATGACATGGTTATGACAATCACCTCAAAGCCTAAAGTGCATTCGCCCTAATTACAATGAATACGGAGTTTTCGATGGAATCTCCAAACAACAGAAAAGCGTGATTACTTCCCCCTTATGAGAAAAATGTGTTAGAAAGGAATATTTATTGTTTAAATTATCAACACAATGATGAGTTCCATGAATGGTCTGTTTTACCTTAAAGCTGATGTGGCATTCTGTCTATATCCTGGGGTGCATTATAGGGTAATGACGTCATTACTGTAACGAAGATCATGTGTCTATATGCGTGGTGGCATCATTATTGTAAGTCTCGAGACTACTGTACTGATGCCGAGCTGACAGAAATGTAGGCCTAACACAAGATATCAACCAAACCTTACATCACATTTATGTGCCCAACTCGTGTGAAAAGATGCCACTATGGAATTCACTTCGAAAGCTGTTACAATGGGATACGAATTTATATCTATTACAGAGGTATCGTTAGTTTTCACTGTTCATGACTATAAGCTTACTTCTCAGTATAAGTCTGAAACAAGTATAATGAACTTGTACAGCAACAAGGCAATAAGTAGTTGCTTGTCTTGTGAGTGATGATTGACGCATATTTTCGTGGACACTAAAATCAATGTAGCAAATCGTGGACATTTAAATCACGTAACCATTGTTAATTCAAATGTATTGATGGCTTGTGGCGCCCGTAGCTGGTCGCTGCCAGCTCCACCATCCCAGATTTACAGTGAAGTCTGTGTGTGCCGTCAAAGGTGGCTCCATACCATCGCACAACTTACACTTCTTTGAGTGATTGATCTATTTCAAAGCCTCTTCCAAACATTGAATACCACTTATGTCGTGTGTTATTTTTGTCGGCAAATGAACCCAAGACTGCGTCTTTATCAAATATATAAGTGGTTTATCTATAAGTCTATCTATGACTATAAGAAGGTGAGAGTAATTGTTTTTTACCTCTGCACGATAACAGATGGAAATACGAGCGTGTAATCATGAAGTACTTTCCAGTTGATATATCCGAGATATTACCGCGCTCGTTTGAATGATGTGGTATCTCGCATGTGTTCGATGTGTAAGATTAATTGATGAGTGAAAGAATATCTGAGATAGAGGAGGTTGATAATATTCTAGTCTGGAAAACACGGCGTGTTGAACTGGACCGAGGCTATTTAAATCAAAGAGAAAAAAAAAAACATACATGTAACCTGTACATTTCTGTAATAAGAGTATCTTATTAATATTTGTATAGATTTGTTGGCGATATCTTGTTTATGTTCTATCTACGGCCTATAATATACACAAGGCTGTCTTGTGTCTTGCGTGTATTCTACTGTGAATTATGATAAGTCACTAGCGACTAACCGGTGTTTTATGTGTACAGTGAATAAATCGTGGACTGATCACATAATTCTTCCGTATAATCTCCATTAATTTCTCCGTTTCTCCGCCTCATTCTTATTTATCATGACTATACACTGTATACCGGTACATATATATATATATATATATATATATATATATATATATATATATATATATATGTGTGTACCGGTATACAGTGTATAGTCAGTCTGATCGCCTATTAAGTCGTTCTTACACAAGTCGCAAAATGGGCTCAAGTCGAAGAAAAATAATAACCGGAAGGATATACCTGTAAATGTGATTGTGCTAATTCTATTGTGTATATCAAAATTTAAGGGAGGACTTTATCCTTATCCAGTTCCTTTGGATTCGACTCTATCGTATGTCCCCCCCCCCCAAAAAAAAAAAGAAAAAAAAAAAGAAAAAAAGAAAAAAAAAGAAAAATACAACGGGACCCTCTGCAACTATAACTTTAAAAATAGTGAATCAATCCAAATACAATTGCAGAAAACCCCATCCGATTTGTTTCAGTGGTCAAAGAGAAATGAGGAGTTTTGTAGAGCATGTCAGGAATCCCTTCCCTCCAAGTTCTGTCCATTGTGTTCACGCATTATGCAGTTCCAAAAGCATCTAAGTGCTAAACTTTTAAGAGTCAGACCCATGCATGTTTTTACAACAACCCACATTTCTCTGTGACCACTTAACCAAATTGAATTAGGTCTTCTGTATTAATATAGCTAAGATGTTATATTTTAAGACCCTGAAGTAGCATTTAGACAGTTTAATTATATTGGAAGTTATCTATGCGAAAATCCAATTGTATTTTTTTTTTTGGGGGGGGGGGAGGATGGGGACTTACTGTAAATGCAGGGTTGACAGTATACATGTTATACTACTGCCATAAACACATACAATTGTTATACACTGCCATAGTGCAAATAAATCAAGGCACCAAACTTGTCCTTATATTTTGCCGCATTACAATCGACAATCGTATCATTACCCGATGGCTCACAGTCGTTGCACGTATAGATCTTCCTCATATACATGTATATGGTTAGTTACAGCATGGACCAACAACAAAAGTAGGTCCATGGTTACAGCCATTATGAACATGTCACGTCAATTTCCCTTGAAGCCATCCCTCTGTTTCCTCCCCTCCCCCTCCCTCTCCCCTCCCCCAATTCTGAAGCAACAACACGGCATGAGACATAAGACAGCAATTCAACTGCATTGGGAAGTGTTCACTAACAGCAATGTAATAAATCAAGAAGTTCATGCACATCCCACAGGTTGGCTGGATTGCCTGGCCATTATTTACGTGATATAACAGGACGCGGATGCATCAAAATGATTGTGCCAAAGCAAAATTGAATAACGGGAGGATCCGAACCGATTCGTAAAAAAAATGACGCGAATAATTTCCGACTGAAAGGCTGCCGGGTGTCCCCGGGGGAATTTAAAAAAAAAAAAAAACCGTATCGTTTTTGGTCAGTTACATGCAGAGGTATTGAGGTCAGGGGGCATTTCATGAAGGAACTTGTCGGATAAAATATCTGACAAGTCAATTATATCCGACAAGTTTTGAGAAATTCTTTAGTCTGATTGGCTGATTTCTCTGAACTTGTCGAATATAATTGACTTGTCAGACATTTTATCCGAAAAGTTCCTACATGAAATGCCCCCCCCCCCCCAGATCTAGGGACAGTCAGGAACATGTGAAAGTATAACATCCCTGTCTATTGGATTGGTTTCTATGCGCGTCAACTCATTAAGTTGTATTTGATTTGGCAAGTTCACCGCCATTATGAAGTTCAGAGCGAATTGCCAGGCATGGTTGTGTGAGCAACGCCAACAAAGTAGCGAGAGTACGTTTATTGGTCGAAATTGACTAAATTTCCTCCTGTCCATTTTGTGGTTGCCCTTTAAAATTTTTGAATAGATTACATTGACCGCATACGCAAACAAACTCTTACTCATGGACAAAAGCAAGTGAACAGAGAGGCGCATAAACACATGGTCACTCACGTGTCGACCTATTATCCCCCTTGATCTATCCCTATCTGCCAAATCAAGTTCTCAACCCTTTTCCTCTCGTGGAACCCAACGCGAGTCCGGTTCACCTCACTCAACTCACATCTGGACACTATGATTTTATTTTTTTAAAATGTCCGACTCTCTGCTGATCGGCAAGAGCATCGCACGGTCCTGTATTGTCTCGCGATAATGCAATGATGCACAGACCCTCCGAGCGGGGAAGGGAGTGAGCTGATGATAGCGAGGATGAACAGTATGTATCTTATTGTATGATGATGTTGAGGTCACTGAGGCCCAGGGGTTAAAGCTGTGGGATTTTGAGCACGAGATCCGAAGTTCAAATCCTGCCCGGCGCAAACATCATAGTGGTCAAGTTTTCTTCTTCTTCCTCCTCTTCATCTTCTGCTTCTTCTTTCTCTTCTTTTTCTTCTGCATTTTCCTCTTCTTTTTCTTTTTGCTCTTCTTCCTTTTCCTCTTCTACTTTTTCTTCTTCCTTCATTGTAACTTCTTCTCCTTCTTCTTTACCCTCTTCTTCTTCTCCTCCTTATTTTTCTCTTCTTTTTCCTTCTTGTCTTTTCACCTGACTATTCTGGGGTATAGTGATAATGGCATGGCTCCCTAGGATTATAGTGCTGACACTTGACTGGGCCTTGAGAGGCTATTCTGATAAATAAAACTAGAGGGTCCCATCACCTCGCCACGTAAAATATCCTCCTGACAGTCACATTTCCACGTTTTTCACACTCACCTTGAATCACCGAGAGTTCCACTTATTCTTGGCTTGGATTTCACGAAATATACTCCAGAAAAAAAAAAGCATCAGCTGCGAAAATTTCAGTTTGGAACATTATCTTGGAACATTTTGCTATTTGTTCCCAGTTTCCTTTACTTCTGCACCAATAGTCGGGTTCATAGGCGGACACAACGGAGCAAGAGTGCGAAAAAGGCCAGTCTGCGCAATAGCGTAAGAAAATCTTAGGTTTAAATCACGTCCGTATATATACAACTTATCAAATAGATTTATTTTCTGCCGCTTTTTATGACTCCTCGTCAATTCGCTGACTTGTCAATCATATCAGATTTTGTGTGTAGGCCTACCTGATCGGGTGTAGTGGGAATCGGGAATATAAAGTCCACGCGTTGCCCGGTGCTCGGTTTTAGTAGGGCATGGCGGAAGGCCGTTTGGGCGGGAAGGAAGACGGGAAATGAAAATGCTCTTTAAAAATCAATCTTCGAATTCAATCTTCGAAGTTGACGTCAAGTGTTACCCTAGGTTGCAGTGCATTTGGAGGCGTTGTCATCGGATCACTGTTAAAAATAGCCCGCAGACCGGACTACAGGTGTTTCAAATAATCTTTATAGACTACGAATTGAGCTATGCTTGTACTGTATTCTAGTTTGTTTGCATTCGGAAAAAAAAAATGCCATTAAATCTGCCAAACAACGAAGAGATATTGGACAAAATGACACATTGTTATTCATGTTCGACGGTACAGACACATTATGTCCTTTAAATTCATATTGCTGTTCGAAAATATTTTACTCTCGAAATTTGTATCTTAGGACAACTGGAAGAAACCTGGGGCATTCGAAAATGACAGAAGATTTGCATTTCAGTGGATGGAATTTGAGGCATCTTTTACATGGCACGATTCATCATTTAAAAAAAAAAATCGATTGTTTCATTGAATTCTCGTTTCTTGTTTTCACATTATTTTATCATTGGGGGGGGGGGGGTCTATGTCACGTCCCCTTCTCTTGCATGTAGAAACTGTTTGATTGAATTGAATTGAATTTCTTTTCACTCATTTTCATTTCATTTTATTTATTGGTTATTGACGTCTCTACTCTGTGGGTTGAATGCTGTATAATTTATTCCTTTGCGATAAGAGTAGCGCGTCACAGCAGGAAAGTGTGGCAAGTTAACTTGAACTAGAATCTCTTATTGAATGTACGATGCGAGGAAAGAGTGTGAAGACAATAAGATGGCGATACCAGACAATTCCGAGTATTGTTGGTCTTTCAGAGAAAGACAGGCATATTATGTTGGCACGCTGACATCTCGTAACGCGATAGCGCCACGTACTTCCAGCGGCCTGGTTTGGAAATGCGTCTATGATCCACTTAGCCTTGTTCGACTCGTTTTCCCTTTTCTTTTTTCATAATCTCTGTTGACAAGAAATGAGTCATGGACAGGTACGGGTTACCAAGAAATTCTTCCAGGCTGATATTTACATGTCTAGATGGACAAACAATAAAATGATTGACGCTTTAAGAGGGATGATGACAGACAAATCATTTTTTTTTTCCTTCAATTTTCGTGGTAAAACGAGGTCATTCCGGCCACTTGATATCCTACCCTACTTTTAGTAACTTTTATTGTACGATACTTTGGACGGCAAGCACCAATATGATGCATTATGATATATAAGCATGAGGAGAATGATTAGAATCTTGGATCTTAACTTCGAGAGATTGGGAGGGAAGGAGGGGGAGGTGGGAGAGATAGAGGGAAAGGGAGAGGAAGGGGGAGGAGTTTACAGGGAAAGGGAGAGGGGGTGAGAATGTAGAAGGGAGGAAGGGAGCAGACCCTGTGCAAATGCATAGCAATCCAAGAATGTTTCATTGGTAGAATACAATGTAAATCTACTCTGTTAAAAGACATGATTTCCAGCGAGGGTTTGTGCAGTGATTCCTACCAGGGTTTTCTGCGATTTGATGTGATCCTTTTTTGTCTGTTTCTCTCTCTGCTCCTATATCAGATTTATACTACTCAAAACATCACAATCCCCTTCTCTAGAGTAGAACCAAGGTTGCCCCTAACATCCTAGGCTTGTCCATGCCTAGTGTTGGTTGAGGTGAGGATTCAGCTTTTAATGTTTCGCGAGATATTTAGAAACCACCATATTTAGAAACCACTCTATGAAATGTTTTAAAGAGCATACAATTCTAAGCAGAGATGAAAGTTTATTTGATGAAAATTGGTTTTGAAATGACTGAGATATCCAAAAACAAGGTAAACCAGTGATCGTAATGAAAGTCATGGCCTGTTGCATTTTGTTAGGATCACATTTTTTGGATATCTCTACAATTTCAAGACCAATTTTTATCAACTAAACTGAATTCCTCTAAGAATTATATGTTCTTTAATATTTCACAAGAAGTTTCTTTTTATCTCACAAACACAGACAGACAGACAGACACACACACACACACAAACAAACAAACAAAAAGTTGGAAACCTGGAACCCATCTAAACCCAAACTGTACCATCCCCTTTAACCCAGATGCGGAGATGAAATGCGGTCTGCACTGAACAAGATTACACCAATAGCAAATTAGTTCGTTCATATTATTGGACTTTTTTTTTGCGGGGTGTTTGAATAATGGGCAACTGCCTAGGGTCAGATGATCTCCAAAGTAAGGGGACCTCCTCTGTGTAGACTTTTTACCTCCTGTACCAGTAGCACAGGCAACACTGTTTGTGTGTCTGTCTGTGTGTATGAATTCACTAACCAGTTTTGGATATCATGCCTTGTAGTTTCTCATCAATTTGTCATTCCACTTTGAATCCAAGTAGGGCCGATGCCATTAGAAACACAATGTTGAATGCAGTCTTTGAAAACAGGATTAGCGCATGAGGACTGGAAAACGGGTGTACCCACATTCATATCAGCAAAACTTGATATTGTATCATCACCACCATTATTTGTAAGACTTATGGTTTGTACTGATTTTTGTTTTTGCTCTTTTTCCCTTCTTCCTACTGGCTACATTTATTTGTGATCATTGCCCAATTGTCACAAATTTAGTGTTCTCTAGAATGTGAAGTTCTGAGCATAGCAAACCCCAAATGGCTACACGAGATGCCTGTGTTACATGTTTGATGTTTGATAGGGTAATATCGAGACAAGTTTGAGGCGTGGAGCTAAGCTCCTTGCTCAGTGACGCAAAATGCATAGCATGCCTCTGTACCATATGTCCCGCACAGGATCATCAAGCATCAATCATGCTCATGAGATGTACAACATTTTTTACGTGACATCAAAAGGATGTCCTCCCTCCTCATTTCTGCCACACCCATTTAAAAATCACTCCATACATCATTTCAAATCTCTCTGCATACTCACATAGTACTGACCACAACATTAACAAGCTCATCCTGTTTTACAGCTTTGTGGAGGTTTTATTATTCAATCTCTGTACATTTTTACAGCTCTGCATATGCATATTCATAAATACTTCTGTTCTATGTACATCATGTCTACATATTTGCATACACAGTGAACTTGTCGGGAATGTACGGATTTAAAAAAAAAAAGAGAGAGAGAGAAAATTCTCAGTCAAACTGATAATTAATCTCATCTCATGAGAGACACATTAGACTCCCGGTTGCATATTTTGACACAAGTCAGAAATCAAATTCAGCGAAGGGAGGAGTTCAGAGGATAAAAGATAAAGTTGCTGTGCAACTGCCCTTATATCACATGCATCGCGCACCACAAGCTATCATTGGTACAGACCGTTAGTTTTCAGTAATGTTTCAAATTCCATTCATGCTTTGCTTAAGTTGCCCTTAGCAACCACAAAGCTTGCTGGAGTCTTGCCCTACTTAGCAACAACAAAGTGAATTCCTGCCTATGGAACTTAATGCGGCCCGCTCAGACAAGTAAGATTCACAATGCATTTTCGATTTTTCCTTTTCTCTGGGCCAACAAGATTTCAAATTTAGAGATTTTAGTGGCCTGAGCCTGCCACCACTGGAAAAAAGGTAGCAAGGAGCCCTGCCTATAAACTGTTCTGCAAAACTTCCCGTGCATGCTCAATGTGATTTCACTCCCTACTCCTGCAGCAGCGTCATGATGGCGGCTGTAGTCACCTGGCACCTGGCTGCCATGCTTCTCTTAGCCGCCTCCCCGGGGGAGCGGGGCGGCTGGGGTTGCTGGATCTCCTTCTGCAGCGCGCCATCCAGCTCTTTGAGGGTGAGGTAGAGGCGCGATGGCTTCAGAAGGGCCTTGGCCTGGAAGGGGTGCAGGGAAAGGGGGAAGGATGGGGAGGGGGAGAGATGGGAGGGAGCAAGAATGTCCAATAACACTATGGTACATAAAGAAAAGCCCCATCATAACCAGTATGCTGGGAGTGCAATTTCACTCCCTTATAATGGGCACCTCATTGTGAATGTCCTTTAAAAAAATAGACCAGCTATATACAATCTTAAAAGAACTGGGGGTGTTTCATGAAGGAAATTGTCGGATAAAATATCTGACAATTCAATTATATGCGACAAGTTTTGAGAAATTCTTTAGTCTGATTGGCTGATTTCTCTGAACTTGTCGGATATGATTGACTTGTCGGACATTTTATCCGACAAGTTCCTTCATGAAATGCCCCCCAGGAGTGCCTAATTCACCTTGTTAAAAACTGTACCCTATGAGTTTCCCTGTGTGACTCTTCAATGCAGTCTTTAGACTGTGTCTCTTGTTTTCATACTCCTACTCTCAAATTAAACCATGTGTTTCTCCTTGAATTATGAGCAATTTTACAGTTGTTGGTACAAGAGATTATTTATGTAAGGCAACCAAGCCATCAAATTCCCAAACAACATCACGTTTGGCTTTTTACCATGTAAATATGTTCAACTGAACAGTTTACACAAAGACTACCATATCATATCAGTCTTCAGGGATCATTTGTTTTTCTAATATTGCACCGTACTAAAATAGCAGGCCCAAATATTCACAACTTGCCCTTTGCAAACCTTGTACAAGCAGTATAAAACTGCAAGAGTACCCTGGTATACGCAAATCTCTCAAGTTATGGGGAAAAGTGTGCAATCACGACTCAGACTCATAATTGAGTAACACTTACACACACATGTAGAACAATTTTAGAATTGGTTATTTTGTACAAAATATCAGTTCAGAATTTGCGCTTATAAACACAATGCATCAATAATAGCACTGGCTGGCCCGCTGTCTTCAAACCAATTGCAGACAAGTGCAATTTGATCCTAGCTCAATTGATACATTCTAGTGGTCCCCTCATGGACAGCCAGCATTTTCAAAACATTGCCACTATAGAAATAAAGATAAACATGCTAGTAGACTGTCTGCCAAATACATAGCAGGGAGTCTTCATATGAAGAAGGTGAAATACACAGGGATGCAGCTGAATAAATGTACTGTTTATGAGCAAAGAACTTGTACCTTTTGGCTGTCATAAATGAGGGCATAGAGGGCGCTAGTTACAATGAACTGCGACTTCAGATCTCCATCCGTCAGACTGGTCAGGAATAGACGAACCAGCTTGTCTGTGTGTGCAAAGGTGAAAGAACACTTGCGCCGGTAACTTAAGCCCATACTTAAGACACTTTGATGCTGTTGTCATTTGAAACAAGTAGATTAGATAAGGAAATGTGCGCACCATAGTGGCTGCCAAGCCTAGAATGGTCCCAAGGGGGTTTGGCCGTAATGTGGCAATGGGGTGTATCTGGGTAAAATGTGAGTTTTGTAATGCTTTCTATATGAGGGAGCTTTGAGGTAAAAAAACAAACAAAACATTCAACCAACTCTCAGATGCGCTAAAGTTTATGTTTCTTTATAATAAGAGTTTTCTTGAATCACTGTCACAACTTTGAGGTATACTTGACGGCAAAAGGGTGTATCTTTACATACATCCTGTTGCCATATAGAGCTAGCCAGAGAAGGAATGGTGAGCCTGCAGATACACACTTTTGCCATATGACGGACTAATGCGGCACTTGTCAGGTTTTGTTGACAGAAGGGTGTTTCTGGATAAAACTGACTCTAATTCTGCTGATGAATACAATGTAGTTGAGAAAACTAAAAAATGTCTTTGAAAAAAAGAAATTATAACATAGGGATATCAAGATACAAAACAGCACAGCACTGACACACAAAACTAGAAATATCACTGAAGGTGATTAATACCCCAGCCCCGTGACGACAGTCTTACCCAAGGAATGATCTTTCCTTGATCTTCTGCCATTTAAATGCCGTTACCATGGCAACGCAGCTTCCGACACGTCCGAAAAATATGTCTTGCACATCTTCCCACCAAGACTATTGTGTGTGCCACATTTCATAAGCTTTTGTCAAAAACTGAGGAAGTAGTTCAATCCACAAGATCTTTCCTTGATCTTCCGCCATTAATTTGCCATTACCATGGCAACGCAGCTTCCGACACGTCCAAAAAATATGTCTTGCACATCTTCCCACCAAGACCAATGTGTGTGCCACATTTCATGAGCTTCAGTCGAATACAGAGGAAGTAGTTCAATCCGCAAGTTCTTTCATTGATCTTCTGCCATTTATATGCCGTTACCATGGCAATACAGCTTCCGACACGTCCGAAAAATATGTCTTCCACATCTTCCTACCAAGATCAAGGTGTGTGCCACATTTCATAAGCTTTGGTCCAAAAACTGAGGAAGTAGTTAAATCCGTAAGATCTTTCCTTGATCTTCTGCCATTAATATGCCGTTACCATGGCAACGTACTTTCGGGCACTGTCAAAAAATGCGTCTTGCACATCTACAACCAAAGGCACACATCTGTACCAAGTTTCATGGAAATTGGGCAAAAACTGAGGAAGTAGTTTGCAACACAAAATTTTCCATCATTTTGGCTCATAATATGTGAGCTGTTACCATGGCAACATACTTTTTGTCACTGTCAAGAAATGTGTCATGCTGACCTATATCCTAAGACAAACATTCAATATGAATTCCATGAGAATTGGAAGAACACTGATGAAGCAGTTTTGCCATGAAGCATTTTGCCCTATATTTTACCAATAACATGCCGTTACCATGGCAACGCACTTTTTGCCACTGCGGAAATATTTCTCTTGCACATTAACATATTCAGATGAACATCTGTACCTAATTTCATAAAAATTGATCAAAAACTGTGGGAGGAGTTCGCGACGCAAGATTTGTACCCATTTTTGCCCATAATATGCCGTTACCATGGCAACGTACTTTTGGGTACTGTCAAAAAATACGTCTTGCACATCTACAACCCAAGGCACACATCTGTGCCAAGTTTTATGGGAATCGGTTGAAAACTGAGGAAGTAGTTCGCGACGCAAGATTTGCAACGGACCGACCGCCCGACCGACCGCCTGACCGACCGCCCGACCGTCCGCTGATTCCTATATAACCCCTTCAAACTTCGTTTGGCGGGGGTATAAAAAGAGAAAACAGGAATCAAAACTCCCAAAAGAAGAAGAACAAAAACAAATATAGCTGTCGGTCCTGACCATTGGACAGTAGCCTCGTCCGGTTGACCGCTAGGTAGCAGAGGTTGTGGAGGACCAGTAGGGCTGGACGGTGAAGACTAGCTGCTGGACACTGGGCAAAGTCACTGAGAAGATCCAGGCTTCCTAAAAGAAACAAAGAAAAAAAAAAAGAAACACCAACAAATAAACAAGAAAATATATTATGAGCAAGAGGTATTACAGGTATTTCTTTTTTTTTACCTGGCAGGAATATAGTTAAACATACACAGAGGCCCAGTGTACATGAGAGGTGCATTTTGTTTTGAACAGTAATTATCTTTGATTGCAACTACCCTAGCAACAGTCCAATTTGGGGTGGAAGTGTTCCCATTGTGCTGTTGAGTGACGTTAATCCATATCAATTTAATATGCTGGCAAGTTGTTTGTGCAACAGGCCAGAGATTCTGAATGGATGGAAGAGTCGACTTTCATTTTCAGAATGCATTCCACAAGTCATATTTTGAAAAGAAACAAAAAATGATCTGGGGAAAAAACAAAAAACAAACCTGTATTACTTTTTAATACATTTGTACACTGTAGACCAAAAGTCAGCGCAAGTTGCACTTGTCAAGTAAAATGCAAACACCATATGTCATCGTTGGACATTATCTTAATGCTGTTTAGAAAGAATTCTACATGATGACAGGTTTTCCACTCCAGTTCGAGAGATCTGTCTCACAGAAAAACCTTGAAGGTGTTGCAAAATTAGTCTTAGGGTACAGCGTATGAATGGAGAAGAGTTGTCATGACAGTAGATTGCATAAAGATCTCCTGCTTTGTAATTTTTTTTTTAAATTCAGTAGAAAGCTATTAGCTCTGTGTATGGAAAAGAGTCCAACGCACAAAGCCTTCCATGATACATTGCCCTCTGTTGGTTATCAGGTTACTTGGTCTTTGTCATATCATTCTCAGTATCATCTAGAAATTGCCAAACTTGGTATGCAGTCAGACAAGTCAAAGATGCCTGTAAAGCAAAGTCAAGGAGTTAAAGATATTACACAGATTGTACAGGAATTGAGGTGATTTGAACTTCATCAATTCTTACATTTCCCTAATACATCTGGAGGGGGGGGGGGGGCATTTCATCAAGCGTTTTGTCAGATATTTTCTCCGACAAATTTGCTCTCAGTCAATCAGATGCAAGGATTTCAGTAGTTTATAACAGTTTGTCAGAAAAAAAATATCTGACAAAATTCTTCATGAAATGCCATCCTCACGAAACCACAGTGACTAGAGCCCCCTTGATATTGATTAACCCAATAAGGAAAAGTCGATTTTGCTACAACCTACACTTCCCACAGACACCTGCCTCAGTATTGGGGGGGGGGGGGGGGGGGAGGGGGGACTAGTCTTCAATGGTTTAATCTTAATACTGAAAACTTCTCACACCCAAACCAACTTCTCTATCATCCAAAGATTAATGAGCACATCCCTACATCAAATATTTGGAACATTTGTCAGGGGGATGCCTACGACCAAACATCAATTAGGCCACGAAACCAAGTTAGGTCAATGGAAAATTCATAACCACAATGGAATTCCATGGAGCTATTTTCTTCTTACCAATACATCTTTTGATCTAAAAAGAAGAAAAAAAAAAAGAACAAGATAAGTGACTAGAAAAACTTGTCTCATATTTTTGTGGTCAGAATATGATTTATGCCTCCCCAGGGACTGGTAGTATCGCTGGAAGCGAGAGTGATGGGGGGGGGGGGGGGGGGGGAGGGGGGGGGGCTATTCCTGGGGTATGGAGGGTGCTGGGACCAATGACCTGGCTTTGGTTAATCATTGCCACAATCATTTACAGCATACGGGCACATTACCCTCTTGCAATCACTTCACAGAACTTTAAAGGACAAGTCCACCTTCGTATACATGTGGATTAAGTGAATGCAACAATATTAGTAGAACACATCAATGAAAGTTTGGGGATAAAAGTTATGAATTTTTAAAGTAATTGTGCAGTAACTACTGGATGAGAGCAAGACTATTACAGTGTATGATGTCACATGCATAGAACAACATAAGAAAAATATAAAGAAAATTTCCACAAAATTTTATTCTTTGAAAAAAGTGCACATTTCCTCGACTTGTCAGAGATGTACACTGTATGTTATTAAAAAGGGTAATATTATTCCCCTGCCTTCTGACAGAGGCAAGTCAAGTGTTCTTTTATAATACGAGAAAAGCGAAAATATGTTGAAATTTCTTCATATTTTCTTATTAGCATTTTACACGTGTGACATCACAAGCTGCAGTAGTCTTCTCATCCAGCGGTGACTGAGCTGAAATTTCAAAAATTCATAACTTTTGAATGGATTTTCCTCAAATTCGCACTGATGCGTGCTACTAATATTGCTACCGTATTCACTCAATCCACATGTCCATGAAGGTGAATTTGTCCTTTAATCTTGTACTCCTGTAGCATTTTGAGAACATGCACATACATTATCTGCATGCCGACTGTGCAAAAAAAAAAGAAAAAATGATTTTGCAACCTTTCCTTTGAGTTTTTTTGTTCTGTTTCTCATTCCAGAGATTATTCTACACTCTCATTCATAATTGCTATTACTGTTACCATGACAGCAATATCATATGACCAGGAGTTTGTTGTATCTACACACAAATCCATCCATCCATCCACTTCATGAGTTTTATCTCATCTGCCCTTTGTAAAAAGAAAAAGTGACTTGAAGATAAACAAGGAGTCCATGTCATACAAACAGGTTTAGTGGGTATAGCTAAATTGTCTCTCAAAAATGATGAATACAGTTTGTGAGCAGTGATAGATATATGCATGCATATTTAACAATTTAAGACTGGGGCATATTTGCGTTTGAATGAAAAACTGGAAATTTCACAATTTCACGTGCAAACTATGTGGCAAGTTACATGGGGATGACATCATCACTTCACTATTTGCATATTCATGTTGACTGTTCAAGAACTGTTTCCTGAAAAATCAGCAGAACTTCAAAATGTCATAACTTCCTTATTTTTCATTCAATTAAGAACAAATTAACATTGATGTGCTCAGAAAATTTTACTCTTTTTTTTCAGACTGACTTTCAACTGCAGTGGAATTCCCCTTTTAACTCTTTGCTTGTTCAACATATAAATGAACATTGATGATGATGATGAGATATCAATATAGTAACAATAACTATGAATTTGACGATATCAATGATTTCGAGAAAAATAAAACATTCTTGCTGCTTCACATACAACCCAATTATGTTGAAATCATGGCAAGTGTGAACAAGACCTGACTTTGTACACACTTACTCAGTACTCAAGAGGCTATGAAACGGGACAAACATTCAAAGAAAAAATGCTTGTACTATTCCTAAGGATACTACCCACCAAAATCATATTTCCAAAGAAAAGAAGAAGAAGAAAAAAAAAAACTTACATAAAAAAGGTCACTCCCCTTTCTCTTGGTTGTAAACTCCTCCAAAAATAAAAGCATGGATGTTGATTAGCATCTAGGTCCAGTCTTTGTTAGGTAAGAGCGTGTGATGAGCTTTGACAGGTATTCTATGTGGTGTGAATGCATCCAGCAAATAAACCATTTTATTAGTTACTCCATAATCTCCACCAACTCCCTCGACAGCTATCTTGCGTCTTACTACGGTTAAACTCTTCCCGCCTTAGTTTCATGATTTGAAATAAAAACCCAACCATCCCTAGTTTATTGGTACAGTCCATTGCCTTTGGCAGGTGCCAACACAAAGAAGAAGAAATTCTGTGTTAAAAAAGAAAAAAGAGCAAAACACAACTGGGGAAAAGATGTAGGGGATTCCAGATGGGTATCAAGAATCGTTTCCTTCTTGGTGTTAACCGCAACAGCCACTAGATTCTGCAAGACACAATAGTCACCTTTACACTTTCTCTGACCTCAGCTTCTCAAACTAGCGAAAAAGCCTCTATTCTAACACCTGAATATTTTTTTTCTCTCTCTGAGCAATCTCTCTCCTATGACATCATTTCACACAAACTCTGCTGCGATGCCATGCCATCCGCGAGCAACACGTCACCAGATTAATGACATTAATCCCAGATGTACATGTATGACATAATGATGGTGGAAGTACAGCAGACAACTGCTGATGGACAAACTGTATTGCAATAGAAACTAAGGCAAGATGAATTGAAAATCAGTGAAAACTCTTCTTTCACACCTCACCTTAAAGGCATAATTTACCATTTGCAGATGAAACAAAATCTAGCTTTAGTGCTTCAAAATAGTTCTAAAATGTGAGTTAGACATAGAAACAACCATTGCAAAACATTTAATCAGGATAACCAATGATAAGCATTGTTAATTATACAGAATGTGAACAATATTTATAATAGAATTGTTTCTAGACTAAACAATCTACAGTTATGGTTTAGTGAGAAACACAGTGATTTTGACCTATATTTTAGGTTTTATTGCAATACAAAGTGTATGTTTATTATGATAGGATATTGTGTGATACACATATGCATCAAATGTGGTAACTCCAAAATATTTAAAATCACTGCTCCCAAAGGGGTAAACTGTACCTTTAAAGGGACTGTATAGTACTGGTTGAGGTGGGGATTCATGTTTTGAACATTTCTAAGTGACATAATGAGAAACCTCTTGAAATATGAAAGAGCATGTAATTTTAAGAAGGATTCAACGTTTATTTGATGAAAATTGGTTTTCAAATGGCTGAGATATCCAAAAAATGATTAATAATAAAAGGCGACAAGCCACGCCTTTTATCAGGATCTCTTTGTTTCACCTTTTTTTGATATCTCAGCCATTTCAAAACAGATTTTCATCAAATAAACTTTTGATACCCTTTAGAATTGCATGCTCTTTGACATCTCATAGAGTGGTTTCTGAATATCTCACAAAACGCTAAAAGCTAAATCCTCACCTTAACCAGAACTGTACACATCCTTTAAAGCGGGTATAGTCAACGTTTTGCACACACACACACACACACAGAGACAGACAGACAGACAGACAGACAGACAGACAGACAGATATATAATGTCAAATGCCATCTTCAGACACAATCAAAAGCCAGTTGGGGGGGGGGGGGGAATGAAAATAGAAGGCATCCCCCCAATCAACCAAAGGCTAAACTGTCCTGAACTTTTGACTCTTGTGAGTGACCTCTTTAGGAAGGCTCCCTTCCTAGAAATGCACGAGACTTCCTATATCTGACCACAGGGTCAATACATAAGAGTAAGATTGATTAAGAAAGTCTCTAGTCAATCAAAATGTGTTGTACTAAACTTGAAACACACAGAACACCTTGAAGTATCAAATACAGTCGTTTTATGAATCACCTCGAATTCTATCCAGGCACTACTATTTTCTTCTTTTTTTTTCTCTCTCTCTCTTTTTTTGGTCCAAGGGAGATCGAAAGGGAATATAACATCACTGTCTAAATATGAGGACCTGCATGTGACTGTAAACATCAAGAAAACTTGTTAAAGAATTAAGGTGAACAATTAAAGCATGGATTTAAAAGAAAGATTATCAGGTAAGTCAAGGCTCATAGAGTAATAACAAACATAAAGTGGACTCTTGTTGTAAATAACAAAGTCTTCAGGACTGGCAGTTTTCTTTCGTTACATCGAAAGTTGGTTATAACCGAGCAGTAAAGCATACAAAGAGATTTACATGATGATAATTTTGGGACTTTTTTTACTTTGTTGTAACAAGAATATTGTAATATCCATGTTTACTATAACGGTAGCAGACTGTATTGGTTGCAATAATGGTATATAACTGATGCGCTCATATAAAGCAACAGCAATAATGGTGGACATTTCTGATGACCTCAGGTCTGTATAACGAGACTACTCTCTCCTCCAAAATAAGCCCTGGACAAAGAGGTATGGAGGAAGGTTTTTGTTCTCAGAATTTCTGCCAGGAGGAACAAAGAATATCACCCCCTTCCTCCCTGGGGAGTCTTCTGCTACCTCCCGAGTCTCCTGGGGCTGGAGTTTGCAGCCCTATTTGAGCTTTGTCCTAGGAGGAACAGAGGAACTGGGATCAAACCCACAGGTAGATAGATTCTCCCTCATATATCACAGAATTGGGCAATTCTCGACCTCTCTCTCCCCATCTCATTTGCCTACCTACTCTACCAAAGAGGACAAGACCCTAAAATAATTACGAGAAAATGAAATATCCTCAACCAGTCTTCCCGTCTTTCCTTTGTCTGTTTCCCCTCCCCCCCCCCCACCAAATTTGTAAACATAATAATTCTTGGTTTTTTCTTCATTCTCTGTTTGCTGTAAGGGAAGAAGAAGTGGAATCAAACAGCACATCATTTATTTGACTTTCTGTCTGCACCATTTTGAGTACAAGCAACATTTTATCTTAAAGCTTTGATCTCATCAATGTATAAATTTCACACTATACACTGCCACTCAGATTTCTTGCATGTTTGCTATGTCATCCAATTGTTTAATAACATCCTAGGTAGTTCAGTCATTGCTGCATTCACTCAATCCACACATGCATATTTGGATTTCACTCCCTTTTATGAATCACATTTCAGTTATCAAATGAAATTTTGGATTGAATGTGTCTCAACAACAAAAAAAAGGACAGAAATCCTACGAGGCATACAGTGCTTTGTACAATATCTTCAGCCGAAACTTTGTCCTTTTTCTCTCTCTTTCTTCTCTGTCCTAAAAATATATTTGGGAGGAAAACACATTCCCTTCATTACTAATAATGTTATCATAACTGAATCTGTTTGAATAGTAAACAACTTGTTTTATCAAGGGGGAGGGGGAGAGGAGGAAGCATGTCAAATTTCCAAAGATGGGGGTGAGGCAGTCTCTAAAAAGTCTGGAAATCTACCCGACATTTACTCTTAACAGACCCCTATCTAACCCTAATAGGGCCACCGGAGGGGGGATCTGCCTCCCCCTTGATGTTTTGCGCAATAATTCTGCAACGCGAGAAGACCTCGCTTTGAGGCTTCTTGACTTTTTTCTTTCAAGTTTTGCGCAACTTATGAGACCAAATTTGCAACATCCACGCATACCGTTATGAAGCCACGCCTAATTTCATAACAGCATGTCACCCCAAAAACAGGCACAATTATGTGATTTTGTGTACATTCACTATGGAAAACAGTGCTCTGTCATGAAACTCATAAAAATCTCACTATTTTTACTATTCATCAATTTGATTGATTAATTTTATGCTAATTATGGAAGAAAGGTGGTCCATGACAATTTCCATTGAAAAAAAAAGATAAAGTAAAAAAACACAGAAATACATAAGAAAATCCAAAACAAAAAAAAAATACATAAGAATTTAAATGACTTTTGGGTTTTTTATGATGTAAAGATTTAGAATATGTTATAACAGATACACAAATAAAAAAGAGACTCTCAATGCTTTTAATTACTGTTTAACAGGCTAAAATCAGATGTTGGTCTTAATTTGTATAATTAATAGATTAGAATTAGAAATTGGTAATTTAAAAAATATTAAGATACAATCTTGTAGATTACAACAAGGGTGTCGCGTGTGCCGAATTTCATTGAGATCTCACAACTAATGGCTGAGATCTCGGGAAGGGGGGGGGGGCAGAATCAGCCCCCCATAGCCCCCCATAGCACAGCCAAAAAAAAAAAAGAAAAGCCTGGCTTGTTTAGGGTTAACCTGTGATGACAGAACACTATTTCACGCACACAAGTAAACAAAGTTTTGCATCCTGCATGGTCACGCGCGTGACCAAATGACCTCAGATAAAATTCAATTAGGATGTGGTCTGGTAGTAAAACCATTTTCACTAGATTCTATTATGAGAGGCATTCATCCCCCTGCTAAGAAGGGACTAGACACATCAGGGGAAAAGATCTTTAAATGTTGACCTGGAAGTCAAACGAGTGTGAAGCAGGTATTGGTCAGTGGGTCCTGGCAAAAGTTTGGCCTTTTGTCACATTGAGATATCCTTCTCTCCTTACAAAGCAAGGCAAATAATGACCAGTGGGGGTGTTTCATAAAGCTGTTCGTAAAGTTACGAATGACTTACGAGCAACTGGTGATCAGTTCTTGTGCTAAATTGTGAAAATTCTGATAAGTATAGCACATCAGAACTGATCACCAGTCGCTCGTAAGTTGTTTGTAACTTTACAAGCAGCTTTATGAAACAGGGCCCTGGACAGATGAAAAAGAAAGCAGATATTGTGTGTAAGTACAAAAGCTCAGGGAACATTTGTTGTTTCAGATTTCGTGATTAATTCAATTCATCTTGTGACTACGCAGTGGAGGAGAAAACATCAGTGTGATTTCAGGACACAACAAGATTATACAGAACATTGAACCAGATCCTTGACACAAAAAAGGATGCATGCAAGGAATTTGACTGATTGAATTACAGGTTGTTTTTTCAATTATGTTATTTTTACTTCAGTGTGTATCTTGTATCCCAGAGGGGAAATCGGATGATGGCAAAATCTCAGCACTGCAGTATGAAGAAGGGGCATCTCAGACTTTCCTCGCAGAATTTTGAGGGAGCATATACATATAAATCACAAGTTTTTTTTGACCAAATTTTGACAAATTTTTGATCTCTGGCATCAACTTAAAGCCATCGGTCTGAACTCTATATTTTCTCTCTTTCTCTGGATCGCACCAATCACTTGACTTTAAATGCTTCCAGATTTTAGCAGCTCAAATAAGATATCATAAAAAGAGTCAAGAATCTAGACTAATTGTTTGTAGTATGGTCTGACAACGGTTCGGGAACTGGTACGCTCTGGGGAATGGGGACTGAAAGCAACTGCTGCATATCACGAAGTCAGGTTATAAACAATGCAGGGGAGGTTGCAAAGAGCCAGCAAACCAGATTTGGTTGACTAAAAAATCTTCACATACAGACCTCAGGGAAAATCAAAAGTGGTGATGACATCAAGATTGCACAGAAAGAGAAAAAATGGATAGCAAAATAAATCAGTTGTCCTCATAGACTATTTTCAGATTTCTTGAAAGCTCTCCAACCAACAATATCCATGGCAACCAGGGGAGCTTGCTGAAGGTTTGCCTGGGATTTGCCTGACAGTACAGCACCTAATTAATGCATGCTAGGCAGACTTTATTTTGCAGAAACAATAGTTCAAGCAGGTTTAGAATGAAATGGTTGCCAGTCATCAAATGTTTAGGTCCAACACACTCACACAAGCATGTAAGTTCACATGGCACACCCAAACTTAAATTTAACTTACAGTTACATGTAGCTACCTTTGATGAAAGTGGCGTCCAATAGGCCTCTAACTGTATTTAGGGACCATGTGAATGGAACTTGTATTTATAACAATAATTCTTGTAGTTAGCATGTGTGCAGGTCAATAGTTAGGGCAGCCCGTGTGAAACGTTATTGTTAGCGGGCCCATGCATATGCATGCGACAACAGGCTTGTGGATAGCTTGAATGACCCCTGAGAGCACTGAATTCCTTCCCATTAACCTATTGAGGATGAGTCCCGAGAATACTCGGGCAGGTGTCTATGGGAAATATGTGTTATAGCAAAATCAGTCCATCCTCAACAAGTTGATGAACACCTGCGCACAAAATGCTTGGTATGCATGAAATGGGGGTCATTACATGCGACGCATTGCACTTCAGGATCTTGTCGAGTGTTGCTCGTCGTTTATAGCTAACTATGGGTCCTATCATCGATGGTAGGCACTGTATGAATGTAACTCGTACCATAGTTACAATTTAGAAGCAAATTAGAAGCAAATTTGCCTATTGTCAATGATAGCATGCAAGTGGGGACACGGCTTTTGAAGTGTACAAGGAAACCAGCAAGATAGACAATAAAGAGCAGGACTTACCTGGAATGCGCATGACCATCTGCTGCCCCTCCATGGCAAAGGTCAAGTTGGCAAACAGCTGTAGCCAGAGGGCGGCATACTGGTTCAAACTACTGGTTGCCTTGGTCTGCTTGGAGCTGCGGGGTGGGGCAACCTTGGTGAAGGATGAAAGGAACCCACTCTGCAGGGAAATAGATCAAATAAAAAAAAAAAACTTATGATAACAAAAGAAAAGTACTTTTGAGAATACAAAAGAAGAGAGTACATCCTACACTTTGTAATGTGTGCATCCACTTTGCATCGGAAACTGCATTTCATGGTGCTTCTTGCAGATCCTTTCCCACTCAGTTTCATATTTCTATTTCATGCACTATGGATACCCTGATCATTATATAATTTGTTTTGTAATCAGTGAAAAACTGGTAAACAAAAAAAGGAAAAAAAGAGAAAAGCAAATTATGATTGGAAAACGGCAGAAATGAATTCTTTCCCCTGTACACTGAAATGTGATAAATTATATTTCTCTTTCCAGCAAAGGACATGTGGTTCAAATGCAGAGTAAGGTAGAAGATGTAAGAACACAATGTACATGTACATACTTGATTGCAAAACCTGGTGAACAATGAATGTCCTTGGAAATAATCACAAGATTTCTTGGAATTTGGATTGTGATGCTGATTGTGTTCTTTAGAGAGATTTTTATGTCCATACTGGGTATAAATCTCAAGATTTGGATTGTGATGCAAATCTCGCGACTTGCATCCCGCTACTTTGCGTCAGTGTGAATCTCACAGTACCACAGCCCCACCACCGCACCACCTCCACGAGCTCATCTCACCTTCCAGAGGACGTTCCTGCACTCTCCGAACCACACCACGTTGCCGAGCGTGGCGAAGAGACTCCGCAGCAGGGGAGAGGGGCCTCCCTGCTTCTCGGCCTTCGACCTCTCCCTCTCCGTCAGCTTCATGAGGTAGTGCAAGATTGAGTTGCCTGTCTGTCCGGGGCTGCTCGATGCGATGGCTGCACACACTATCAAGGAAAATATTAATAAAAGATGGAGTGAAGGCCAACTATTATGGTTGGAAGACCACAAAGCCTGCTTGCAGCTAGCTCACATCTTGGTCAAAACATGTACACATTTCTTCTCAATTATAGGTCAATATGATCTCACTCATCGAATAACGCAATTCTACACCAAGTTCGAGACGGCTTTATATCAGGCGTCATATCCACTAGACAACCTAGATTCCGCTTGATAGCCAGTGATGGTTCTGATCCTGTATAGCTGCAGGTACTGCATAAATCATTAAGATCAATAATTTTTGCATCAAGTTGAAGGGCAATTTGTCAATCAGTTGCAATATAATCAAGTGATGTAAGAGTCATTAATTTGAAGAAATTATGCAGTACCCGCTGATATACAGGGCTCATAACCACCACTGCCAGTTGGGTAGAAGCCCAGTGGTCTAGTGGATATGACTGGCAAAAGCACAGTGACCTTTGACCCTGACCTGTGACTTTTTTCCCAACTCTCATATCATGAAATTAATAGTCAGTTATTTTTATCCTTCCCACTAAAATATATTACAAATGAACATTCCACGATGATGAGACAAGAAAATGGCAATCCTTCAAGAACAGCCTCAGTGTGTAATTTTGGAAAACATTACATCAATCATATAAGTTACATTATGATTATGATGATTTTTACAAAATACTCGAACAAACATCAAAGTAAATTGACTCTTGACAAGAAATTCACCACAGTCAAAATGATACTGTAAAACGAGGAATGTTCGCTTGCATTTTAGTTTCGCAAATGTCACCAGAGCCAAGATTCACGAAATTAAAAAGCACACAAAAGTTCTTGTCTACACTATATGCATTGAATGTCAGTGGCAATTTGCAAGAAATTTAATGCCGCGAAAAAGGTCATCGGCTCCAATCACGAAAATTTCATGCCGCGAATATATCATGTTTTACAGTACTCTCACGTTACCACACAATGTAAGATTCAGAAGACCACACTGTAGCACACTCGCATTGGGCAAAGCTACTGTTTTTTCCATCCTATTAAAAATCTCTAATTGAATATTAAGCCTTGACCCAATCATCATACTTCCTAAATACCCAGACCGCATCCCTAATCCCTTGCTTACATTGCATATTTTCTCATCAAATCTTATTTATGTTTAACGTTCTCCAGGTGCGCTTGATGATCAGTTGAGGTAGACAAGATTTGATTACTGTGATGACACATGACTGGCAGACTATCACTGAGTAGAATCAGTCTTTGCTATAGATAGGTAGTAGTTCTTACTTCAGCACATGCCAACTTTTTTTTAATGCTCACCTAGTACCTTATTTCTATATATACTCCAATTGCGTGGGGGGGGGGGGGGGGGGTGCCATATACTTGCCTTGAATAGCAGGACAATAATATACAAAAAATTGCACAAGAGTTCTATATTCTATTAAAAGAACATGTTTCTTGCAACTGACATATGTAAAGCACAATATTATTCCCTCTGCCTTCACAAAGAGGTATGCTAAGTGCAATTTCTTAATGCAAGAAAAAAGAAAATATGTTAAATTCTCTTCACATTTTCTTTGTGTATTGTTGTCCATGTGTGGTATCAAAAAATTGTTATAGTCTTCTTATCTACCAATGGCTGTTGTCAAACCTTTAAAAAGTCATAAATTTTGAAGGAATTGTCCTATTTTCCTCAAACTCCACTGATGTGATCTACTAATATTTCTGCATTCACTCAATCCACATATTTGTTTTTCATTCCCTTTTGATATTTACGACACTATTATACATATAAGTCTGCGAAATGTGTATGGAAGCAAATAAAAACAAAAATGAAACAAAATAAAGCAGAGACAGATCCAGAAATTAAATATAGTATGGGGGGGGGGGGGTGGAATCAACAAAACAAATTGTCAGATAGGATATCATATTACATCAGTCTTACCTGTTGGGCAGTGGGCAGTATAGGTGGTTAGGAGAGACAGTGTGGTGGACATCAGCTCTTGGTCCAGTCCCAGCCAGGCCCACAGCTTGTGAAGGACCAGGCCTAGCCCCGCCTGGTGGGCTGCAATCTGTGGACCATGCATGCATCAAAAAAGAATATCAAACAAGAGTGTTGACAGGTCTCTTTTCAGAAAAAGTAAGATTCCATTCCACATTCCAACTTGATAAGGTGAAAGGACACAAACGGAATGAATCATCAAAATCAGGGCATCTGGACAGCATTTCACAAAACCTGTCTGTCAATGACAACTATTTTAAGCCAATGAAATCCTTGCATCTGATTGGGTGAGCGTAAATCTGTCAGTGAAAATCACTGAAATGAAATGCCCTCCAGATGAGAAAGCTAGCAGTATTAGTGTCACCTGTTTTCATCTGGGCATTCGTTGCAACAACATGGCTGCCAACATTTGCCCATCAATATCAGGAAGATTCCAAAGTGCAATCAGGAGATACTTGCCCATTACATGCATCTCAGTGGGCAATTGTAATCCCCACATCAGGAACGTTTTTATATTCTCTTGTCAAGGCATGGAGGAGATATCTTAACTTTTCAGTGAGCCTTCTGCAGAATCAGGGAGCTCCTGCAATCACATATCCAAATTCAGTGATCCCTTTGATTTCAAAATTGTTGCACAACTTTGATATTGTGTGTGTGTGTGTTGAGGGGGGCGGGGAGAGGGAATGGTTCAGCCTTTTCTTTTCCTTTAACATATAATGTCCATAACTGGAAGTGACCTGTATGAAAATACTTGTGTAGGATATTGGTTTTAAGGAAGGTTTTTACCTTGACATTGTTACTGTGCAGCATCATGCTATTCAGCATATCAAAGGAAGACATCAGCTGCCCATAGACAGGATCCTCCTAGAAGAGAAATTTTGAAGTGTCAGCAGCAATGACAAATGTCAAACACAAACCAGCATAAATCACTGATTTCTTTAGATAGCAGCCCTTGCTTTGAAAATAAAACAAAACAAAAATCACAAATCCATGATGCTGGAGACTTACATGCCTGCCAACTTGTGCAAACCCCCCACAAGTCAAGCAAACCAAAAACATCTATACTGGTGATAAGTAAAAATATATTTCAGTTCAAAACTTGCAAAATTGCTTGTACTACACATGCTAAATCAATTTTTAAGATCCTCCCCCCCCAAAAAAAAAAAAAAAAAAACCCCACAAACAAACAAACAAACAAACCACATAACATCTATGCCCTATTAGCAAGAAGTGGAAAAAAAACCCTGACAATATACTAGGCTCATTCCAAGGCTAATTTGCAAGGTATAGAGTAGTTATCCTTGACTTCATAATCAAGAAACTCAATTTCAGCATTCAAAGGAGTCTAGAGAAAATGGGTTACTTTCATATCCATGTTTAAGCAGAATTCAGCCCTCTCTACAAGGGTAATTTGTTGACTGGGAACACCATCTGGAGGAAAGCGGAACAGCTTGTAGAGGACTGCTCCAGATTCAAGCAAACATTTGACTGAAATTTTCAACTCAATCACCGACATTCACAACAAAAGCTGACCCATTGACTGGCTGGTCACACAACATGCCACAGTGCCATACTACATATTTTGCAAGAATAACTTTTTCGAAATTTGGGAGGGGTTTAGAGTAAACAAGTAACATATCTCTTTTTTAGAAGCATAGATAGCAATTATTCCACCTTAGATGGATATTCACTGCATTTGTTTTACAGGTGGCAACATTTTGCAGTGTTGTTAATTTTCCAAATTTTAGCTGACTCTGGAAATTAAAAAACAAAAAATGGAACCATTGTAAAAATACATGGCATATACAAGATCGGTCATCCTCTCACCTTTTTCCTGGAGCGCTTGGTCATATGGAGACTCTCAAGGGTCAGTTTGGTGTGAATCTGTTTGATGGAGTCCACTGTGGTCTCTACCAGCCCAGCTGTTGACCACAGACCAAACGTCATGAATTATAATACCAATAAACACAATTTGGATGACTTTCAGTTATACATAATTTTTCTTTCATCAATTTATTCATTCATTCACTTTTTTTTAACATCTCCATCAGAAAAATATAAATATGAAATATTTTTATCATCATTACCCCATTGAGGACGGACTGATTTACTACAACATGCATTTCCCACAGAGCCCAGTCCGAGTATACTCAAGACTCGTCCTCAATGGGTTAGAATGTACGATAAACAAAATGTATACATATGCAATTAAAAAGAAAGGTAAAAACATTTCATGAGTACTGCATAAAACTCTTTTATCATCTTCTACTTCACTGCTTTTTTTTTTTTTTTCTTTTTTTTTCTTTTCTTTTTTTTTTGGGGGGGGGGGGGGAGGGGTGAAGAGGGGAAGAGGGGAAATGGGGAAGAGGGCAAAGTCTCCATTTCAGCCCCTATGTTTATGAGGTCCAAATATTTCACTCATGATGGTGATAGTTATCCCCGGAAGCAGATTATTTCATCTCACAGCTATTGGAAGTCTCCTACACTACATATTTGGAAAAAAAAAAGAAGAAGAAAAATCTTTCAGACAGCTGAATTTTTGAGTAGATGAGCTCAGATTTAACCCTACCAAAAACTAATGCCTCATGCTGTTTTGTTGAAGTGTGAGTAATTAGCAAGAATCGTTATGTCCAACTTGTGTCAACATTCTCTGAACAACTTAGACATAACATAACATTACTTGGGCACTACTTTTACCAGAATACATGAAATGACAAGTGGAAAAAAAAAAAAGATGAGAGCTAAAGCTCACCATCCAGAGCAAACTGCTTGGCGGTGCTCGAGACAGCGAGGAGGATCTTGAGAGCTGAAAACACCGCTGGTTTCTCTCTGGTTAGACCCGGCCCCGTGGACCTGGGGAGACAGCCATCGTAGGCCTTCAGTAGCACTTCGCACAGGTCGCTGCCCGCCTTGGCTCCTGATGGAAGAAACAGAACAGCCATTTCATCACAACGGTCGGCTTGGCAATGGCCAAAGGAACTCTGTAGATTATGTGATGACACAAAATGGTTTTCAAAATATTTGTTTGTTTGGTTTGATTCTTGTTTCATTTTGTTTTTTGATTTTTAGTTGCTTTTTTTTTTTCTGATTTACATAAGAGCAGTCATCACTTTCCTCTCTCTAGTGTTTGGCGAGAGGATGATTTCATTGAGTCTTAACTAAGTTCCACAACATGTACTTGCTAGGTATTTACTAAAAAGTACTCGTGGACATGTATGTTCGGTATCGAACATTTTATCTACGAGAGAGCTTTACTTACCTATCAATATAACAATTGCCATTCTAATGCCGATTAGAATTGCCCCCGGTAGCTAAAAATATCTTTGAACCCCCTCGTTGCCCCGGCAACGGAAGGGAAACCCCTCACACGCTCCCCTATATAAGCCCGAGCGCGGGCGATCTCATCCTCTTTCGATGCCAAAGGACCGGCTGAACCGCAGAGAGGGGAGGAGGGAGGGACCTATAGGTAAGTAAAGCTCTCTCGTAGATAAAATGTTCGATACCGAACATACATATCTACTTCATTTCGCTTTACTTACCTATCAATATAACAATTGCCAGATTCCAACAGATCCGAGGATGGAGGGACTGCGGATAACCTCAGATGGGGAACCTTCTTCTTTAACTGAGCATGGCTTACGAGCTGCATGCTCGCCGAGGCAGGAGGTTCAGACAAGATGGAACTACTTCCTGCTAGGACAGGAAAGAACTGCAGAGGCAAAAGAGGCCTCATTGGAAATGACGTCTGACAAGTAACAGGACGTAAAGGAGTTAGGATTATGCCAGTAGGCAGCCTTGAGAATATCTTCCAGGGGGACTCCCTGAAAAAGAGCCCAGGAGGATGCTATGCCCCTAGTGTCATGGGCCCGCACCTTATGGGAGAGGATCGAAGTCGTACCCCCAGCTTTAATGGCCTGAACTATCCAGCGAGAAATAGTATCAGGTGAGACCGAGCCATGGGGAGAATTGATACTGATAAATAGATTGTCTGAAGTGCGCAATTCTTCGGTTTTGTGAAGATACCATTTAAGGGCCCGTACAGGGCACCAAAGTTTGTCTTGGGAGATGGAGGACAGAGTCTTAAGGGCAGGGATGAAAATCTCACCTGGCGTAGAATTCATGGTTTGATTCTTAGCCAGAAATTTGGCATGAGGGATTAGTCTAACCCCGTTAGTTTCCCAACGAATATGGCCCGGTTTGGTAGAGAGGGCATGCAGAAAGCTGCGTCTTCTCCCGCTAGCGACTGCTACGAGGAGAATGGTCTTGATGGTTAGATTAGCAAGAGAACTGTCGTGCATAGGTTCAAAGGGAGCCCTGGACAGAGCACGCAAAACTCTCGATAAACTCCAAGAGGGACTCAGTTTCTTCTGAGGAGGCCTAGACAAAAAGAGGGATTTCATTAGTCTAGTCAGATGAGAGGAGGATCCTACTGTTTCTCCCCCTCTGAAGCCTTTATGTAAGGCTGAAATAGCCGATCTGTAGCCTCTGATTGTTGAGAAGGCTAAGCTCTTGTCAAATAGGTGCAGGAGGAATTCAGCGATCTCGCCTACAGGTGCTGTGGAAGGATCCACTTTCTTGTCGTAGCACCACTTGAAGTAGTGTTGTAGTCTAGAGTCATAAGTGGCTCATGTAGACGATCTAAGGAAGGAGGAGGATAGTTCTGCAGCCCTTCCCGAAAGACCTGCCTGGGACGCGATTTCCCTGAAATGGTCCATAATGTTAGCTTTAGGTAGGGAACCTTGGGATGGTATATGGATGTCCCTGGTTGACAGAGGAGATCCTCCCTGAAGGGAAGGATTACTGGGGGAGAGGTTAGAAGATCTAACAGTGTGGGGAACCAAGGCCGTTTCGGCCACCAAGGAGCTATCAGAAGGAGGGTAGCCTTGTCTGTTTGCACTTTCTGTAGTACTCTTGGTATCAATGCAAAGGGTGGGAACGCATACCCCAGAAACCCTTTCCACTGCATTGTGAATGCGTCCGTCATCAGAGCTGCTGGGTCGTTGTGTTTTGTGCAATAAACTGGCAGCTGCTTGTTCAATGTCGATGCGAATAGGTCGACCTGAGGAGGGCCGAACCTGTTGAAGATCTGTTTGGCAATGCTTGGATTGAGTTGCCACTCTGTGGGGAGATAACTTCCCCTCGACAGGAAATCCGCCACATAGTTGTCTTTTCCTGGTATGTGAGAGGCTATGAGATTCATCTCCACCAAATCGCACCAATCTAGGATGTCTAGAGTGAGATTGCACAAAGGTTTCGACCTTGTGCCCCCTTGTTTGTTGATGTACGAAACTACTGTGAGGTTGTCTGATTTTATCAGAACCGTTTTCCTCCGAACTCTGTCTTTGAGGGCAAACAGAGCATTCTGTATGGCCCGCATTTCCAGTACATTTATGTGCTGACCCTTGTCTCTTTCTCCCCAAGTTCCCTGAACCTGGTCCGAGTTTAGTACTGCACCCCATCCCATCGTCGACGCGTCTGTGAGAATGGTCATGGAGGGGGCTGGGGTACTGAAGGGTTTTCCCATTTGTAGGGTATTTGGGGGCATCCACCAGCGAACCGCCTGGGACAATGTCCCTGTAAGGCGGATAATTTGAGTCATTGGGTCTCTTAGTGGGCGATACTGACTGAGAAAGGCTATTTGGATCTGCCTCATTCTCCTTCTGCAATCTGGGACTGAGTCCAAGAGACTTGCAAGGAGGCCCAGAAAACGCAGCCAGTACTTGGCTTGTGCGTGAGACGAGCGGAGCAGGAATCCCCCTACTTGATGAACCTTGTCTATTCTGTGAGGGAGGGGATGGGCGAGCCTTAGTTTCAGGTCTAGTTTGGCGCCCAAGAACTCCGGATTCTGAGTGGGTTCTAGCTGAGACTTTTCGTAGTTTACGAGAAAACCTAGCTTGGAGACTAGGTCTAATGTAATGTCTAAGTGCTGGCGTAGTGTGTCTGCAGAGTCTGCTAATACCAGCCAGTCGTCTAGATAGACGAAAATTCGAATGCCCCTTTCTCGTAAGTGGGCTGCGAGTGCCTGAACAATTCGAGTGAAGATGCGTGGGGCAGTTTTGAGACCAAATGGCAGAGCACGATATTGGTACACTTTGTTTGCCACTGCGAAACCGAAAAAATGCTGTGCAGTGTGGGCAATGGGGACATGAAGGTAGGCGTCTACTAAATCTATGGAGACTGCCCAATCGTCTGCCTTGATGAGCGGTAGAATGTTGCGGAGATTTTCCATTTTGAAAGTGGAGTTTGCGATGTATCGATTTAGCTTTTTTACATTTAGCACCATGCGGAATCCGCCTTTTCGCTTGGGGGTGAGAAAAACTGGGGATAACACAAGTTGCCTTCTTGTGTGGATCCGAACAATTGCCCGTTTGGTTAGTAGGGACTCTATTTCTTGTAACAAAGCCCTTCTTTTTTCTGGGTTTGTTGGCAGGTTGGTTTTTTTGCTTATCTCCGGAAGCGATTCTGGGTGAATCAGTGAGGGAACATATCCCTTCTGAATTACTGAGAGCACCAATTTGTCTGAGGTTATTTGTGACCATTGATGGGCGAATACTTTGAGTCTGCCCCCTACTGGGGGTTGCCCTGCGTGTTGATTCGGATAGTCATAACTGTGAAGAATGGTCCCGCTGGGGGGCAGTCGAGAGCATTCTGGGGGGGTTAGATTGCTGTCCCCGGGGTCGTCTATACGATCTTCCACCCCGCTCTCTGCCCTCAGGCCTGCGAGAGTCGGATGATGGCTTGTAAGACTGACTGTACGGATGTCTGCGATAGGGGGAACCTTGAGATGGTCGTCCCTCACGGAAGAACCCTGATTGAGGGGGCATATGGTCCCTAGAGGATCGAAAGGAGCGATTGGGTTTGCTCAGTTTGTAGGCGGTCTTGTCTGCAGTGCTAGACGCCGCGATGGTGTCCTCCAGTACCTGCTGAAACTTTCCCGCAAACAGGTCTGGGCCCGTAAGGGGCAATTTTGCGAGTATGGATTCAGCCTCTTTCTCGAGTTTGAGCTGTTCCATCACCTGAGATCTGCGAAACTTTGAACACAGTAACGCTGTTCGGGCGGCCTGTTCGAACTGGAGATCTGAAATTCGCAAGAGCAAATCGGAGATCTTTTTCAGGTCCTCCCCGTCTATGGCCAAACGGCTTGCTTCTCGTTGCGCCGTAATTAGATAGCTTTGATAAGCCGCGAGCCTCATCGAGCTACGGGCTGTCTTCTCAATGTGAGCGATCTGCGAATCTATTCTTCGGAAAGATCGAGATCTCATGCCGTTGAAGTTGGATTTGCGAGCGCGCGCGTCGCCAACACGGAACGCTGCCTCTGGGACTGCAGGTGTATTGAACACCGCGTTGAAATCATTACTGCCAAACCGAAAACCGGACACAGCGTCATAACGGCTAGATCGGGATTTCAGGGACGAATGGGCTAGTTTGGAATAACACGTAGCAAAGGGGGCATCAAGTTTCACCGCACTGGGTCCTTGGCTACGAGCAGACAATTCAGATTCCAAGCAAAATATAGGCTTGGCCTCTTCTTTTTCCTCAGTAGCAGTTGATTCTGCCTTTAGCTGGGGACAGTACTTTATCAGTAGTTCGGCGGCTATCTGGCCATCCCTTCTACCTGTCTGATTCGTTGATTCTTTATCAGAAGGGGGAAGCTCGTCAGTAAATCTGCTTTCCCGACCATCTGAGCTGATAGAGTGTACTGAGTGAGACGATGGGAAACTAACACCAGTATCATCGTCTGCCCAGTTTCTTGCACGAGATGCTATTTTGGGAGGGCGATATCCAAACTCATCATCGGAATAGCCGCCCAAACTGATCGTCGGAACGCGAGAGTGGAAGCGAGACCCGATATCTTCTCCCTCTCTGCGGCGGGGGGAAGCCCTATCACGGGTTCGGCAACGGGATTGTCGAAGTACTGGGGCCGAGTCGGAACGGGCCGCGTTATCACGTGTAGGCAGGCCGACGGACCCGGGGGAGGACGGAGCTCGCGATACGGTCGCTGGGGCGAGATTTCGGGGGCCTGTCGCATCGCCCGCTCGTGCGGGAAGGGACCCCGGGAGGTTACTGACAGATTGCGTAGGGATCGGAAGAACCGAGGGACCTGTAGGATCGCCCGCCCGTGTGGGAAGGGTTCCCTGGTTATGTGAAATCAGTACCGATTGTAGGGCCTGCATGAAGAATTTGCAGGCTGCTGTTGTATCAAACGAGCTGCTATTATCAACGCTAGCAGGCTGGTCGACGTTCAGTACGCTGGAGTCTACCGACTTGGTCGGCGGAGCCAGGTTAGTCTCGTTGACGTTGGGTCTAACGGCAGGAGAAACCGCTACATTGGAGCCTGATTTCTCGGCCGGACTGGGAAGAGAATGCTTTTTCGGGGCACTCTTCTTTCCCTTTTTAGGTGGAGGAGAAGAAGTAGGGAGCACAGGATTACTACATGGTCTCTTTTTTGTGCTCTGCTCCGTTTTTGCGGTGTTGGATCCCGCCTTCATTGAAACGTTAGGTGCAGCCTCCGCCGTAGGGATCGAGCGGGGCGGTGAAGAGCGAGACGAATTAGGCATCTTAAATGCCCTAAGTCGTCACAGAAACAAGAAGCAACAACTAGGCTAAACAGCCGAGAGAACAAGGAATATAACTCCAAAAAATATGAATCAAACACGATAAGGTAACAAGTGAACGATCTTATCTGTATTTAAGCGTAAGTTAAACCGTGGAGGAACTCGTCATGAGTAGCGGCGGCAGAAGAAAGAGGATGAGATCGCCCGCGCTCGGGCTTATATAGGGGAGCGTGTGAGGGGTTTCCCTTCCGTTGCCGGGGCAACGAGGGGGTTCAAAGATATTTTTAGCTACCGGGGGCAATTCTAATCGGCATTAGAATGGCAATTGTTATATTGATAGGTAAGTAAAGCGAAATGAAGTAGATAAAGGGGGGAAAATGATATTCAAGTCTGATACGGTTAACTCTAATTCTACAAAGACATATCAAATTGAAGTAAGCACTTTTGAATGTAAATACTTGCTCTCTAAGTATTCATTAAAAAGTGTCAATGTGGCATTAGTCAAACTTTTATAATTCTAATAGGAAAAGTTGAAGCTAAAAAAAAGTGCACTCGGCTTCAAAGCAGCGTTTGATAGGAGAACGAGTTGAGCATGGCTCTGGGCTAAAAGTTAAAGCCCCTTTTAATGGTCAATGTCACTTTGACTTTTGTTGCATTGACCAAATCTCAAGTTACATGGGCGTACACTAAAACAAATTAAATATATTTACTGACTGCCAGAGACTAGGAAGTAACAGTTAATCAATCATACCACACACCTTCAGTCTTAATCAATCATTGTAAATCCTAGACAGTATCTACAGTGTATATTGTGCAAATTGTAACCAGCTTCCCACAAACTTAAAATACCAAACAAATTGATTCATTCCTTCGTACATTCCAAAATATTAGACCCAAGTCACTTCAAAATAAAAATAACAATTATTTACTATGCTAACTAGTAGTCAATTTTGAATTTCAGTATGTTTTATATTATGAAAACAAATATACACATAAAAGCAGAAATCAGTCGTTGCTTGATCTAAAATAATTACAATGTTCATGGTTCTTTTTAACGCTATGAAGTAATTTGAATGTAAATACATTATTAAAGGTAAAATCTATGATGTTGTTGCATTTATTCATCCTTCCTATATTCGCTTCATACAGACATTCAAACATAAGAGTTCATGGCAAGCAAGAAGCTTCTCCTTAAGTCATGCTGTATCTACATAAAGAGCAAGATCAACAAGTTTTTTTTTTTCATGTCACCATTTAGAAGGCTTTCTTCATCCAGCAGTCTTGTTGCCATGGACTTGGTGTCTTCCCCATCTTGCAGGTCATCCCTGTTGTCATGGAAACGTTCATCACACTTCCTCTCCTCCTCCTCTACCTTAGCTAGGATCACTGAGAGGAAGGTAAGGGCAGCCGTCCGCGTGGCCGCAGGGCTGGGGCTTCTTAGGATGGTTACGATGCAAGCTAAAATTCAGAGATGTACAAAATGTGTTGTCAAATCTATATCTGCCAGAAAACAAATTAAGGCTCACATGAAAAATGTCTTCTTTTATACTGATACATGACCTTGAATAGCAGCACCAGCAACAAGACTGCTGTATAATATACAGTATCAAAGTTTAGCTTTAGAGGATCAGGAGAGGACATTTCAGCATAAAACGAGATTCGACTTATTGCAACTTAATGACAAATCGCCCTACATCAACGTAACCAAGTTGCAATAAAAACAATAAAAACATCTCAACGGAAGAATTTCATGAATTTGGACATTCAACTTATCAAACTTGGACATTTGTATGATAACCCACGGAAAAAAAGAGACAGATCATCTAACTAGAAGGCTTTTGTATGTTTTGGCAGGGTATTCATACCCACACATTATGAAACCCACAGGGGCTCCATGAAAACAATGCATGACAAATTCTAGACCAACAGCAATTTTTCTGCACTAGTTTATAAGCAATCATGCTTCAAAGTTTGGGAGAAAAATGTGTAAAAAAGGTTTGGCATCAACTCTAAATTATTAGCCCTTACAGGTATTTTGTTTGCAGAATTTTACCACAGGCAAGTTAAAATGACAAACTTACTTGATTTCCCATTCCTGAAGAAAGAAAGAAAAACAAAATAAAACCACATACATGTGACACTCAAACAAAAAAAAGTAATAAGGTAGAAAGTAAAGCTGAGGTAGAGGCAGAAAAAAACAAACCTTTGTCTGCCTTTTTTCTTTTTGGGGAAATGCATACCGGTGATGTTTCTCCAGCAGGAATCGAGCACAGGGCCAAGGTTTTTCACACCCATAGCATGAGATAGGGCAGTCAGGAGCTGAAAGGATCTCTTCCATAACTCATGCAAGCCTGCAGACAGCCGGGCATCTACAGGAATGGATTAATGAATGGATGGATGAATGTATGAATGTATGTATGAATGAATGAATGAACGAATGAACGAATAAACGAACGAACGAATGAAAGAATGAACAGAAAACTAAACATGGATGATGTATTGAATGCTTACATTTCTGTTGTTGTTGGTTTTTTTCCATTAGAGAAAGCAATTCGCAGTCAACCAAATGTTGTTCACTGAAAACTCTCATCAATAGCCGGGGACGTAATGTTAATATGATATCACATGCAATTTTATTTGGATATGTATATTTGAATATTCAAGGGCAGCATGCTTGCAGCTAGAAGTTGTATTTATGTGAAATTCAATTCTTTTTTCTTTCCTTGGCTTTTGGGCTACTCAAAAACATTGATGCAGGCAAGTTACATCGTCACAAATTCATGTAGTAAAATAATTCCTCAAGTCAAGAGTTGCTGGTTGCTTCCTGCTTTGACGATGATGCCGTACCAAACAACTCAATGTGTTTTCTCACAACATGCTGCTTAGTATGTATGTTACACTGCATACTTTCACCACTGTCAAAATCTGGTTTGAGTCAAAACTTGACGAAAGAAGCTGCAAAGTGTGTTTACTATTTAAAAAGAAAGAAGAAAAAACAGTAGTCATACCTGCTTGTTCTGGAAGGCACAGACCGAGGAGTTGGCAACACTTGACAGCCAGCTTCCCATCCTGGGCAGCGTCCAATGACGTCGCAGCATCGCGCTGCAGGCTGGCCAATAGGAAGCGGAGGATGGCACTGCACATGGAACTCTGCCTGCCCAGCTCCAGCTGGCTGGTGTACAGGGAAGAGTGGCCTGCCGTGTGACAGACAGCAGTCTCCGTTGATTGGATGGAGGAGGAGGAGGAGGGGGAGGGGGCAGGGTCAGGCGATGAGGTGGAGGGCGTGGCTTCCTTGATGAGTGACTGAATGCGACTAACATTGATCAGTCTACAGGATGTCATGAAAAAAAAAGGGGGAAAAAAAGAACAAATCATTACATGTGAGTGATTCATATCATTAGATTTTCAGGATTTACACTTTTCATAGCATGGTGACAAACTGCCTCCAATATGTAACCAAAGTTTTAAAGGAATGTTCATGGAAGGCCTCACCTGCCACTTAAATCAAATTTCAGCCAAACAGTTGATGTCTAACTGTGCATTTCAAGTTCAAAGGAGGAATAAAGAAAAATGAATAAACCCTAAGATACACATCTAAAATTCATATCCCAGGAAACTTAAATGGCATAGTAATACCTAAGGATATCAATGACAATCACAGTCTGATCTTCCAGAGTACACATCAAGTTCAGTCCATCACAGTTTGATATTTCTTGTTCTAATAATTCCTTTTAATAAAAAGTGCTTGAGACGCTCAAGGAAAACATTACTCTGTGCCTTCTATACACCACTGGATCAGTTTAATGCATATGGCATGGTCTACAGAGCCCATAGCATTGCTTTCACACTATTGCTCATTGACTCAGGGCAAGCTGTCTTTGTCAAGAGGTACCCTATACAAACATCTAGTCACTGTCGTTCATGCGATATCACTTAGCTTTGTTCTGTTTCCTTTTCTTTTCTTTCCTTGGTGATCGCACACTGTAATGTTTTGGTGTCTTAGTGCGAGACACAATTTAGAGAGACGACATAACTGAGGAGTGTACGTATTAAGAGTCGAGAGAATGAGTGTCTTTAATAATTCATCTACAATTCTGATTTATAGTACACAGTCACATAATGACGTGACTATATCAGAATAAGGGAGCGAAGTGTTGTGGTTTATGCTATACTGGTGCTGAGGTCAGAGAATGTTTACACAATTTGATTGGGAAAGGTGGTGGTTTGACAATGGAATGCATGCTGGCATAATAAGAATAATAATATGGTCTTCTTTATCCAGGGTAGCCTCATCTGTGTTTCCACTGCTCTTCTAGATGGCCCTGCCATTATTATTACCCTAGCATTGCCTGGTACCCATTTATATACCTGGGTCGAGAGGGACATGGTGGGTAAAAACCTCTTGTCCAAAGATGTACGCACTGGGCGGGAATCAAACTCTGGTCCTCAGATTGGGAATCGGGGAGTCATATGCACTATGCCACAGCACCCCTATATGCGTCAAGAGTTGGGAGGATGAGTGGGAATGATTAAGGGCCAGAGGGAAGACCAGATGTGTAGGTGGGGTTGATGGTGATAGAATTATCTCATTTGATGATTTGTAGATACCACGACTTACCTCAGCAGAGTCTTGAGGATGTTCTCCTTGGTGATGGAGAGGACCGCATCGCTCGGGATGACGGCGAGGAGGTTGGTGAGGAGACAGGAGACGGAGGAGACGAGGCCGGGCGTCACCACGCTCTCGTAGCGACCGGCCGCACTCGGGGAGGGGGAGGGGGAGACGGTGTCGGGGGAGGACGACAGAGAATGACCTGATACCAAGGCGAGATAAGAGGGACCGATGATGGAGGGATACAAAACTTTTCGTGCAAGGTATGTGAACACAGAAAAAATAAACAAACAATGAAATTGTTAGCACATTTATTTAAATCCATACAGAGTCTTGTATGGCTGTATTGATTTCTCACACTTTAAACAAATCTGGCAGCATATATTTACATGCAATATGATCTTCCCGCAATTACAATAGTACTGAAATTTCCACTGTTATTTAGTAAGTAAATGTACTAAATAAAGAACAAGGAAGGATTGCCATCACAGAGTATAATATTTCTAAGCTAAAATGTAATAATGTCATTCACTTTCATAAATAATTCTTGTATATGACAGTTCACTAAACAATTGTCATTCAACTAGGTAGCAAGACAAACACTGTTCTGACCTGCTTTATCTTTGTTACTATGCCACGCAAATGCAGGATTGTTATAATATCCACAATTAATCAAACACATTGACAATCAAACTTCTGAACTTCAAATCAGCCAAGCAAAGAATGCCAACTGCACAAAATTCAGGATGGATCTGATGCAAAAGCGAGGGTTGTTGTTGTCCACTCACCATCAGGCGACCTGTGCTCAGTGGATGGTCTCCCTCTTTCAGTCTGTCCATTTCATGAGTAATTTGAAAGAGAAGCAATGGACAAACTCAGTAATGAGCACAATTAATACAACCTTCAGAAGTGAGAACAGAAGACAAATGGAAAGGTGATTTGGAGAGTGAAACAGTGAAAGAGAAGGGAGAGAATCAAACATACAAGATACTGAAAAATGAAAATGAACTTGGATCCCTCGATCCTTCATGTGCTTTGAGAGTCGACTGGCACAGATATCCCCATAGCTTTATACACATTGTCCAAAGTCTATGGCACAGAAGGCCCCAAAAAAGAATTTGCAACAAAGTTTAATACAATAGAAAATTGAAAATTTGATTTACAAAATTGAATTCTGGAGGAAAGTGTGATGTGGTCCTTCTGAATTCTTTTACTCTGCATGGTGAAATGAAGTTTTGAACAGAGAAATTGCACAGAGCACATGAGTCTAGAACAAAGAGTAAATAATTATCCTTGTATAAAAGTTGTGAAGTGAAAATTGACAATTCTAACTTGACCTTTGACCATGTGACCAAAAACTTTACCTACAGAATCTTAATTAGGTAATAAATATATGTTGTTCAGTAAGTTTCATGTCAATATATTCTGGCATGAGAGATATAAGGGGAAACAATGGAATTTCACTATTTGACTTTGACCTACAATTGTAAAGGATTTGCACCAAAAAGTTGAGAGGCATAGCTTCTTCCATTCATAGTATACATATGAAAAGTTTTGCTTAAATACCTCAAATGGTTCTTAAAGGGGATGGCTAGTAACTGATCAGTGAGAATCAGTGGGAATGCTGGGGGATGATTGTTCCAATATTTGTGCGATTCATTGAAGAGTACATTATATATCTATTGTTGTGTGAAAATTATTTGCTTCAGAACGGTCTCATATTCAACAAGTAATGTGCAGTTTAATGCCCCGTCACTGTACAGGCATGCTACAATAGCCTGGAAACAATAAACTGCACATTAATTGAACATGAGACCATTCTGGAGCAAATAATTTTCACACAACAATGGATATATAATGTAGTCTTAAATGAATCCCACAAGAATTGGAACAATCATCCCCCAGCATTCCCACTGATTCCCACTGATCAGTTACTAGCCATCCCCTTTAAGTTATGTCAGGCCAAAAATTGATTACAGACGTATAGACAACCAAAAAACATAATGCCTATGGCGCAGCTTTGTGGTGTAGGCATAAACACACCTCTTTAGGATAATTCATAAAGAAAACTCATAGAACCAGAGTCTAGTCAAGGGTGAATATCATTTTAAAACTCACCTGGTTTGGATTTGATCCTCTAGGCTCACCTCTAGCTGCACTGACATCATCATTGTCAGTAGTATCTATTGCAGAGGAGCAGGAGGTGGAATGCAACATTATATTGCATGCATTCAAAGGGGCGCAATAATGATAACTGCAAGGGTGGGTGGGTCTGAAAAGTTCTCATTGCAAGGGGACAGTATACAATCAGTGAATGGTCAAGAGTGCCATGGCGTTTTAACAAGATATTCCTACAAGGTGAAAGGATGGTGTGTTGCCGACTTTGACGTGGAAAAGCCAGGTCAAATAGAGCATCTCAACTTTCACCAGATCTTGCTTCACTGCATGAGTAAAGTGTATTCACTATTTGTTTTATATTATATGTGCCAGATACTTCCCAAGTATGATATTTTGCACATTTTGGGACTTTGAGGACAATTTTGCAAGTGGATGAATTCACAATTGAGAACCGAAGTGATGAAATGGGAAATAGTTGTCATCCCTCTTCAGGAGAAAAGTTAGTGCTTCACAGGAGACATTTTTAGAAGTTGTTGATTTCGTTAATATCAATCGACACAAGATTCTCAAAAATAAAAAATCCACTAAAGAGACCACAAATGGAAATGAATCAGTATGTCTTTTACTAAACATAATATTGTTTAAGCAGTATATCATGTGGTGATTTTACTTTAACCAAGTCAACCAATATTTATGAAATCAACAATTCACAAAACCTTTCCCTCCAAATTCACTCCAAATTTTATAAACAGAATATTCCCACCAAAACAAGAAACCGCAAAAGCAGGGAAGTGCTTTTTTTTACACTTTTGAAGCCTCTGTTTCATGAGACACTACATATTGATGACACCTCCTCGTAAAGACCTACTACTGTTGACAGTAAACCTAATCTCATTCATTCAATATTTGCACAAAATATTGCTGATATGTTTTGACATTGACAAGCAAGCTGAACTTACCTGGCGTGGTGAGTGTGGGTGGCCCAGACTGTGTGCTGGTGGATGGGAGAGTGGAATCTTCCACTACGCTGACGGGTCGGATGGTGTGGTCAGGGTAGTAGTGGGTGAGGAGAATGGCAACCTCAGGAAAGAAGCGGTGATACTGCAGGAGGGCCAGCACAGCAGTCACACCCGACATGGACATCTGCCAAAATAAAAGGGTGAAATATTTCAAGAAATTCATGTTAGATTTGATGCTCTACCTGCACGCAGCCATGCACACAAAACTTGAAAACCCGGCAGCATGGGGATACTCAGAAGTGGGAAGTCTGGCCTGACTCAGATATATTTGAGAATCACTGTAACAAAATGTGCACAGATCTACCACTGATCTCTATCTAAGTACACACACAGACGGAAAATCTTCACTGGAGTCAACCGTTACCGATGAGCGTACGCTTTGATGCACATTTTCGATGACCGGTACTATTCATGGTTTTGTGGGAAGCGAATGAATTGGGCCATCCATGAACCCCACCCAATGCTACCATGTCTTTAATTCACTCTAGTAGTTGCTTGAAGTCTGGTTAGGGAAGTTCATCTTACCTTCTGGATATGGTTTTAATCACTTCAATTATGCCAAAAATGGGTAAACTGAGAAGTATCACATTTTTCTACAAGACTAAAAGTACTTCCGTCACCGAGGGGTCACAAGCATGCACACACTCACATGTACCACACTGTGTCAAATATTGTTATTACTGTAAAAGTGGATATTTTCGCGCGAGTAATTTTTCGCGCTAGGCAGGGTGAGAAGAGTTTCGTGTGTTTTTAAATTCGCGGAATCAAGACATCACGCAAAGGATTATATGGCAAGCAAAAATATTCGCGTGCTTTTATTTTCGCGCTAGTTTCTGGTTGCGCGAAATGCGCGAAAATTTCAACACCGCGAAAATTTCCACTTTTACAGTACACCATCAAAGGTATGTATAGCCCCCTCTCAAAAACAACATAAGTTTTGTGCAGTACAATGTATGTACAGTACCAGTGTTACAAGTGGGGGTTAAAAAAAGAAAAATAAAGACGCTATCTGTAATCAGAGATCACCATAGCTATGTATCACCATACTGAACCTTTTCTCTACTTGACTGTTTGAAGTGGTTTAGAGGCAACTTCAGTAACTTTTCAACATCTTAGTATGGCGATTGCAGTGTAGGTGAAAGTAACATCCACTCCTGGAAAGACCAGAGCTACTATTAAATTTGACTGTTATGTTCATATTCAAGCTCCCTGCCAGAAGGTTCAACTCATAGACAGTGTTCACAATCATCTGCTCTTGTGGTTCTAATGCCCGACATACATTGTAGGCCCTTTTATTCCTGGTTTTTAAATTGTGTAGAAGTGTGTGAGAGCAAGGACCGCTAACAAGATATTCTACTCTGCTTGAGAGAGAAAGCCTTTCTTACACAACCGATCCTGACAAAACATGTTTCGTAATGGCAACTGTCCTAGCAGCAGGGTCTTACCTGAGAGTCCTGGTCCAGAACCCTCGGCTTCTGGCCATTAGGAACATCATCTGAGGCCAGAGGTTGGAGCAAGAGGTTGGCAAGTACAGATGCCGCCTGGAGAGAACAGAAATCGTTATCGCAAAAGGCTTTCTGCTTCAGAATGCAACAGTCATACCAGTCCCTCAGTTAGGTGTGTTCACATTTCTGCTTATACTCAAAGTAATGATGTCTGTGTAGACTGACATCTTCCAAATCTGAACAAGGTCATATACACCACTTAGTCTTATACTCAAGCAATATGTGATTCTATTGAGGACAATATTTTCTGATGTTAAATGACATAAAGTTATCCGTATGATTATCATCATTAGCTTGGATAATAAGGCAATACCTCGGGCTGTCATGAATCTGCATTTGTGCAGACTTTGTGGCCTGTTCGGCCCACGTTGGAGAAGAGGAGAAAGATCGAGACTGGGGACAATGGCACTTGAGGCGAGGGAAGAAAAAAGTTTTCTTGTTACTTTAAGTCTGATATGATGGTGGTGGTGATTTGTTTTGTTGTCAGAATGTGTGACATGTTGTTGTGCCACCAATATTTCCCTCCCTTCCATAATAAGGCCAAAAGAGAGCTGATCTCAGAGCTCCAACACACAAAAGATAAACTAAACAACTTAGAATGCAAAATACCAGCGCATCCCAGGATGCATTTATCAACTCTTTTTCTCGGCAGAAACAGGTTTTCCAAACAGCTTTCAGGGAATTTTTACAAGATGATAAACGCAAAGCTGTTTTGATTATGGGGTTCGGAAAGCCTTTCTGAAAACCGCAAATTTGTGCTTTCCGAAACAGGTTTCCAGAAACCTGTTTCTAGAAGCCCTTTGAAGCGAGATAAATGCAAAGCTGTTTTGAAACGGCTTTGTACTGCGTTTCTGGTTTCTGAAAAGATGCGCGCCACACAGAGGCCAGTTTTTGTGTTCGCGATGAGTTGATAAACGCAACTATTTTAGAAGCCGTTTCTAAAGGGCTTTGGAAACGGCTTTTGAAAGCCTTTTCAAACAGGGGAAAGATGATAAATGCAGCCCCAGATAAATCACCATGCCTGTCAATTACAGACTTTTTGGGTAGCATGCATGAATACTCTGTCGGAAATATGGGCTCCATAGAAGCAATTGTCATTGATGGACTCACCTGCTGTCGGACCACGCTGCACTCAGAGTGGTCCAGGAGCACCGATAGGGCCAGGCCCCACACCCCACCGGGCACCTCCTGGAAGCAGTTGGAGACGGCAGCACATCCCTGCTGGCTGGATGCAAGCGAGGCAGCTATTCCAAGACCGGCAGCTCGCACCTTGTATTGCATACACAGGGGGGAAGAAACAATAGATTATTTTACATGTAAAGTCTACTGCTTCAATAACCTTTTATCAAAAAGGCACATTTACAAAATCATAACATCACACAAGTATATACATCAGATTCTTTAATGGACATTCCTCACTTGCAAGCTTCTCCAAGATGACAGGTGCGCTGTAATCATTTGATGTGGCAATTGTCCAGGTATTCCAGGCTTATTCTAGATATCACTCTTCTAATACCAACAAAAGTTTACCACAGCATCATGACTAGGTAGATCTAGGTCATTAGGCACCGTCAGAGAAATATTAAAAGTACTTTGATGTCAGGTTCTGGTAAAGTCTTTTATAAATTCTTTAAAAAAGAAAAAAGGATATCCACACCAAGAATACATGAACACAAAATACATCAAGAAAATCAAACAGAGACTTGCAAAATATTTCACACACATTCATTGCACACATGCAATAGCCAGATGATAATCAGAACAAAGTGCATGGATGATTTTTTAGATGGCTGAGCTGGGTAAGCTGTTTGAGGCGTCTCCTCATTGAAACCACTGTCCCTTACCTCAGGGTCCCTGTATGACAACAGAGGGGCTAGCCACATGTAGCCTGCTTCTGATGCTCCTTTGCTGGTGTACAGCCACTCACTGGGCCAGTTCTGCAAGAACAAGATGGACAAGCAAACAACATAACAACAAACTCAAAGCATACTTTAAGAGTGGAAATTGGGCATCAGCCCAGATCTGGGCCATTGATAAACAGATTGTGATAAAATTTGGCTAGTGGTCATTCCATTAATCCTTCATAATAATGCATAGTCAAATTAATATATATCATTATTCTACAATTCCCTTATGATTTACACAAATACATCTTCTTTTTTTCCAAGGAATATTCATTTTTTACTTTTCCCCCATATGCGGAGAAAACAATCAAAATTAGGCATGATTGTTGCTTATCATGTTAATCTATAAAAATAGCTTAGTAAAATGTATTGAAATTACTATATTTAATTACTCATGCGAATATACTAAATTTTCTTGAAATTCCAAATATTTGCATTTCGATAAGCACATCAAGGCAGTAATATTACGTATCTCTTTGTTTTCAAATCTTTTGTTTTTCATTGTTTTCTAATCTAGAATAATTTATGAAGGCCAAAAGAAATGTTATCTCAGGAAAAACAGCTTAAAAACATTCTCCTAACATCACTTCTTGTACAATCCGTACATTGTACACATAAAAATCTCCGGAAACTACCATTTTTTGTGACACTGGTCACAAATTATGTGCTACAACTGTACATCTCCACAACCATACACCACGATTTTCGCAAATAAGGTCTTCAAATGTGCACAAGACGTGAAAGAAAGACCCCATGAAATTTCAGTGTGAGATCTTTTGGCAATGAAAAATTATTGTGAAAGATATTGGGGTGGGAGAGGGGGGCTAACCCTTTCTATGCCAATGAGTCAAATATGCACAAATTTCACACACATATCTATGGACAGGTAATCAGTGTGGCATGGAGAGGGTAAAGGATTAGCCCTCTTAGCCCCATTATCTTGAAATACTGCTGACATTATACAGATACATGTTACCACTAGACTGAAAGAGTTAATTTGCCCCTGGAAGGTGGAGGTGGATGGGTGTACCTTGTCCACGGCCCTGGCAGCCATCTCCCTGGTGAGGTGAAGGAGGCAGAGGGTGGCACTCTTGGTCACCCCTTTGCCCATGTAGGACATCGCCGTGCCGCCACGCCCAACATGGAAGGCAGACACAACCTGCAAAGAGAGAGTACATTGCACAGACCAGGGGTTGAAGATGTAGGAGTGTTTTACAAAGTTATGTAAGGTATACTCCAAGACACATCAACAATTCACCCTATTGCATATAGCTCTTTGAATCCGAACGCATGTGGCGCTCTAATTTTATTACCTTTAATTCTTGGGATATAAACTTCCGGTTATGAAAGTGCGATGTGTAAATGTACGCTTTCATGCACATTGAATGCCGAAGTACTATCTAGTATTCATAGATCGTATCAAATTCTGTCTTATAATCTCTCGAATAATAGAGTTATTTTCTAATCTGTAACTTTACATTTGATAAATGGGATTCTTCTGCACAGCGTTCCAATGCTGGGCTGATGATGCGAAATGACGAAATTATGGAAAATATCCATAGATGTGGGATGAGACATGGCTGAAGTTCCCAACAGACAAAGTTCAGCAGAGAATGTGGAAATATCTGCTTCGCAGGAAAGACCACTTCGACCTGAAGTCAAACTTACATATTTCGTTCGAGACATTTCCAGAAAGGAATGTACGATCAAAGATCCTACACTACTTAGGATCTTTGGTATGATTTTCCAAAACCGCAAAACCGGAAGAATACGTCCCAAAAGCAATCGATCAGATATCGGTATCGCAAAGTGATATCGCTTGATATCGGCTATATGCGATAGGGAGAATTGTCTCAAGTTGTATATTCCTCTTTGAAGGAATTGACATTCTAGTACTGACCCCCTTTTGTCTTTCCTGTCCTAGAACTGGTAGTAAAGCTTGGGATCATACTTTTACTGTAACGACAACAAAGGAATGGAAGAAACCCCCCACTTTCATCAAAATCTGCAAGTTCAGTAGGCCCTACACACATTTAAGAAATTGTACATGTATCTTTGGTAAGAACTGTGATATAGCTGAACTATGTACACTGTAACTGAATGCCAGGTAATAATGATGATGATAGTGATGATATTCACTTCTTAGCACATACATTCCAACTTCTATGAACTTTAAGCTTTCCAGGGAACATAATCAGGGTTTAACATTCAGCAGCATTTAAAGTAAAAATAAATCAGAGGAAGTTAGATTCACTTTTACCACATTCATTCTGACTTTCTTGAAATCACAGACCAGGGTCAGCAGCATTTCACAGGGAATCAAAAACAATTCAATGAAGTTATACTCCATTTCAGTGATGTCATTTCGGGTAACATGATTCCAGAATTTGACTGGTTCGTTGACTGGTTGCCGACAGAACGTTTAAAATATGCAGCATTGCAGCCATCGAAATTGGTGTGAATCCACGCTATGATGAAATGATGTGTGTCTATGTAAACCACAATATGATATGACAAGCATTGCCTTGTCTATCATTGTAATAAAACACTTGGCAGCTCCTTACGAGCAACTTTTTTCCGCCTCAACCCCTCAAAACAATATTCCAAATATAATCTCTTAGGGAAGATATGTGTTATGATACACCTGTAAAGAGGCAATATCTGTATAATAACCTCTTGTAGGGATGTCAGCATCTGTTGACATAGTGTCAGACTGTCGCCCTCAGCCCAGTCAAGACTCCAACCAGGTCTGTGGGTGATACAATATTTGTTAGTTTATATTGACTGGAAATATTAGTGAAATACAAACAAAAATTATTTGATGAGAACTAATTATGATTGTCTGAAGAACAAAATGGTTTGCTTTCACTCAGCTAGCAAAGCTGCATTGTCACAGTACCTGGTACAACTGTAATTCATATCAAACTTGAAACTCTGTATATAGCAGCATTTCCTTTATAATTCATACATGTTTATAAGCATTTTTTTTTTTAATGAACACAGAACATTCCTTTTAATCAGTGCTTATTCCCCAAAGTGTAAAATTGCTCATTGACAGAAATTCATGACAATGATGTATGAACAAATTGGAAAAAAGCATTGGGTGTAAATACAATGAGCTGAATTGATCCACTGAATATGACCACTCAATCATTCAACCCTGAACCACTCAGAGCCATCCCTCTTGAAAATTAATGCAGCACCACAGGCAGGTGTGAGTGTGTGCTTCTCCACTAAACCCAAGCAAAAATTGTTTGATGGTTAAAGTTTGCATGTCCCTTTTGCAACCCTGAAAATCAGATTCCTCTTTATAAGCTAGCATATTGTAAAGGTAGATCATTCAGACCTTTCCTCAGAATGATAAAATTCATAATTGATGGGGGGAAACAATACTATAGATTTCCAGTGAATTTATTCAGAACCAAAGACAATTCCAAATGATTTTCTTGGTGCAAACGAGGATTATATTCTCAAGCGACATGGGGGTTAGTTTTAATTTCCCTTCTACAAACTCTGTGGTGTATTGCCATACGATTTCACATGGGATGTTGGTAGACATTATTCTTAATCCATGCAAAATTGCGTGTCGTTTGTAAAAGGGAGAGACAACCTTTAACACACACCTGGCAGTGACGTGGATAAGGCAGTGGAGAGTGGCTTCCAACGAAGGCAGGTCGTAGAAGTGTAGGGCATCGGCCAGGTCAAGGCTCCCCAGCAGAGCTTGGACCAGAGGTCCACCGAGGAAGGCCCCTCGCCGCCTCCTACAGACAGGCAAACATCATGCAAAGATGCTTTTATCTTTTTAACATGGCTCCATTTTGTTGTGTAAGCACAACAGGACTAGAATCAGTTACAAGTATGTTTTGTTTCGCTTGAATTCACCGTCTGTAATGAGACAGTTTCTGCAAGTGAGGATACAGATGAGACGTTTGTGGCAGAAGAAAAGAAATAAGTTCCCCAGCTGAGATGGAAATTAGCGAGCGTTAGATCTGCAATGCGAACGCTGAGACAACACTTCCTCCCGCATCAGGCAATGGAAACAGTTGTCTCAAACATGTGGAGAACACCATTTTTTGCCTGATTAGCGGCTTTTATCAGCCACTGAGGATACATATGGGACGTTTGGGGCACAAGAAAAGAAAATGAATAGCTCAAACAAATTAGAAAAGCTGATAGTGTTATAAATCAGGTGTACTTCGGTGCAGGAATGCCCACTTGTCTTGCATTGCAGCATTGTGGTATTCTGAGTGCTGAAAGGGCATATTTCGGTTGAACAAACAGTATTTCATTTTTCCTGCAATAATAGAAACAAGGAAAAGTAGAAATTACGCAGTGCGTAATATATGTCCCCGCCGGAAGTACATGTAGCATTTTGTAGCAAAATAGGTCAAAATCAAGGTCAAAGGTCAAAGAAGTCAAAGGTCAAAATTCTGTGTAGAAGTTTTGAAGCCCTCACCTAGTGCCATCACATAAAGCAAACGGAATCGAAATCGGGTTAGAAATGGCGAAGGAGTAGCATTTTGTAGCCAATGTCGGTCAAAAATCAAGGTCAAAGGTCAAAGAAGTCAAAGACCAAAATTCTGTGTGTTAGTTTTGAAGCCCTCACCTAGTGCCATCACATAAAGCAAACGGAATCAAAATCGGGTTAGAAATGGCCAAGGAGTAGCATTTTGTAGCAAAATGTACAATACAGGTCAAAAATCAAGGTCAAAGGTCAAAGAAGTCAAAGGTCAAAATTCTGTGTAGATGTTTTGAAGCCCTCACCTAGTGCCATCACATAAAGCAAACGGAATCGAAATCGGGTTAGAAATGGCGAAGGAGTAGCATTTTGTAGCAAAATGTACAATATAGGTAAAAAATCAAGGTCAAAGGTCAAAGAAGTCAAAGGTCAAAATTCTGTGTAGATGTTTTGAAGCCCTCACCTAGTGCCATCACATAAAGCAAACGGAATCGAAATCGGGTTAGAAATGGCGAAGGAGTAGCATTTTGTAGCAAAATGTATAATATAGGTCAAAGGTCAAGGTCAAAGGTCACAACTGAAATTCTGTGTAGGAGTTTCAAAGCTCCCATGTAGTGCTATCAAATAAAGCAAACAGAATCAAAATTGACTCATAAATGACAGAGAAGTAGCAAATTGAAGATTTTGATCACACACGGACGCACACACGGACACACGGACGGACACATGGACACACACACGTACGGAGCCCGTTTCATAGTCCCCTGCTCGAACTTGTTCGGCGGGGACAATTAGAGGGGAAAAAAAGTAATAGTTGGTATCTCAGTTTGCAGATTCAGAAGAATTAGATATTAGTGAAGGATGCACGTCTCAAGGCAGATATTGTAAAAACAGAAATATTCATGGCATGAAACTTTCCAAAATTGGAGCTGACGGCCTTTTTTGAGGGAAGAATTTTTCACAAACTGCAGACTATAAAAACATTACAAGTACACTAGAAGTACCACAGGTTGTGTAGACGAAAATCTTCATATGAGGTGCATTTTACTGTTGCGAATCATGGCTCCTTACAAAATTTGCGAAAGTTTCTGTATGAAATGTATATATTTCTCCTCTGAAATTTACTGCACTACAGTACGTTAACAGACAGGTATGGTACTTACCAGGCATCCTGAGATAGGGGCAGGTTCTGGATAAATGCCGTCAGCAGCCGCAGGAGCTCCTTCCTGACTTGACCCTGGGTGCCATCCTTCCCCCTTCCTCCCCCTCCACCACCACCTGTGCCCTCGGCCTGCCCCTCCCCAATTTGGCCAGTGGGCGGGTACTTCCGGAGCAGCTCCACCAGGGAGGAGTGGCCCTCGAAGCAGGTGGACCCCACCCACTCCATGAGGTCAGGGGTCACGAGGGGCGAGTGCAGCAGCTGGGTGAGCAGGGTCATGACCTGGGCAAGCAGCTGCTCATCTTCTGGGTTGGCAGGTACCACTTGGAGAAATCTTCACAGGATGAATGCACATTGTGAAAGTATCATCAGAGTCGTAAGTCCATGTCTCTGGTTAACATATAGTATATGAATACACAAAAATATTCAGCTACCCTCCCTTCTTCATCTCATCTCCTCCCCCCCCCCCCCCCAAAAAAAAAAAAAATGAAATAAATTGAATAGAAATGAAAGAAAAATACATCAGAAGACAAATGACAACTAAATATATAAAAATAAATGAAATCAAAATACTTCTGGCTGTGATGGCTTAAAATTACCCACTACATTTCCAATCCTGACAGAGTTCCTCTCACTAAATTCTGAAAATATTCTGTTACTATTAAAATGACAGGACAGTTAGTAAAGTCCACCTAATTCTTCCTGTGAATTCAGTATCATTATCGTTCAGTCAAGTGAGAAAAAAAAGAAGTATTTATCTATCTCAAAATAATATCTAATGATACATGATGCATGCATGGTGGTCCAGGGGAGAGGGATGCTGTGGCTATTGGCAACTGCAGCATAACAAGCCATTTTGAAAACAGATTGTAATTTTATAGGGATTATTGCACTGTTGTGTTCTACCTGTTAAGAGCTGCCTTCCAGTCGAAACTCAGCAAAGCCCTGGTCAGAGAGCCCAACCTCCCTGCATCCAGGTCGGCCCTGGTCTGCTGCAGGCTCGTCCACTGGATCCCCAGGGAGAGGCCCCAGAGGGTCTGCCTCACAGTGAAGTGGGAAGTGGCCGCTAGGATGGTCCGCAGGGACTGGCCCAGGAAACTCGCTGGGCACGATGCAGCCAGCAGAGCCGTCTCCTGTGGGGTGAAGTCCAGATCAGGGCTGCGTGTACAAGAAAAGTGACAGGGACTCAGAATGCTACTGAAAGTTCTGCTGTAAGTTCCTGCAATTTGTCTTTATAAGCTCTTTTTTTGGTGAGGGTACTGCTATAAGCTGCTTCCATCCCACTAAACCAACATGCACAATATCATTACTGTAAAAAAAAAATGCACACGAAAGTTCTTGCCTACACTATATGCATTGAATGCCGGTGGCAGTTCACGAAAATTTCATGCCACAAAAAAGGCCGTCAGCTCCAATTCGCGAAAAATTCATGCCGCGAATATATCATGTTTTACAGTACCCTTGAGCATCTCATTTAGGTTGTTTTACCCTCCTTGCTTATTTATTATTTGTCACGATATCAGCATACGATGATCCTTACAAATCAACTCTATTATATATTACTGCAAAAGTAGGAATTTCACAATTCAAAACAAGACCAATTCACACAGTCCCCAAATGTTGCTATCAATCATGCAAATCAGGACATCTAAATTATCATCAAGCATTATTTGTAGTATAATTTCATAAACACTGTTTATATAAACACTGTTTATGGTTTCCTCAGCACCACTAAAAAAGATAATGTATTTGCGACTCGAGACAAACTTTGTTTCAGTTAGGTGTAAAGTGTGTCAGACTATCTCCCTTTTTTCCATACTTAGTTCTTCTTTCAAACTGTGTGTTTTAAATGGCTTACTTATACTCTGCTGCCAGGATCCTTTTCTCTTTGCACACCAAGATATAGTCCAGACCACTGGAATCGTTGGAGAAGCAGGCCCGGGCCCACTCTACCCTCAGCCTGGCCCAGGTCTCCGGCTGTCGCAGGGGATCAGGGGAGGGCCTCGGAGCCATGCTGTGGGGACGGGTGGATGGTGTGATCCCACAACGTAGAGGCAACTGGAAGCTGTGGAAGGAAGATGCATACATCAGTCGGGACATGGGCCATTCAAAACTGGCAAGGTGTTTTACAGAGAGGAGAGTCTGGAAGAACCATGTTTAATCCTATTCCCACCGGGGGGGGGGGCATTTTGCCCCCCCCCCTCGACGTTTTGCGTGATTATTCCGCAACGCGTGATGCTCTCGCCGCGACATTTTATGACTTTTTTTCTTTCAAGTATCGCGCAACTTTAGAGACCAAATTTGTCACTCCCGGGCATACCGTTTTGAAGCCACGCCCCTTTGAAAAAAATTTGTCGACCTAAAAATTGCTCAAAAACATGATTTTGTGTACAAATCCAATGTAAATTAAGTTTTTGCAATAAATTCATATAAAAATAAATATTTTTACTTTTACTAGCTGATAATGATTCATTTTAGCCTGATTATGCTTTAAAAAGTTTCTGCAACAAATTTTGACGAAAAAAAACCACAAAAACAAAAAGTTAAAAAACAATGAGATACATAAGAAATTCAATAAACAATAAAATACATAAGAAATAATTATGAAGCCAAATTTGTGCTTCAATATTATTGTTGAGGATATTGAAAAGAATATGTTCACCAAAAATTAGAAGTCTTGGAGCTTTATTTTTGTATTTATGGGCAAGAAAAAATTATTTATGCATAAATTAGCATAAATTAATTAATATAAAATACATGAATTAAATATTTTAAAAGCCTAACTATGCAGTCTTGTAGATTACATTGGCCTCTACCTTAGTGCAAATTTTCGCGAGGATCGTGCGATCCACGACCGAGATCTGAAGGGGGGCCAAAAAGGCCCCCCCCCGGTGGTTTCAAGTCCCTGTGGGATTAGGTAAGGAAGTGTAACTTCCTTTACTGGTCACACACAAAATACGAAACTTGAAATACTGGTAAAACACACACACACACACACACACACACATACACACACAAGGTAGTGATAAGTTAGTTGGGGTGACAGGGAGATGTGTGTGGTGTGCGTTGACCCTGCACTGACACACACAGGTCAGGGCTATAAAGATTCTTCTCACACTAGACATAGGGGAGTTGTGGTCAGGGCTGGGAGGTAAAAGGACGGAGGTTGGGAGGGCATGACCAAGTGTAAAACATTGGTGTATACCTTACTTCATACATTTATAGACTGTCATCAAGCTCAAAAGCAGGCAAATACACGGGTTTAAAGTTACATTTTGGCTTACATATATTGTGCCAGATGCAATATTTCTGTGCTTAAGAGGAAAATGACCTTATGTTGTGGGTGATCATTGACATTGCTGATGCCCACAAAGATTATCCATTACAGATATCAAAGATTATTCGCAGAACTGGTTGAGAAGGATTAGTTTGAGAGTGCCGGGAAATTGCAAACCCAGTTGCATTACACAGGCACAACCACATAAGTGGTAATTTGTGACAAGATTGCTGTTGTGAATATGTATCACAGATATGAATTGGAAGTATACAGTACATACCACAGCACAATGAGCCAGAATGTGTTCACAGTGAATCCAAAATTAGATAGTTTGAATTTGTCATAAATGTCTTAAACTTCCAAAAACTATCATCTGTACTAACACAAAAGTCACCATACATCTGTACTGAGCATATCACCCGAGAAGGGCACCATACTTACTTCTGCACGATTGGCTTTGGTAGGCACATCTTTCGGGTTCCTTCCTGATCGTTGATCGTCATGGTGATTGATTCGTCAAAGATGAGGAATGTGAGGAGGAGGGCAGCATCTCGCCTGGCTTCCTCCTCGGAGCGACAGATCAGGGCCGCTGGGGGAGAACAAAGGGAAGGGGGACAAGGTGCGACTTTAACAGTTATTGCTTGTTGAAGAGGTGTAACATAACACTCGACATCCATGCGAGAGTTTTATTTTCCAAAAACGCACAGTTCTTTCACTTGGTATGGGGGAATAAACATTTCTTGGCTGCTCTGCTAACAGATGGGTATTTGAAAGACAGCACTTGTTTTATCAAAATTAAAAATTAAGTTCATCCAATAAAGTAAGGTCAAGTGAATACACACATGAAGGATCAATCTTGTTTCATGTAATGAACATCAAAGTTTATCCAATGTCAAAATTTGCTTACGTATAGCTACACTGTAGGTCTATGTTGACGTTGAGATAGAATCCTTTGTGAATGCAGAAATAGATCTGCGGGGAATTGTTTTGAATCACTAACTCTTTGTGTGCTACATTCACATGCCCAACTCAGTTAACGGCTTGCCAATTTCGCATATTGTGCTCAAATACATATTAAACCATTCAAAAACCAGTCGACAAATTGCAATTCATGCCACAGTACATTGAAAGTGTCATAGCCATAGCCTTGTCATAAAATCTAAATCACAGTAAAGCTTGCAATTCTCTGTGCAACTCTGCTGTACTGCATTTGTAGTTTAAACGCTTCCACGAAAAGTCACATGGCTTTGAAAAACGGGTACAAAGGGTCAAAGCCACAAGCTAACTTTTATGTGGCTTACCTCTCAAGAGAGTGAGGTAGATCCCAGGTCTATGTGCCAGCTCTCTCCTGAGGGATGAGCTGGATCGTACCAGGTGACCTAGGATGGAGAACACCGCTGGGATCATCTCCCTGGCCATGCCTGACTGGCCCGTCGGCATGACAACGGAGGAGAGTGTCTCCAGCATCATGTACAGACCGCCATGTGAGATGAAAATTTTGTGAAGTCTACTGCCTGCAAAGGAATGTGGAAGAAATTATGAAGGTTGTGGAATACTAGTAGATAAACTAAGAAAGGGTATTGCTAGTGGAAAAAAAAATCACCCCAAAAATGGGTGCTGGTAATATTTCAGCCAGGACATTCCACCTAAAATTTATTATCATGCCATTATGGTCGTAAAGTATTCTACTACACACATATCTAGGCACAAATCAAACACAACATTTGAGATTACACAAAGGGCTATGCATTGACTTCTCTTTAGGATTAAAATGTTGTTGCCCCAAAAGATACATTTTCAGGCCTGTATCATGAAATAATACCATTTTGACACTGTATTTGAGACTATGGAGCATTCATAGCAAATTCTGAAGTTCCAAAGAGGGAAGTGAATTTTCATTTTACAAGGGAAGAAAAGTGTGACCAGAAGATAAGAAAGTAGAAACTGAAGCACAAAATTGTATTACTCTGCAAAGGAGGGAGGTGGAAAAAAGGTTTTTTATTGCATCATGATGGTGAAGAGAAATCTCTTTATCGCTTCTCTTCTTATTGAACATACAAGGGCATGCCAACCTTGTAGACAGCATTGTGAGTATTCAGAGGGCTAGGTAAAAAGGTATATCTTTTGTGGAAAAACATTAATTTTACTTTTCCTGCTGAAGACATGTAGTACCGGTAATACACTCGGGGAAACAGTACTTTCCATAAAACCTGCAGTATTTTTGGAAAATAAAAACAGTACAAAATACTGAAAAAAGAAAATCATCCCAAAGTTGGCATTTCTGACACACCTTGCAAGATGATAGCCATCTGCTGCAGTGCTGACTTCTTCAGGTCCGACTCAGTGTCCTCCGAAGCAAAGATGTTGAACACCTGCAGGAACCCTTCCTCCTGAGTGGTGAAAGATACACCAACATCAGCATTTTGTTACTTAGAAACCTAATCTGAGGTTGCTGTCCATGTTCTCTCTCTCCTCTCAACAAAAAAGAACAGGTTTCTCTTACATGGTTTGTTTGTTGTTATGGATCAGTTCATGGAGTACCAACTGGAAAGCAGAATGCACATTTCTAAATTTGCTGTAAAACCAGAAATTGTCTTGTGCATAACACTTCCACAAATTTTGTGAAAAGCTAAGATTTGCAAAAGCGAAATGAATGCAAAAGATATCTTGTCTCCAGAAGACACTGAGTGCTGGTGGCAATTCTAAAAAAACTCATGCCGCAAAACAGGCCCATCGGCGCAAATTCGTGAAAGTTTCATGCCGCAAATGTTTCTGGTTTTACAGTATCCAGAATGACACACCTACATACATATGTGGTGCCAGTAATTAGTGTTTCTAAATTACAATCAAACATCAATTCCACACAAGTCTCCTGGTATTATGGTTTTATTCTAATGTATTTAAAAAAAGATATAATGAAATATCTCTGGAGCAATGAAGATGCAAATGATTGCATTACACATGCAGGATCACCTATGCAACTACCACAAACTGTACCCCACTCAATGACTGCCCCTGCCCCCCCCCCCCCCACATAGTTATTCTGACTCATAAAAAATGATCTCATATTTCTCACTCATGAGTGAAAATTAACCCGTTGAGGACAGGCTGATTTTGTTACAACACGTTTTTCCCAAAGACACTTGCCCAAGTATAATTGGGACTCATCCTCAACGGGTCAAAGCTAATTAATGTATATCACAGCATTTCTGCATGGAGGAGGAAATCACTGCAGACACATCATTCTCATGGTTCCATGCTAGCCCTGACCTGGAATACCGACGTCCCTCCATCGTCATCCAGGCTGCTCGCGGAGGAGAAGATGAAGAGGTCTGCCACGCCCATGGGAGGGGGACTGAGGGGAGGCTGCTTGAGGTGGGCCTCCGGTTCCTGCAGCAGGTGCCACATGAGGGTGGTGGAGGCCTCCGTGCGCACCCTGTGAGGAGAAGAGGATTGTTATCACTGTCTTGCAACATCACTGCTCCACATTGGCTTACAAAAGGAAGTACATGTGTAGGTAACACAGCAATTTTAGATCTAAATCATTGACGTTTTCCACATTGGATCCAGCGTGTCCTGCTTGGATGCTTTGGAAGTTTGAGAAATTTTGAGCAGAAATGCTCATCCTACTTTTCTGCAAAGAATCTCAGTCAAGACAACACATTTCCAGCACTATGTCATTTGACAACTTATATCAAAAGGAGAATGACCCTTGGCAACAAAAGAAGTCCAAATATTTCTTTATACATTTAGACCTTCAGTTTGATTTGGTTTTGTTTTTTCCATGCCATGGTAGATCCTTCCAAGTATGCGACAGCAGCTAAAAAAATTTCCGAGCATCAAACAGACTGCCATTTATTTACATTCCTCAGAGACCTCTGAATCTGGGGAAAAGATCCTTAAAATCTACATACTTTTGGCCTTTTGGGGCCCCATACTTTAACTCCCTTGGCGGAGGGTTAGGGCAGTCTGTACCACCTTAAAAGCTCTGTATTCTCTGCCCCAATGCTTCCCTTTTATGACATTCCTCATCTAGCCATGAAGGTATTAAAGAAGGTAAAGATGCAGAAATTTTACAAATGACAAGACACACACACATACACACACTCAACATGTGACAAGAGTCCTTAGCTCAGGTGAGCTACCTAAGAATTACAAAGGAGCAAAACAAGAAATGATAGAGGAAATCATGTTATTACCTGAAATCTTTGCTGAAGAGAAGCCTTAGGGCCCCCTGGACCTGCTCTGATGAAGGCAGCTTAGCATAAGACTCAAATGCCCCTGGGCCAGGGGCCTTGTGGACCAAGTCGTTCACACATCGACCAACAGTTGGGTGACTAACACCAACTCTGGCCTGGGACATAAACATGTATAAAGCGGTCAGTGCATGTGATACACAATTCATGCATCATACAACATGCAAAGTGTTTATATTTGCATTGTCAGAATTAACATTATTTTCTGCTATTCAAACTGTCTTTGCTACTGTAATACCCATTAGCTTTCTGATTCAATGTTGCCAGTCTCAACACACTCTTTTATTTATGTACAATTTTATCTCAAATCCTTTTGCGACTTTTTTTTAGTCGGTTAGTGACATACAGCAATATATGACTCATCAATTGCAATGTTCATTCCAAGTTACCTGTAGCAGAGGCAGAACTGGTAGGAGGGCCTGAATAAGGTCTCCCCAGAGGCTTGGGTTCATCAGGAGTCTCCCTTGGAGAAGGCTTAGCAGGAGGGATTCACTCATCTCCTGCACCTGAAAAGTGATGGGGATAGGGGAGAGGAAAATTGAAAAGGAGGACGCTAATAAGCTGGTTCGGGGTTCCACTTCGCGCATGAGCAAAAAAAGTCATTTGTATCATCACGGTATGTTGGTTTTTTAAATTCAACTAAGTAGCAAGATAAGCATCTGTGATGCAATGATTATTCAAGTAATCCTTATAAACGGTGCTTGCCAGCACATCAGAAACTTGACAGCAAAAGTGGTATTTGGCAATATTGATTGACAAAGATTGTTAATGAATAATGGTCTATGCAAAAATAGTGAGATGGATGCTTTCCCAAGTGCTGACCATGCAGACCATGCTTGGTCACCCGATATGGTCATCTAGTCTATGCAAGTCCATCATTTGAGTATGATTTATGAATTCCATGAATGGTTATGTCAGGCTAGCTTATGCATTGTCGCTTTGAAAACAAGTGAAGTGTCCCACCAAGGGAGATCAAAAGCATGATCATCTGTACCCACATGGGCATGGGCTAACTCTGCACTGGCTTATTCCTCAAGGCAGCTAAAGCAGGTTTGTTTGTCTGTTTGTTTGTATCTTTTTTTTTAAAGATTATAGGTCATAGAAAGTGTTTGACTAATCTCTTCCCTTCTATTCTTGCATGGATGCACATATATATTTACAACCTTATATGATTATATACATATTATGTATGAAATGAAGGGTTTGATTGCAAAATGGGCTATTTTCACACTAAGTCCATCACCAGATAGAGAAAAATAAAACCTTTCCAGAAATACTTACTTATAAAATAACAAGAATTATTCTTGAAGTTATGATTACAAATAGTACATTTTTCTTAGCATTTTCTAAAATCCTTTTTTTTTAAGCAGCTTTAATCGACGATATCTCAACTTAATAAGAAAAGAGTTAACTTGTTTTGCAACCAAATTCTTCAAATACATAAAAGTAATATAACTTTGTGGTTTATTTACTGGCAAAGTACCATAACAGCTGAAGCAAGTATCATAGATCTTTGATAGGCAGGAGATCAAGGACAGGAGTTAGGGCATAAAATAGTGATGGAGTAAGCAGATATGTTCTTTGTCTAATAAGCTTGACCCATTTTTTTTTTTTACAGCTCATTTCTGTAAAGCAGAAACAATCAGTATACACAGTGACCTTCTTTACTCGTGACCAAATTACATAAACATATAAGATATGAGGGTAGTACTTCAAGATACACTGGCTCAGGTGACTGAAAAGATAATGAATGGTGCAAACAGGTTTTCAAGGCCACAATCTCTATATGAAAATCCAATAAACATAAACAATGAGCCATAATCTTTTTAAAAAGGACAGCTACCCTCATACATCAATTCTCACTATTGCATATAACTCTCCGAATCTGAACGCGTGTGGCGCTCTAATTTTTTTTTACTTTTAATTCTTGGGATATAAACTTCCGGTTATGAACACGCGATGTGTAAATGTACGCTTTTATGCACATTGAACGCCTAAGTACTAGTATTCACCTGAATTACCTACGATGACGCCCAGTAAGTTGGAAACTAATAGAGGGCCATTCAAAGGATTCAATCCTAAGCCTGAGGAGATCCATGTGATGTACTGTATCCACGGAATTATCAGTTAATGCAATCTGGATGAAATTTGTTATGCTTCTTCTTCCAGGGATCATTGAGCTTGGACTTGAAGCTATTCACTGATGTTGCCTCGACAGCATCTGCACAAAGGTTATTCCAAGTATTTACTACTCTCTGACTGAAAGACTTCGACCTTTTACTTGTTCGATACCTTCCTTTATATAACTTCAACTTGTGACCGCGTGTAACATGATCATTGATGACAAAGAGAACAGCTGCATTAAAGTCTTCCATACCATGCAAAATTTTGAACACTTGAATCATATCTGAACATTCACGTAGATACTCTAGGGATGAAATCCCCAAATGCTTGAGCCTCTCAGGATATGACAACGATTTAACCTCTGATACTAAATTTGTTGCTCTCCTCTCAACTGATTAAAGCTTTTTCGCATCACTCTTTGAAAGTTCATTCCGTACACAAGAGCAATATTCCAAGAGTTCACAGTTCGTATTAAATTCTGTCTTATAATCTGTCGAATAATAGAGTTATTTTCTAATCTGTAACTTTACTCTGAATGGTATTCTTCAGCAAAGTGGCCCATGAATGCTGGGCCGATGATGCAAAACAACGAAATTATGGAAAATATCTATAGATGAAGGACGTGACGTGGGTAAACCGCAAAACCGGAAGTGTACGTCCCGACTACTCCCAAGAGCGATCGATCAAATATCGGTATCGCAAGGTGATATCGCTTGATATCGGCTATATAAGATAGGGAGAATTTGAAAGTGCATTTGGATCTTTTCTCTCCCAGGATGTCGTTGGTAAAGCTTCATTACAGCAGTGTACAAACACCACAGCAGAAGGTAAAGAAACAAGGCTCTACACATCTAAACAATGCTTCACTTTACTATCACCCAACCCCTAAGCACCCAGGGCTCTTCTTGCCATACTATATCTACTGGAGAAGGCAGTAACTTACTCACTTTTGGCACAGAGTTCGACAATATGATCATAATCATATGAATGGAGATTAACCACTTCTGTGCCTAGGACTTTAGACAGTGTGTACAATGCTTTGGGCTTTCCTGTGCTATCTAGGCATGCAACGCACACACAGGGTTAACTCGCAGACTAGGGAAATGAGTAGATAATGATTTACAGAAATACATACACATTTAAATCCACACACCGGTACTCATAAATAAACACACACATGCCCCTAAAAGGACAATATTTTGTTTTTTATGCAATTTTGGGGTAAACCATACCCTCATTTACTGGTAAAACCTTACAGAAACTGAGCCATAGATTTTTTTTTTTTTTCCGTTGACTTCTTGCAACTTTTAAAATAAGGGCTTTTTGAGACATAACTTACTCTCCTATACACAGGGACAATTCCAGTGACATACCTCTGCGCAAGCGTCATCTAGACCGTAACAGGCAATTTCATGAAGAATCTTGGAGTCAACGAGAAAGGTCACCTTATAACTGACCTCTGACCCCGGCTGAATGGCTTCTTTGACCTGAAGACAGTCCTGAATTAAAAAAAAAGGAGGAAAAATGTGCAAATCATTGACACAAGGATGATCCCTAAAACAGATGATAGGTTTATTACATCAATGCAAATACAGCTTCAATTTGAGCTTGTGAAGTGTCAAATATGATATTTACAGATGTTTCAAGGTTTTTTATGCTTTTGTTTTTGTTGGTCAATTGTTGTTACTTGTTTCTTGGTTGTTCTCGTTAAAGGGAAGGTAAACCCAAAGAGCAATGTGGATTGAGTGAAAGCAGCAACATTAGTAGAACACATCAGTGAAAGTTTGAGGAAAATCGGACAATCGATGCAAAAGTTATGACTTTTTAAAGTTTTGGTGATGGAACCGCTGGATGAGGAGACTACTAGAATTATGAAAGAGCAGTGGACCAACCGCTTTCAGAAAGCAGGGGGAATAATTGCTACACTTAACATATGTCAATATCAAGTTGATGGAATTTGTAATTTTCATGAAAAATGGATTTTTGTAGTATTTTCTTTATATTTTCTTGGTATTGTTGTCCACTCATACGTCATAACCTCTAGTAGTCTCCTCATCCAGCGGTTCCAACACCAAAACTTTAAAAATTCATAACTTTTGCATCGATTGTCCGATTTTCTTCAAACTTTCACTGATGTGTTCTACTAATGTTGCTGCTTTCACTCAATCCACATTGTTCTTGGGGTTTATCTTCCCTTTAATGTTTCCTCTTATTTATTTTTTTTTTTTGTTAGCTGTTACTCTCAACGAACAAGACTGTATTGTTGTATCATCATGAAAACCAAGTGAAAAGGAAGTAACTAGCCTGGGATTTTCACCACAGTCACTTAATGCCTTTTTACCTGGCAGCGGCACTATCACTGAGCTGAAGCCAGATCATGGCAGCCACACAATGATGTTTGATCAAATACTGTATATGTCATATATTTAGCAAGTCTAATTTTATTTTTTGTGTATCGGCACTTCCAGACGATTTCGGGAGAGGTCAAATTCGCTATTGTGGAGTAAAGGAATGAATAGAGGAATTTATGCAAGCACGTCACGTTTATATTGGAATCAGAGTCAATATTTTTGCATTTTTTAAATTTGTGAAAAGTAAGTGAGTGGCGAAATTCACAAAAGTAAAACCCTCATGAAATATTTGGCATATGATCATCTTTTGTTGAACATTTAAACAAACATGATAAATTACATTGCTAAAACTCTTGCAGACTTAAATTCATTGATTTTAGAGTTGATCTTCGACATTCCAACAGAATGGATCTAAGAAATCAGAATCAGAAATTTATATAATTTTGCATCTGCACACACACACACACACACACACACACACACACACATAAAACCAAACAAAGAAAGATCATTAAATCTTCTAATGTCACTATGGCGACTGGTACATTGTATATTTCCGCCATAATGCATGGCTCTCCTAATAGGCCTATAGTACAATGTCTTGACAATGTGTGAAGACAGTTTCACATAACTAGCAAAATACTGAAATGACAGGTTTGTCACAAATGTGTTGAACGTTCACTCTCCTTGAACTAGGTTTGCTATATTGTCTACGAGTGCAGGTACACACATTTGGGGATTTGAGGGTTTTTACTTGACTTTTGACCAGTCTATAAGATTATGCATTGAGTTATTGAGTGTAATTTCAGTATTAAATATTTTTAAAAAATGCATTTCAGCCAGGCCTTTGGCCCTTGACCCTATGACCCTAAAGTTCTCAAGAGAATCACTGCCACGTCAAACAGGCATTCATGTATGCCTACTAATTTTCATGATACCTTGAGTCACTTTCAAGATATGGAGCAAAAAGTGAATAGTACTTTCATTTGAGCTTTGACCACTTGGCAGGATATTTCCTAGAGAAATCTCCATTAGGTAATACATGTATATGTATCAAGTTTCAAGGTAAATCCTGCAAGCATTGCATAAATATGAGGGAAATAGTGAAATTTTGAGGAATTGACCTTGACCTTAGACCCCCTAAATTCCCTAGATAATTGCTGCCAGTCAGTACATGCATATGTACCAAGTTCCATGAAGATACCTTGAACCATTTCCAAGATATGGAGAAAAAAGTGAAAGTTTTACATTTTCACCTGACCTTTGACCTCATGACCTGAAACTCTCTCTGGAGAATAATTATTTGATAGTACATCCGTACACTAAGTTTCAAGAAAATATCTTCAGTCATTAAACAGATATGGGGAGAAACTGACCTCTAAGCCAATACAATAACCTTTCCTAGCCAAATTTTCTGTCTTCAAGGAAGTGACAAAAATCTAATAGAGCGCTTACTTCCCAAGTTATGTTAGGTGAATGTAGTCTGAAAACACCAACCCACTGAACAATTTTGTCACACACTATATATGCTTGTTAATCATTTTTGTTCAAAGCTACTGTGAAGTATGTTACACTGTCAACCCCTTTTCTGAAGCTTTTATCTGTTACTTATGGACCACTATCTTCACAAATTCTTTGTAGCTTTTAACAGATATTTACAAGCAAATGAAGTGATTGGCTAATCAGCATTGTCATTAGCATTCCTGTGTCAGGTGTATCTGAGTGAATTTCACATCATCTGATCCTGTAAACAGCTTGCAACACCTGTTTCAAAGAGCAGGTGTTGCATGTACATTGCACCATGTCCATTGCCAAGAAATAATGAACTATTGATTTCTACATTATTTTGGTTGGTTTCAATAAACATGAAATGAACCATCAAGTGGGAGAAGTGTTGTTTGTTGACAGCATGCTTGACTCATCATATCATATGACACAGGTCATCAAACTCTGCTATCTCAAACTTATTCTACCAGTTTGTCTACTTCTAATTCTTCAGCAAACAATCATACAATCATATCAACCTTAAAACATATTTCTGTTTAAGCTTAAATCTTCACCATTGACAGAATTTAATGAAATAGAATAATGGTTAACATACTTTACAAGGGTTTAAAATCAGCAGCTTCACTAGTGGCCAGGTAACAAACCTGATCAGGAGGCCAGAATATCAATTTTTTTATATGCCAAGCTTATCTTTATTGGTAGTACATGTATCACAAAGTTTCAACAAAATACCTTCAGGCATAGCATAGATATGGGGAAGATAGTGAAATTTACAGTATTTGACCTTTACCTTTTGACCTCAATATATATAATACAAAATAATAGTAAGCTTTCCAAGCCAAATTTTCTGTCTTCATGGCAGTGACAGAAATATAATAAAGTGCTAACTTCCTGAGTGGGCGAGTGTTGTGTGAATGCAGTCTAAAAACACAGACCCACTGTACAATTTTGTCACACACTATGTATGCTCTTTAATCATTTCTGTTCAATGCCACAGTGAAGTATGCTACATTGTCAACTCCATTTCTGAAGCTTTTAACAGTTTCTTATGGACCACCATCTTCACAAATTCTTTGTAGCTTTTAACAGATATTTACAAACCAATGACCTGATTGGCTAATCAGCATTGTCATTAGCATTTCTGTGTCAGGTGTATCTGAGTGAATTTCACATTACCTAAGCCTGTAAACAGCTTGCAACACCTGTGTCAAAGAGCAGGTGTCACGTGTACATTGCCATCACATCCATTGTCAAGAAATAATGAACTATTGATTTCTACATTATTTTGGTTGGTTTCAATAAACATGAAATGAACCATCAAGTGGGAGAACTGTTGTTTGTTGACAGCATGCTTGACTCATCATATCATATGACACAGGTCATCAAACTTTGCTATCTCAAACTTATTCTACCAGTTTGTCTACTTCTAATTTTTCAGCAAACAATCACACAATCATATCAACCTTAAAACATAATTCTGTTTAAGCTTAAATCTTCACCTTTGACAGAATTTAATGAAATGGAATAATGGTTGAATAACACACTTAACAAGGGTTTAAAATCAGCAGCTTCACTAGTGGCCAGGTAACAAATCTGATCAGGAGGCCAGAATATCAATTCTTTATATGCCAAACTTATCTTTACTGGTAGTACATGTATCACAAAGTTTCAACAAAATACCTTCAGGCATAGCATACATGCAGATAAGGAGAAAATAGTGAAATTTCGAGTATTTGATCTTTACCTTTTGACCTCAATATAAAATAATAGTAAGCTTTCGTAGCCAAATTTTCTGTCTTCATAGCAGTGACAGAAATATGATAAAGTGCTAACTTCCTGAGTGGGCGAGTGTTGTGTGAATGCAGTCTAAAAACACAGACCCACTGTACAATTTTGTCACACACTATGTATGCTCTTTAATCATTTCTGTTCAATGCCACAGTGAAGTATACTACATTGTCAACTCCATTTCTGAAGCTTTTAACAGTTTCTTATGGACCACCATCTTCACAAATTCTTTGTAGCTTTTAACAGATATTTACAAACCAATGACCTGATTGGCTAATCAGCATTGTCATTAGCATTCCTGTGTCAGGTGTATCTGAGTGAATTTCACATCACCTAAGCCTGTAAACAGCTTGCAACACCTGTTTCAAAGAGCAGGTGTCCCATGTACATTGCCATCATGTCCATTGTCAAGAAATAATGAACTATTGATTTCTACATTATTTGGTTGGTTTCAATAAACATGAAATGAACCATCAAGTGGGAGAACTGTTGTTTGTTGACAGCATGCTTGACTTATCATATCATATGGCACAGGTCATCAAACTTTGCTATCTCAAGCATATCATATTCTACCAGTTTGTCTACTTCTAACTCTTCAGCAAAAAATCATACAATCACATTAACCTTAAAATATAATTCTGTTTAACCCTAAATCTTCACCATTGACAGAAGCCAATAGCCGGGTTCACACATACAAAATAGCGGGATGACGATCGCACTCCATATCTCGAGATTTTTTGCGAGCGTCCACACGTACCAAATTAGCGGGATAGTGATCGCGCTCGGAATCTCGAGTTTTTTGCAAGCGTCCACACGTACAGAATTATCCTGCTAATTGCCGATCGAGATAACAGCAAAGCCTGCAAACTGGGTCACACAGCGCCCTTCTCTATCACTGCCTGCGCGCACTTCCCTTTGTCCTTCGAAAAGGCCTCGCTGTTGTGATGTGCACATTGCATGATGGGATATAAAAACTCGAGATTCTAATCCCAACCGTTCACACGTACCAGCGCGGGGACAATTATCCCACTAATTGATTAACTAGTGCAAGATTTCTTGGGATTAGCATCGCGATGCTTATCCCGCTAATTTTCGGGTTTTTTCTGTCCACACGTGCAAAAAACTCGAGATACCGATCGCGATGCAAATCTCGATATTTGTATCCCGCTAATTGGTGTACGTGTGAACCCCCCTAATGAAATGGAATAATGGTTAACACACCTTACAAGGGTTCAAAATAAGCAGCTTCTCTAGTGGCCTGGTGACAATAATGTGACAAATCTGATCAGGGGGCCAGAATAAAATTTTTTTTATATACAAATGCAAATTTCTTTAAATGGTACAGCTTCAAATCTTCTGTATTCTTACATGCATTCAAAAATGTCTTTAATAATCCAATGGTATACCATTTTATGTTGTTACTAACAGTATAATTCACATACAGCACTATCTATAGGCTATGAGTTGTTAACTTGAAAAAAAAATGGTTGGTTTTTGTTTTATTTTTGGCCACTAAAATTTGGTAAGTGATGACCTCACCTCTGCATATGACCTGGACCTTTTGACCTTAGACTTTGAGCACGTGCACCCAAAAGTTGATGGGCACAACTTCACCCACTCATACATATACATGCCAAGTTTCATAAGGATACCTCCAACAGTTTGTTAGTAACGTTGTCCATAAAATTGAATACGGACGGAAGGACGGACGGACTGACAACCCGAAAACATAATGCCTCTGGCGACATCTTGTGGCAGAGGCAAAAAAAAAAACTTACCTGAGTGATTTTAAGGCATGCCTGGTAAGTGTTCAATCTACAGCTGGCATCAGGATGGGCCATGTAACACAGCAAGGCTTGTCTGCACTGCACTCTAACATCCTCACCTCCTGGGGCGGCCTCATGAGTTCTGCATCTATGCATCGTAACATGTAAATAGTTTTGTAAAGCCCGAAGTCATACACATGCAACTAATCAACAATTACTGCATTTTATGGGCCAGACAAAAAAAAAAAAAATGAAGTTTGCAATAGTTGGCTTATGTGCAAACAGGTGTGTTGAAAAAACACTCATTGTAGACCGCATCAATTTTGTCACCAGCGAGCCAATCAATCAAGATAAGAGGGCAATTTTTAAGCACACTCTTTTATATCACAGATTGTGTCAAGATAGGTTGTCGGTACACGTGTATATGCTGGAAAAGGGAAAACCAAAAAACAAGCAAACATAAAAATGTACTGAATTACCACATATAGAATGTTTAAAATCAATTATTCAATTTCATCAGAACCACACTTTCAAGCCCTATACCACTGTGTATTGCTTCAGTGTTGGCTACTTATAGTTCTGTAAGAGGAATTAGACATACTTATGTGCACAAGGAATGAAGAGGATTGTATGGGTGTTTTGTTGTTGTTGTTTGTTTGTTTTTTGTTTTTTTTTTAGAGAGAGAGAGACTCGAGAGAAAGAGAGATTGATTAAATCCCAGGCTAGTTCGTTCTTTTTCACTCGATCTATTACGATACTAATTGAGACCTGCAATCTCGTTTCGAGAGTGTAACAGACAAAACAACCAAACAATCTTGTTTACAGAGAATAACAAAACCAAAACAAATAAACAAAATGTATCTAGTCATACTCGTGTCGTAGACCTTTATTTTCCTTTTGAATTATAAGTCATCAACTGAAGCGAAAAGGGAAGTAAGACTTTCCTGTGATGATCAGTAAATGAAGGAAGAGTTGAATGGAACTTACATGTCTGAACATGCCTGAACAAGAACATCAATAACTTCCTTCATTCTGTGATAACCCCAAGAGAGGCAGGCTTCATTTGCACAACGTATCTTCTCCGCTAGACTCTGGCAGGGGAAGAACGAAAATATGAAGACAGTGATGTGATGGTCTGCAGTCTTTTAACAAACAAATTACAAGCAATGGCTATTCACACCTAACTATAGAGACAATAGATATCACTGACAAAACTGTACATGAAAAGTTTCCTCATTCAAGAAAAGAAAACTATGGATTTGATGATGTATGATAACGATAGTATGGAAGAATGATTGTGAGACATTCTATAACTCAGATGTGTGTCAAAAGAAAGTGGGCAAAAAGTGAGCAGTTGATTGAGACACAGAATGTTGTCAAATTTCTTCTGTGTGACACATCTGCTTTAAGTGAAGTGTAGAAGGATTTTTTTATTACAGGAAAATCTATAGTACAAAGAATGCAGGTGGAAAGTAATCAGCATAACTTCCATTATTTCAGTGCATTTAGGCACCTATGAAGCAAGATGAAGTGACTTCAAACTCCAGACACTTTTCAATGATAAGCTAAAACAATGAAGCTTGCTTTTGAAAAGAAAAATATCATATAATTTCTTGTATTACGTGTGGGGGGAATGCAGCCTACAAGCTCAGCTTTTTAGCATTCCTCCCCATTTCCAACATTTTCCATACCTACAAGTTTTCTGTAAATTTATCCTTTACTTTGTATGATGAAATTTATGCACTGTATTCAATTTTTGTAATATATTTATATATTTTTGTTGGAAATGAAAAATGAATGAATGAATGAATGAATGAATATCGATGAAATATGAAGGAAAAGAAAGTTCTATTAGATTCCACAGCTGCTTCATTGGTGAGCTTCACATCTGCAATGCAAACGCTGAGATGACTGAGCCTCCCAGGTTGAACAATGAAAATAGCTCTCTCACGCATGTGCAGAATATCATTTTTTGCTTAGTTAGCTTTGTCTTAGCATTTGCATAGAAGATCTAAAGCTCACTATTAATGAATACTGTATGGCAATTTGAAAATCACTACCTACCATGCTTGATTTTTCCCTGATCAAATGACAAGCTGCACACATGGACGACGCCACCTGCTGCACCTCTCCAAGGAGGCGAGTCTGTTCCGGGCAGGTGGACCTGGTGTAGAGTTCGAGCCTCTCGCTGACCTTGGGGCAGGCCGTGGCGAAGCCCGCATCCAGTAGCATCACACCCAGGGCGGAGGAGAGAACCTCTGGGAGGATGTCTCCAGACTGAAGGATGTATGTGGGGGGGGGGGGGGGGGGAGTGTGAGGGTGGGGTGGGGTGCACGAAGAGTCAAGGCAGGAGATGGCATGGAGAAAGGAAGGGCAGGTGAGGAGAGAGAAAAGATGATGGAGCAGTGAGGGTGAGAGTCAGAGGTTGGGGCAAGAAAGCGGCAGCGGTCAAAGTGGGGGCAAGGAGGTCGGATAAAGACAGTCAGAGCGAGGTTACACATCATATTGTAGAAGCAAAAAGAGACATTGGGGTAAGGGGGTAAGGAGGTGTGGGTGTGGGGTGGGGTGGAATGCAAGAAGAGTCAAGGAAGGAGAATGCACAGACAAAGGAGGAGTAGTAAAAGAGAGGAAAGGGATGATGTAGCAGTATGTTTAACAGAAGAGAAAGAGGGTAGGGAGCAGTGAGGGTGGGGTTAGGAGGTTGATGCAGGAAAGAAGTAGCGGTGAAGGTTGGATAGTGGAAGTGAGAGTGATAGTTGGATAGCAAGGAGGTTGGATAATGGAAGTGAGAGTAATAGTTGGATAGCAAGGAGGTTGGATAATGGAAGTGAGAGTGATAGTTGGATAGCAAGGAGGTTGGATAGTGGAAGTGAGAGTGATAGTTGGATAGCAAGGAGGTTGACGATAATGGAAGTGAGAGCAAGAAGGTCACATGCCAAATCGTAGAAATAAAGTGAGACATTGGAGTGAGAATGTAAAGGGCAAAAACGAAAGAGGTAGGATGTAGGAGACAGGAGCTTGACAAAGAAAAAGAAAAATGAGGTAAGGCAGTTGGGGCAAGATTCCAGAAGCACAGAGGCAGAAACAATGAAGTACAAAAAGAACAAAGCAGGAAGGAAATGAAATAAGGGCAAAGAAGATCAGGAAATTAGAGTTCAGTGAGTTGATCGCTAGGTTACATGCAAGACTTCATTTCGGTATCGCAAGCTTTATATTGATGTATAACGGACATAAGATTCCCTATATGACTTGACAACACATCAAATGAGGCACAAATAATCAATATTGTTTATAATTCATTGGAAAATTACAATTACTCATTATTTGATACCAAAATTTTCCTATCCATACCATCACCATCATCTCTACTGAAAGAGATCAGTGATCAATAAACAGTGTACTCCCATTATAACGACCAGTATACCATTCCAGCATGAGTTGCTAGCATATCAAACTTTTAATGAAATGGGGCCCTGATGTTCTATTTGATAAATGTCCATATACATGTAGTTGGCAATCACCTTTTAAAACATACAATACAACACACACCTTTGACGCAGGCACGAAATGGTCGCAGTAGAGCAGTGTGTACGAGGTCAGGACCTGGTACATGCGGACGTGGTGGTCCCGCTGCTGGCTGGTCATGTGACCGTCGCCCTCGTGGGCCGACTGGCAGTGGTGGTGAATCAGAGCTCCCAGGGTCTCCAGACATTCATTCATTTTGTCTGTCTGTGGGTACGTATGTTGCAATAGGTGCAGGAATCAGGCTCAGCACTTATAAACACCTTACAGTTGGCCCATACCTGAACCATGACCATATCACCTCCATAAGAGTCACACACATTAGTACTGAGAAACTATGCAATGATGCCATTTTGCCGAAAATGTGAAATAAGATAATTGTTCAAATATCAAAAGTATCATATTCCATATTTCAAAGTCCAAGAGTGTCTAGAAATTATTTTTTTTTTTCTTAACAGTACATGTTGGTACATGTTACCAAGGTGTTTATCACCCATTCCTAATTTCAAGTTTTAGGATTGTACTGTCATATTGGATCTTTCACTTGCTTGGGTTGTAGAAAAGAAACTCCTCTACTGCCAGAATAAAAGCTTTCAAAGATTTTTAGTTACCCAGTGGGTGTAGAATAAGTTCATTTTCCACGCATTCTTGCAGACTATTACCTTAAAAAAAAGCAAAGAAAGCTAGAGGGGTACTGTATGGTGTTCTTTTGTATATTCTATCACACCAGCACCAATACATGCCAGGTTTGTAAAAAATTGGCTTTGCATTTTCAAAAAGAAGATTAGAGTATGAAAACCAGCCCCCAATTTGGTCCCAGCTCGAAAGGGACCCCTTGGATTTGTCACTAAAAAAACAAAAAACAAAGCAAAAACAACTTGAAACTACAGTCAGCAATGTAATACTCTGACCATCAACTTTCCATAGCTCTATCACTTGTGCTTCTAGAAAAAAATATTTTCAAAGATTTCTTAATTTCTGGGCTTTGGGAGTAGTGGGGCATCACCCTCCTCCCCCCCCCCCCCCTCCCCATACACTCCCTCTCACAAATTGAGATCCTACCAGATCCTATCTTTTTGCAATATGCGGTAGTTACTTGTAGAATGGAATGCCATACATCAATTCAGATATATACAGGTGCACTGTGGTGGGCAGATAAGAAGCAAATCTATCTACATGACTCTGAAAATCCGACCATGATCATTCATACCAGAAGCCTGCCTGAGACACTGCTGTCCTGCCAAATGTCCGTCGTCATGGAAACACGCATGAGGCGAAACGTTTGGTACAGCATCTGGATCAGGTGGGTTGCCAGCTGTGAGCTGCAGAGCTTCAGGAGGTTCAGGGCATGCTCGGTGACCTCCAGCGTAAACTGGGGCAGAGTCATCTGGGAGAACTGGAGGACGATGGTGTCATCCGAATCCGTCTCCGGGTCAGGAACGGGCGTGGCTGGCTCCGGGAGGGGCGGACTGGATCCTCTGTGGTGACATGGTGGAATAAGCACTTTGTTACTGGGGAAAGAAAACTTGGCAACTTTTATAGAAACAAACCAGAACAAAGCAAAGTCACAAGCAAGCCTGATGGGTTTATGTTACAAAAGAACCCTTTGTATACAGACTTTAGATCCACTCTGCTGTGATCTGAGAACGTGGCAGATGGGTAGGAGGAATCATTAACTGGTTATACCAAGCATGTTTACGGGACATACTAGCACAGTGAACAGCTAAACCCTGCATGACAAGGTCACATGTAGGTTTAGCCATGCACCTCTATCAATGTCTACCATAGTTTGATACTGGCTTGTTCATTAATTCATTTGTCATGATTTCCACAAATTGACTTTGGCCCACAATCAATTGTGAGCTGTCCTTACAAAGGCCCAAAAGAGTCAACAATATTAATAGTTTTCATTTTTCTCACCTCTGCCAAGGAGGTTATGTTTTTATTGGCATTAGTTAGTCTGTTTCTTTGTCTGTTTGCAAAATAACTCAAAAAGTTGTGATTGGATTTGAATGAAACTTACAGGAAATGTTAATAATGACACAACAAACAGAAGATTAATTTTTGTTATAATTATTTTATATACACTTTGATATGTTTGATAACTTGCATTTGTTGGTTGACTCTCACTTTCATTTTGTTGCTTCTTCTCGGTGCACAAGTTAGGGCTTGCTGCTTGTTCACACCCCCCCCCCCTACTCGTTTCACTCTTTTCCTTTCTTTATCCCTCTGTTGTTCCTTATCTTGTTTGATGTTGCCTCCCTATTCATTCTTATCCTTTTACAATTTGTAAGGTTGCCCCCATGGTCCTCGGATCATCACTGACCCTCTTGTGCCTTTTGTCTGTCCACCCTCCATTTATCCCCCTCCCTTTACCCACTGGGCTCATTGCCAATGACCTCCAACCCTCCCCTTTTGTTTTCTTTGTTTTCTGTGTCCCTAGCCCTCCCCTGACTTGTTGTGTGTAGTCCTCACATGTGATTACTTTCTCTGCCTGCTTGTCATTTTGCCTCTGACCGAAGATTCTGCTAGGATTGAAAGCTTTTGATTCCATTATTAAATTTGGGCAGTGATCCTGAAATTTTTTGAATTCTTAAAGGATTTTAAAAAATAATAATGATTTGGCAAATAAAGTCCATGAACTTGGGAGTTCAAGATGTTCATATTTGAGGTTTGCATACGCCCAATAAAGTGCATGCTCTGCTCAAGGTGTCATGCAACATGCAGGAAGCTGATGAGGTTAACACAAGGCTTCTTTAATTTGGTGATTTTCAGCAGCGAGGAAATGAGCTGCTTGGCGGAGGTCCTTTCAAGTTTTCAAATGTTTCATAAGTTTCCAAACATCACATAAAACAACTTATCATAAAACATGACAAATAAGACAAGGGGGCTGACCATTAGTAAAGTACACTCTGAGAAAACTGACCTTAAAATGCAGATGCACTTAAGTGTGCCAATGAAAAATTATACACTCAAAGGACTCAAAAATTGAAAAGTTTTCATATTTCACAGGATCTTGTGATCATGTGAAACACCAACAGGAAAAGTCTAAAATTCAAGATGTGGAATTTTGGACAAGAATGAAATTTCTCACTCTTTAACCAAATCACCTGTGTTGCAATCACCTTGGCAGTAAGTGCTATATCCTTTTTGGAAACATAGTGGTAATTGAGGTAGTTAAAAAAAAAGTTAGATGTGTTACCATGACATAAGAGGACTTATTCCGAACAACATTTTATAGGGATAGTATAGTATTGGTGGAGATGAAAATTTGACAACTTTTTGCGAGATACAGTGTACCAAGAAAGCTCTTAAGAAATTATACAGAGCATACTATTCTAAGAGGAATTCAAAGCTTATTAGATGAGACTCGGTTTTGGAATTGCTGAGACAACCCAAAACAAAGTAAAACAAAGCAATCCTAGTAGAAGGTGGGTCCCACTTTTCATCACGATTGCTCTGTATTGGACACCTCAGCCATTTTAAAACCAATTTTCATCAAATAAACATTGAATCCCTCTTGGAGTTACATGCTCTGTTATGTTTCATAACAGGTTTCTCATTATCTCACTAAAAAATGTTAGAAACCTGAAATTAGGTCTCAATAAAAGCTTACAACCCCTTTCAGCCTCAACTGTATCAGAAAGTATACAGTAAGCATCCTTGACCTCCAGTTTGGCTATCAAATTGCTGATGATATCTTGAAGTTGCAAAACAACTTCCAACGATAACACAAGATAAGAGCCCAAAGTCACTTTCTATCGATTGTGCGAGTTCACATAAAGTTAATAGTGCAATCAAATTTTCCCTATACTGGTAGCATAAAACTGCCTCATCTATTTAATGTGTTTGAGATGCTTCATCACGGCTTCTCACAGCTTTTGAATCTCAAGGTGAGCACAAAATTAAGTGAATTTCCACATGGCATGAAAAACACATCTAGACACACAAGCGGCATAAATCTCCTACATTTTACTGACGAGATTAATTTCAAACACACATACTATCCCATACAACAGTGAAGGCTATAATCGTTATTCGAACATTGCACCACTAACAAGAGACCTGGGGGTCTCGCGCTCACCTGAGAATAGGAAGTTCACCTTTTATGCAGTCACTAATCTAAATTACACACAGCTCTACTAAAATTTGACCAGGCATTCTCAAGTAGAGGATGAAAATGTACAATCAGGGCCCAATTTTGGACCCCCTCCTCCCCCCCCCCCCCAACTCATAGTATCATTTTTAGCTCTATCACTTCTGGTTCTAGAGAACCATGCCCCCCCCCCCCCCCCCCCCCCCCCCATGTGGTGGGGCATGGTGCCCAGTTTAACAAATTGAGATCCTAACCCCCTAGGGATGCTATCTGCCAAGTTTGGTGAAAATCTGGCATTAGGTTTTCAAGAAGAAGATGAAAATGTACAAGTTAGGCCCCAATTTATAACCCCCCCCCCCCCCCCCTGCCACAAAGGGGGCACCCCTGGATCTGCCATGAAGTCATTAATATACAAAGTCATAGTATTAACTTAGCTCTGTCACTTCTGGTTCCACAGAAGAAGAGTTTTAAAGATTCCTTAATTTTGGGTGGTTTGGGCCCTGTGGGGGCCCTCACCAGGTGGGAAACGGTGCCCATTGGAACAAATTGAGATCCTATCCCCCTAGGGATGCTACCTGCCAAGAATGGTAAAAATTGGTCAGGAGGTTCTCAAGAAGAAGATGAAAATGTACAATTTTGGCCCCATTAGGACCCCTCTCCACCCCCCTCCCCTGGGTCCTAAGGGGGGGGGGGGGGGGGCACCCCCGGTTCTGCCATGAACAAACTTGAAACTACAGTCATCAATGTACTAACTCATAGTATTAACTTAGCTTGATCACTTCTGGTTCTAGAGAAGAAGATTTTTTAAGATTCTTTAATTTGCCCCCCCCCCCCCATGGGTGGGGCATGCCCATTTTAACAAATTGAAATCCTAACCCCCTAGGGATGCTACATGTACCTGCCAAGTTTAGTGAAAATCGGTCTTGGGGTTTTCAAGATGAAGATGAAAATGTGAAAAGTTTATGCACGACGCACAACAGACAATGGATGACGCACAGCGGACAACGCACAACGGACGCCAGACAAAGAACGATCACAATAGCTCACGTGAGCCTTTGGCTCAGGTGAGCTAAAAATGCCATTCTGGCGACTAGCATTGTATATATCATATATATTTAATGAGTCTAATTTTTTTTTGCAAAAAAATAGGGACTTCTCAACAATTTTGTGAGTGGTTGAATTCAGGATGGGGGAGTTCAGTAATGAACAGAGAAAGTATGCATGTACTTTGCATTTATGTCAGGATCAGGGTTGATACTTTTGCATGTTGAAAAATTTGCAAATAGCACCGGACTCAAAAATTTGCAAAAATAAAAACTATAAAGTACATGGTGTATACAATATGCCTCCACTATATTGCATTTCTTTCCAATTAGGTCCACAATACAGCTTAGGAACGCAAGACGACAATTTCACATGCTTGGTAAATAATCACTATCTGGTACTATACAACAACTTTCAATGCAATAATTTGAGCAATTGTCAAAATACACAGAAAAAAAAATTGTGAAACTATAGTATTTTCGTTTGACCTTTGATACATCGCATGACTCACATTGAGCTGTTGGAGTCCCAATCTCGTCCGTCTCCGCTGACCCGTCTGTTGTTCCGTCCTATGATGGAAGGCCTGGAGTCTGAGCTCAGCATCGACTGGATTGTTGAGTGCGACTGCGCCCCGCCCACCGAAGACGTCGTGGAGTTTGTTGGTGACACGAAATCTGCAATAGATGGCAATTCACATAAAAAACTATTACGCCACGTCCGTCAGTCCTACCCTTCCATGTCCCATTTAGAATGAAAAAAGAAGGAAGGAAATCAAAAGGCAAGCTTGACTAAGAATTTACTTCTTTGATTCTCAGTTATCTACATATATAATAATTAATATAAATAATTCTACATCCAGAGATAAGAAAAAATGCAACACCCCGACAGAGTTCAACTTGTAATTTGTATATATCCTAACAGAAACACAAATTTACTCAAACACTGAAACAAACACAAACACTCACTCAAACATAAACAGAACACACATCTTATGCAAGAAAAGTCATGAATGCATTGAGGAAAACAAGAACCAAAACTACGGTACACATACCACATAAGGCACATTGTGTATAAACACGGTGAAAATTTCTTATCTCTTTTTCTTTTCCCTGTTCCTTTGTTTACACAAAGGGCATTATGCAAAATTCTTGCTCTGCTAGGTCAACACCAGTTATTTTTCTGGATAAAGTTTCATATTCTATATACAGTATTGTAAGATGTCCAGGTCATGATTCTGCAGACTGACATATTATGTTCTTGCACGCAAATTAAGCTGGGCTCAGGGATTTTTGTTTTCTCCTTTATTGGTTTGGTTTGTTTTGATTTGTTTTTTGTTTGTTTGTTTGTTTGTTTGTGTTTTTGTTTGTTTGTTTAAAAGCCTAACCCACAGCACTGACACTAACAGAATAATCAACTATTTACAAAAAAATAGTATTATATCAATTTCATCAAAGGAAAAGTACTGGTACATTCGTATGTTTGTGTGAAATACAGCTTAATTTAATACCATTCATTTTGTATGGCCTTTGGCATGTTACAAATAGATGCATCCACCCTATTACCATCATGAGTTTGTTCACCTTGTTGTTATGAGAATAACACGTTTCCCCAGACCTTTGCCATGATTCTCAATCATAAAGAGTCTGGCTAGCAGCCAGCGACAATACTGCAGAGAGGAAACAAAAACGTGGGGTGCCCCACATCTCTATTTTGTTGAATATCAAATATCTGCCTTCACTTCCTTGTACACTGTGCACAGAGATTTCACGAACCTCGCCTCAATCCTATGCTAGTAACCTTCACTTCCGGCTACACATACACCAGCCAGCTTAAAAGCGTGCCGTAAAACCAGAAATTTTTAAATGCATTTTAATTTCGTGAATTTTGCAAGAGCAAAGATTCACAAAATCAAAATCCATGTGAAAGTTCTTGTCCACATTTTATAAACATTGAATGCCAGTGCCAATTTGCAAAAATTTCATGCCACAAAATGTTCTTGCTTTACAGTACTTGCCCAGCATATAAAACACCCATGCCTCCCCAAAGTTCAATGACATGCCATAACTAGAAATGTCGCTATGGTGACTGGTATGCCTCTGTCATATCGCAACATTCTCCCACTAGGTCTGTAGTACATCTCGACAGTGTGAGACGACAGTTTCACATGACTTTAACCCTAATCCCACCAAGTTTTTTGAGGAACTTGAAACCGGGGGGGCCTTTTTGGCCCTTGGCCCCCCCTTCAGATCTAAATCTTGGTCTTGGACTGCATGATCCTCGCGAAAATTTGCACTACGGTAGAGGTTAATGTAATCTACAAAACTGTATAGTTAGATTTTTCACATTTTAATTTATGTATTTTATATTAATTAATCTAGGCTAATTTATGCAACAAAAAAAAAATTGCCTATATATCAAAAAACAAAGCTCCAAGACTTCTAATTTTTGGTGAACATGTTCTTTTCGATATCCTCAATAATTATATTGAAGCAAAAATTTGGCTTTGTAATTATTTCTTACGTATTTTATAGTTTATTGAATTTCTTAAATATTTCGTTGTTTTTTTATTTTTTTTGGGGGGGGGTTTGTCAAAATTTGTCGCAGAAACTTTTTAAAGCATAATCAGGCTAAAATAAATCATCAGCCATTGAAAGTAAAAATATTTATTTTTACATGAATTAATTGCAAAAACACAATTTACATTGGATTTGTACACAAAATCATGTTTCTGAGCAATTTTTTGGTCAACAAATTCTTTTCGAAGGGGCGTGGCTTCAAAAGGGTATGCCCGGGAGTGACAAATTTGGTCTCAAAAGTTGCGCGATACTCGAAAAAAAAAAGTCATAAAATGTCGTGGCGAGAGCATCACGCATTGCGGAATAATCACGAGAAACGTGGGGGGGGGGGGTCAAAATTGCCCCCCTAAGTTTCATGAAAATACCTTCTGGCACTGCAGAGATGTCCACTCATATATGAGTATACATATGGCAAGTTTAATTTAAGTTATGCTGTCCACAAAATTGATTACAAACGGAAGGACAGATGGACAGACAGACAAACCAAAAAGACAATGCCTCCAGCGACACTTCGTGGTGGCTGCATTTAAAAAAAAAACAAACCTACCATTCACAGGAGTAAAGTCACCACCAAGATGCTTCGCTTAATTCATGACTGGTTTATCACATCATTCTGTATTTTTGTCTCAGTTTCAATCTTTTCTTCCTTAGTATTTCTGTCACAGCAACACACACTGAGTATTTAATAGGCTTCTCTTGAAAGTTCAGACTCTCGGGTCATTCTTCTCCCTCTACACCTTGTTTCACTTCTTTCTCTTTGTCATTTCCGTTTTCATAAAGGACTTTCAAGCATTAATTGACTGAAAAGTTGAGTGCAAGTCCAAGTATGCCCTCCTAGATTGACACGCACGAGGCAAGGTTTTTGCCAAGTGGTAAGTGCTTCCAGTGCACACAGGCAGGACCTATCAACTTGTAAGAGGACCAATCCCCTCTTTGTGCAAAAAGGGAAGAAAAAGAAAATGTGATAAAAGCGAAGAAAAGAGACTGTGCTTTTGAGAGAAGATTCAGTGGATGTATGATGAGCCAGGAACCCTAGGCATATGCATAAAAGAGTAACGATATCTCGCTGTACAACTTGTTCTGAATCAAGTTAAAAGCTAGACATACACACACACACACACACCCATTAAATACTAGAGAAGCACTCTGAGAGCACAGACCTCCACCAAGCCCCTCATTTTCATCACTGATCTTGTTCTTCCATAGAGATCAGTGATTTGCACCCACACATGGATGCGTGCTGGAAATCGCCCGCTTTCCCAATATAGAAGCCTTTTATCTCATCATCAACTTTCAGCTGCGCGACGCAGCACACCTCGCCCTAGCAGAAACTACAGCAAGCATTTTATTACGCATAAATGCAAACCTCAAAAAAAAAGAATGCACAGATTGAACTCCCAAGTTCATTGACCCTACCTACCAAACACATCGAAAATCCTTCATAAAATGCAGAAAAATTCCTGGATCACTACCACACTGTAATCATCTGTTCCTTGTGTCATTCTTACCTTTCCTATAAATGTCATCCAAATCTGTGTACAACTTTTTGAGTTATTTTGCAAACAGACAAACAGACAGACAAACAAATAAACAAACACACAAACCAATGCTGATGAAATCATAACCTCCTCTCTTGGCGGAGGCCACAAACAAACAAACAAACACAACACCATCACACAGGAAGAGGGCGCATGGGGTCTAATCTTCTTGTGGCGCATTTCAAGCACGACACATCACGTCATGTCAGGTCACACGCCATTCAACAGGGAAAGCATCATGTGACCCGCCATACCTTGCTTTGGGCAGTAGAGGGCGGGGTCATGGTAGAACTGGAGACGAGCCATGAGGAGAGTTGTGATGCTGACAAGGCACTGGGTGGCCCTCAGGGTAACGTTGTTCTCATCGGCAACGGCTTGCCTTGGGTCAGCAAGCAGTAATAGCAGACTCTTTGGGGAAATACAGAATTTAAACCATGAGGGGAAATTTAGTCTTTGAAGTGAAGTGGTTACAAAACACATCAGTGAAGGTTTTATAAAAATCGGACAATCAGTGCAAAAGTTATGCAATTCTAGAATAAATTTCGTGCTGCTATTGTTTGGATAGAGAGACTACTACAGATTGTAACGTGACCTATGGAAAATGATATACACAGAAAATAAAAAGAAAATTCATACATTTTCACTTTCAAGCATGATGAAAGAACATTTACCTCTTTCAAAAAGCAGAGGGAACAATATTACCCTAAAATATATATGTCGTGACAAGTCAAGGAAAGATACTTATCAATGAAAAAAAAAAAATGATACACAAGGGTATTCAAGTGATCTCAAAAGTCTCACCTTAATGATGGCAGGCCTCTGGAGGAATATCTCTGCAGGAAAGTCGTGGAGTACAACATCCGTGATAAAGTCACATGACGTCAGGACCACATGTGATTGGGGGCTGCACAATGAGCTACAGGGGGGAGAATACGAATATTTAAACAGAAAAGATGAAATCACGGTTCTGGCCATACTTCGAGTGAAACAGTGTCTGTCAACCATTATTTTACTCAGTGTGTTAATATCAAAATTTCACCACTATTCCGAGTGTGGGTCACTGAGTCATGGATCAAAATTACTCTCTCTTCTGAGCATTTTGCACCCAGTATTTGTTTCTGTGGATTAAAATACTGTATTGATTTTGTCATGGAGAATGCGGTATTGTGGTCATCTTTCTAAAGTCATCTGTAACTTGGTGAGGAACTGAATCTTAAGTAAAATGCTATGATAACATCACATTCCAAGCAGCCACAGCAGATTCATTTGTCTGAAACGTAGTGTACTGTGGGTAGGAGACATATTCTCTCCCCCCCCCCTCCCCCGAAATCTAGTCTATAAATGTGTTCCAGTCCTCGCTCCAGTGAACTGTTATCAGGTGGTATATTCTCCTTTTTTTTTCCTCGTCTGTATTCTAGTCTGTTCGTTCCAGTCTTCACTCTAGTGAACATGTAGTTATTGCACAATTTCCCACAGCACCTGGTCAGACAACACAATACTGTAAAAGTGGATGTTTTCAAGCGAATAATTTTTCGTGCTCGGCCAGGCAAGAAGAAGTACGCGTGTATTTAATCTCCCAGAATCAAGACATTAGCTAATGGAACATTATGGCAAGCAAAAATATTTGCGTGCTTTTATTTTCACGCAAGCTTCTGGTTGCGCGAAATGCGCGAAAATTTCAACACTGCAAAAATTCCCACTTTTACAGTATTTGCATTCCTTACATTCTCCCTATGTCGCCTTCCTCCTCAACTCTCCTCTTTCTAGGCTCTTCTTTGGTCGAGCCACGATTCCTACGAGGACAACATACACATGGGGCTACTGCAAACCTTTCTCCCTCATTTACTTCTATATGCAAACCTTCAAGCAACATACCCAACTCCTCTGGGGACACATTTTCTTTGACATGCTCTGCACAGTCTACAAGAGTACAAATATATGCTCTACCATCAGACAGTTACTGCTGTGCAAAGGTGATCATTTCATCTGCTATCAACCAAATTTCAATTCTGTCCTAACAATACACCAAGCTAAGCATTTAGTTCTAGCAACATGATGCCAACAGAGTGAATCGTAATTAATCCCTGGATATTAAACATGTTGCCCATATTGTAAGATAATAGTTGCAATCTTTTTGTGAGTCAAATCTTTCATCATTCAATCACTATGAGAGATATATCTAATAACCATTTCAACATGTATGTGATGCACAATAAGGTTGAACACTGTATGCCTACGAGGAGGGCGTTGCTCTTTGGTTCTCATTGTTCTTGCCGTTCTAATGAACCTCAACAGACTCTCAGTATCACTTACTCAGCTACAGTATCACTTATTTCAAAAACAGATGCAACTGAAAGACAGCCAGTGTCCATAGTTTCCTCAGCTATTAAAAGCCATGGTACAGTTTCGGTTGAGATGGGGCTACATCTTTTTGATGATTTTTTTGTGTGGAGATAATGAGAAATCTCTTATGAAATATGAAAGAGCTCATAATTCTAACAAGAATTCAAGGTTCAATATTCAAAACAAAGCAATCCTAATAAAAGGTAGGACTCACCATTTATCAGAATCACTTTGTTTTACTTTGTTTTTAAATATCTCACCCATTTCAAAACCAATTTTCATCAAATGAACATTGAATTCCTCTGAGAATTTACTTAGCTTTTTAACATTTCATAAAGAGGTTTCTTAGAATCATGCAAAAAAAGTTAAATGCTGAATCCTCATCTCAACTGATACTATACTATCCCTTCACAACAAGAAATGGAAGTTGACTCCAAGACTGGTAGGCATGCAATACTATCATCATAAGTACTGTAAAGACTCGGTAGTGTGGAGATGCCATGTAGTGGGGAGGCTGGCCCAGCCTGGATGTATGCAAGGATCCCACTTAATATGAACTGTGTACAGCTTTTTAAAATCACTGATTTCCATGTACAGTACATGTGCACACACATCCGAAGATTCTTCACGGTTTTCAAATGTACCCCGGTGGGCAGTGAATGAAGATTGACTCAATTAGACCACTCATTACTTCCCACATTACCGGGTCTTTCAACAACAACATTCTGAAAATAAATAAAAATTCAGGCATGCAAAGAAGTCAGATGATTACATTGGACATTGGGTCAATTCTGTCTGTATATAAAACTTGTAAAACTAACTATCCCTGGTGGCTAACATGAAGATGATGGTGAGAGTGCTCTGTAGACAAACATATGTTCTGGGGAGATACTGCTTCCCATTAATCCGTTCCACACTGAATTCTGAAATGACAATAGACTTATTACGTAGGCCACCAGGTTCCCATACGGAATGGGTTAAAACTTTGAACATAATTTGTTGATTTCATGATATGGGTCTCATGGGAAGGTTTTTTACAGAGCTCCTTAATAAACCATCATCAGATTAACCACAAGGCCTCTTTGGTTCACCCAAGAATAGCATAGTGAATAATAGCAATTCAAACACCATTCTTTCATAATTATGTGCAGACAGAAAAAGTTAATGAAATTATTCATGAGATCTGGTTGTATTTCAAATCTCACTCAAAGTAAGATTCATGGGTAGTTGGTTGTTTTTTTCTCCCCTGAATAATACATTGTATGGTGCAATGATTTGCAGTTTGTAAGCTTTTTGTGTGTGAATGAAGTGAAGTCAGAACATCAATTGTCATGATTTTATCACAAATCACCACAGAATACACAGGAGTAGGCAAATTAAGTCCATGCAGTTTAATGACAGATATGAGAAGGTGGCAGCTGCATTAAGGTTCATGATCTTACACACCTCCCAACAGCCAGAAAACTTAAGCACCAGAAGTGGGCCATCTTGACCTGGCTAAATGCCACGGAAAGCCGAGAACCCCGTTCTGGTTTCACTTCTGCGTGCGTAGATCACTATAAATCTCATTTGAATGCAAGTGTAAACATTGAATGTCAGATTTGGGTGCATGAGTGAGCTCACCGAATGCGATCAGGCAAGGTGGGACACAATATCTGTCATTTTCATATTTTCTTTTTAATATCACCTCAAGTTGTTTGAAAGTCATGCACAAAGTCCTGCGGCCATATCCGGGCACACCCGGGTAAAATACCCTGTGAAAAATAATTTTTGGCCTGCAAACAGTTTTCCTTCTCAAGCCTTGTGTTACAGAGAAAATCTACACCAAAAATTAATAAACTTCAACAGAAAGAAAATCATTTCCAACAGAATGATACAAAAATGACAAAAATCAGACAAGAAATCAGGAAGATATGACATTTTGATATTTCATTTTTTTTTTCGGAAAACATTTCTTGACCTCTGTAAGGAATATTTTTTTTCTTTCTTTCGATGTTTATTCATCTTTGAAGTGGATTTCCTCTTTAACGGAACAGGGCACGAGACTTACTTGTTTGTTGACCGAAGGACATGGACGTCTGTAGCTGTCAGTGGTAACCACGGAAAAGTTGAGAAGACCACACCTCGTATACCATCACCTCCTTTGGGTTCATGAAATGGTCAGAGAAAAGTACACTTACAAATTAATTTTAAAATATTTCGTTCCTGACACCTACAATATTTTATTTTTATCATCACACTGACTGCCATGGCTGATATTTTTCCTCTTTCTGTCTCTCTATTTATAATACAACATATATCCAATATATACTTTCAAGTGTGTTTACATCATGGGTGAAAGTGTAATACTCAGAAAGTATAGACGATTCAAATGTCATACAAATGTTACCAAACATGGCTTTTTGTGTGGATCAAACTTGATGCAAATATGAATTTTGGTTTCGGTGATGGTTTCGGTGACGTCATCGCTGGATACGGAGACTACTCGGATTCACGATGTCATTATGGACAAGGAAATACAAAGAAGATTCCATATATATTCGTTTTCCTTCGTAACGAAAGAGCACTTGACTTAGGTGTTTCAGAGAATAAGGGGAATGATATTACCATTGACCCATTTATACCGATACCACTAGTACCTATTTATATTCGGAATTTGGTTTCATTTCAAATGTCTCTCTCTATCTTTCTTGCAATTTTGTCAACACTTCAGCGATTTGAACCAAATATTCACAAAACGTTACCACTGCTATGTATAATAAGTACTGCAACACAACAAAAATGTGACGTGAACATTTTTCCATGTGACTTCATGCTAAGACTGGAAAATCCAATAAAGATTTGTGCAGGGGTCAAGAGGAAATTTGCTATGAATATCGATTTAAGTAACATGTAAGTGAAATGTGAAAATTCTGAATTCCACAGGTTTTCTAAAATTGGATCTAATTTTGATGGAACAGCTACCATTCCATTTGATGAAGCTCTTGCTTGATCAAATTCAATTTGGAACATGGTGTGGATTAACAATGCCTTGAGGTGTAAAATACTTGCTGAATGAATTATTTGATTTGCCAACCATGTAGCTCACTGAACATTGCTGCTTTGAACTACTACGTCAGAAATTTGAGAAAAGGTGAGAAATCTTTTTTCCAACCACATGTTTTGTCACAGAAAATAGAACGGCTGAGACATGGGGTCAAAAACAATTCAATGTGACTTTCACGCTTGAGTGGGAGCGACTGCATCGTACAATGCACGAAACTAGCAGTGCTGCATGAACATGCTCTAAAAATAGCAGTCTATTCAAGACAGTATATGGACCATGTAACAGTTGGCTCTCTCTCTCTCTCAAAAAAAAAAATGTATTGAAAGAGGAAAAAAAAAACACAAAAACAAAGGCAGAGAAAGAGAAAATGCCCCGGCCCTCATTCCCCCACCCCCACTCCTAAAAAAGGTGTCTTTGTGTAATTTGCTCCATGCATTTGGCACAATACATAACATATTTAACCTTAACAGGTACGGTAGTTTTCCACTTTTCTTCTACACTGTCACAAACAAACCAAGCTTAAGAGGGAGATCAGCACTTCATTCTTTTCCCCAGACAGTCATAAACACACTTAATAAAACAAATTCGGCAGTGACATAGCACAGGATGTCATTACCTTAGCCAGGAATTACTCAAGGCTCTCATCTGCATATAACATTAATCTCATGTTGTTATTTCTTTTATTGACTGTTTTACTTCCTTCACTGTCACTTGTTGGATTGGTGCCAATGGGCATCACGCCAGCTGCATTTGTCAATGACCTTTTCGTATGTGAGAAGAGAGTGCGTCATTTGAATGATGATTGTAGTGATGCGTCATTAGAATCATCATTCAAATGACATATTTTGGCTGTGTATAGCAGACTAGAATTACAGAGGGTAATTTGAATTGCGCAATTCAAATGATGGTCTGGAGGTGTTTTCCAGTGACAATTCTCCAGAATGACTGAACATTAGAGTTGTGTGTAGGAATTGACCTCCAAATCATGTTTTTGTTTCTTGTTTTTTGTGTTTGTTTGTTTGTTTGTTTGTTTTTCTTTCTTTTCTTTTCTTTTTTTTTTTTTGGGGGGGGGGGGGGGGGGGGGAGAGCTTACAGTAACCTTGCAACCAGTTCTGTAGTAAAACGTGTGCCTCAAATGCATGCACTGCATGCTAATCTGTGAAGTTGTGCTCTATTCTGAGTGCAGGAGGCCAAGACTGATTTTAGTGGCCCGAATTCACGAAGGTGGTACAATTGAAACCATGGTTTAAACCATGGACAAAGACCGTAGTTTTGTATGGTATGGGGTGCCAAGTGTCACATGGCCCATTTTGTTACGAAATCAGTCATTTTGTCGATTTCGTCAACAAAATGTTCATTTCGTTACAAAATGTTAACATTACGTCGACGAAATGAGACGAAATAGGCCATGCGACACTTGGCACCCAATAAGAAACTACAGTCTTTGTCCATGGTAATAAACCATGGTTTCAATTGTACATTGTACCACCTTCGTGAATTCGGGCCAATGTGTATGAATGTTGAATTGCACATGGAAGCCTTTATACCTTCCTTTTTATGAAAGAAAGGATAAATGCAAGCAATACTGCTGTGAGGAAAGCCTGAGTCTACTCATATGTACCACCACTACTACTACCACTGAATTCCAAAATCAGCACAAAACTAGAAATGTCACTATGGCGACTGGTATGCCTCTGCCATAATGCATGATTTTTCTTATAGGTCTAGATAGTACATGTGGACAATGTGTGATTACATTTTCACAAAATTGGCAAAATATTAAAATGACAAGTTTGTCACAAATGTGTTGAATGTTCACCTTCCTTGACCTACTTAGGACTTTAACTTGACTTTGACCCATTCATACGTTTATGCATTGAGTAATTTTCAAGGTATGGAGAAAAAGTGCAATTTCTGTACTGAATAGTAAATTGTTACCATTTTCATCTGGCCTTTGACTCTAGATAATCACTGTCAGGCAGAACATGCATAAATATGTAGTACGTTTCAAGATAACTTGAGCCACTTCCGAGATGTGGAGGAAAAACTTAGTTCAGCACTTTCACTTGATCTTTGACCTTTTGACCTTTGAGGCAAAAACAAAAGAAAAAAAAACTTTCCAGAGAATCTCTATTAGGTTATACATGCATACACCAAGTGCAAAAAAAAAATAATCCTGCTGGCATTGCATAAACATGACGGAAATAGTAAAATTTTGAAGTGTTGCCCTTGACCTTTGACCCCATGAACCCTAAATTCTCTTGATAATCACTGCCTGTCAGTACATGTATATATACTATGTTCCATGAAGATACTTTGAACAATCTCCAAGGTACAGCGAAAAAAGGTGAAGTTTTAATATTTTTACGTGACCTTTTGACCTTTGACCTTATAACCCAAACTTTCACCAGAGAATCTTAATTGGGTAATACATGTATACACTAAGTTTCAAGAAAATATCTTCAAGCATTGCATAGATATGGTGGAAATAGTGAAATTTTATGTATTTGACCTTGACCTTTTGACCTTTGACCATGAGCATGTGCACCAAAAAGTTGGTAGGCACAACTTCACCCCCTAATACACATACATGCCAAGTTTCATTAGGATACCTCAAAAGGTTTTGATAGTTACCCTGTCCACAAAATTCATTACAGATGGACGGAAGGACGGACGGAAGGACGGACGGACGGACGGACGGAAAGACTGATGGACAGACGGAAGGATGGACAGACGGACGGTCGGACAACCCGAAAACATAATGCCTCTGGCACCACTTCGTGGCGGAGGCATAAAAAAGGGAAATTAAAGTGTAACTGTACACAAAATTTTATTTTCTGACATTGTAGTTTATTGTTTTGGTAATATCAAGGAGGTATGAGAGTTCTCTAATACCTCCTTGGTAATATCCCTGAAAAATTTGAGAGTGAGAGGCTGCTCTCATAGAGAGATACTAGGCGTTTTCACATCAGCCCGATAAAAATCCAAGCTCGAGATATTTTTCGCGATTGCGAATTAGCGCGCTATTTCATTTCTTATTCACATCAGCCCGAAAAAAATCAGCCTGAAAATTGTTTCGAGCTAATTCGACAGCTGAGCATGTGCAAACAGCATCAGTAATGTGTGCACTTTCAAAAATTTCTCATGCTTTGTGTGCAGTTTGCCTCGATCGATCGGGTCACACACGCTAGGCATGATGGGATGCATCGCACTAATTTCTTGAGACATTTTCACATTACCAAATAGCGCGCTAGTTCGCCAATTATCCCGCTATTTCAGAAATTTCCCGAGTTGGACTCGAGAAACTTTCTCGACCAGAGCAATACATCGGGTTAATTTCCCAAGTCAGAAAATAGCGTGCTATTTCGAAACATCAGGCTGATGTGAAAACGCCTTTTGAAATCAAAAAGATCAGTCCCCAAACACCAAACATTACAGGCTCCTTGATCTAAAACTAGTGGCCTAGCTTTATCTATTGCATTCGATTACACAGTTCGTTAACTTTCTGGGCAAACTTTGATGTCCAGTATTGCTATTCGAACGCATGCAGGTAAGCGTAGTTGATCAATAAGCAAGGCGATACCAATAGAAAATATTTGATAAAGATGTTTGCAGACAGAGGCAAGCAAAGGAAATGTGCACAAGCCAAAGGGCTATATGCAAGGCTACTATTAAGTGAACTGGCTACTAATGCAGCACGCATGGTCACACTCGTATGTCAAAAATTAATACTGGTATTTATCAGCTATGGGCGCTTTTTTATGATAAGGAAGAACTTCTGCGTGGGTAATAAGGGACATGTTCTTCCATCTCTCAAATTTAAACTTCAAGGTATAGATTTAAAGCTGGTATAGCATCACAAGCTCTGTTGAAGAGTGACTGATGGGTACCCGGAAAGAAGCCACGCCTCCTCTTCTTGCTCTGAAATCCAAAACCTCAGACTATGTGAAGCCTTCCTCTGTCATGTGTACACTACAGACGATATTTCCTATAGCATTAATCAGCATTGCTTAAAGGAAACCCAAACCCAAAAAGAAATGGGGATTGAGTGAAAGCAGCAACATTAGTAGAACACATCAGTGAAAGTTTGAGGAAAATAGGACAATCAGTGCAAAAGTTATGAATTTTTAAAGTTTTGGTGTTGGAAACGCTAGATGAGGAGACTACTTGAGGTTATGGTGTCATATATAAAGAAAATATAAGGGAATTCCACAAAAATTAATTTTTCATGAAAATTACAAATTCCGTCCACTTGATACTGACATGCGTTAAAGGTAGGGAATCCCATTTGCACGCCTTAAATGAAGAGTTGTATAAATACAGTGGTATGTTGAAGAGAGTATCATTTTAGAAACTCCCATAAAGTATTGAAAGTGGAAGGTAACATTTAGTACATTTTTTTGACCGTTAGATTTTGAATTGAATTGTTTTCGGGGCTCACCGTAAATTCCAGTACATTACTAGGCTACCTTTGCAGACCTATGTACTGCATGTGTGTCCAGCATGTATATTTTGTGAAGAAAGTTCATCAACACTTACAAACATTTCTATATACATTCTTGCCACACACTCTATATGTTATTACATCAGCTCTTGTACTTTTAGATTTGTGTTTATAGATCACAAATACAGAAGAATGCAACAAAAAGGCTTAAGTGTGGCTGACACACAGAACTACTGAGTAGTTGAGTTTTGTGCATTATTCAAATTTTAGATAACTGTTGACTTCCAAATTCTAAGCAGTGGCCTAAGCAAGTCCCCTGAGGTTCATATTTAATGTTTTGCTGCATTTTGGGAGGTCTGTAAAAGGTATCCCCTACCTTTAAGGGCAGCAATTATTCCCCCTGCTTTCTGAAAGTGGTTAGTCGAGTGCTCTTTCATTATGCTAGAGAAGAGAATTTTTGTGGAATTCCCTTTATATTTTCATTATATCGTTGTCCACACATATGTCATAATCTCTAGTAGTCTCCTCATCCAGCGGTTCCAACACCAAAACTTTAAAAATTCATAACTTTTGCCTCAATTGTCCAATTTTCCTCAAACTTTCACTGATGTGTTCTACTAATGTTGCTGCTTTCACTCAATCCACATTTCTCTTCGGGTTTGGGTTTCCTTTAAGTTTCTCTGCTCATGTGAAAACGGCCAATCTGTTGCCATACTATTCCGCCGCATACTGTACAAGCTGAAATTTTCATGGTGGTTTTATTTTCGCGAATTGCCTTTGAACCGCGAAAATAACAACATGCAAAAATAACAACGCACGAATAGCTAAGTTCAGTTAGACCCTCGCAACCGCGAAACTAGCAACACGCAAAAATGTCCTCCACGTAGCAATTCGTGAAAATATTTGTACGCTAAAATTTCAGCTTGTACAGTAGATCAGATGTCATTGCCTACACCACCCTACATCTCATACATCTCAGCCCCCACCCCCCAAAAAAAACAACAAACATACACAACAAAATAAAACAAAAAATGCTAATTTTATGTGCTGTTAAAGGTCTCTACCTATCAACTTACCCGATGATGACTTGTCTTGCAGCAACGGGCGTCGCGATGGGCTCCTGCTACCATCAGCTGACAGGGTCACATTCAGGGGGAAATAACCCCTGCCTGTCTCAGGTGACAGAGAGGCATGCCAGGAGGGGTCATTCTTCCTTTCTATAATGGCAAAGCGATACAGGTGTAAATTAAAAACTTCGTAAGTCAGTGATAAAAAGACAGGGAAGTGAATGGACTGATACACTCCCACAGACAATACATTTGAAATCTATACACTCAGACAGGAACTAAAGCAATTTACAAGTTTTGCTCAGAATTTGCTCACATCTCACAGTCCTGATACTCTCATTTTTCCACTTCTATTCACACTAATTTCTTTGAGTGGACTTCATCTTTAGGTAATGGTGCTCCTGGAAGTGCTACTGGGCTTGCAAGGGTTAAGATTTTAAACGATAGACTTTTAATAACTGCATTCATATGGCCCACTAACAGCAACATTTTACAGGCGTTGTTCTTCACAACTGAGCTGCGGAGCATCCTGTCTTCATAACCCTCAAATTCCGGTCATTACCTACATGTACCAATGTATATCACTTTTAATGTATTGTTGCGTCATTATACAGGAAATCTGGCGACAGACTATGCATCTGTGAAAGGAAGCATGCAGATGTATCATGTTTATGGCTATGAGTATCGACTTCTCATCTCCAATAAGATAAGCCCTCTGTCACTCTGTGCCTTTGACATCAGTCCTCACCATTATTACCGTACCATGCAATGGGTTTATGGTCCAACATTAGTCAAACAAATTGTTTACAGGGGAAGGTGGGGGAATGGGGAGGAGATATATTGATGCACAGGTCTGAATGTGTCAGTAGGATCGAGTTATGAGCATAATGTACGATCTGTAACTGTAGAATGCTTAATCCAAGTATCCAAAGCCAAGTGGGTTTAGACTAAATTCCATAGTTACCACATGCACAAAAGGACATGTGCATCATTTGTTTTATAGAATGGAGGACATTTTTTTTTTTTCCTGCCAGAAATCCATTTTCTGACTATGCAACCCAATGGCAAATTTACTGGTTGCATTTCTTTTTGGCTTGCCATAGAAGAAAACCATGCATCCATGCATCCAGTCACTAATAGATGCTCAGTAAATTTACTGGATGCATGGTAAGCTAGCCAATAGGCATCTCTTACCGAGTGCATGAACGCTTGCTTAGTGTGTGAACTCTTGCTACAAGTGTGCGATAACATGTTCATAACTCAGCGACTTTTGTCAGTGAGGCAACGTGTGGCCAATAAAAATCAATACACAATTCTCGACCAATGAGATGGCAGAATTTTCGCGACTCTTCTACAAAATCCAGTTTGACCCACCCTGACCGTGATTTGCGCCCTGCATCTCATACAAGCAATGTTGAGAGGAAACACTGGGCATGTCAGCTGGCAGACTCAGCAGCCTCTCCAAGATGTCATCGATGAGAGGGTGCAGGCCATCCCCAACGTCGTACCGCAGCTGGGAGACGAACTCTACTGCACCGATCTTCACGAGGTGCTCTACCGCAGACGCATGCTGAATGTGGATGGGGAGAAAAAATTGGGGTCTCAATGATACATGCAGGATTGTGCAGAGCACCTGGCCTACATGTATGTAATTGCAAATTGTCATATCCTACATAATATCTAACAAGGCAATCGCCAAATTGTGTCTCGCCCATTCGCGTACAAGGAATTAATATTTTGTATAACTCACAGAAGTTAATTGACCTGCTTATGACCTTGTGGTGACCTTCAATACCCTAAGGGACATTTACCATCCAAGTTTGGTCACAAACGGACAAAGGGGATCAAAAGTAATGAGCCATAATCGAAACGCGCCATAAAAACTTAACATTGGGCCCTAAAAGTTTGTTGACCCCTGTCTGTGACCTTTGACCTTGTGACGACCTTCACCTCCCCAAGGGACATGTTCCATCCAAGTTTGGTCACAAACGGACAAAGGGATCAAAAGTTATGAGCCATAAACGAAATGCACCCTAAAAACTTAACATTGGGCCCTAAAAGTTCGTTGACCCCTGTCTGTAACCTTTGACCTTGTGGTTACCTTCAACTTCCCAAGAGACATCTACCATCACCCAAGTTTGATTGCCATTGTAGCAACATGTGCTGAGTTATGTGTGATAAGAGAGTCTTGCAAGTAAACTTTAACATATGACCTCAAATAACCTTTGACCTTATCATGTGACCTCTTACGGCACCATAACATGAAGGTACCCCAAGTGCATCCATCACCCAAGTTTGATTGCTAATTGTAGCAACATGTGTCGAGTTACGAGTGATAAGAGAGTCTTGCAAGTAAACTTTAACGTATGACCTCAAATGACCTTTGACCTTATCCTGTGACCTCCAACGGCACCATAACATGAAGGTACCCCCAGTGCATCTATGACCCAAGTTAGGTTGTAATCCAAGCAACTTATGTGAAGTTATTTGTCAAAAGAGAGTCTTGCAGGTAAACTTTAACATAGAAAAGAGGGTCTTGCACATACCCTTTAATATATGACCTCAAATGACCTTTGACCTCATCACATGACTTCTGACAACACCATAACATGAAGATACCCCTAGTGCTTCTATCACCCAAGTGTGGCTGCCATTGCTGTAACAGTTGCCAAGTTATGCATCATAAGAGAGTCTTGCAGGTAAACTTTAACATTTGTGACGGACGACGGACGGACGATGGACGGACGCCATTTGGATCCCTTAGTCTCGCCTTCACCTCCGGTGGGCGAGACAATAAATGGAATTGGAGTTGAAGTGAAGAGTTTTGAACAAACAAGTACCTCTCACTTACCTCTGTGAGGTCAACCTACGTGTGTACAAGTTGATAAGTGAAATGTGAGAAGTGTGCCTCTTTGGCACTGACTACTTGTACAATACATTAAATAGAACATCCTTGTGGATATTGGGTCAGAACCAGTCTGAACTAACATGATGTATAATACAAGTCAAATTTTGATATCAGAGTACTTCTAAGCATAGTCTGTTGTTGTTGTTGTTTTTTTGCAATTTAAGAATGTGTGAATAATTTAGGTACTAAATACAACAAGGGTCAATTATTTCACTACATTACAGATAATTCAAACACATAGTGCAACAGATGATAATCAACAAACACGCTGATAATTTTGCGGACATATATATTTATACAAATGGCAGTAGATCAAGCATTTTTGCGAGTTACAAATTTCATGCTTTGTGGTCTTCTCATCATCATAATTATTGCAAAAAGAAAAAAAAAATCGTTCAGGAGAAAGTGTGACTTCTCAAACAAATTGTTTTGTCAAATCAATGCTTGAAAGGAGATCAACTCTCCAAGAAAAAAAAGTATTAGTACTAGTTGTCACTTGATATTGCAACCATACAGCGTAATGGGACAGTGCAAGTTACGCAATGCATGGGTCACGTTGTATGCATTCTACAGAATAACACAGTATCTTGAGTCATTTCTTGTTCTTAATGAACATGTGCAAAGTAGTAGTACCTGAGACTGACTGCAAAAGTTGTGAACTCCTGTAATTAAATGATCTTTGCACTTTGTACCTTTTAAATGCATACATAAATGACAGGACCTTTGGAATATATACGTAGCTAGGCCAAGTTCATCAATAAATCTCTACAGAAAGCATTAAGAAGCCTATCCATAACTGTACATACAATGTACATTTGTTCCACTCACAAGTGTACAATTTATTTCCATCTTCATTCCTCCATTCCAAGGTAATCAATAAATCTCTGCTTAACAAGCCTATGCATAACTGTACACACATTTGTTCCACATACAAGTGTACAATTTATTTTCATCTATAATATATTACTAATTAGGACTTGTAAAGGCAATTTCACAAGTGGGTTCATTTGCGACCGAGAAGTAAAATGACAGAAATAAGATACAGGGTGTCAACCGTTTTCCCATTATAGAAATGTGTAATGTGAGACACTATTTTGGCAAGCTGTTAGTTTTGAAACTATCAGCTGACACAAAATTTGAGAAAATAAAAACTGAGAAATATACTGCTTTTACTGTTACATGTGATCAGTTATATTAACAACCCCCAAGCCCTCTAAATCTGAACCAAAAAACCGCCACATCACCTTGATTGATCAAATATGGCTTGTTATTATTATCATCTTTGTTTCTGGTATCGATATGGTGACGAAGAAGATGAATTTCGGGGAAAGTTCCCACACTCAAATTTGACTCAGGATTTAAGAATACTTTAGCAGCTGGCCACATGTACAGCACATGTCAAGCAGCAAATGCCAAGGAGCAGCTCTCAAAAATACATTGGACATGATCATGCATGTACTGAGCTACAACTGTACATGTTAGCTGTAGAGTGCATGACTACAATATATGTTGCTTCATGGGCATACAATATTTAATACCACAGAGATGTGAACTACACCACAATGCCAAGGGTTCTTGTTGTTTTCACGAAGTTAGAACAACATCTTACAGTAAGAAAGGAGAGGGAAAAAAATTATGTGTTCATCTGAACACTGGCATTTGACATCTACAGAGGTTTCTAAATAACTTGTGTCCAAGAGGCTGATGGGGAAAGGATGCTAAGGGGAGCATCCATGTTTCCAGAACACATAATGGTTACTAAATGAATGATTACAGAAGACAATAAAATTATTGTAATAATGAAATTGATGCTGAGTATCTGTGAAATGTTATACTCGGCTTTGTTATACCTTGGTATGAAAAGGCAGAGAAATATAGTGCATACACTACAGTATAGCCTCATTACCAAATCTAAGTGTATAACACATTGTATCATTTAACAAGCATTAACACTTTCAAAAATTGCTAAGAGTTAAAAAGCTCTTGAGATTTTTCTTTTACTCCTATAGTAATGTAACAAATAGAACAGGGTATGTTTACACTGGTGTACATAAGTTTTTACTTTTGAGTTTACTTTCAAAACTTTGTGGCAAGAGTTTAATTTGGCTTCTGTGCAGCACAAACAATTCAAAATACAGTGTAGAAGCCACCAGAAGTCACAGAGCCCTGTGTGGTGAAATTTCCACAGGCAAATTAGGGACACCACATGAACATCTTTTGTAGGCACCTGTTGTTTATGTACAATAATATTTAAAGTAATGTGAAAATGTTTGCAAAGTGAAACTAGCATGAAATTAAAGCACACAAATATTTTTGCATACAGTGTAAGTAACACTATTCAATGTCTTGATTCCATGAAATTGAAATCATGCAAAATTCATTTTATGCGGCTAAGTGCAAAATAAATAAATAATCGCGCAAAAATATCAACGTTTACAGTATTTCATAGGCTCCTGTAGTTTATGTACAACAATATAAAGAATTATTAAGCTCCTGAAAGCTGTAGACTTTACAGTGCGACTTACAGCAGCCAGTCGCAAGATTAGGGAGAGCGTTTCTTGCTTCAGGGGACAATCTTTGAAGTTAAACCACTCGAGTAGCCGAATCAGGAGGTGGCGCTCTTGGACGAGGTCGGACTCGTCCACCAGCCGGTGTTCCAGTTTGCTCAAAAGATTCGTCAGAGCTCTGGCGCGTATTTCTTCCACTTCATGGCCTGGTATTGAGATGAATAAAATGGAAGAAAAGAAGTGTTACCACTTTGTACACCAGGCTATCAAGCTCATATCACTACATTGTATTTACAAAGTGTTGTGGATGGGCACCATTAGATGAGCAAGGTTGTGAATGATACAACATGGATAGACATTTTACAAAATATATAACATTTGTTTGACTGATTGAATGCATGATGTACAGATAAACCTAGTGTGTATGAATCAGAGTACACCTTGTGCATTGTGAGACAAAAAACTAGAAATGTCACTATGGCGACTGATGCCTCCGCCATAATGCATGATTCTCCCAATAGGCGTAGAGTACAATGTCTTCACAATGTGTGATCCATGACAGTTTCACATAACTGGCAAAATATTGAGATGACAGGTTTGTCAGAAATGTCTTGAACTGGGTTTGCTATAATTTTCTAAGATTGCAGGTACACATATTTGGGAAATTGAGAATTTTTACTTGAATTCTGACAGACCTTTTTATAAGTTTATGCATTGAGTAATTTCCACGGTATGAAGAAAGAGTGTAATGACGGTACAAAATAGATTTTTTTTTTTTTTTGGGGGGGGGGGGGAGGGGGAAGCATTGAAACCTGGCCTTTGACCCTTAACCTTTGACCTTTGACCTTCTGACTGGAAATTTCCCAGAGAATCTCCATTAGGTAATGCATACATTAAGTTTTGAAACTAATAATGCAAGCATTGCATAGTATATGAGGGAAATAGTAAAATTTTGAGAAGTTGACCTTGACCTTTGACCCCTGACTATTGACCCACGACCCCTAAATTCCCAGATAATCCCTGCCAGTCAGTACATGCGTATGTACCAAGTTCCACGAAGATACATTGAACCATTTGCGAGAAAAGTGATATTGCAACATTTTCACCTAACCTTTGACCTTTTGACTTTTGACCTTATGACATGAAACTCTCTCTGGAGAATCTTTACGCAGTAGTACATGTCCACACTAAGTTTCAAGAAAATACCTTTGGGCATTGCATAGATATGGGGGAAATTGCAACATTTGTAGTATTTGACCTTGACCTTTTGACCTTTGACCTCTTGCCAATGTCACTAAAATCTACTCAACTAATTGTCCCATCATGTATCATCCTTGGACCAAGTTTGGTGAAAGCTGCTTCATCCAGTTTTGAGTTATCACGTAAACAGATAAATTTTAGGATTTGACCTTGATCTTTGACCTTTGTCCAATTTCACTGAAAAACTAATCAAGTAATTGTCCCATCATACATCATCCTCCAACAAAGTTTAGTGAAATTTGCTCCAACCAGTCTTGAGTTATCGCGTAAACGGATACAATTTCATGATTTGACCTTGAACTTTGACCTTTGACCTTTAGCTGATTTCACCTAAAATCTAATCAAATAATTGCCCCATCATACTTCATACTTGGACCAAGTTTGGTAAAATTCCAGTAAATATTACTCAAGTTATCGCGTAAACGAAAGCGGACGGACGGACGGACGGACTGACGGACTGACGGACGGACGTACAGACGTACATACCGACGGACGGACAACCCGAAAACATAATGCCTCCGGCACCACTTCGTGGCGGAGGCATAAAAAAAAAAAATACTCACATACACTTTGTACATAACCCTGGGAGCTGTTGCATAAAAAGATGCCATCAAACATGCATTGCAAGAGAGAAATCAAAAGTAAGTCAGGTGTCAGCCAATCAGACTAGAGTATTCAGAGACTTATGTTTGATTTTCTTACTAACATTTGTTCTCAACTTTTATGCAACTGGGCCCTTGACACTTCTGTGATAAATGATTTGAATCTAAACAATTTTAAATATATTTCATATACATTTATTACCTGCTCTAAGGAGGTTGTGTTTTTCTCAGCATTGGTTGGTTTGTTTGTTTGTCTGTTTACAAAATAATAGCTAAAAAAATCATGAATGGATTTAAATAAATGAAACTGATGCAAAAAGTTGTTAATGACAGAAGGAACATCAATGATTAAATTTAGGCAGTGATCTGAGAATTTTTACAAACTTTCAAAGGATTTTCTATTTTTCGGCAGGTGAGGTCAATGAACTTGGGAATTCAATCTGCGCATGTTTGAGGTTTGCATAAATGCGCACTTTAAGCGAAGGCTCTGTCCAAGGCGCTGATGACAAGGAAAACTGGGCTATTAATATCAGCTATCAGCATGCATGTAGGGCCCTATGGGTGGGGTGGTGGAAATGAGCTGCTTGGCAGACATCTGCGCTCTCCAAGAGGAAAGGAAAAAATGAAGATATACGCCAATACGGAAACAGAAAAGAAGATACAAAGAGAGATGGTTGAAAAGTCAAAAAAAGAAAAGATTACTGTGCAGACTAGAGAGGAAAAACAATTATATTGTTTGAAATGTTTTGATATGTAGGACATATAAGATGCTTATTAATATAATGATGAAGGAAGAAACAAATATACATTGGAGAGGATAGATAGAAAATGAAGATGAAAGAAAAGACAGATGGAAGGAGGCACCTCCATCCACTGGCACTATATGTGCAAAGTCTACATGGAGGTTGAAAGAAGTCCCCGGCTAGTCGGCTATGACGAAAATGAATGGCGGTGAATGGAAATGCCACAATGCCGATCCGATCCTGTCTCGTGACATTGAACAGGAAGATAAACTTTCTCATCCTACTCAATTCTCCCTTAATCAAGAGAATGTACACTGGTTCGACCTTTGCCACTCGACATCGCATCGACAACTATGAAAATTGTAACGACTCGATTTGCACAGCACAGCCCTGTCAGGGTGTCACTTTGACCGACAAGTATGTCTAATTCCGCGAAAACATCTCATTTATAATAATGACATTTGCTGGGTCAGTTTTTCGCTTCTTAGACAGACACCATGCACCATTGATACATACGCTATTGCGACGGTTTCAACCATTCTGGTTAAAATGCAACTTTGACCCAGTTCCCCCGCATAAAAATGGTTATTATTATTTTTTCCAGCTCGGTTTTTAAACCAATCTGGAAAAAATATATACAGGAATAGGGATTAATCAGTAAACATTTTGACTCACCTCTTCCACTGTTTCCTCCCGTTTTCTAGCTGTTTCCTCCACTTCTTTGCAGCGCTCCCCAATTCATCGCCGCCTTCGTTTGAAAAATGACCACACGAACATCAGATGGCAAGCCAAATGCTCGTTCACAATATTACGAAGTTAAATCTAGCGCTCGACAACTGACTGGTACTTGGTATAGTCAATAAACGCAAGTGTACCAATATAGACAATGATTGTATGGAGCATTTGGCTTGCCATAGACATTCGTGCGGTCATTTTTCAAACGAAGGCGGCGATGAATTGGGGAGCGCTGCAAAGAAGTGGAGGAAACAACCAGAAAACAGGAGGAAACAGTGGAAGAGGTGAGTCAAAATGTTTACTGATTAATCCTGTAAATCATATATTTTTATGCGGGGGGGTGGGAAACTGGGTCGAAGTTGCGTTTTAACCAGAACGGTCGAAACCGTCGCAATAGCGTATGTATCAGGGCCGGCGGAGCGTTTTCAAAAGTGTGGGGGCCCACTTACGGGTTTCATGAGATAACAAGCAAAAACTAGAAATATCACTGAAGGTGATTAATACCCCTGCCCCTGTGACGACAGTCTTACCCAAGGAATGATCTTTCCTTGATCTTCTGCCATTTAAATGCCGTTACCATGGCAACGCAGCTTCCGACACGTCCGAAAAATGTCTTGCACATCTTCCCACCAAGACTATTGTGTGTGCCACATTTCATAAGCTTTTGTCAAAAACTGAGGAAGTAGTTCAATCCACAAGATCTTTCCTTGATCTTCCGCCATTAATATGCCGTTACCATGGCAACGCAGCTTCCGACACGTCCAAAAAATATGTCTTGCACATCTTCCCACCAAGACCAATGTGTGTGCCACATTTCATGAGCTTCAGTCGAATACAGAGGAAGTAGTTCAATCCGCAAGATCTTTCCTTGATCTTCTGCCATTTATATGCCGTTACCATGGCAACGCAGCTTCCGACACGTCCGAAAAATATGTCTTCCACATCTTCCCACCAAGATCAAGGTGTGTGCCACATTTCATAAGCTTTGGTCAAAAAACTGAGGAAGTAGTTAAATCCGCAAGATCTTTCCTTGATCTTCTGCCATTAATATGCCGTTACCATGGCAACGTACTTTCGGGTACTGTCAAAAAATGCGTCTTGCACATCTACAACCAAAGGCACACATCTGTACCAAGTTTCATGGAAATTGGGCAAAAACTGAGGAAGTAGTTTGCAACACAAAATTTTCCATCATTTTGGCTCATATGTGAGCTGTTACCATGGCAACATACTTTTTGTCACTGTCAAGAAATGTGTCATGCTGACCTATATCCTAAGACAAACATTCAATATGAATTCCATGAGAATTGGAAGAACACTGATGAAGCAGTTTTGCCATGAAGCATTTTGCCCTATATTTTACCAACATGCCGTTACCATAGCAACGCACTTTTTGCCACTGCGGAAATCTGTGTCTTGCACATTAATATATTCAGATGAACATCTGTACCTAATTTCATAAAAATTGATCAAAAACTGTGGGAGGAGTTTGCGACGCAAGATTTGTACCCATTTTTGCCATAATATGCCGTTACCATGGCAACATACTTTTGGGTACTGTCAAAAAATACGTCTTGCACATCTACAACCCAAGGCACACATCTGTGCCAAGTTTTATGGGAATCGGTTGAAAACTGAGGAAGTAGTTCGCGACGCAAGATTTGCAACGGACCGACCGCCCGACCGCCCGACCGACCGCCCGACCGACTGCCCGACCGTCCGCTGATTCCTATATACCCCCTTCAAACTTCGTTTGGCGGGGGTATTAAAAAAAAAAGGTTCTCAGCTCATTTCTCCCCTTCCATTTCTTGGTTTCTTCAGCTGACAAGCCAAAAAAAAAAAAAAAAAGGTCCTCAGTGGAAAACCATAAACTTACCGCGCTCACACTTCAAGATCTCTATCTATAGATTTCTATCTTATAGAAGTTTCTAGTGCGACTTTACACTTCCGTACTTCCGTAGTTCCGGTAATTCCGGGTTAAAAAAAGTGTGGGGGCCCAAAGTGATGACACCTTAACAGTTACAAGTTATGTATTCCTTTGTATGGTGCACAAAAAATGTGGGGGCCCGAACCCCCATGGACGGCCCCCACGCCGGTTCCGCCGGCCATGTGCATCAATGGTGTCTGTCTAAGAAGCAAAAAACTGACCCAGCAAATGTCATTATTATAAATGAGAAGTTTTTCGCGGAATTAGACATACTTGTCGGTCAAGGTGTCACTGTGCTTTGCACGGGGTCTGGTCGGCCGTCGCGTCGGTCGGGCTCACGACCAGCTCACGACACACCACATACGACCACGAGATAGGATCTAACGTTAGATTATTGTAGGGTAGCCCTACTACATATCGACCACCTTCTTTTAAACCGACCGCGTATAATTCGCGCACTGAACACTTAGTACGCACTTTACTGCATGCAAAGCACATAAAAATGGATTGGCTTTGAATGTTGATGAGGATGGTGTGAGAAAACGCGAAAATTCACTGTTCATTAATGGTTTTAATCAAGGACAAAATTTCGAATGAATATTTTCACCGAATCGTAATGACAGCACAATGTAATGTCTAAGATGGAAGTTTCTAAAAGGCTTCTACAAAGCTTCGTACAACACGGTGCACAACTCGGTTTGCGTGCATTGTCAATGCAAAAACAGCGGTCGATCCTATCAAATAACGGGCTTTACCGCGGGGAGCTGAAACGAGGCCATGCAAGTTCGTCGGCGATATTTTTGCACTGAAACTTCGAATCGAAAAGGGAACAACGGCATTTGATAGAGCTGGATTTTCTCAATCACGTAGGTCAAGTTTTTTACGTGAATTTCAGTGTTAAATATTCTTATCAAGCAAATAAACATTAGGCGGTCGATGAGTAGTAGGTCCAACCCTACATGTATGGTAGCCCTACTACATATCGACCACCTTCTTTTAAACCGACCGCGTATAATTCGCGCACTGAACACTTACATTTGTAGTACGCACTTCTCTGCGTGCAAAGCACATAAAAAATGGATTGGCTTCGAATGTAGATGAGGATGGTGTGGGAAAACGCAATAATTCACTGTTCATTAATGGTTTTAATCAAGGACAAAATTTCGAATAAATATTTTCACCGAATCGTAATGACAGCACAATGTAATGTCTATGGAAGTTTCTAAAAGGCTTCTATTTAAGTTCTAAAAAGCTTCGTACAACACGGTATTCAATACAACTCGGTTTGCGTGCATTGTCAATGCAAAAACAGCGGTCTTCGTCGGCGATATTTTTGCACTGAAACTTCGAATCGAAAAGGGAACAACGGCATTTGATAGAGCTGGATTTTCTCAATCACGTAGGTCAAGTTTTTAACGTGAATTTCAGAGTTAAATATTCTTATCAAGCAAATAAACATTAGGCGGTCGATGAGTAGTAGGTCCAACCCTACCTGTCACTCACTAACGTTACTGTGTCCCAGTTGTATGGATGGGTGTAACTGCGACCAGCCCCAACGTGCAGCGCAGCGTGTTGCATCATAGCGGCGCGGTATCCGGGGCTAGGATGGGTGTAGACTCATTAGAGGCCAGAGCATAGATCTAGATAGATGAGGGTCAGATTTTGAGATATTTACCCAATTTTGTAAATATTGGTTCCAGCGTAGGTAGAGTAGCAGGTTCTGCTTTCCTATCCATGTTTTCAAGCTCTGGGAGAGGCCCCGTCGCCGTTAACATCGTCTGTCAAACGCTCTGTCGTTGGTTGAACACTTCGAATAGGGCGCCATTTTTAGCTCGTACACACACACACAGTCCAATGATAGTCGGGATCGATCGTCCACATGCTACACGTGTATTATGCACATACCATAGCTCATACAGTAGTTCTGCGGTCCACACACACACAAACACACACATGCGATGCACGACGGCTCGCTGGATGTACAGGTTCTGATTCAAGGCTTTGTAATTTTTATCTGTGCGATTCTTCAGGTGGGCCGTCAAACTACATGTAGTAGGTAAAAACCATGTTGATATAGGTAGACAGAAAATTCGTCTACGTCCGAAGGAGTCTTTTATCTTTTGACTTTATCAGCTCTCATCCGTTGTATAGGGGATTCTGTGAAGCCAGATGCAGTCTCCGCGGAACATATCCCCGACGACTGATACAGACCAATCTTTCGGTCAACAGAATACTGGTAGGCGCAGGCCTATAATATCACACAAACTACGAAGTAGTAAACAATAAATGCCCAAAGATGTGATTGAAAACATTGACATTCATCATAACGATGATAATAAGAAAGGGATGAGGTGTATTTTCTTACCACATGTTCTATCGAGAAAATGATGTTGGTTTGTACAGTGTACACAGTATAATCGTGATATCAGGTAATATCCTTTCACATGGGATAATTTATGCAGGTCTGATATAGATGTGTATATCAATAATTTTGATATATTTGGTACCACAAAATTACTACTTAGTAATTTGTATAGGCCTACAGTAGGCCTATATGCCTCTAAAATTAATGTGATTTGTTTATCACCACACTCTTCTTGTGTGTAAACTTCAGAAGAGTGAAAGATACAGAAATATTCTGTATAACAATTCTCTGGGTGTGTCCATGTGTGCATGTGTCAATGACAATCATTATATTATCAAGACGATTTATAATGATAATAATAATGATAATGGTAAAATCTGTGAGAAAATGAAATGATCAACATAATCAAATTTAGCCATAATTGTCATACTATATCATCATTGTCTCTGTCACTTGTGATTTTCCACAGCATTATGTGATAAATCAAACTAATATAATTTCCATCCAATTTTCTTGCATTCAAAAGTATATGAATATCAATGGATATACTAGTATGGTTCCTATACAGATTGAATTTTCTCTTCACTCAGTTTTTCCCGAAAGTATATTGCAACTAGTTATGTACCCTAACATACAGACTTTTTTTTTAAAAAAATCTACATGTATTTCAATCCCCTTGTACACCCAGTTCACCTACAATAACATATGCAAACCACCTTTTGTGTGATATTGTGTTTTGCACTAAATATGGTATCTATTGTGTTTGCTTGACGGTATTGATAACTTATGACAAAAAAACAATGTTTTATCACTTGTCTGATGATTATATCTCCTGAAGATAAAATTGTGCGAAACTTCTAGAGTAGTCAATAGAACAGAGATAAACCTGCTCTAGAGTCAACTCGCTGTGCAAATGTAACTATTGTTCTACATTAATTGGTCTCCTAGACATTGAGTACTCTACACCAAGATAGTCTTAACAAATTGTAAATAATTAATTGAATATGTATATATATATATATATATATATATATATATATATATATATATATATATATATATGTATATACATATATATCATATATGTGGTGTGGTGTGTGTGTGTGTGTATGTGTGTGTGTGCACATGAGTGTTTGTGTGTGTGTGAATATATAGTACAATAATGTGTATATAATGTCACATGAACAAGATATGCATATATTGTGTGTGTGTTTTTATGTGGGTGTGTGTGTGCAATCATTGCTCTACATAAGCACTGGTCAGTGATTAGTCATAATGCATTCATGTGACTAACACAAAGTTATCATATTTGCGAGCAGAGGCATCACGTCAGCATATTTCACAATTTTCACTTCCTGAAGACATGCCAAGAATAAAGAACCAGCATTGTGTTGTCCATCATTGTATCGTAACGCTTGACAGTCCTTTGGGAGTTACATTTTCAATGCAAGATATTTTCCCTAAACACTACACACTTCAAGAAAAAAATAATAATTCTCTTTGGGAAAATATAACTCCTCCTTTAGAGACGTTAAGTATTATGTTACACTTCTATAAAATGCACTATCTGTGTGTGTGTGTGTGTCTATTATATTAGATACATATATAAAACAAAGAATCAAGAAAAAAACTAGTAATGCATTATTTCGCCAATAAGAATGAGTTTATTGTACTCAAATGTTCGATGGCCTCCACTTTCTTCAGGAGTCTCCACAGGGATTCCCCGTCGAGACTCCAAAGAAGGTGGAGGCCACTGAAAATTTGAGTACAATAAACTCATTCTTATTGGCGAAATACTAGTAATGCATTACTACAGGTAGTTTATTTCTTGATTCTTCGTTATATTGGAGCCAATATATGAATTCGCAACATGTTTATATATATATGTATATGTATATATATATATATATATATATATATATATATATATATATATATATATATATATGTATGTACATATATATATATATATATATATATATATATATATATATATATCGATGTTTAATGTAGGTATAATGTATTCTATTTATAGGTATACTCGTATACTTAATACCAAATGCATAACACACAGGATGAAGGCAAATAAGAAGAGCCTATATGGCAATGCAATAATACTTTCTGGTTATTTTCATGTTTATTGGCTTCACATTTAAAAATCAATTCAAGAGAGGGGTAACAGGATAATTTCTATTTCTCCTGCTACCATAATTTACAATATGATATGGAATGAGCTGCATGTTTGGCTATCCATTTTTACATTAGAGGGTTTATTCTATGGCATGTGCAGATAACTCATTACTATGGCAACATCTCCAAATAACATCTGCACACAATTCATAAAAATTCACACATTAGCTTCAGTGGTGTTGGCTCTCCACAGACTACTGCATTTGGCAATGTAAGCTATCCGAGTACATAAATTCATGTATCTCTACTAGTAGAATAAGTTAAATCACACAATTGGTCCAAGCAAAACCAGACAAAAATTGAGTCTTCACGAGCATTTGACGCAAATGGTTTGTATACTAAGGGACAACAAACTTTTCAATTCAGTTTAAAGTGCAATGCCTAGAGAGAATTTGCTTTGACAATGAGTCAACACATGTTTTTCTTATACTGCACCAACAAAAAGGAGATACACACAACAAATCCTTCTCTTATAACAACTACAAAACTGTAATTCTTGAATATCATAGCATTGACTTTGTTACAGTTTGAGTCTTGATTAGGAGAATTGGCATGAAGGTGCAAAACCTGAACATAGGGTAAATTAATTGGCTTTATCATCAAATCAAACATGACTTGCAGAACAAAACACTTTCCTTGACATGTTTATTTTCATTTTGAAGGATCTTCCAGAATATAGGATCTGGAGCAAGCAACTGGCAAAGAAGTGGAATTAGTTAAATACAATGTGTCTTCATACATCGAAGCATTATTTGTCTGTTCAATGCTCTGGTAGAGAAGTAGTGGGGGTGGGGAAAGGGGTGTAGGATTATCTCCAGCTAGGGCTGATTAGGAATTCAGTCCAGTATACAATTCATTCCCCAGCAATTGAGCACATCAACTGGATTACAAAGACGGAAAACCCCATTGTGAAGCTCCTGAATGACAGCACAATGTAACACACCTCGGTGCATTTTCACAAAGCCCACAAAGTCACCTAGTGGCTTGTTTACCACCACACGTTGTGCACACAAATTGTACTTTCTGTTTTCCCTTGTACACTGTACTTAATTCCATTCTGTTTTTTTCCTCTCTCTCTATCTCTGTATTCCAGTTGGAATCATACCAGACTTCTTACACACAGGAATTCACCACTATTCTGGCCATTGCGCAATAAGCGATGTATCTTTGTAATAAATTTTCAATGACAGTTTTCAAGAGCTGTGACTAGATTTTGGCTTTGTGTAATCAGTGCAGGGATTACATAGCCTCACTAGCAAACAGTAAGCCTGCCAAAGCCATCACTGCATTACACTATCCAGATAGCTGTACATGTAGCTCACATGCGTGGAGTGTCTACATTTTCTACATTTGGTTGTACATGATTAAAAATATGGCACAATTTGGTAAGAGTAAAAGCAATTTACTTTTCAAATATTTGTGTCATGGCAACAGAAACCACTGCATACAATCCATTCATCCCTGTATATTCAGGGTTTGGTGGTTTTTTTTTTTTTTTAACTGTTAAAGTAGTCAAAGTAAAATAAATAATTCTGCCTCTCATTCAGGTAAAAAGCAACGCTCTTGTTCTTTGACATTAATTGCTTCAGGCGCAAATCCACAGGTTCAATACTAAGGGAAACTACATGTACACATACTTGTAACTCAAACTATGAAACTATTGCAGTACAAACAACGTACATGCAACTGAGGTACTCACAGCTCAGCACTAACATGCTAGCACTGAATAAGCACACAAGGTTCTCGCCTTGTTATATCACAAATAATTGATGTGAGTGACACAGCATTAGCTTTACATATAAACCCTACTCATATCGGAAAACTTATCAAAATTATACACTGCAAGTGCATGCGCTTGCACTGTACCCAATAACTTTAAAAAAGGAGAAGAAAATTGTGAAACAATTAAACCTTGCCTTACTGCATTCTGATTCATCTGCAGTGCTCTCTGCCTTGCACAATGCAAACTTGTCACAATTCTCAAGTGGCATGAGGCATCCTACCACATGTGTACCTGAGAACAAAACAAATGAGTAAAAACTTCATTGCAACACAGACAGGCAGACCGTCACACAGAAAGACCAAACGTGGTGGATTCCAGAAATCTTTAGTAGCAACCCTGTAAAAGCTTTTTGAGTTACTAAAGTGTGGTTCAATTTGGAATGTGTGCTAAAAAAGCGGAAGCCACTTAAAGGGACCACCAAAGGAAAAAAAAAAATGTTGCTTCAAAAGAAGACTTGGCCTTTGTGTTAAAAACAAAAGGTAAAGGTGATCTGAGAACACATATCAGGGGGGAATTGGAGAGGGGGGGGTGTCAAATCCACATGAACTTCTGAGTTTTACACTGGGTGTTAAGTACATTAGCCTGAACTCCATAAGCACCAACCAACAAATATTCAGGCCTCCGTATGTGTACATTGTACCCCTTTCATTGCATTTTAAAGGACTCCACTGAAAGCATGAAAGGAGTCACTGTTGTCACATACAATCCAAATATATTGCACATACTAAGTAGCTGAAATTTCTATCACACGGAATGCAAACAACAAAATAAAAAGTACAAAAATTGCAATCTGAAGCACTATCTTAACACAAGACACCATGAATGTACTTACTGGTAGAAAGCAATGAGTACAAATTCTACATGTATGATGCAACTGTACAATAATCACATGTACAATCCTCACGCATATGTGGTGCATACCGAAGAATAAATCTACAACACTAAAAACTATAAATAATGTGAATACACAACGTATGCATTCTGTTGCATTACAATACAGTGTACCATGGCTCCTGCTGACTTTTAGTAAACAAATGTATCATCAACCAGAAGCCTTAACACTTTTCATCTAAAAATATCATGAGCACTCTTCAAGACTCTCTACTTCTCAAGGCAATTTCTTTATAAACTTTACAAAAATGTGACCATTAATGAAATATATAGCTATACTATCTACAAAAATGTTGTCCAAAACTAGCAACATCTTACCACGTGGCACATATCACATTTCTAGTAGTAAAACTTGCATCATGTAAAGCTTACTATATAGTAGCATCTTAAACAACATTCCAATAAGTATGTGGTAATCTTTTGCATCACCATCATGAGATGGGATATACCATAATATATGCATGACAGCTGCACTCAATATCTCCAACATCCCCAGCCTCTCACTTAGTTGTACTTGATATCATTAATATCAGACCACAGGACATTACATGTCGACTCGGCCCACCACTGTAACTGTACACAGAAGGGTGTCAAAGTTCATATAACTGATGGAGTCATAATATTCACATCACAGCCCCGCAAACACGGAGGCATTTTATAGACCACTGTGCCTCTGAGCTGGTATTTACATGTACCTGTACAAGGCTGTACATAAGTTCTAAAAGAATGACCTTGCAATGGAGTGACAGATGCTGATATAATCACAGCGAGTGCATGTATACTTGTTGTCTATCCCCCTACTTCACATAGGAATTCAGCATTTTATATTATCCTCCTACACACCAATTATCAGTGTGGCATTCAAATTAACGAAAACTGACAAGAGTTTAGATTTCCCCACATTGATGTACATGTAGACATGTTCAAGTAGAGACAAACATGTGTATATTTTCTTACATAATTGTGCTTACATAACTGTGCACACACTCAGTTGTATGGAAGATGCTATTGTACTATTGGAGTTAACTTTGTCAATTTAATGGAAAAAATAGGAACAGCAGCCTCTCTGACTTAACAATTTTCTTTTCTTTTTCTCTTTATTGGAATGTGGCCCAAATAGATAACAAGGATAACCTTAGTAGACAAATAAAATGTTTTTTGCCTTCACTTTACAATTCTATATTCAGAATGTTTTAGCTTTTTCACTTGATTTAAATGTGTTCACGCTTGAACACACTAACCATTTTTCTTTTCTTCATACATCATATAACACTGAGCAAGAAATTTCATAATACTGATGACAACAAAACAGTTTATGGGTTCACATGTACATGTACACTGTCACTCAGCAAGGCCTGAGCGGGCTGTCCCCTGCCCAGTACACTCTCTTCTTCTCTACGATATCGACGCGGCAAGACGGACAGGAGGACACCATCTCGGCACAGGTGCTGCAGATGATGAGATGGCCACAGGGCAAGAGCACGGTATCCAAGTGGGCGTTCATGCAGACCCGGCAGAGAACGGCGTCCTGGTACCTCTGAAGCTGTTCCTCGAGTTCACTCCGGTTATCCCTGTCGTTGGCCTGGGCGGCGAGGTCGGAGTGCGCGCACTGCGCGGTGATGCCCCGTCGGAAGAGCTCCCGCCGCGCCTGGTCGTGCACCTCCTGCTGAGTTCGGCGCAGGTCGAACGAGTACTTCTTCCCCGTGTCCGTCTGCATTTTCAGGAAGGAGCAGATGCTGCCGCGAAGATCTCTCACAAATGTGTCTTTGACGGGCTCGCTGACCGTCTCGCTCGTGAAGAACTCGACTTTCTCTGTGACGGACCGGTATATTCCCTCAGTTAACTCTTTGCTGCCCAGCGTCATTGCGAGATTTTCAGTCCGGAAGTTGTGTCCATCATCGACTGTGTAGCAGATGTCACAATCTCTCTTGTCCACAGTAAGTTGTTTGACACAGGCCAGAGGAATCCTACAACCAGAGTATGACACAGAAGAAGTCTTGCATGACAAATCGCTGACAAAGTAATAATCCTGAATGTTATTAATCCTATCAGATTCTTTCCATGCGAGGGAAAACATTAATATCCTACCAACGAAACAAAATGACATAAACCCTATTACTTCTAAATCCTCAACAGTAACAAAGCTGCAAATTGCAATGTAGTTATCTTGTAGATAAACATCATCGCCAACCACAATACCTAACTTTAAACTGTTTACTTCATCTTTTATTTGTTGTTAATGACATAACATGAGAATAATAAAAAAAAAAACATTTCTACAAGTAAAACTGTTGACTAGAAATAAGGAAAGAAAAATGAGCACCAACACAAAAAACGTCTCTACTCTGAAATGCCTTTCAACAAGGACAAAGAGCATAATATGTGCTGCTCTTACTTCAACATTTCTGAAGAGTCAGCACTGGTGACGAGAACTCCATGAGGACCAACGCCAACCTCGTAGAGCTGGCCCGAAGAGCCCTTGGCGCTGAAGGTGTCCAGGCCATAGGTGTCGTTCCCACACACTTCTCTCAGCAGCATGACCAAGGCATGGCTCTGCTTCATGCTCCGCAGCCTGGCGTATTCCGCCTGCGCCGTCACCTTGAACTCCTCAGAGTCCTGATACTGAGGAAAGCACTGGGCGAGCTGCTCGACATCGCTATTCGTCGACGAGAAGTCCCCTTTCTCCGCCTGCACGAAGAAGGCAGCGAGGCGGGCGGCATCCTTCATGGGCGCCTTCAATTTACCCTCGTGTGCAAGCAGTTTGGCATCGTGAAAGAAGAGATGTCTGCAAAGGAGAAAAGCAAGGGGAAATGTTCTTGATATACGAGTGCAATCACGTTCTGCTTGTACAATGTTACAAACAGGTACAGTACCCATGGGGATACTACAATTTGTGTGTTATCTGGCATGCCCTCAATGATGTGGTCACCAAGACATTCTGTATTTACACTGTATGTACTTTTAGATTTAACGCTGATGTATTGACATCAAATAATAGTGGATTTGTCGCATCTTTGTAATTTAGGAGTGTTTGCTCTTTTCATCAGGCACTTACAAATACTTACACTGTGTACGTGCCAGGTCATGAACTACAGAATTTGACACATGCATACCCATGCAAGCAAACAAACAAATCACTAAAACAAACAAGAGCAGAAAAGATAAACACAAACACTACTCTGCATTTTTACAAGTAAACTGCTATTGCCAGAGGGTTCAATGCCTGCCACCTTTATGAATAGTAGTATGACAAAGATGTACAATGTACCTGTACAGCAACGAAAGCTGATGATTAATATTGCAATTTCTAATCAATGGTTACTATAAAAGTGGAAATTTTTACGGCATTGAAGTTTTCAAGCATTTCGCCCAACCAGAAACTAGCACGAAAAATAAAAGCACCCGAATATTTTTGCTTGACATACGTTCCAGTAGCCAATGTCTTGATTCCGCGGAATGAAAAACCTGCTAATCTCTTCTTATCCGACCGAGCAAAAAGAATTAGTCGCGCAAAAATATCCACTTGTACAGTACCATACTGTTTTCACTTAATATCACATTTCACTGAAAGATCACAGCCTTTCACACATGCTGGGTCCACTCACCTCGTAATGTCTTGTTGCAGTATATGGGGCTCTACGTGGAACTTTACCCTCAGCTCCAGACGGATGGGTGCGGAGAACCCAATCGGCAACTGAGATGTAATTGAATTCCTGAGATTGAGCCAATGACGCTCTCCTTTCCTGGCAAGGAACTGCAGACCGAAGTAGTCCACTTCCACCATGTTTAACATGTTGCAAGCCTGCATAGCCAGAGAAACATTGAATACATTAATATTAGACCAAAAATTTTAGATCACATAAACAATGAAAAAGAGAAGTTATGGCACACTTGCTACCGGTAGTCAAAGCACAGTAAACATGTACTTTTTGCCAGTCACTGAAATAATGCGATTATAAACAAGTTTCAACTTGACCTTCCATGGGTGAAATAAAACTCTGTATATCGGATATTCTAAAATAATATTATCGTCAGCCTTATGCCAAAAGGCCCTGAACACATTTTAGGCCAACATTATCATATTCATCACTTTCATACTGTAGAATAGCAGTATTTGCACAGGTCTCTCTGTGTATCAAAATGAATACCCCTGTAATATGTTAATACATCAGAGAATTTAAAAAAAAATCCTAATAAACACACTTTCATTTGAATTTCATCCATAAGCACAGATGTAGGGTATACATATTGCAATCTTTTGAACGCTTTCAGCAGATGCTAAGATAAGTCTTGTCTAATTCAGACCTCCCAACCTTTTTTGACTGAAAAATAGGGATGATTTGGCTTAAGAGTAGGAAAGAAAGAGCAATTCCTATAGGTATGTGTATTAAAATTATCCAGAAAACAACAACACTCTTGTTGAAACAAGAGCTGGGAACGGTCAAAACTCAGACTCTTTCCTCCAAATTCAGAATGGTTGGAAATGGTTTGTCTACAAACATTGATTCAACAAAAATTCCTGAAAGTAGGATTTTTTTTTTAATATGACCATGAGGACATTATGAAACGTGGTCAGGTGCAGTCAATGTACAGGTTGTTGTCTCATGTCAGTTCTGGAATTTGGGTTATCTTTATTGAAAGCCATTTACATTAGTTGCAGACTGTATAATGATTGGATCACTTTCCTTTCAAAGTGGATTACCTTTGATTCTAAATTAGACCAGTTGAATTAATACTTCAACTTCACTGGCCTTCACTCATCATCTTCCTCCATACTTGGAATCAGTGGATCATAAAACATGCAACATACAACTGCACTGGTATCCAGACAGGCAAAATTTCAAATTAAATATAGAAACATAGAGGTCTAGACCTACCTAAATTTTGACATTCTGTTTTCAGCCTCAGCAGGGTCTAGCGAACTAGTGCATGTCCCAATTCTTATCCTCTATTATTACACTTACATATATATCTAAATTCAAATTACGTCATGACTGACAGTGACAGTATAAGTGAAACAGTCTCGCCAGAATGGCATGTTCAGACATGTCAAAGACTAAAAAATTTCTTTTATTTCTTGATCAAATGTAATGAGTTACGTACGGTACCATGTCCATGATGGATACACTTACTACCAATGACAATGTCATTACTTTTCACTTTGGTGCCTTACGCTTTCATGTAGAAATCTAGATATATTAAATCTAAAACTATAAAAAAAACCTAACTCACAATCACGTTTGGTTTTGCCATAGGGTACCCTGTGTCAAATGACCAAATCAAAACTTGTGAAAACCATGTGGTAGAAATGACCACTGCATTGCCCGCATGTCATACACAATGCAGTAAACCTGCCCTGCCTGCCGGTACGCGTTACACTACACAGCTCGTTGCAAAGACTGACAAGGTTCTCATCATGTGACCAGCTGATGATCAGCTGGAACCGACGGCGACATATGCATGCATGGCCTACGTCTCGAGTCTCGAAACGTAGATAGCTTGTAACGTTACAGCATACATATTACGTTTATTGCAAACGATAAAACAGAACTCACCAGATCGAGACATTCTTGACCTACTGCTTTAGGTCCTACTTCAATTTCCAAGATATGACCATCCGGCTTTTTCACTAAGACCAACATTTTGGAGCGCTTTTATTCCTCATGCGACGACCAGCCAGCTTTACCCCACGAACATCAAACACTGCTTGCTTTGTCTGCTAGCGAACTCTGATTACTGCAATACATTTATACGGCCGGAGATTACTCGTTGATTTAGTACACTGTGTGTGTGTGTGTGCGTGTAAAAATGTGTGTGTTGTGCGCTAGGGAGGTCGTCGCGCGCGTCGAGCAGCAGCTGAAGGGTAAGGACGTACGTACGGACGTGCGTGTGCGGCGTGAAGGTGACTTTCATAAAAATCTCTCATCGATAAAACAGCATGGGCTGAAAGCGAAGCACGGTAGCGTCCACACTCTTTCTCGATGGACAATATCAGCGAGTTAGAGGAAATCGACTACAAAGTATGATTTTATATTTGGGAAATTTGGGTAATCACTTACTTGTAGTGATCACTTTATAGAGTGCGGTGATTTAGTTCATAGGATTGTCAAAGAGATCGTCTCCTGTGATCAGTTTTATAGATTATATGACATCCCTCAACAAGGAATGGTAAGTTTTCCAGTTGGGCTAATAGAAGATTCCGATTCTTAGTCCCCGGGTGAAATAACCAGTAACCAATCAGAATCTGTAAAATCAGACAAGGCCTTTTTACTGCACCAATTACAGATCGGGGGCTCGACCAGTCAAGATGAATATTCATTGGATCAACCATACTTCTCCGCAGAAAACATTTTTAAAATGGGAATAAGTCCCGGAATAAGGATGATTTCATATTTTTTTGTTCCAGAAATACACTTCCCTATCTACAGAGCAGTAAAACAAAATGATATTATTACTTAACATTAGAATACATGGATTATAAGAGGATTAACTTCAATTTTGTGGATATCTCAAGGTACCCTTGTGTCGCCCTTCATAGGGTGGCTGGTACCTTGGCATTGTATGCTAATTTATGCGATGACTAATACCTCCCCTAACGACGGTTGCACAGGCGGCGCTCGCTCGAGCTAGAGACGATTTCGAAAGCAGCTGTTTCACCGCGTATCCAGACAAGCTGCATGCCTCGCTTGTGAAAACAGCGCGTTCCCTCTCCACGCGTACGCTCAAGTTGATTTCTTGGTATCGTTTATGTTTATCAGTCCCCAGCTCGAAAGTTTGTTCAACCCAGGGAAATGCAGGAGGAAGAAACCGTCCCGAGCTGAGAAGTTCGTTGACTCGGATATGTATCGGCAGTACTGTACATGTAGGCCTACATGTACATGTACACGGCCTCTGACAGTGCATCCCCAAACGCTTACAACTAACTTACATATTAGATCTATATCGGGCATATCACATACTAGTAATTCTTACTTTTAGTTTCAGGCAATGAGACAAACTATCACTTCCTCGGCGATCTGAATGTGTACGTATCTTTCCTCAGCTGCGCTTCGGAAAGATAGCTACATCCAGATCGCCTCGGAAGGGATAGTTTGTCCCATCACCTTCACCAACGTTGATTATTTTAATATACCGGGTACACGATATGTATCAGGGATGTGAAAAGATAGCTTTCAGGGACAGTCAATACGTCGTCAAAGAAAACCGTTTCTTCATGGATTTACATTTCCTCCTCACTTCTAGCCCCCTCCCCCCTCAATAAACTAGTAGTGCATCATCCAATGTAGCTGATGAGGGAGATGTCGATATCGAGTTTATCATCATTCCTTCAGCTGTATGCGTGAATACTGTTAGTATTGTGTCTTTGTACGTCAAAGTGCAATACGACACACCACGCATCTGTGTCATATTGCATACTGACGTACAATGGCGCAAAGATCTGACACGGAATATCCTGCTTTTCCACCATGTTGCTCATTGCTAATGCTATCATAATATGCATCCCTATTTACGTTTTACTATACCAGCGGGTTGAGCGGTATGAGGTAGTTTATGGAGCATACTGATACAAAGTGATACAACATAGTCGCCAAATTTGATATTGAGTAATGGTTAGGGCAACTAGGTAGTAGCTCTTTAGTTAGGGCGTAGTCAGATATTGACCACGTGAGCTCATCCATGCAAGTTTGAAGAGTGAAATGAGACAGAACTTAGAAAATGATGATGATGATGAAGAAGAAATAACGTCATAGGCCTAATATTTTAAAGCTTCACGTTAGTTTGTTTGTTTGTTTGTTTGAATTTTATTTCAAAATTGGTTTCGAAAAAGGGTGGATATCCAATAACAAAGAGGTAGTATGGGGCCCACGCCTTGTATGAGGATCACCGTTTTATTTTGCTTTTTGATATCTTAGCCATTACAAAACCAATTTTCATCAAATAAACTTTGAATTATTTGAATGCTTTTTCATATTTTATAAGAGGTTCCTAATTATCTCACAAAAAGTTTAAATCTGAATTCCAGCAATCTCAAGCAAAACTGTGACCATCCCTTTAAAATAATGCCACTGTATATCTGAGGTCATTTCAGCATTTAGAAAATTACTTGATAATCGATCACAGAAGGCCGGTATTAATGAATCATCTCCGATCGACGAATATGCATGAGTGTTGATTGTTGATAATCCACAGCGGGGACACGCCCAAGCTAGCGCGGTGGAGAGGGGGATCCCCCTTCCTTATTTCGAAGAATCAGCAACATGGACCACGCGCTCGCTCGTGGACGAGGAGGGGGTGGGGGAGATGGGTCTGTTTGTGTGCCGGTGGGAAGAACGAGTGATATAGGGTTAAATGTAATGATGTTCTAACAGTTTACAAAGCCAGCACAATTTTCAATGAATTACTAGTATAGATTGCTATCTACGAGTCTTTGAGATCAGATCATTGGTCATTCTCTTTCTCTTTCTCTCTCTCCCTCTCTCTCTCTCTTTATCCCGTTATTTGACTGTTTGAAATTTAAATTATGCGTGTAGAAAAAAAAAACATGCGCATCATAAAAATAATAGGTATACCAGTGTGCACTTCTGTCATAAAGAAAACACCAGTGAATATAACAGACACCAACAAATCTCTATCATGTGTGGTTACCTTCGGCATCAAAGGGAGGTATAACTTCAAGAGGCGGATGAGGGGGGGGGGAGGAGGTTTAACCCCCACTTGGATCCTTTTTGTTTTGTTTTGTTTTTCTTTTAATGATGTTTGGTGAGAGGTTTAAACCCGGTCCCCCTCCCCCGAGCTCGAGCTTTCCCCACTTTTTTTTTTTGCTTGTCAGCGGGAAAGTGGCAGCAAAAATGTAAAGACTCTTTTAATATGAAGACCTTTTTTCTTGCTTGTCATGATCAAAACCTACCCCCTCTCCATATAGCAAAGAGCTAGATCCGACCCTGACTCCCCAATACAGACCTGCATAGTTCTATAAGATTAAACTGTCGCACACCAAGTCAGGAAATAACCTTCCTCTCTTGATATTGATCAGAAAATAACGAAAATGTCAAACAGAAACGAGTATTTATCGTCTTTTATTGATAGCGAAGAATCTGCATGAACGCAACACGTGCTGTTGAACGTGTTATATGAGAATGGTAGTATTGTAGGCTCACTATATATAGCCTAGCATTAACGCACTTTACTTATTTAATTGAGTCGCATCATCATTTTTTTAGGGGGGGGGGGTTCCAAGGTTCGTTATTCTTTTTTTTTTTCTATCGATATGTTTTATTAAATCAAATCAAAATCACATTACTTACACACGATTGGCAGCAATTTGAAAAAAAGACAAGAGAAACATTTGTTATAATCATCATGTTGCAAAGAGGCATATGAACGTTTAGAAAATTATATAGCGACTGTCGCTGACCAAAATATCACCATGTACAGCTAAAGTAAACCGTTTGCGAAGAATTTGTTTATCCTAAAACGAATTTCGGGGGGCAAAACATTCAGTATGGGACAGTCACCTTCTTTGTTTGTTTGTTTTGTTTCTTTGTTTGTTTGTATTTACAAATTATCATTTTTACACAATCTTGGAGATACTCTTAACACGTACGACAATATAGGATTTGTGTGTTTGTTTGTTTTTTAACCGGAAACAATTCAGTTACTTGTCAAACTACCTGCATGATAATTAAGCATAAACAGAAGGGGGCATGCTTCGTGTGACCATGTATAGACTGCGTGACCTCATCAATCCTCGATTGTTTGTTCATGTCGGATTACTTTCGGCCATGGACTACGCAAACACTTCATCCCACTTAATTCTGATCTCTTATTATAATGAGCCTATATAGATCAGTGCATCTCCCTGATCAGTGAGACCATTGCCCGAAAGAACATATCTCTTTTCTTTCTTTCTTTCTTTTTTTTTGTTTTTGTTTTGTTTTTAGAGCAAGAGAAGGAAAGGGAGAGGAATAGAAAGAGATAAACAAGATGGGATTACAAGAAGTGGTATAGAGGAAAGAAGTCATCAAAGTGAAAGTAGGGCGGGTCAGTGAAGGACTACTGTACAGTACATAGTGTAATACTCTGTAGTCTCATTCCTAGACCCAACTGTGGCTGATGCTTTCTTCTCACTCTTGATACCCATGCCAAGGCGAGTATGATATATAGGTATCTCCTTGCCAATGCGCGATCGTATCGCATTGTACGCATTGATATTCCTCTTATACAAAATTATGGTAAGAAAAAAAAATATATAGAATGATTAATGTATACAATGTATCAGAAAAGCTAGAACCACACGTTCTTATAAGGCTTTATTGTTGATTATTTGGCGTGCTTGGCGAGGATTCGACCTTGCAAAACAAATGGGGGATATACAAGCAGGAATCGATTTGAACAGTGATGATTGTGAGGGTGAACTATACTTTTTGGCAATTTTGTTGCATTGACATGCTGACTATCATCGTGAGTGCCTGCAGGCTCGTGAGAGATCGAGACATTCATTGAGTATCCAGCATTCATCATTAATAATCTATTGCCCGCTTCGCCTTTGGTTGTGTATTATAATTATATATATATATATATATATATATATATATATATATATATATATATATATATATATATATATATATATATATGTATATTCTACTTTATAAAACATAGAATAAAACCCAAAGGAATGACGGAAAATGGAAAGCAAGGCATGACAAGAAGTAATACAAGATGCCTGTGATTATGGAAGGATGACAGTCAACATTTGATAAAATTCAAGATTATTCGCAAGTGCCATATCAATGTTTGCTTATTTTTCAGCTTATTCACGAACGTATTCAAAATATTGTTTTGTTTGTTTGTTTATTTCCAGCTGAGAAGATGGCTGGATAGCCCATATTCAGCTACACTAAGCTGTTCTTCCATGGGATCCAGTCCTCCATTATTTATACCCACGCCACAATCAGCCACATGAACCTATCCTACCTATATCTATCCGCAATGTGAATATAAAGAGCGTGGACGCAATTGTATTTCTCAAAGTTTGTTAGTGGCCAGTGGTAGGTCAGTCTGGGAAGCATAGAATACACTGTCTTGAAGCTGATTAAACACAATCGTCCTTGGAAACTAATTTGCACCTAATGGGGTAACTGTTTCGTACGCGAGGCAATCTTCCAGAGTATCGAGCATTTACACACATTTTATTGGCCATTATGTCGTCATAATGTATTGTACGCTGTATTCATCGTGTATTCATCGTGACCACGAGGTTGTGTATAGACCAGGGAGGTGAGACCAACAGGGTTTCCTCCATACGTGACGCGTCCGCTCGGTTACGTAATATTCCGACGACCCCATTCAGCCTTCTCTCAATGCCACAACAAGGTCACGATGCGATCACTCTCTCCCCCTGCCACCCCCCCCCCCCCTTCTCTCTTCAGCAGGTGAGACTCCTCACCTCCGTGCTGTTATGTTGTTGTCCAGTCTCCTCTGCATGTAAAAGGCCGTCGAGTCGGGGATAAACATCGCTAATGTGATCTTAATAAACGGAGCAGATCGTTGAAGGTCGTGATCTAGAAACGTGAAACTCTTCAGGAGTGGATAATCCCCCTACCGTCATAAATCAGACATGCAACGCCTATGAGAAGGAGAGACTCCGTTCACACGTGTCATTTTCTGAGTTACGATGAAACCCGAGGTTATATACAATACACGATACATTGTGTCGACTACACGTGTAGCTCCATATGGTGCTGTATACTGTCGAGCGTTTTCGAACGTTTTCTAGGCGTATGTGGGGCCGAACAAGCCATTCCGTGTACCTTATACAGACACACCATGTATCCAGTTTGCATAATTATAGTTGTTGCCATGATACGAGCAAGCCTGGGGCAAACTTTGATTTGTCAAGAAATTGTCGAGCTTTTAGTTGTCAATTACATGTGCATTTAATAGTGTACACGTATAGCATTCATATTCTTTTGCTGTTACGATGTAAAAAGGGATGTCCTTGGTCTTGTGTATCTTGAATTAACTGTTTAGTGTTATATTTGTTATTCTGCTGCAGGGCCCCCCAGAATAACAGTGTATGAACTACCCTGGGTAAAGAAAACTGAATAAATGAATAAGTAAATAAAGACATGCGATTAGGATGTTTCTGATCGCAACAGAGCAAATCTGCAATCACTGAGGGATTTTAGAGATTCTAGGACAACAGATGGGGAAGAAGTCCTTCTGGGTCAACGGTTCTAAATTTCCTGGAAAATTATCCTCCGGACAATTACACCCATGCAGGACAAATGCCCACCTCCCCCCCCCCCCCCACACACACACACACACACACATCTGCAAACATAAATTGATATAAAACTATAAGGGAAATTAGGAAAGAATGAGATACAATCATAGGGAATAATTTTTATACCTAAAGATAAGTGAAAAATAAGTTGAAACTGAAGAGAAAATGATATAAGGATAAAAAACAACAACCAACGGAAAAGGGGAAACAAAAGCAGATAGATACGGTAAAGCATTTAAGTTTTTGAAAGAAGAAAATATGAATAAAGAAAACAGAATTGCATACTATGGAGTATAGATAGATAATGTCCTGTTGATATATGATATTGTATAGTTTCAAATGGGGGTAGCTGCATGTTCTATATAGGGGTATATACTGTCCCGGGTGCAGATGTCTAAAGGTGGTAGCTGTCCAGGTAGTACTAGTATAGTTATTCGGGTTCTGATTTTATAGTAAGACAAAGGTTCATTCAAAATATTCAATAAACCCTATATATTGCGTATGTTCTGCGCTCAGTGAAGAAGTATTATTAATATAGGCCTATGATAGATTTCCGCTGTGCAAACTAATGGGTTATCAATAGCTATCAATCGTTTTTCTTTTTCTTCTTCTTCTCCTCCTCCTGTCCCTTTAAAAATAGTGAATCAATCAAAATACAATTTCAGGGTATAAAACTATAACTCATTGCCCACGTCTTACATAAAACATCTTTACAGAAAACCGCATTCGATTTGCTTCAGTGGTCAAAGAGAAATGAGGAATTTTGTAGAGCATGTCAGGAATCTCTTCCCTCCGAGTTCTGTCTATAGTGTTCACACATTAATATGCAGTTCCAAGAGCATCCAAGTGCTAAACTTGGAAGAATGTGACTCATGACATGCTCTGCAACAATCCACATTTCTCTATGACCACTCAACCAAATTGAATGGGGTTTTCCGCAAAATAGAGCTAAGATGTTATATTTTAAGACCCTGAGGTAGCATTTAGACGGTTTTTATCATATCATCCTGGGTGTTATCAATGCGAAAATCCGATTGTACTTATGGGGGGACATACTGTATACTGTTTCGTGATAGTCCTAGCTCGATAGGACTAGTCTGTTGTCATTCAAAAATCTACATCATTATATTTTATGAATATAATTTTCCTTCTTATCATTATATCATGTACCATGTCCTTCAAATATCATGTTGCGCATGTATCACAATCTGTAAGATTCCAGTTGCGTAATCTTGGATTTATTCGGAAATATCTCACTAAAACAGCAGCGGAACAGCTCGTACATGCTCTTATTTCCTCTCGTATAGATTATTGTAACTCTTTGTTTTTCGGCATGTCACAACGACAAATCAACGCTCTACAACGTCTTCAAAACTCTGCCGCAAGATTACTGACCTATAGTAGGAAAACTGCTCACATTACACCAGTGTTACGTTCTCTCCATTGGCTTCCTGTTGAAAAGCAAATTATTTTCAAAATTGCTCTTCTTGTGTATCATGTGGTTCACTCAACTGCACCCGAGTATCTCCAGAATTCTTTATATTGTTATAACCCTCCTCGCAGACTTCGATCATCTACTTCCTTTTCATTTCAGATACCTAAGGTTAAGCATTCATGGGGAACTCGTTCTTTCTCCCACATTGGACCAAAAGTTTGGAAAGATATCCCTGTCACTGTTCGCCAGTCGTCCTCTGTGGAATCATTTAAATCATCCCTTAAAACATATCTGTTTAATATGTTGTAGGAAACAAAACAAAAAAAGTGAAGATGTCACATAATTCATTTTTCTTCTTCTTCTTCTTCTTTCTTTCTTTCTTCTTTCTTCTCCTAACCTTAAAGGACAAGTTCACCTTCATAAACATAAGGATTGATAGAATGTAGCAATATTAGTAGAACACATCATTGAAAGTTTGAGGAAAATCAGACAATCCGTTCAAAAGTTATGAATTTTTGAAGTTTTTGTGTAGTACCCGCTGGATGAGAAGACTACTGCAGTGTATGAATAACTTAGATGTCACATGCGTACAACAATATAAGGAAAATATAAAGAGAATTTCACAAAATTCCATCTTTTGAAAAAAGTACACATTCCCCTGACTCGTTACCGATAAATGTTATGGGTAAAATTATTCCCCCTGCCTTTAGAAAGAGGCAAGTCAATTGCTCTTTTATTATGCGAAAAAAGTGAAAATATGTTGAATTTTCTTTTATATTTTCTTTATACTGTTGTACACATATGACTCACAAGCTGTAGTAGTCTCCTCATCCAGCGGTTCCAACACAAAAATTTAAAAAATTCATAACTTTTGCATCGATTGTCCAATTTTCCTCAAACTTTCACTGATGTGTTCTACTAATATTGTTGCATTTTCTCAATCCTTATGTTTATGAAGGTGAACTTGTCCTTTAAGACTAAAAGCGCCATGAGCATCTTTTGATGGACTGTTGCGCTATAAAAGTCTATTATTATTATTATTATTATTATCATTATATCGTTCACCCCTTCCTTTTCCTTTCCCCAAAAGCATATAGTGTTATTCCAAATAAGGATACTTCTTGACCTCTCAACTGGTCAAAATGGTCATACTCCCTTTTGAAAGGTTTTCTGTAGATAGTAGAAATTATTTAATCTGAGTATCTCTTTCTCTCTCAGTATATATTTGTATATAGATAAAGATAGATAGAGAGATAGATAGATATAGATAGATAGATAGATAGATAGATAGATAGATAGATAGATATAGATATATAGATATATATATAGATAGATAGATATATAGATAGATAAATAGATAGATATAGATAGATAAATAGATAGATATAGATAGATAGATAGATAGATAGATAGATAGATAGATAGATAGATATAGAGATAATATATAGATAGATATAGAGATAGATACTAGTAGATAGATAGATAGATAGATAGATAGATAGATAGATAGAGAGATGGATAGAGAGAGAAGGGGAGAGAGAAGGAGAGAGATAGCTAGACAGTATAGATAGATAGATGGATAGATGGATAGATAGATAGATATGGCATGTACTAGTATTATCAGGGAGGTGAGAAGTCTCACCTCCCTGCATTGTGTATCCTTATACGGCCAACATCGCGTAAAATGAAATTGGCCGTGTTCATTGTATGCATAAGCCCCCCCCCCCCCCCCCCCCATCGTCCTGCAATCCTGCAATCCAGCATCAAAGCTCCAGTATAGGAAAGGGGAGTCCCCTTCTGCCTCATCAATTTGTCTGGGTCTTGTTTTGTTTTTGTCTTTTTAAATCTCCTTTACCAAGTATACACTTATCGTGATTATCCAAAATTATAATCGCCACTGCACAGTCATGTGGGCCCTACACCGACGCCAAGCCTAAACTGCTGTATGCTCGACATTGTCACCACCGATTCATATTGCTATTGCTCCATGCGTCGGGTTTCTGATTATGAAAATGACACGTAGAGATTGCGCAAGAATTTGTTGAATGCGAGTGCATGAATAACATGATAAAAAAACCCAGGCATATAAAAGAAAAGTATCCAGACATTATTATCTCGTCCTTGTGGATCATTTTTAAAGTGAAAAACGTTGTTACGGCATGACATGGATTTGCGGGGTTTCTTTACCCCATTGTTTCGTGGATCTGCAGTTTAGAAAAGAACATGTAAAAAGAAAGATGTGACAACGTTCACTGGAGGAAAATAGACAAGTATGATTCAAGATTTTACAATATTAGTAGGCCTAATCAAATTGAAACCAGAAAGGAAACTGTTTTGGTAACAATAGACGACCGTGCATCATCGTTATGTTCATTGTGTGTATAGAGGCATTCACCCGCCACCTCGCTGTCCAGGACAAAAGGTGACTCGTACACACGATGATTGTTGAATCGATGCGTGCGACATGCAGCGACACGCCCCCGTAATATTACAAACATCAGACAAGACAGTGTGCCAACAATAAATTCCCCGCATGCGGTTTTGTGACGGAAAAAAAAATCAACAACAACATCAAAATAACCACTAAACCTAACCTATAGGACTTAGAATCATAATGAAACGAAAGGTCATAAACAGCGCAGCAGCTGATCTGCTTGCACGGTATTAAATTCTTCCAGTTGACTCATCACATGCTGTGGACAAAATTCTTTCCTTTTATTGTCCTTTTCGTCGATTTTGAGGAACACGACGCAATGAACCTTCAATTCCCCGCAAATATGTAAATAAACATATTATTTGATTAGTTAAACAATTCCAGTTGTCATGGTGTTATAGGCTTAGAAACGCGTGGTGTATAATAGGATTGATGCAACACTATGTCATGTCCATACATGCACATTGATATCGGTGACATTTTGCCATTTTTTATTCCGTTCAGGAGCTGCAATAGGGGCATTATTTGCGTTGATATATCATGAGTATCTGATGTGCTATCGTTTTTGGTCGGGACAATCGTTCATCCACACTATATGAAGGTAAAAAGAGTACCAAAAAAACCAGAATAATGGTTATTACAACAATCACGGTGACCAATCAGCTTTCGTGATGGGGTCCGTCGTTACCATAGTGACTCAAACCATTGTCAGTTATACAATGAAAAACTGGAGCATGTTTCTGGGACTCGTGATGATCAAAACATGTTAGAGCTCTGTATGGAATAAATAAATCGGTCAAAAGACAAGGAATCAAAATGCCACATTAAAAAAAAAATGGAGCTTTTCGGAAGGAGAAGCAAAAGTTTGAGTCCCGCGGTGTAAGATGTGGATAATTACGATGCTGTCTAATAAATAACGTGATTTTGTCCTTGCTTGTTTTTAGTCCTTTTGTTTATTATTCCAGGAAGTGTTGCGACCTATATCGTAATGTTTCACCTATCTGTCTCACAGCCTCCCCACCCCTTTTCTCTCTCCATCCCCACCCCCCCCCCTCTCTCTCTCTCTCCCCCTCCCTCTCATACGGTAACTGGATTCTCATGAGAGGGTCGGTCCTATGATATTTCGTGGTATCATTGTAATAAATAGCTGCATGCGTGATAATGAATTAACACGGCATCGAGAGATTCGGATTAAACTCTAATACTCCTCGAAATGGCCAATGAATAATATATGCTCCTATTCCACGTACTTAAAGTATTCGTTATGCCCAGTTCTATAAAAACTGCACATGCTGCCTTCCTGTTTGTTTGCTTTCACCTGTGGAACAGAGCAACGACCTCGAATGGGCAAACTACCCTTTTTGTTTGTTTGTTTGTTTGTTTGTTCCTCTCGTTCATAGAACAATCAAGTAACGCTGTTGTGTTGCTATAGCATGCTGGAACATGAATTACCATTCCTTGGTTTGCATGGAGTGGTTATAGATATATCTGCTTGTGCAAATTGTAGGTGGTAAAATTCTAGGCAGCATAATCATATTTTGTGAGGGAGTAAAATAAATTCAGCAGAGTGGGCGATACCTCTACGTCATTTCTTGTCGATGACTCAGAAACTATATGGCTTCAGTGCCGAAATTGCATGTATATTATTGCGATATTAGCTTTTTTTTTTATTTCCTTCTTCCTCTGTCAGTATGCATGTTGGTACGTTATTTCAATTTCAATTTATTTGCGTATTCTTAAGTGAATGCCATAAGAAATACAATTACGCAATACCCAAAAAATAAGTACAATTTAGGTGAAACCTAAAATTCACCTGAATGCACAACTGTTTAAATATAGAAATAAACATATTCAAGGCCTGATTAAAGAGGTATTGGACTATATTCTTGCAAAGTATATAGGAGAATCATGATCGGGCCCATAAGCAAGCTTGTTCAGTTATAGGTCTCAGGAGAAACAGGTGTATATAATTGATAGAGAAATATGAAACACGGATACCTGTTTGGACTATGAAATTGAGGAAAAAATGATTACAAACAGACACACACACAAACAAACAGACATTTCTCTGCTCTTGCTATTCTTTGTCTTTGTATACTTTTTGAAATTTGTATTCAAATTGTATCTGATTGAATGCAGAAATAAAAACAAACAATAAAACAAACAAACAAACCATAATGCTATATGAGACACAGTATTATATATGCATTACCATTCTTTTTTTATCGAATTACATACTGAAACTGTACAGGTGCGTTACACTCGAGACACAGTGAACGGGTCCAACACGTTTATATTCATATTTCACTTCACATCTATAGATATACTAAAAAAAAAAATACAAACTAGCAAGATACAAAATATGATATAAAGCTGGTCATGACTAGAAAGTGTGTCAGCATATGTACATTAAAAAAAAAGAAGAAATCTCCATAACATGTGAGATATGAAGGACCCGTAAAAGCAAAGCTTGTAACCGCGGGTTCCAGGAAAAAGATATCAACGTAAATTCCTTTTGCAATGGAGGTATATAGGACACAAAGTACTAATGACGAAACTACATGAAAGCTAAAATAGCAAGGTACGGTACAGAGGGCAGAAGAAGTAAGAGAAAAGAGAAAGGAAAATGAAAAAACAAAACAAAGCAAAACAAAAAAGAAGTAAGTGAAAAGCATAGCATATAAATACACATGCATACGAGCATATAATATTGTCTAGAATCAAGTTCATAACGAGTTCAAAGTATAAGTACAGTGTAGTGATTATAATAATGAAAGTATAACGCTGGAACCAGAGATAAAGCAAGCTTACACTGCATATTGATCCGCCATACATGCATTGAAAGAGGATAATTCAAATTAACAGGTCAAGTGATTCTAATCAGGCAAAGCATAGCAATAATTTGAGAAGAGTATTTGATTCTTTGGTTTGGACTGAATTTTCGTTGTCTGCTCCTGCCCAATTTTTTTTTTTTTAAAGGTAGAAATATTATACGCATGAACCTAACCGAATTCTGTTAGTAGGTTAAGGTCAACTGAAAGTGGGCGTGACTTCTTTGTCATTCCTGGCCGGTGACTCAGAAAATACCAATTACGTGTCAAAATGGTTTGCATGGGACTTTTTCCTCTCTTTCTCTATGTCTGTATGTTTTCATATGTTTAAATATATAATATTATATACACACACACACACACACACATATATATATATATTATATTTATTGATATATATATATATACAAATGACCAATGAATATATATTATTTTTGTATAGCATATCATGTATACATATGTACATATATAGATATAGATAAACATATACATATATATATATATATATACTAAAAAAAACGAGTAAAAATATTCACTCTTGAAGGAGTGAATACAATGAAGAGTGAATTTTTAGTGAAAATACTCATTTTCACTCGTTTTAGAGTGACCTCAGGGATCACTCCAAAATCTTCAAGTGATCCCTGTTCTGATGAGGTCACTCCAAAATGAGTGAAAATGAAAATTTTCACTCAAAATTCACTCCAATTTCACTCTAAATTCACTCTTTTTTGTACTCATTCCTTCAAGAGTGAATATTTTCACTCGATTTTTTTGTGTATACAAATGACAAATGAATATTGATATGTGTATATCCTTCTCTTTTTATATTAAAAAAGACAGACAAAAAGATAGATGACATGCAGTTCATAATGAAAAACGAAAATATAGAGGCCGTTTTGTATTACAGGAAGGAAGAATGAGGACTATGCACACAGAATGGATAAAATGCTGCCTGCTATTCATGGCAGCTTTGAATTAGAATGTTTGATTCTACAGAAAGTCAGTCTTTTCTGTCTTTGACATAGATGATTCATTAAAGAAGCTTATATAACTTCGCCTTTACACACACACACACACACATACACATTCTCTCTCTCACACGCACACACACACACACTCACGCACACACACACACACACGCTCACACACACACAGGAGAGTGTGAGAGATGGGAGAGAGTAAATTGCAAAACGGGGGGGGGGCGTGGGGGAAGGTTTCGACGAAAATGTAGAATGACGTCTTTGACGACAAGGGGAATCCCCTTGAATTGAGGGTGGTGACAATGAGTCACCCTATTTGTTTTTTCTGTTGGGTGGTTGAAGCGACGTGACACCATGCACACGAGCGTAGCAATCCTCGTAGTCTAGATTCTTCACTGTATACTTGTACATATACAATAGATATGTATGTATTTCCTTGTCGAACATAGCGCGGCACGCACTTCATTTGAAAGACTAATGTTCTTATATTCTTAATCGGTTTTAAAACACTGTAATGTTGGTCATAACGTGGGAGGGGGACTTCCAAAATAGGAAGAAAATAATGATGATGTAGTGGTTTATGCTATTGAGTCAGGTGTCTCACTATGCCAGTGCATTTAAATCAACAGTATTGTTAAACATACTGATGCCCCCATTTATGCCTGAAAATTAACATTAACATAAAAAACGCCCAAACAGATTTGGTCTTTCTACTGCAAGCAATACGCTCAGGCAAACACAAAAGGAAGTCCTCTCACATTCATGTACACTCACACAAATGTGCCCACACACACAATATCGAAATATGACGCAAAAGCATATAAGATATGAATGTATTTTATTCTTTGTAACATTCCGTTATCCATTAACGATATGCGTACTTTCATATCATATTACATTTTAGAAATATCAGAAACAAAATCAGAATCCAATAAAAACGAATCTAACCAAACTTCATAACAAGCTAGTGCGAAGATGATATATGATTATTTTCTTTCATTAAAGGGAAAAGAATTTGGTTAAATAATCTGAACATAACTGTGTGTGCATTTACACTGATGTATTCAAAATAACATTCCCATCCCCTCTCCCCATAATAGGCAAGGAATTCCCATCAATGAAAGATATCTTTGAACAAAGGGTTTTGTCAAAAATGGGTTTTGTAAAATAAACAAAGGGTTGGTTTTTTTTTTTTTTGGTGTGTTTAAAAGAACAAAGGGTTTTTTTTTTAAGAAAAAAAGTTCAATGCACACTATGTGTATAATCACTCTGTTATCAGAGTGCGTGTGCCTCGAACAAATCGTACTCGTTTCCGCCAGTTATTTGTGCCAAATTCCATACTCTTGTTCAATCGCCATGCCAACAGGGGATTCTCTGTTCATGAATGAATAGCTGAGGTTCGTTTGTTTGTTTGTTGTACTGTGTTGTGATGGTTGTTATTATTGCGTTTAATGTTTAATTGTCCTGTCAACAGGGAATTTTGCGTTTATGCATGAACAATTGCTGTTTGTTTGTCTATTGCATTGTGTTGTAACGTTGTAATTATGATGTATTACGTATTGGTTAAAATGTTATAATATGTTAATTTGGGTGCTGTTCGTTATACCGAAGGTTCGTTAATCCGAAACACACAAATTCCCTATACCTAAACAAAGCTCATTATTCCGAAGGTTCGTATACGAACCTTCGGAATAATTAACTTTGTTTCATTCTCGGATTCATGAACCTTCGAAATAATAAACCTTATCAAATTTTCGGATAAACGAACCTTCGGAATAAAGAACCTTCGGAATAACGAACTGTAACCGTTAATTTAGAAATATAGAAAAGATATATGAAGATGAACGATGAGTTGCAGATGAAGGAGAATAATGCAAATGAAGATGTTGATTAGAAGAGGAGGATTTGTCTGAATGTGGAATTTGTAATGACGATAACTATTATGATGATAATTTTTATGAATATGGAATTTATCTTAATCACTAAATTAAATGAGATATAATTATGTAAGATGTATTATGAAAATTATGGTTATCATTTTCATTCTCTGCAACAATTATTGCAAAATATTTTTGTTTGATTTTTTTTTGCTAATATGTCACGCATAATTATGTTGTTCTCTGAACAATTGTTATCTGTGTGTATATCTCTACTATGATTATATGTAACGCAGGTGGAAGGCACATTTCCACATTCACATTCAGGACAATAAAACATTCAATTCAATTCCATTTAATTTAAATCAGTTGACAGATAGATGGAAAGAAAGACAGATATAATGTTTTTACGTTTTTTTCTTTATCATTCCATGTATATTTGGGGACAAACAATAAAGTTGAAAAAGACAAAATGTTGAAAGCTTCTTAAAGTACTATGACACCCTGCGACATCTCTTTATTTATTAGTCATTATTGTCACGCCTGTACTTTATTTTACTTTCCATACTCTAGTTTGCTAAATTATAGAAGGAAATATGGAATTGTAATCTACCATTTGATATATTCTTTAAGCTACTCCGACAGATTTGACTGTTCATTCTTTAGAAACACTACAAATTTGCAAAGTATATTGTGCATTGTTCTTTTTTTCCGTTACATTATCATCTGTTCGTATTGTAATCTATACTTAACGGTTTGCCCTTTCAAATTGTTTAACACTTCAATTGATTGAAATAGTATCACCTTGCATGTCCTTTTATTTATAAATGGAAATAGGGCATATTTGAATGGAATTAAAATGAACTAAATACGAATGAATTCCTAAAAGTTCTTGTTTTGTTTTCTGTCAAATATTCATGATATTCATATTGCATGATTTCACTCTTTTCATCCAGCAAGATTATTGAATTTGACTCTGCGATGAGGTTCACTCTACATGCCATACCCTTGCTCAATTATCAACAAAATGTCAGAAGAAAACTCCCACGGCATTGCTTCGATTGATCGAATCGGTATCGGTTTATCATACTCGGTCAAGGTTTCGTGGTGTATACAATGTAATTATATTTCAATCTGTTGAACCGGATCAGGTGGCTATTAAACTTACTTATCAAGACCGTAACAAACTTCTGATATGAAACCGTGGTCGCCGATCGATGGGAATACCATTGACAGGGAAACCAAAGAGGAAGTGCCGTCATACCGATACGCTTAGTGACCAAACGACTTTCAGAGAATCTCGATAATATGACACTTTCCGTTCATCCTATGGCGTGCTGACGTAGCTGTGAATAGTTGGCCTCTACAAAACAACAACAGCCATGATAATGATGATAAAGATTACATTAAAAGTGGCAGTATTCTGTAGTCTGCCATAATCAAAGATACTATAAGGCAACACTTAAAATCGTAATAAAGCATAATTTTCTGTATTATTTTACTAGTAATCAAATTATACTAAAACTTTTGCGAATCGTCTGTACAAAAAAAGACAATAAGAGAAGAATGTAGCAGTGGTGGAAGTCTTGTACATTGTTTTTGATCAATAATGATTATTAGTCTTTGCCAGATCAAAGAAAGCTATATATTATTAATTGGTATTACACTTACTACACGTATGATTTGGACATCTGTTTCGCGCCACGGCGGACCGTGTAATCACTTCCGTCAAATCAAACAAATAGCACTTTGAATGAAAGAAAGATATTATTCAGAGGGGTGAAGGTTCAGGTGTGAGTTTCTTCAATTTGTCTCCCTCTACAAATTATTTTTTTAAAGATTGCAACTGCTGATCTGCAGTTGCAATCTTAACAAATTTGATTTGTAGAGGGAGACAAATTGAAGAAACTCACACCTGAAATAGCACTCTCTTTAAAATCGGACGTAAAATAACGAAGTCACGGAAGTATCATGTCAAGATTCTCTGAAATCGTTTGGTCAGGGTAAAAGTCTTGTGCATTTTCATCAATTAGCCTTTGCCAGATCAAAGAAAACTATATAAACATATCGTTACTACACTCAATCATGCATGTAATATTGTTATTTGGACATCTGAGTAAAACGTAAAAATCTTAAATAGTAGCCAAGTTGTTCTGTATCAAACACACAAGCTCGATTATTCAGTTTAATTCAATTCAAATCAATTTCAATTTATTTCAAACTTCTCGTACAGCAATATTACATCAAAAGTAAAAGCACAATTTCTTGTACCTAGTCAATGATTAAAAAAATATACAATATACATACAGTCATGGTCATGATAACTGGTCGAAATCTCGGTTCGGGTTGTACAAAGAGAAGTATGACGGGACCTATACATGAAAGCAAGTTTGTTGGGCTGTAAGCCCCAAGTAATCAGTGTTTGTGAAAGATTAAATGAAAAAGCGACTTTAGTTGAACTAATTTCTCTAAGTTGTTGTGACGTATATTATGCTATCAATCAGCATCCTGTAAAATAAAAACTCTTGATGTCATTATTCTATCACTGTGTTCCGTTTACCACAGTAACACCAATTATCCGCGTCAAGAGGCAAAATTACCCATGACCAATTAAGTTCTGGAAAAGGGGTATCTGGCTGTCTGTCCTGACAGTCGTTAACTTGGAAAAGGTTGTTCTACTCTTGAATATACTACAATTTGCTAATTATACCAATTTGCCCATTAGTACCCCATATATACGCACGCCTCTGTGTGTAGTCCAGTTGACGAAGACCGACCAGTACGCGCGAATCCAGGCTGGTGTCGTCATGACAACGGGAGCAGCGGTGTTCAGCTGTTAAAATGAATACGGCTGTAACCAGAGGGATATACACCCGGTAGTCAACATGTGTGCCGTGACGGCGGGAACTGGTCTTCCAATCATAATCGTGGAGAACTTTTGTTAGAGGTGTGACGTTTTGCGATCGAAGCCACATCTGTGGTCTTGAAGTGCAGTGGCACGGCGGACTGCACTACCGTCATTATCAAAGCTAAACAAACTAGAAATGGTCCATATAGCACTTTTTTTACAATCACATGTAAAGTAACAAAGTTACGGCATTCTAGAGTTTCTCGTGACTTGTTTTCCAAAACACAGTAAAACTGTTTGGAAATCACGTATAGATTTTTTTTTTAATTTTTTAATTCATGTTCCATATGCCACATTTTACACAAGTTTTATGTTCCATTTGATTTTAGAAAAAGAAATATTTTTAACTCAACGGTCAGTTTGAAACAAATTGCACAAAATGTATAAGGACATATAATTGACGTGTAATATGAGGAACCCACTAAAAAGCAAAGCCTGTAGGATAAAGGTTCCCAAATTATAATATAGGCTTTTAGTACAGCAACTTATATCAATGTAAAAGATGACGTAACATGCAAAAATACATGTCGAGAATATTATAAAGTTTACTGAATGTACAAGGTATTGTATGATATTCATGATTAAACTTAAGGTATCAATACTAAGAAAAGTAGCAAATTGATCAAACAAACCATAAAGTCATCCAAGCGAGGCATCATTTTGAGTTTGCAGAAATTTTTCAAGTGATCACGGCAAAATAATTAAACGTAGGATTTTAGAAAATTGGCTTTAAGATTTTGCTCAAAGGAACTTAAAGAACTAGATTGCAACCGAACAGAATCTAACTCATTTCAGAAAGAAGGACCGGTCGAGTGCTGGGCTATAACTGTACGAACGGGGGGAGGGGGGATGATATGATTCACTGTGTATTGTAGGGTAAGTATGGTATGTATGGATATCACTGTTTTCAACAAACATTGAGGAAAATATACTAGGAAGATCGCCAATTTTCGACTTATACATAAAATTAGATAAGGTGATGTATGTATGTATGTATGTATGTATGTATGTATGTATGTATGTATGTATGTATGGGTGTATGGGCGTATGTATGCCTGTATGGCAATATCCGGAGTATAATATTCCTTCTATTATTATATCGCTTAGAACAACAAAATAGTGAAGGGTGAAAAGGTACGAATAAGAACTGAACCGTAGAAACATGTTGGCACCTACCACTAATCGGGTATTCACGAATCATTAAAAATACTTAGATTGAGAAATATTGAAACATGAAGTTATGCTCGTCAACACTTTAAGATGTTCTTGCTGTTGAATGATTTCAAGGTCTGTTTGAACTGTCATGTACTTCATAAGGTCTCCGTTAAAATACATTATCTTTGTTTACACTGAAGCTCCTTCTGGACACCAAGTTCCTGTTCACACGGAGTGCACTTTACAAGCCTTCTGCAAAGATCATTATTCGTGGCCTGCATGATCTCATCCCGACAGTACCCCGGACATTTCGCAAAGACATCTGGCAATGTGAACACGTCAGCCTTGCCCCCGCGGCAACTGAATGCGGTATGGCAATCAAACTTTATGATCTGTCAGATGCTCTCTCGGAAGTATGGTTATCTTTTACGTGTGCTGACAGATGCACGTTTGTTATGGTTGGCTCCATTTCCTGTAGTCCGTCCCATAACGATAGGCGGATGTGTCTGCATGAGGGTCCTGCATGCAAATGACGCTCCTCTTAATGTTATATCATTAATGATGATAACAAAATGTTAATGAAAATTATATCAATTAAATTAACAATAGTATATGAATGGGCAATGAATTTTGACAATCACAATAACAACAATGAATATCCATAACAACGATGATGATGATAAAGATAATACTAGTAATGATATTAACAGCAGTGATTATGATAAGCATAAGCAGCATTATCATTTAGTAGCCAATCGAATGATGCTTAATCATCAGTCTAATTGTTAACATGCATTATTCACACCCTAATAATAGCTCTGTTCATTCAAGTATCAGTCTTCAAAATGACAAGTTTTTGGTTTTTCTCGTATTCGTTTGATCTTTTTCGTATGACTTTTTGAATTTCCATTCTTGTTTTGTGCAGAGGATTATGATACATTGTCCTGTCATTGCTTGTTGTTGCGTATGAAGGGTTTGTTTGCAAAAACCGATAAGTCCATTTTTGAAGATTTTGAAGTACGGTCTCTGTCATAAAGTACAAAATAATAACTTTTAAATGATATATTGGTCTCTACCTTTAAAGGTACATTTTTGAAGTTATGGTCAAAAGAAGCAAAGATTTTCTTATTATTCTCTTTATTTTTCTTGACCTTTAATCGCAAATATCTCCATTTGGCAAATATGGACTTATCGGTTTTTGCGAACAAACTCTTCGTATGTATCCTGTTGATATGAACGTAGGATGCTCAGTTTGCCTAGTAATAATTTCTTGGTCCAGTCATCATTTAAAGAGATAGTACAGTATTAGTGGATATGAGAATTGGGCTTTTAACTTTTTGTGAGATACCAAGAAAACACTTATGAATTATAGTACAGAGCATACTATTTTAAGAGGAATTCAAAATTTATTTGGTGAAAATCGGGTTTGGAATGACTGAAACATCCAAAAACAAAGTGAAACAATGCCATAGTAATAAAAGGTGGGTCCCACACATTATTAGAATCGCTCTGCTTTGGATTTCTCAGCCATTCCAAAACCAATTTTCATCAAATAAACGTTGAATTCCTCGTGGAATTACATGCTCTTTCATATTTCGTAAGATGTTCCTCATTTTCTCACCAAAAAATGTTAGAAACCTAAAATTAGGTCTCAACCAAAACTATACGATCCCTTTAAAAGCACTAAAATACTGACCTAACGCACTGCGACATGTATATGTTCAGATGTGCATACACACTGATTCAAATTTTAAAGGGATGGTACAGTATTGGCGGAGATGAAAATTGGACTTTAACTTTTCTTGCGAGATACCAAGAAAACACTTATGAAATAGTACAGAGCGTACCATTTTAAGAGGAATTCAAAGTTTATTTGATAAAAATCGATTCGGAGTAGCTGAAACATCCAAAAACAAAGTAAAACAAAACGATCATAATAAAATGTGGGTCCCACACTTTATCATAGGATCGCTCTGTTTTTTATATCTCGGCCATTTCAAAACCAATTTTCATCAAATAAACATTGAATCCCTATTGGAATTACATGATCTTTCATATTTCATCACAGGTTTCTCACTATCTCACACACACAAAACAAAAAATGATAAAAACCTGTCTCAACCAAAACTGTGCGATCCCTTTAAGCTCGAACTTGATTTGTTTCTAATTGCAAAAGAGACAATCATAACACATGTGCATTAACAGAATTCAATTTCTAACGCATTCCGTTTGGTCACTGTAGTAATAATGATCACTGGATCTGCAACGTTCATGACTATGAAGATCTTGGTATCTTTGTTCTAAACCCTGGCAGCGTCAGGAAGCGAGTTTAAGTTTTGTTGCCTTAACGCAGATGGCGCTGTTATCATCTCCGTTTCAGTGCCGTATGCTGCGGTTTATGCCCCGTTTACATACCCTCACATTCATACTGGGTTACTACCACTTAACTCTAGTAGTGATTGCTGCTAAATTATTTAAGAATTCAGCGTGACAGTGTATGTGGGCAACATGGTTACCAAATTATGACAAATTGTATTTTTTAAGTGGAATGTAATTTCTTATGAAGGTAGGGATAATGATCATCATAGTGAAAATAATGATAAAAAGTTGATACATGTATTATTATTTGTACCCATATTGCATGAAAAACATGAAGTATTGTTCACAATCCGGTAGATTATGCCGTCATGTCTCTGACATATATATTGACATGTTCGTATTTAATTCTGTCGTTTTAGTATCGAGATCAAGCGCTTCCTCTATAACCATTAAGAAAATGTAGACACAACAAGCAATTATATTATGTGGTATGAATCGTGGTTGCTTAAGTTATTCACGTCGACGACAATAAGACATATTGTAAACCCTCTTCGTGCCAGGGGACTTTAGACATCGCATTCATCATAATGGAGTATTAATCTATGCCAAATGTCACCTTCAAAAGCATATTCCCGTATAATCCAAAAACAGTGACTATACACTCTCTGCAAATATGTATTTTCGCACTCCGTATGGCCCGGTATATAATTCCGTAGATGGCGCTGTTCTATCTCTAGTCACAGGCGACATAAATCTTTACATAGCGAAGTACCCACTGAACCTTTATCAGCGTTCCACCTGATGTTCGTTTAACTTTGCTTCATGCTATGCCTTGCTTTGTGAATTGTTAACTCCTAAAAGAATCACTCGTTCAAACTGCCTTCCATTCCCCTTCTTTTTTTGCATTTATGTAAATTGACTTTTATTTCTTTATCCTTGTTTTTTCTTTTAATTCTTTGTATCTTTTCTTATATTTCCTTGTCTAGCATATAGAAAGCCTATTTTGGGAAATTACAAATACTCTGGGCAGATTGCCCGACCAACTCTAAATTTCGTGAAAAAAATAAAAACAAAAGCAGTAACACTGACACCCAAAGAGTACAATGTAAATAATCGCAATTGGAATACTGCCCCTGTAAAATACTTGGGTATATTTTCTAACAAAGAACAGAAAGGAGTCTTAAAAATTCAACTGGTTTTCAAAATTAGATAAGGCGAAATCCACTTTGAGGTTTTGGACTGTTCATTTCAAGATTATGTAAGCGCTCTGCAGGGAAATGAAAACGAACTGATCATTTCAAGATTATGTAAGCACTTCGCAAGAAGAATAGACTACTTTTTTACATTCATTGTTTACTAAAGGGATGTGAATTAAGATGATATCGATTTTCTTCACGTGAATGACACACTAAACGGAACAACTTTCTTCTCTTTTTTTTTTCTTCTTCTTTTTGAAGAAGAATGGCCAAAAAAAAGGAGAAAAGGTGTTTTGACATTACTCAGATGATGTTGAAAACGGGTGGATTTTCAGTGTTCTCAACTCAAATAACTTAGCAGTGAATTTCAAGTTTTCTAAACTTAATAAGGTAATTCTAAAATGTGTGGATGAAACGTATTATCAGAAATGGATAAACGTGATAACGTTTTAACTCATTTATGATAATGATTTTTATGTAACAAATTGTTATGATTGCATAAGATTAACCGACACAAAATTAAAAAAAAAGCATATTATATATTATTCTATGGTTGGAGTAACCAAGGAGGTAGTACTTCTTTTTGAAAACGAGAGTCTCTTTTTTAATTTCCGGTATTAAAGGATCTATCTTTTATTTGAGATTAACGAACCTTTCTCATTTTCGGAGACACGCAAACCTTCCGAACCAGTCAACAGGACCGCAGGACTAACGAACAGCTAGAGTAGTTGTAGTCGAACCTTTGAAATAACGAATTGTAACCGATAATAGCGCCATCATGAGTTTACTCGCGTAACAACCTTTCGAGTTTGCCCGCAACCAGGGCAGAGCACTGACATTCTAGGTATATACCTTTTTATCTCCCGGGTGCTATTCGTTATTCCGAAGGTTCGTTATTCCGAAGGTTCGTTAATCCGAAACACACAAATTCCCTATACCTAGAGGTTCGTTAAACCGAAAATGAAACAAGGGTTCGTTAATCCAAACGTTATTATGTGGCGTTATTCCGAAGGTTCGTTATTCCGAAGGTTCGTTAATCCTAAAATGAAATAGGGTTCGCTATTCCGAAGGCTAGTTTATCCGAAAATGAAATAGGGTTCGCTATTCCGAATGTTCGTTGATCTGACAATGAAATAGAGTTCGTAACGAACCTTCGGAATAACGAGCTTTGTTTCGTTTCGTATTAACAAACCTTCGGACTTACAAATCTTGTCACATTTTCGGATTAACGAACCTTCGGAATAACGAACTGTAACCTTTCTCCCATCCCCTCTCTCTCTTTTCTTCTTCCCATCTCTCGTTTTCTATCTCTTTCTCTTTCTGACTCTACGCCTATCTATTATTTTTTTTTCTCTCTATCCATTCTGTAAATTTATTTCTCTAGTAACGGTGATATTTTCCCAACTATTATCCCGCTCCAGTAGTCCTCTCCAGCTCTTGCTTTCATCCATTGCTACAGTCATTATAACTATCAATTATTGCGTTTGTAAGGCAGTCATCATGTGTTATAATGATAATTTCAAATTGATCATACGAATATCATTAATGTTGTCCTACAATTAGCAATGGCAGTGAAAATAATGAAAGTGACATGTGAAGATCATGTCAGTAGCACACGGTATACGTATACGGTCCTACTGATTCTGAAGAGAATAACGGTGATGATGGTACAAAGTTTTGACGTGTTTCTCACCCATATCGCAAAAAAGAAAGAAAACAGACTTGTAAATAGACTATAGTAACTGAAAATGTATAATTGTAACAATAATATTGGGAATGTCAACGACAATAGACTGTTTGTTTTCCCTTCACACAATGTATCCGCACCGAAGACCCAACCTCATAGCCCTAATTTGACCTCTCTCAATGAGTAGTGATTAAGTGATAACATCTTTTGAGCTAAATTCATTCTTTTATTAGAATAGAGTTTCGTTCGTTTGCATTAAATGATTACTTTCAATATAATTCTTATCATTCTAATTAATCAATTACAATCTTAAATTATATTAAATGGGCTACTTAAATACTTGCCGATGATTGGTCATAATGCAATCGCGTGACTAATGAAGCGATGATCAAATTCGATATGCAGTATATTGCGAGCAGTGATGTCACGTCTGGATATATTATAATTCCAGAACTTGACTGGCTGTACATGGGGCTAGAATGAATGATGTGCACTTACATAGACCATGTGATAATTATTCAATATTTATCATTCAATAGTTTATTTATTTCCATCATCACAAAAAAGAAAAAGAGTACATGATATAAGAAATATTGCCCTGTCTATCGTTGTACTTTAATACTTGACCGTTGGCAGTCCCTTGGAAGTTACATTTTACCCTCGAGACAATAATTATTATCATATTTTCCCTCAGCGCTGCGCGCCGCCCTCGGCCCAGGGGAAATAAAATATCTTGAGGAAAATACAACTCAAGCGGCAATGTCGATTAGTGTTATCACGCTTTTAAACAGGCAATACCCACGGGTATGTATTTTTATTGTCCCTTACTGTCCATGTTTTTGTTTGTTTGTGTTTTTTAATCATAGTCTCGTGACTGGAAATCTTTCGACTTACATTCATCGTTATCACGACTTTAGGCACTTGTCGGTGGATTGCAATGGAAGGAAATGTGTTGTATTCTTTCATTTGATTTCGTTTGTAAACGTGTCTTCTTGGAATAGCACATTCATGTTCTTTTCTTTCTTAAATCTTAATTTACCTCAAACTATATACATCTAGGCATATTATATATGTATATATATATATATACATATATTATGTATACACACATATATAATTTCATATATATATAATATACTGTATATACATGTGGATTCAGTGAATGTAGGAATATCACATTTAGTGAAGTTTGAGGAAAAATCGGACATTTCGTTCAAATATCTATGAATTTCTGAAGTTTTGGTTAAATTCATGTGCCGTCATTTCTGGATACAAAAACTAACACAATTCGTGATGTCACAGGTATAGGGCGACGATTCAAAGAGAATTCTACAAAAATTTTCAATCTTTTTAAAAAATGTATTCAAAGTACATATTCCTTCTACTTGTTGCTTACATAATTAAAATTATATTAAGTGTATTATCCCTCGGGCTTCTGAAATATGTAAGTGAAGTAATTCTTAATCATGCTGGAAATATTAGAATATCTGTAGTGTGTCTTTATTATTTTCTTTACTATGACTTCATGAATTATAGTCTTCTTATCCAGCGATATGACGGCACATGGATTTAACCAAAACTAAAGATCCATAAGTTTTACACTGATGGTCTGATTTTCCTCAAACTTTACCAATATGTGCTACCGTTGTTTTTTTTTTTTTATTACTGAATTCACATGTAACATTTGGGGAAATTCCCCTTTAAGATGTGATTGCCCAGTCGACAAGTTGATTTGTTCATCCGGAAATTTGAATGTCATGCGCTTCAGCCATTGCAATAGGAGGGGACCAGCACGCCTCTGCCGGGCCAGCGGTGGCCCGTCATTTGACTTCGATGCCGTTCTCCTCACGAGGGCTCTCGAAACAATTAACGCACTTCAACCACCACCACCACCACCAACAACAACAACAACAACAACAGCAACAACAACAACAGCAACAACAACAACAACAACAACAACAACAATAACAACAACAACAACAACAACAACATATTCACTTGAATCTAAGGGATACAAAAATACTAAATGCAGTTTATGCGGATTTTACAATCGCTTAATTTACACTATACATCAATCACACTGAATGGCTATACGTTTGGCATGGTCACTGGCATTTTCTACAGTCCTTGTTTTGTTTGTATTTATTACGGAAGCAAAGACAGGATCTAAAGCAATCAATTCTATTCCTGTGTTGGTAAAAACGAATGGGAATGAAAATCACAATGAATATACAAAAACACACACAAAGAAAATGGGAATGGGGAAAAATACATATATAATCTGTATACATATACATACGTGTATAATACACACACACACACACACACACACACACACACACACACACACACACACACACACACACACATATATATATATATATATATACACTCAGCAAAAAAAAAAGAAAGTAAACACTTTTTCGAGGTCATATTTTTCAAAGAAGATTTCGATGAAAATCAATGTTTTGTATACCATATCAAAGGTAATTTCATTGGCTATTAAGCTAACAGGTTAATCAAAAACAAAACTTTACGCATGAGTGAGCACATTCGTTTATGTCCTCCAAGGCACAAAATTGTAAAAATTGACATGTTCTTTTTCATTTGCAAATGCCCTTCATGATAACATTGACAACAAAAGACCAGTTAAACACAATGAAAGACGTGAATGAAATAGGGAAAATAAGTTTTTGTTCTCTTTATCTCTTTATAACCTCTAAGAAAAACAAAGGGGGAAACTAAAGGGGAAAAATAAGAATTTTTGTGTCAAGTCACACTTCAAATGACATAGGGAATGATAAGCATGAAGATGACTGAATTAGCAGATTTTCTTTGTTTATTTCTTTTAATCTAGTGATTTTAAAATACATGTGGCAATTTTGATAACCAGACCTTATTTACAATTTCCTAGTTTGGAAAAAATTCTCAAATTTCTACCATTTTTGTTAATTATTACTTCTTCTCTTATTTCATTTGAATTTAGATTTGACATAAGATGCTTTATTTTTCCTCCATTATTTTTAGCCTTCATTGGACTTTTAGGCTTTAGAGACATCATAGAGATCAAAGGTTTATTTTTGCAACTTAATTCATGTTTTTTTTTGTGTGTGTGTGAAATTTGTTGTTTGTTCTTATTGTTCTATGTAAGAGCACATACGCATGAATGACGTTCAGTTTTGCAATTTTTACTTTCGTGCCCTGGAAGAGAAAAACATTGGTGTTCACTCATGCGAAAAGTTTCCGTTTTTGTCGACCTACCAGGTTGATAGCCAATGAAGTTACCTTCAATATGGTATATAAGATACATAGCTTTCAGCCAAATATTCTATGAGAAATCTAAACTTGAAAGAGCGTTTACTTTCTTTTTTTGCTGGGTGTATATATATATATATATATATATATATATATATATATATATATATGTATATATATATATATATACACATTTGTATGTTTTACACATAGAGAAACAGGTTCATTTTAATAGAATATCATTAATTTTCTGAGAAAATGATACAAAGTACAGCGAAGATAGATTCTATGATCAGATCGTTAAGTTTGCAATTGAAATTCCAAGATAATAAGAAGCAAACGTTTTTTTAGAGCAAATTTATGGATGTTATGGTAACAGCGCTAAACTACGGCGTTGAAGTAATCATTCAGGTTGATGCTCAAGAAAGCGGAGAATGTGAAGTTTAGCCACAGTAAAAAAAGGGGGGAGGGGGATATGAAAAGGAACAAAGCCAAAGGGAGCATAAAGGAAACCCATTCAGGGGAGAAAGGAATCATATTTTGTACCTGGGGCGAAAGTACAGGAGCATAATTGTCAACTCACTTTGGCGACTGAAAAACAGGCAGCCTCAGAGATGGTGACTCACGTGATTTGTGTGTGATTATTGCAACTATTGTCATTTGAGGGGGGAAACATTGAATTTCCTCGTTCACCGGTCATAAAACGCCGGCAAAAACCATATACACTTAACTCCCTCGATCCCCCCGTCTGTATGATAACACCGAGAGCTGCTCCATGCAGCCGACGTGACGAGCATACGACCCGTGTCACACGCCGCCTGCTGCCCGCAGACACGTCCGTGCCATTCACGCTCCCGCACGTTTCCAACTGCGGGCAATTACCCGTCTTGATTCGGCGGTTAGGAACTTGTTTAGAAGAGAGAAGAAAATGAATACATTCACCGATTCAAACTGGCCAAGCCTTGCAGCCATTGGCAGATGTTGACTCAATTAATGATCAGAAATTGACGGAAAAACTAACAATAAAAAGGCATGCTCAAAATCACATCATTATCAATGTCCAGATGTGTTAAGAATCTTTGCCGTCGTTTGTTTTACAATCATATACGATTAAAAAACAAAAACAAAGCCGAGAACGAGAATCGATGTTCTGTAGTTTATTATTGTATATGTATGTAGATATATCTACATGATTATATACATGTTGAGAAAAGTTCATAAATTCCCCAATTTAATGTGTATGAGTTGCCTCAAATTTAGAAGGGAGCAAACTGGAAAACAGAAAAAAAAAGAGCTAAACATTTTCATGCCATTTAACAACAAGGGAGACACTGATCCACCTGCTACTCGGTTAATGGATTACAGAGGAAAGACTTTGAAGGGTTCATTACTTTTCAGGCGCGCTCATATCAACACTGTGTCGAATTTGCACTCAGTAACTTAACATAGTTATCGGCTCGCTGTGTCAACACCATCGGGATGCGACAGGACGGTCTGATTCACGCTGGACAATGAGAAAACACGATAATGTAATTCATTGTTCTCAACAAACTCCATCAGGTCTAATACATGAAATGAACTCCATCTTTTATTATTCTTCTTTTTTTTCCCCTGAAAATTGATATACCAGATGTTGCCTTCTTGTAAATAATCACCCTTGATAAGGGCAAAAGAAATATGAAAGTGGCCAATGTGATTACGTCATACTATTTGATTTGATACAATTTGAAAGAGGGTTTGTGTTATTCTGTTCTGTTGCTGTTCTTGTTGTTGTTTTGGTGTTGTTGTTGTTGTTGTTGTTGTTGTTGTTGTTGCTGTGGTTGTTGTTAATTGTTATAAAATCTTAATTGTGTCTCTTTACTTTCTGGGAAATGGAGTCTTTAAAAAATAATTTCATCTATCAAACCCAACTGCTGGCAACAACAACAACAACAAAAAATCGACTCATGTTTGTCAGGAAGTTAATAATCTATGTCCAAACTGAAAATAATCTGCAAATTCTGGTTACAAGGAGTTCCTCGTCGAGTCAATCATGAGGGAGGAAGCCAAAAAGCAACAGCGAGGCTTTTCCCCCCAAAACCACCATTTTCGTCAGACACGGCTAACCGCCAGCGGGCCAGACGCGAGTAGGTGCACCGCAATCACGGGGGAGCAGGGAGCTAGGAAAAGGCCGCCGCGAAGAGCGATGGAAGTGGTTGACTTCACCGCTGGCTCATCAGAGAACGTTGCACGAGGGGACAAATACCATTGTGAGTTTTCTTCACGCCTTATGCGGAGATGAAGGTAGGGGTATGCCTACCCTCTTCGGAACAGAATGTCTACGGCTATAAACCATACGGAGGGTATACCAACAGAAGTTCAGCCAGCGCGAAGTAATCCGAGGCGGCATGGCAATAAAGCATACATCAATAGTGTCCGGACGTTGAGTTAACAAATGAACATGATTTATGAATAGGACACCAAACAATGTAAGTAATACTTCTTTTACTGCTACTGCTGCTACTCCTACTATAATAAAAAGTGAACATCGCTTTTCTAGCAGATTTCTAGGAAAACTTCTTGGATTTGGTAAATATATGTAAATCATGCATAATGTTATGTTCTAAATATATAATGCTTTTATTTACATGTTTTGACATAATGATAGAATGTAAAGTGCAAGAAGAGGGGGCATTTGACATCAAAGCATCCCATTATGACTTCATGCTTAGAATGTAGCCTAAAACTGCTTGTTTGTTTGTTTTTATTGTTCCATTCTTAACGGTTAAAGTATAAACACATAAAGAATTAAATGTGCACATTTTCGCAGGACGATATAGCATCATATGTGTGAAATTATTATGAACAATCTGCAAAGCGTTGTCTGTTATAAGGTGCAGATTCCCGGAAGCGAGGGGAAAGTGAATTCTTACATGAAATTTCGCATGAAAATTTCATTTGAAAAAAAAAAATATGACAAAATATGAAAATAAGGAAAATGCATGAGTGGTAGAATATTAATGAATTTTAAAAAGTCCTATACATTTAACATGATAATTAATTACAAAAGAGTTGGGTGATCACCCAAGCTAGACCAGGCCGATACACTGAAAGAAATGTAACTGCATGGACCTATATAGTGCTCATAGATACAGCAAGAATTAAAAAAAAGGGCTACAGATACTGATTTCGAAGAAAGAATTTCAATTTATACTTAAAGAAATCAGAAAATTCTATACTTTGTGAATGATATGTTTTGTATATTTGCATTCTTTGTAGAAAATGGAAGTGAATAAGATTACATCAAATAATGATATAAGGAAATTTAGAGACGGTGGTGGAAAATGCCACTCTTTTGTCTTTCGTTTACCTTTGAAGACTCGAAATAAAACAAGACTCTATTTTGCATTAATGAGATTAGCGATTTAGTCGGCATCTGAACTCAATATGAATTTTTGTTTCCCTTCTGTACAAATGGTGAAGTAAATTAATTCAGTGAAACAGTATCTTAAGACAATTCTTGCGATTTCGATTAGGCCTATATATATATATATATATATATATATATATATATATATATATATACATATATATATATAATAGGTATATAACATTATACAAGTAAAGGGTTATGTATATCTTCAGTGATTATATATATATATAGATAGATAGAGATATATAATATACATATATACATATATACATACAATTATTTCTCTTCAGTGATTATTAAATAAAAGATGATGTCCTCAGGATTAGGACTAGTATTCGTAAAAAGCTTATTGAATTTCCCTCCCCTTCTCGTGCGGTTGTCAAGGCGTAATTGGGCACTGAAGTGTCTAAATTTCAATACCCACGAGTCATTTTACGATAATAAGGGCAGCTACCTTTAACAAGGCATTAAACAAATAACTCCTTCCCGGGACATGCGGGGACGCGGAGTTGTAAGACTGGCAGGTTGTCGGTCCCGTGGTACTCCTGCTGACCCGGAGCTGCCGCCGACTGCTTGGGTTATACTGAAGTGGAGGTCGATCTGGCACCTCCTTTTGTTTTTCTTTAAATTGTTGCTGGCAGGACAGTTCAAGCTTCTGAACCAGACTTTTGGGGCTGTTATCATCCGGTTGTAAATGACAATAAAGACGTCAAACCAATTAGAGTCAGCGTATAGGCAGTGATCACAAGGCGCACCAAGACATGTCAAGTCCAGCGTCCCTAATCATTAGCAACAAATCTAACGAGGACGGGAAATAACACAAACGAAAAATCCCGGAGCACTTGATTGTTGAGCAATATGCATGAAAAAATAAATGGAACGCCTCGGATACAGAGCAGGAACAGTTACTTGGGAAAGTTTTCATTTTGCCTGCTTTTATATGTATATTTTTTTGTTCTTATTCTCTCAGTTACTGACATGGCGTTTTCAAGGCGTACAATCTGATATGCCATTTTTCCCAATCATCGAAATCGATTGTGACGCAACTGCGGATGAGCTTATAAAAGCGAAAGTGAAGTTTGCCAAATTGGAGCTCGCGTTCGGCTCCCTTTCTGGAATCCCCAAAGTGCAATCAGCTGCTCCTGAAGGCGCTCTGCCCGGAGACGCCTCCCCCGAAGCAGCGGCAGTTGTCAAATTGTGCGAGGGAATGTTCCCGGCGCGATTTTAATTTTTATGGTCGGCCACCAGGGAACTCAAATCAACGGCAAATTTGCGCATTTCTCAAGTCTTCCTTTCTTTTATTCTTCTCCTTCCCCTCTCTCTGTGTTTATCTTTCCCTTGTGGTTTAATCGCTGCTCAATTCTTTTCTTGTTCCTCTCATCTTTATTTCTCATTTTTCTGCGGAGAGTGTTTGTCTTTTTCCCCTGTGGTTTCGTTGTTCACTGTTCTACGAGTATACAGCAATTATGATAATGCGGTTATATTTGTTTAACACACCATAAAAAGCAATATCAAAAATTGAGATCTGATGAAGGGAAATACATGAAGAGCACTTTTACGAGAATTTGAATTCCGCGAGGCAAACCAGTGTGTGCATGTATAATCATCGCGTGTTGTGCAAACGGATGCAAAGTCTGAAGTTCTAAAATAGGATCACCCTAATCGACCCTCCTTAGCGTTTTCTCAACATCTTTCTCACAATAATTTTGAGTGAAATACATGCTCTTTTCTCCACGGACTCATCAAATACTCGCCCAGTGCAGGTGTTAGGAAAGATAGAGCATGTTGATATCTGAGAACATGGGCTTTTTCTTGAATTTCTTTCCATTCTTTGTTCTATTTATAATATATCAGGTGGCATTATTTGATTAGTACAAATCTTATAATGAGTGAGAACATTTTATGAAACGCCTTTTCCTTCCTGAGCAGATAAGACACAAGTGTGTTATCTTCTTGTTTTGAGTTCACGCTTTGACACGGTTATAAAAGTGTTTAACTGCTTCCTCACCGGTCTCGTAAAACTCTTTTGAAACAGAACTCAAGTAACTCTTGCTAAAATGCTATTAAGCAGGAATTCATATTTTCTGCAGAACCAGCTTGTTTTTATACTATTATACCTAATTTGACTGAATTTCAGCCATATCAAAGAAAGCTGACAGTAAGAAAAAATTAACACGTGCTGCTAAAAAAAAAATGTCAGTCAATGATTGCAAAGGAAAATACTTCAAACTACAATACTAGGAAAAGCAGTCTTTCTAGTAATCTCAGGGGAGGTCATACACGTTCAAGGTATAATGCCCTTTTAGGTATATGATCAGACCTTTCTTTCTTAAAAAGAATAAAAATTCCTCACAAGCTGTTACAAAGCGACAAACTTGTGAAATCAATATACACTTTTTTTTTTAATTTATTATCTTTTTTACATAAAGACCGATTGACTGGGGTGAACATGGTCAATTAGTAGTAGTAGTAGCTAGTAGCTCTCGATATGTGCAAAGTACGGTAACCAACGTGGGCTAATTCCATGAAATGAAAACTTTTTTATTTCATTTTTAATTTCATTCAATTTAATAGTCATGTCAAACTTCACCAGCCGTTTCCATTGAATCAAAACGACGGGATGACATCCTTAATGATAAAAAAGGAATAATCGACGCTTCTTGTTACATTGATGACATTTACGCGTACTAAACACAGCATAGATTGGTAGTAATTATAGAAAAAACTTTATGTAAACCATTTTGGTATATGCTTTGTCATGTGTTTGATTTTTGAGGGCCTAAGTTATACAAGCTTTTGCTGTTACGACGATTTTGCATACCATTTGTTGCAAAATTATTTGTTGTTAAGTATACGTTTCGATTATCTGTTTTTACGGCGTAAAAAGACAAAATGTTTTAAAAAGTAATGGTCATTGAAATTCAGTTATGTTTGTTTCTGTGCTTCTGTGAACGCAAAGTAGAAAATGAATTCAAATTCAAATCAATTCAATTCAAATCAAATCTATCAAATCAAAACAGGCCACGACTTACTGCTAGGCGACCTATCAAGTCTTTGTCTTCACAGAAGCCGTTGACGTCGGCAAGGTTCCACTCAGGTAGGAGGGTTATCAGTATCACCCGCCATTTCCACGGAGTCGAGTGTGAATCATACAAAGTATAGATTGCATCAGTGACTATATACTTCTGTTTGTGGTATGGGCAAATTTTTAATCAAACCGAAACATTCGAATTGAATGACGATTTACCCCAAAGAGAGTAAGAAAAATACAATATACAGTGAATAAAAACAGCAAAATCTTACGAACGTAACATAAGAATGAAATGTGGAAATTTAAACGAAACCGCAGAACGAATGTATTCATTAAAGACAGTTTGATTGGCATTGAATCATCATCCCAAAGGCATCATTATATTGTGCGACCACTAATGACGCAGATGAGCACATACCCAGAGGATGCGTTACTCATTTTGTTTTGTACATTGAGGTCATGACTTTCAAACCTAATTCCTAACTCCTTTCACGATAAATGAAGTTTTACGATGCTCTGTGACATCAAGAAAATGCATACTGACAAAATATTCCTTTAGGAGTGTTGGTGTGTGTGTGTGTGTGTACTTACATTTGCTTATTCATACTCTTTCCGGACTAAGAGTAATTTCATATTTTAGATACTTATTGTCTAGTCTTTTATATATATATATATATATATATATTTTTTACACATAGACCATTAATCTTTCCCTCTTTTTCTCTTTCACTATACTTTTTCCTCTTCCATTCTTATCTTGGAACTATCTTATGAGACCGTGTAAAACGAAACTTTTTGTGTGTGTTTTCGATATATTTTTCTATTGCTCCAGACGAAATGCAATATATAATAAATCTCTCTCTCTCTCTCTCTCTCTCTCTCTCTCTCTATATATATATATATATATATATATATATATATATATATATAATTCTCATTACTTTGTATCAAACGAGAGCAAGAAGCATTTTCAAAGTTTAGACATTGCAAAGAGAAAAAGCTGGCTGACAATTAAATCTGAAAGGAGGAATTCTACCTCAGTAACCCAAGTAGACATATTTGCAATATTTACAATAATTACAATATGTTAACTATACGTAACTATAATGTATAGTTTATGTTTTGATTAAATGTTTATTTTCTTGTAACAATTTGATCATCCATTCGACGTGATATGTAATGAAACTTGCTTTTCTTTCATATGTTGTTTAGATGTTACCATAATTATGGTGAACGTGTTACGAAACAAAATTCCCATGCCATGTGTTTATACATAACTTGGACAAAATGATAAAGAGCTGAAATGAATGAAATGAGAGTCACACAAAAGTTACTGACATTTAAATCTTAAACGTGCTATTTTCTACATACTAATTTGATAAGATTTTCCACTTATCCACTGTTATTACTTCTGAGCGTGTGCCACATACACTCTATGCACTGTGCCATTCTGTGTACTGGACTTTTAATGATTATTGTACATTCATCAGCTGCTCATTATATAGCCTGAAATATTCGCATATTCCGATTTTATTCCTTCAATTCAATTCCATTCCATTCAATTCAATTTACGTCATACTTCTCATTTCTGGTTACATTAAGAATAATGTGAGCATAATTTTTTGTACTTTGTCGATAGTCAATAAAAGAATACACACACACACGAACTCACGCACACACAGACACACACACAGACATATATATATATATATATATATATATATATATAATGTAATAATATTATATATAATACTGTAAGTATATAATATAATATATATATATATAATATTATATTCTTTTTACGGCGTTCTTCTTCTACTAATTCTTTTACTTATATATATATATATATATATATATATATATATATATATATATATATATGTAGGGCCTACACAATTATATTATGTACAATCAATTTAGATGATATTCGTCACTATCGAAATTTACCTTTCGGTAATGTAAAAACATTAGAAAATGCATCAAATGATTCAACAGCTTTTAAAGTCATGTCTTATATATTCCATGTGGAGATATGTAACTGATTTTGAGTGTTTTAATCATATTTGTTCTGATGGTGGTATTCTCGGTATATGTCCCGCAATATCTAGATTTGCATTACTTTGTTATTTGAACACACTTTTCTAGCTTTACTTCATATTAGATGTTAACAACCATAATATAGTATAAATGACAGAGTAATTAGGTGATAAAGAAGCATATAACATATAGCGTATACACAACATGCACAAGGATGTATCATTCATCACAAAACCTCGATTTATAAGACAGCTAAGATTTTAACTAGTGCAGATGGAGGGAGAGACTACCATAAACATTTGCTTGAAGCGATAGCAGCCCCCTACAAATACATACATACGGCTGTGGAGGATTTAGAAAAAAATAAATGTCATCATGATTATATTTTGCCACTTTGCATATATAGTTTATTACGAAATTCATAGAAAATGCTTGTGCCATGGGTGAAAAGTGTAATGGTACAGTGTGCGTCTTGCTGGGAATTTTGAATTTGCGGAGTAATATTGTTATTGTTTAGAGAGGATTTTGTTTGGTTTTAAAAGGACAGGCGACAAAGTATCTTCTCTACATTGAAGTCAATCACTGGCGGATGTATTTTAGCTGTAAGGGCTACTTCATTATAGGCATGATGGGAGAATACAGAAAAGAGGCAGCTTTTACTATGGGCCAATGAATTTCATGCATCAGGACCGTTGTGTCTTATGCTTATTTGTTGTTGATTTCTCCACTAGGAGTAGTCTGGTGTTGTTGTTCAAGTGAATATGAAAATGGCGAGTGTTATACATTGCATATGAAAAATTACGATAAAAGATTAGAAAAAGAAGTAAATGGAGAGATTGTGCAGAGAATTTAAACATAAGGATAGTCGTTTGAAATACATGAATATCATCTACTATAAGCTCTTTTAATTCGTAAACATTGGATCTGCACTTGCTAGATAATGAGGAGAAATATAAATGGGCATCGTTTTTCTTTGTTTTTGTTTGTTTTTGCTTTTTACTTGGGAATAAGGGAGTTTTATCTTGTTTTATTAGAATTTCCCCATGCTAAAAATTGTAGATATATAAGTAAGAATAAGCTAAGGCATTAGCTAATACATAATGGAATTCAATTGGTAAAGAGAAATACACTCCAAGTTAAGACTGAGTTTAGTCAGAAAGCTTTCCTTTTCTTTAAAAAATGTGCTATTCATCGAGCAAAGAAATAAAAAGAAAACTAGAGAGGGGCCGTCAAAGGCGGCAGACCCACGCCTGAAGTACAAAGTCGGGGTAAACATAATGTGCATTCGGTCATCTACCAGAATTCGGTCACTTAATTGCCAGTGTGCTTTATCACCAGCCAGTGAGTTCTACCAAAGATCGTACACTGAGGTGTACGATCTTTGGTTCTACAGTCACATCACACGCAAAGTCACATCATTTCACATACGGTAACACTCATTCACAATAGGAAAGTCCTTTAGTCTCCTCCAAAAATCCATCGAATATCCCAAATTCCACCGTCAAAAGTGCAGAATCGGAACTTTTCCAAGCGCACGCGAATTAAGTCCAGTTTTAAGAGTATTGTCTACGCGACGGGTCGCCGAAAAAGCGCTAAAAATCGAGAAATACGCCGTTTTCTTGCGGGATATTTTGATTATAGCAAGCCGAGAGTGTGATGATATCAAAGGTCGTTTGAGTGTACGATCTTTGATGGTATCCACAAAAGCGCAAAAGAAAAACAAAATTTACGTACCCCCCAGGCAATTACCCCTATGATTAGTGTCTACGGGAATTATTCAATGCAAGGGTTGAATGCAAATGTCTACTGCACCAGCATTCGGTCACTAACGAGCGCCGCAACGTCCCCGATGCAATTTTGCACCAACAGTGTAGAGCGCGATGCATTGTCAGCGGCCTTGCACACGCATTGACATTGAGCGCGCATATCGTGCAGTGTGACTGCGACCGAGCAAATGCTCCTCCAACGAAAAAAACAATCAATGTTAATTTGAAAAATCATCAAAATACGGGCCAGTTTGTGACGACGGAGAACGAACGTCGCACATAAATCTAGAAGGACATAGTCCCTCAAATAGGCCTAAACGTAAATTTCGGAATTCTTACGAACATTTGAGCAGCGAAGTCGGATCGTTTGGGAGTTTATGTTTTCGTATGGTAGCGGAAAATCGCAAAGTGAGAAACGGAAAATTTTCGGAGTGGTCACTACTAGAATATACCATGGGGTCAAAACTTCAAGGTCACACAGAATTTGCAAGGGTCAACCGATTATCACCAAAATCTAATCGATTCTTTCCTTCCATTATCCAAACATCCCCTGAACATTTCGTGCAAATCCGTTTACCCGTTCTCTTGTTATCTTGTACACAAACAAACAAACAAACAAACAAACAAACAAACAAACAAACAAACAAACAAACAAACAAACAAACAAACAAACAAACAAACAAACAACAAACAAACAAACAAACAAACAAACAAACAAACAATCATACGGAACCCTTTACATAACCCCCTGCCGATTTTCATCGGCGTGGGTAACTATGAAATTTCGAAGAAATATGTGACGATGCCATCGCATAGCAACTAATGACTTGCTCACTAATCGGGGAACTGGAGATGAGAAATGATCCACCAGAAATGTCACTTTTGTACAAACATGATATACAGTACCTATTAGAAAATCAGTTGGAAGGTTGTGAGGTCATAACATTTCCTCATCAAACTTACACATGTTGCGATCGGTACAACTGTTTTGCATCTACAGTACTCCTGAAACTTTACAATAATTATTCCATTGTTCTACTGATATATCTTCCTATTATTTGCCGCACGATTATCATAAAACGTCTACAAAGTCTCTCATCGTTTGAATTACTCTGTTTCAATGAAACCAACTCGTACAGTGAGTGGCATTTTACTTTGACGTGTAAAATGCTGATCCATCCACAAACCACCTGAACTAACACATTTGTATGTAAGGTTCTGTTAAACGTATATTTTGTCTTCCTCGCCCGTTGCTTGACAATATTGTAAAAATACGTGTTCCTCCGAAATGTAACATCGTAGTATATCTCTAGCATATCATTATATCCTTGCGGTATATAGTCAGTTGCGACAAGAAGTCAAATTCATATGGAAATGATTTGATAATTTTGCGTAGAATCAAATAAATTGCTAAAATGTAGCTGGTATGCACACAATCTGCGTCTGCTCTCCCGTTTAGAGACTCTCTGACTCCGTACACCTAATCTACCAGAAAAAGTTGTTCATTTCATAATCGGGGAACTGAATTTTATATCAGTTAAAATGTTATATGCGTAGTGCATGTCACTTAATATTCCAACCATTGCATTATCACGTTTATTTTCACAAGCGTCTGCCATTTCATTACAAAGTTTCAATTTACGTAACAGTACGTGTATAATCTGATTATTTTTCTTTCTCTTTGAAAATCATACTACATTCTACACAATATAGATGAGATAAATGCGTTCAAGATGATCTGTTGATTATGAAATAATTTGATGAATCAGACCTTATGATGTCAAATGGACTTTGCATAACTAATCTTTCCTAACAGAGTGTTCACCGGGAGCACTGCGGGCAGCCCCAGCTCTCGCTGGCGCGACACACCCATTTTCACGGGTGCTGTTCGTTATTCCGAAGGTTCGCAATTCCGAAGGTTCATTATTCCGAAGGTTCGTCAATCCGAAACACACAAATTCCCTATACCTAGAGGTTCGTTAATCCGAAAATGAAAAAGGGTTCGTTAAACGTGGGGGCGCTGTGGCATGGTGGATAAGACTCCCCACTCCCGATCGGAGGAAACGAGTTCGAGTCCCGCTCAGCGCTTACGTCTTTGGACAAGATGATTTTACCCACAATGTCCCTCTCGACCCAGGTGTATAAATCGGTACCTGGCAACGCAAGGGTAATAATGATAGCAGGGCCCTCTGGTAGAACAGTGGCAACACTGAAGAGGCTACCCTGGGTAAATAACACCTTCTTCTTCTTCTTCTTCTTCTTCTTCTTCTTCTTCTTATTGTTATTATTATTATTATTAATCTGAACATTCGTGGCGTTATTCCGAAGGTTCTTTATTCCGGAGATTCGTTAATCAGAAAATGAAATTCGGAATAACGAACCTTTGGAATAACGAATCTTCGGACAAAAGAGCCTTCGGAATAACGAACCTTCTGAATAACGAGCTGTAACCATTTTCACACGCTCTGCGTTCGTCTTCAGCCGAGAATATACCCTTTTTAGCTATCATAGTCCTGGGTGGAGATGAGCAACTGATATGAATAAAGTGACCCATTATATATGAATTCAGCAAAGTGCCATGATGACGCTCGAACCATGAAGTTTGATCGATGTGCTCAGTCTCATAAAACCACGACACCTTCTTGTCGTCAAGCATTGCTTCGAAAAAAGAAAGAGCAAGTAAATTGGTAGTTTTGTTACGGTGCTGCATATATTGATTTCAACACATTTGCAAGCCTTTCTGTAAGAGTACAAAGAAAAGATTGCTTGTTTTGCTTTTTTATTTTTTATTTTTTGGTTTTTGTCCCATCAGTCGACGTTACAAAGCTTCATACTGCAATATCAACCTAAACACGAATGAGATAAAAAGGTACATATTTCTAAATATAAATTACCAAATTCAGTTCAGTTCAAATTCAGTTCAAATTTATTTCATATTTCCATTTTCTCAATGATGACATTACAAAATTATTGACAACAAAACAAGAGTACAAAATATATACAATCATGTCTTTTGATTGTAGAAGAAAAAGAAAAAGAAAATATACTTGACACAAATGTACATGGTCACATCGTATGAAAATGTCACTAGTAAGTATAAGAAATATGATGGGGCCTACATAAAAGCTTTAAAGCTTGTAAAACTGTAGGTTCCCGAGTTCATAGGCATATAATTTTACACGGAGAACGGATATGTTTGTCTTGACCAACAAAAATTACACCAGTACAAAAAAATAGATGAGTAATAAACTAATGAACCACATAGATATCGCACAAACCAAATGCTGCGATGACTTACTATACCCATCCGTCCACAAACGCTGACAAAATATATGTTACCAGCGTGATGCCGCGTAAAATGGATATTTTCAAGAAAACTGCAATCAAGCGGCAGATAAAAACGTGAGTGGAAAACGTGACAGACTGTTTCGTTGGTGTTGCATCCTGTCTCTAGCTCTCCCTCTCTCCTAAAAAGGTCAAGTTACTTTGACGTGCAGTTCTTTTCGACAGCGTTACGGAGGCGTCTGATGATGACAGATCAAATGATGACAGATATAGTTTTATCAGTGTCTGCACTGTCAAGATACACACGTATCCTCTGACAGGCTGGCGGAGTGGTTTCCCTCCAGTAGTATAGGTGATGGGGGGGGGGGTTAATGCGCTGCAGTACGTGTTCCCAGACCTTTTTGGATTACATGAGGTGGTGGTGGTGGTGGGTGGGGGGGGGGGGGGGGGACAGAAACAGAACATTTGATGACTTTGAAAGTCTTCATGCACATTTCACTTTGCCAGCTGAATTTGAAACCACGCATGCAAGAAACAGGTATACGACTAAAATGTCAATCAAGCGCCGAAAACACCGGAAAAGTACCAATGCCAAGTAGAAATATAAAACGCACAAGAAGGGAGAAGAAACAGAGGCAAGGACAAAAAAAAAATGGGTGTGGGGAAGTGTGGAGCTGTGGGACAGGGAGTGAGGAAGAGAAAAAATGGAGAGAAAGATGTTTATCTCATTTTGGTATTCACCACAATTATGCGTTCTCCAAACTTATTTGTAACGAACATGGTAAGTTCCAGAGCAGACGACAAAAACAGGAGAAAGAGGAGCAGGCCTTGAAAATCAGTCATTACAAGCCCCTTGGGATGACCTGACATTGATCCATCGATGTGGAATTTATATATCAATTGATAAAATGAGCGAAGAGAATTATATCAAATCATCCAACGACGGGATTGAAAAAGAAAAAAGAAAATACTTACGGTTTAGGCAAAGTCAAGTGACGTGCACATAAAGCGCAACTACTTTATGGGTTTCAGCATGGGGTGCTATTTCTACTATTTCGAGATTGAATGAATATGATATGATGATTTTGTGATATTCAAATGATATCAAATTGAATTATCCCTTGTTTGAATGTTTCACTTAGTAGCTAATTTATGATATTTTAATGACATCTGATGGAATTATCCTTTGTAAGTAATCTTGTTTAAATATTTCACCAAACAGTAGCTGATTTATGATATTCAACTCATTATCAAATAGAATCATCTCTTGTGAGTATAATCTTTTTTGAATGTTTCGCATAGCAGTAGCTGATTTATGATATTCAAATCATATCAAATGGAATTATCCCACGAAAGTCATCACTGGTAATCTTCTTTGAATGTTTCACCAAGCAGTAGCTGATTTATGATATTCAAATCATATCAAATGGAATTATCCCTTGTAAGTAATCACTGGCAATCTTGTTTGAATATCTCACCAAACAGTAGCTGATTTATGATATTCAAATCATATCAAATGGAATTATCCCTTGTAAGTAATCACTGGTATTCTTGTTTGAATATTTCACCCAACAATAGCTGATTTATGATATTCAAATCATATCATAGAGAATCATCTCTTGTAAGTAATCACTGGTAATCTTGTTTGAATATTTCACCAAACAGTAGCTGGTTTATGATATACAAATCATACTAAATAGAATTATCCCTTGTAAATAATCACTGGTATTCTTGTTTGAATATTTCACCCAACAAAAGCTGATTTATGATATTCAAATCATATCATAGAGAATCATCACTTGTAAGTAATCACTGGTAATCTTGTTTGAATATTTCACCAAACAGTAGCTGATTTATGATATTCAAAGCATATCAAATGGTATTATCCCTTGTAGGTACCCTAAGTAATCACTAGTATTCTTGTTTGAATATTTCACCAAAGAGTAGCTGATTTATGATATTCAGATCATATCAAGTGGAATTATCTCTTGTAAGTAATCACTGATATTCTTGTTTGAATATTTCACCAAACAGTAGCTGATTTATGATATTCAAATCATATCAAATGGAATTATCCCTTGTAAGTAATCATTAGTATTCTTGTTTGAATATTTCACCAAACAGTAGCTGATATATGATATTCAAATCATATCACATGGAATTATCCCTTGTAAGTAATCACTGGTATTCTTGTTTGAATATTTCACCAAACAGTACCTGATTTATGATATTCAAATCATATCAAATGGAGAAATCCCTTGTAAGTAATCTTGTTTGAATGTTTCGCCTATAACAGTATAGCTGGGCCTTCTCTCTCATTTGCAGTTTTAACACAAACATTTCCTATCATCAAAACAATCCAAATGATAATTGATTACCAAAGAAAAAGGTGTAGGGATAAGCTTGCCAACCGATAATGAAAATTTCCGAGGCAACATACGGTGTTTCTGATGGCTTCTCGACAATCTGCCACGGGGTGTTTTTTCCTTGTCTGGTTGTCTTGACCCAGGAGTAATGTCTTCTACGAGACACCTGATAATTGGATGGGTCCCTCTGCCGGCTCCCTGAAGACAGGATGTGCTCGGAGCAGAAAAAAAAAAAAAAAATCATGGAGGCGTTATCAACCAACTCCGTGGTCCACTTTGCGCATGAGCAGAAAAGGTCATTTGCCATTTCATTTCATTTCATTTCATTTCATTTGTTTTCATTTTCAACAAAGAATATAAATGTACTGAACATTAACATACCGGTATTCTGAATGAATCAAAACAAAATATAAACTTATGATAATTTTTTGAAGCTAAGATGCATGATAATTACTAAGTAATGTTGAAAGTGACACAGCAGCCATGTTGGTTTTAAATTTCATTGCATCTATGACGATAAATAATTTTCCATATAATCCTTATAGATGGTGCCTGGCAGCTCATCCACCTGACAAACAGAAAATGTTCATTAAAGCGTAATCCTGGGCAATAATAATGTAGGGACAAAAGCTTGTTTTCAATGAATTCAATGTAAAACAAAACATGAAATCAATGTTTCCCAAAAGTATTTATTGACTATTCTGGTCACCTGGTCTACGCAAGTTCATTCTTTATTTCTTTTGAACCTGTACGTTAGGGCAAGCTTATGCATTACGTCACTTTGAAAACGCAAGAAACGCTTAACCAACAACCACATATTATTCACTTCACTCTTATTAGTCATTACAATGTTTCATCAATATAATGTTTCAGCTTTTATATTCTGTACATTTCACAATGTATTTATTATTGTTCACATTATTCTCTATTACAAAAGAGAGTGAAGCAAATATAATGTCTTTTGTCGCAAAAATGAAGATAGATTTGAATTGAATTGAAAAAAAAGAGGTCATTTTCCGAAATGTTCACTTGAGCAAATTACGAACTGGATCATTTGCCCTATATATATATATATATATATATATATATATATATGTGTGTGTGTGTGTGTGTGTGTGTGTTTGTGTGTATTTCTGCGTGCACTTTCTCCCGTAATATGCAAGAAACAAGACATCTCTCGCACAAGATAATGTATGACATTACATAATTATACAATATCAACTTTCACAGATGCCGATCGAACAGAACAAATATTCGACAGGGATGTTCGAGATGCACAACTGAGAGGAATGGGGGCAAGTCGACAGACAGCAATTTTGCAAGCAATCTGTGCGATAAATCGCTTCGATTTCAGCGGGAGCTTCTTCCCAGCTTTGCGGTGGACGCTAGGGCGAGAGATATACCAAGCCCTATATTTTTCAGACTTCACTGCTAAAAGCATGCTGGAGTACCGCACTGACGTCTCACCGCGAGGCCCGGCTCTCACGGCAGCCACAGTTTTGGCGGGAAGTTATATCATCACTGGCAACCACATCAGCGGCGAGTTTCCGTGTGAGTCGCTAATTGCGGTACTTCGATCTTTGCGTAGTTTGCACCTCTAATGGACGACATAGATCGTTCACTCCCATCAGTACAGGCAACTTCACATACATTTCAAGTATATTGCTTGCTAAAGATTATCGATTCACATAATACTTTCGTCTTATGCTTCTCACTCCATCGGATAAAGCTATTTAAAAAGCAAATCTTCAAGTCGTATATCTTGATAAAATCCTCCTGAATTCGATGCCCACTGTCGAATAAGCTAATTCGAAATGAGTTTGATGATTCGTGAATCTCAAAGAAGGGAATGAAATTAGGAATATCCCTGACAAAAGCACTGGCTCTATGTTACATTAATCATTTTCCTTGCATTTGGCTTATGATAATCGCAAATGATTGCCCGAAAAGATTAGTGCATGTCAGTGGAAAAGTTCAAATAAGCCAATTCAAAGTCGATGTGATGATTCCTGAATTTTAATGAAAAAGATGATATCTCAACTGTCAAAGGCAAGTCCACATGACATCAACAATGCACATTGCGTGTTTTTTTTAAGGTTTTGAAGTGAAATTTATGTATTTTATGTGCATAAGGGAAGAATATAGACATCAATCTCTTCCAGTCAAATAGCGTCAGTCAGTTTTGTTAAGAGTTGAAACATTCCGTTCAGTGTAGTAGATAACATTGCAGAAACATTGAGTTATTTTTTTTTTAATTAAGGTTTCACATTATTTGTTAGAACGATTCTAAAACTTCGTATAAGCAATGGCGAACCTGCATCAATCTCAAACTTCCTATAGTTCTGTAGGGTATTGCGGAAACTGGCTGTTCATGCCCAAATTTAGATCATGATTCAATCACATTTAATCCTATTATCTTCGTTTTATAAACACATACTCGCTGAGTACTGTTATATATGACAGTGTAAGGTCTCACAATGTATTTCTTTAGATTAAATACCACGAAATGTATGAATTTAGTCAACAGTTACGTCGAAGCAACATGTGGTATGTACAAGTTTATCTTCCAACATTGGTTTTAATATTGGAATAATTTCAATTGGTCCATACATTCATATCCGCTCTCCGTAATTATCACACCTATGAATTTTGGGACCTACAGTTCTACAAGTTAGCTTTTAAGTAGGCCCCTTTGATATTCCTATTACTAGTACTTCTTTGACACACCCTTATACCATGCCATGACATGACCAGTGACATTTGTGTTCAGAACGTTCTTTATTTGATGCAATTAAAAGACATGGTTGTACACATTATGTATCCTCATTTGTTGTATCAATGCTAATAATTTTTTTTTGAATTCCTTTCAGAAAAATGGAAATATGAAAATAGATTGAATTGAACTGTAATAAACATGGGCAAATTCTGTAATGATAATTTACTGAATTTCTTTAACCATGACTCAATCTTAATCCTCTTTTACAAAAAGAAATCAAAAAGTAAGGAAGCTAATACCCTGGAAGATGTTGTATATACTCTGTAATTTTGTTTAGAAAATGATAATTTTGTTAAGTGAGATGTTGTACTCAATAATTTTGTTCAGAAAATGATAATTTTGTCAAGTGAGATTTTTGCTCGTTTAGTTTTTCAGTTTTACCCCGCAAAATCTGCTCATCATTATCCTATATCTCTGAGTTTGGTACTGTCATGTAGATTTAGGTTAAATACGTCTCATTGCTAATGAAGCTATGCTTATTTTGATGTACCGCTTCGTGATATACTTGAAGGTGATGAACAGAGTCAAATCAAACGGGACTGAATAGTTCATTGAAATCGAACTTGAGATTTTTTTTTTAATAGAAAAGCTACGGATCTAAACTTGTCTCTTTCTCTCTATTTTCCATGAAACAATGATTGGTTGCCACCTCATGCGCTCGAGTACTCAGCTTGTTCCTCGTATTCTACTAAGCTATAATGTCGTACAATGATATCAAACGAAGGATACAATCTACTATTTTGATTTCATCGAAGAAATAGTCAAAGATTTGTGCGCTATAGTCAACGCGAGACTTATGACATGTATTAGGCCATAACATAAACATACCGCGTTTTATAGATGGCTTTAGTAACTATTCCGTTGAGTGTTATGGAACTAGAACTTACAAATTCGGCTGATCGAATTATGTCGGACTGTAATGAAACTCCTACCAGTCTGTTTTTCTTTGATTTTAAAAAAAAATTATTTAAGACTCTCTGAAAAAAAAAAAAGTTGTTGGTTACGTAAAAAGAAAAAAAATCTTACTGATGACCTTTTCATTTATATGTTTAAAGAATGTTGCTTCAGTCACAACGTGTTTACTTCAGTGTCCAATGCTCTGCCGTGAAGAGGAAAAATTCTTTTTGGACTACACGAAATTACACAAAAAAAAAAAGGAGAGGAAAGAAACAAAGCACAATATAAACAGCGATGGACAAAAAATGACATTATAAGCATGATTATGATGATTTTGCTTATCTTTTGCTTATTTTTGCTTCAAAAATAGAAGACACCTACATATTTACAAATGATTGTACCTTGTTATTTTGGTTTGATTTGATTTTTATTTCTGCATTTTTCACAAAGTAAATATGAAATTACAAAAAATTCCAAAAATAATCACACTCTGGACAAATCATGCAGTATGCGTAAACTGTAGTAATACACCAGCAACGGGAAAATCATTGATTATTCAATCAAAATTATTACGAACAGATGGAGGAAACCACCATCTTCAGAGGAAGCTTGATTTTGATTGTGTGTGTGTGTGTGTGTGTGTGAATATTTGAGTGCGGGTTTGATTCATGTTGTCTCCAATCTGTGTGCTAGTATGAGAAGATTATGCTATGGAAATAATGGCTACCCAGAGAATTGGCTTACAATAGTGTCCGTCGGGAATATACGGATATGTAGTTTATTTATAGATACAGTATATAGTTTCAATTCGATTCAATCAATTCAATTGTACTTGATTTCAAGCCAACAAAAGGTGATACAAGTACAAAGTATACGTTTGATAAACGATAAATACCGTAAATACAAATCACAAAACACAAAAACAAATCATAAAGTTTGATACAGAATATAAAAACGAATAGATTATAATAATTGAAACAATGCATGTATTATACTTTGCAATGGTGACAAAAAGTAAATTGCATAATAGTAGAAATGAAAGAGTTATCTACTATTAAAAAAACCGAAGCTTTTATAACGTGAGCACTCAAAAAACAATATGCCGATACATATATATATATATATATATATATATATATATATATATATTATATCATATTTATTTCACGAATGAGATGATGCAGGTTTATTTAAAAAAGATGTTGTAGATAATACACCAAAAATTAAACAAATTGTATTTGTTGACAGTCGTGTCCGTATTAATGAGATTTTTTCAAGCTATACGTGTATGTAGCTGCTCAGCTTCACAGACCGCCCTCCACTGTTGGTGCCTGGAACAGACGTCGCCGTAATAACAGCTCAGTATTTACATGTATGTATATTTATATACATACATATATATATATATATATATATATATATATATATACACATATATGTATATGTTTTGATTTGATTTATTTTTGCTTAATTCCGTTACATCAGATATGAGTGTGTACAAGTCATTTATGACAAACAGTATATCGACACATAGGCCCGAATTCACGAAGGTGGTACAAAATTAATGAAACCATGGTTTAAACCATAGACAATAACCGTGGAGCGCCAAGTGTCGCATGGAATATTTCGTTACGAAATCAGTCATTTCGTCGATGAAATAATTATTTTGTAACGAAATGACAACATTTTGTAACTAAATGAACATTTCGTCCACGAAATGATAATTTCGTTAACGAAACGGTCATTTTGTCGACGAAATGACCAATTTCTTAACGAAATATTCAGTGCGACACTTGGCGCTCCATGGTTTTTGTCCATGGTTTAAACCATGGTTTCATTTGTACCACCTTCGTGAATTCGGGCCAAAGTTTTTAGTACAAAACAAAACATATATACATGTATATGTATGTATGTATATATATATATATATATATATATATATATATATATATATAAACCACGTAAAAGGCAACTTGGTTTCTGTGGTTAAGAAGAAGAAGAAGAAAAAAAAGATACTCCAGCTCGGAGATTATTTGTCTGTCAGATTTTTCCTCCTTTGCGTGAGGTTTACATCTGACCAATGACACCGCCTTCTTCAGGATATATGAATTCATACATGTTTGTAATTTTGTCAGCTTAAAACATAATAATACGGCGACAATTCTAATGAATCATGTCTGTTACAGCAGTCATAATCAAAGGAATACGCGCACACGTAGGAGCAAAATATTCTGTCTTTCTATTCTTATCCGTTAATAAAAGATGACGCCGTTTCGAGGCGTCATTGTCCAACCACATTCTTTTATTCTCGGTCTTCGGAGCTCCCTACCTTTCCTTTCTCGTCGTAAACGTTACTGTCAGGGGAAGATCTGGCTCACTTGTGTCCAAATATCTCGCATACTTTCCCGGAAATTTATTATTGTCTCTGCGATGTGGTCAAACCCCCGACTCCGCGGAGGGTATGTGAAAATATGTCGCGGACAGAGGGAAAAGATAACAGAGATGGAGAGATAGAGAGAGAAAGAAGGGAAAAATGAAAACGAAACCAAAACAAGGAAAACAGGAAGACGAGGCAAAGTTCGCGACATCTTGAATTGGTTGCTTTTTATCTCCCTCTTCTTACGAAGACATATCACGATACTCGTTGACTAGTGTCGTGACCCTTTGCGATACCCCTCCAAGAGGCAGACAATAAAGTCAAGCAGTTTCTCACTCGGCAAGGCCGCGATAAGTCGGCTTCCCTAACAGCTCTCCATTCATCCCATTCCAAGAAATTTCTCAATAGACTTGAATTAGAAGGGACAAAAAAAAAAAAAAACCATTGGTAGACCTCTGCATTGACTTCCTGCATGAAAGAGTCTTCGGGAGGTCAGGAAAAATATTTTATCAGTAAATTTGTCAACGTCTGGAAGGGCTTGGTGCTTTGATACAAGTTCACAGGTGATTACAATCTTACTGCTATTACCATTTTGTTGTACAAGAAGCCAAAAGACTTAAAAGTCAGAATGCACTGTGATCTAATGAAGAAGTTAATGTACTTAAATCATAGCCGTCGTGCCAAAAAAGCAACAAATACAACAACAACAACGACAACAACACAACAACAAACGACAATGAGAATAACAAGCTGCTGATACTGCGTGTAAAGATGGCGCATTCTCTTTTTAGGCGCAAACAAATTCTTTTAGCAAAATGTCTTCATTAAGAAAGAAATTTTGTATGAATCGGATCAGGATTTGTCATGATGAATCTGATTTTAAGTATTTCAAACATCAGTACATAATTTGATTATTCACATGGTTTACACAAAGCTTTGGTCAATATGAAGCAAGAGTGGTTGTTTCTGATATGGTACTACGCACAAAAAGACACTGTTCACGTAAATTGAAAGACTTTGACATTACAATCCGTCTGATAGATATGTTTCCCGTTGTTATTTTAACTGCACATGAATACGGACTCTTTGGAATTATTTTAGCAGTCATCGCTTCACTTTATAAATAAGAAAAAAAAGTCATGCATCGATCAGGAGCAAAATGAGATGCTTGATAAATTTGTGCGGGCAGTAACTTCAACTTATTACAAAGTCAGGATACAATTGATGTGATATTAACATACTATCATGACTATGTTTAATGTAAACCTGTATCACACCCATATAATTATTCATCTCATCTTATGCGATCACTGTCGAAGATCCCCCCTCCACCCCAAGAGGAATGATAAGATGATAATAGTGTCGTCGGTTGGTTGTGTGACATTTATGTCAGATGTCAAGAGGTAAAAATGTCAGAGATGATAATGTCAATAGCAAAAGTCTCAGCTGTAAAAACGTTTGAGTACAAAATGTCACAGTTGTGCTCATCTGCGGTATGAACATTAGCGTTGTTCATGTCAGAGGTAAAAATATGTCAGGAGTAAATAATAATAAACTTAATTAGAGATTAGATTTTTGGCTTAATTAATTTCCTTTTTTTTGTAACCCCTGAAATGGTCACCTCTGTCAATTACGTCTAACATTCTCGCCACTGTAAATTTTCACTTACATCGTATCGTCACATAAGACATTTTAACACTCTTGGAGGCAAACCCACGTAAATTCTACGATTTCATTTTTGTTTGAATTCCCCTTTCATCCGAGATGTTACAATGATTTTGTCGAGGCTTTCATATAACATTATGAACATCCTCTTTCTTCCTAACTTAAGAATACAATGATAATACTACCAATGATGATGATGATATAGACATGGTGATGATAAGACGGTATTGACAAAGATAGAAGCAGGAGTAGGCCAAATAGCGTAAACATTAAATTGATTAAAGAAAGCAAGGAAAAGAATAAGAAAAGAATTCGCTAAACGCCACCACATGTACTTGCACATGCACAACGTTTTTTCATCGCGCCGCAACGTATCAAAAATAGTGGTATTGGTGATAAGAGATTTTCTACAGGTCTCCAACTCATCCAGCCGGCTTGTGAAAATGGATGTGTATCTGTGTGTGTGTGTGTGTGTGTGTGTGTGTGTGTTTAAAGCTTGTTTCTACATTTCTTTATTGGTCAGCTTCGGGTGAAATCATGGCTACTTCGTTAGAGGCGGTTTGAAAGAAAATTTGACGGCTTGACTCATGCACATCAACATCTTTGCTGCATGCGTTTATCGTTCCGAGCTTTGTGGAGGGGGGGGGGGGGGGGTGAATCTGACCTGAGAAAGGACCCCTTCACCGATGATATTTGCAGAAACCTTTGATGACATTAATGCCCTGTTTCGTGTAACCTTCGTCATCTCTGACCCTGCGTTCAGGCATCTATGGCAAAGCGATTGCCTTACAAAAACTAGAGCAGGAAGGGGTGGGCGGTAAGGATGGCTTGAAGAATCGTCCCCCGTCCTACGCATCAGCGAATTCAACCAGTACAATTGTACGGCATTCTAAATGATTCTCTTTTAAAGGAGACTTCCGAATGATTTTCATGCAGACTTCAGCATTTGGACATCTATAAATTGGTTATACTGTACTGGGTACAGAGTTTCGGAATTTAAAGTGATTGCGATGAGAGATAAGATTATTTTTTTCAAAATTTATTTAAAAAAAATCACAGTGTACAAGGATGATGGAGTTTCACATGAGAATGTATAATTTGGTGCTCAAGGAAAAATAACAAAAGAAGAAAGAATGCATAAATTCTACACAGATGAAGTTGTTAAGCAAGTGGTATGTTCAGGGAGGCCTGGTATGGTAGTGGTATAACATTGCTACAATACAGGAATATGTGAGCCTCTTATGTTCAGTGTAATTTGTTCGGTGTAATTCGTTTTTGGTTTTTCAGAGTATTGGTTTATCTGCTCAAAGACCATAATACATCCCACAAATCTAAACATGGCACTATTGATTGTATGTACTACCTGTATAGGCCTACTACATGATGTGAAATTATGATAATCGTCTGAAGTTCCCCTTTGACTTCGAAGGACATCCAGTTCTGAGTACCTATAACCATCCTACAATGGTGCTGATGATGACAAATGTATGATTGTAACCCCAACCAATGAAACGTTGATAGCTTTCTTGAAGAAGAATTGTAGTATCTACTACTAGTCTTATACCACAAGTGTGATGATGATGTTGATGCCATAGACACTTTGGTGTGAGAACAACAGAAAATTGTTGACACAAAAGTAGGAATAAGAGCGATTCTCATGGCACAGGTAACGAATACACTCTCTGGTTATATGTCAATGTCTTTATTCATGTTATCTAAATTTGAAATATAATCGTCATCCTCCTAATTGTGCCTATACCTATAACTAGAATATTCTAGTCATTATGGGGAAATTAATCTGTAAAACAAAATACATAGCATAACACGATTTGTGATTGACTGAGTTTTAGCATCACGTGACATCTTATTGCTTTCAGTAGCAGTGCAAGGCGTAATGTGAATAGGAATTGGTGCAAGAGAGATCGAAATCCTAAATACCCTTTCACTTTATTAAATGTACACAGTAATTATTGATAGTCAATGCTCTGCCGTGCCCCGTTTTAGGAATAAAACACTCGAAAGGAAATAATAGTCATCATGTATTGCTGCATCATCTCGAGGCTTCGGCCTCAGCAACATAACACTGCACTTGGTCTTACCATGTATTTGTAGTGCTTAATGATTCGTTGTTATTGTTGTTGTTGTTATCGTTGTTGTTGTATTTCCCGGGTTCGACTCCCGGACAAGCCCCCACTTTTAAAGTGCAGCAGCATCCACACGTAAACTTCAGGTTCAACACAACAAAATACTTCGAAATTATGACCAGATTTGCGACGCCATAGCAAATCCCACCGTTTATTTACTCAACTGAGCAATATCAAAACGCAGAAAATGCAGTGCCGTCCATAACGGGAACTTCCATGGGCTTTAATAATGTACTATCAATGTACTGTCAATGCAGTAGGCATGTTGTCATTAAGGGCATCATCTGCGTCTTGTGAGAAGTCACTAAAGAGCGTGGTACGATGGTAGGGATAGGAAGATTACGGAAGAAGAGAGAAAGAATAACTTAAACAACTTGAATTAGTTCAGATTTTATACTTGGCAAAACATTACATTAGATTTAAATCCCTTCAGTGCCCCTCCCTTTTTCGTACAAGTGATACAGTTTTGTTGCCATTTAAACATCATGCACGTAGTGCTGAAATGGGAACATTTTATGAAATATATATCTACCATCGCAGCGCAGTGTGATTGATGACAGCAAGATTTGCTTCCAATAATGAAAGAAATATTCATCCCTCACGGATCACAGATTGGAAAATTTTTAGGCTTACAGTTACGATGCACTATCATACGCATAAATCGCCGGAAAGATATTTACTGCACTGAGTGCAACAAAACGCTGATGACAGACAAAACCATTAACGTTTTTAATATACTCATATTCAAACTTTTATTGCTTATCGTCATTTTCATCGAACTCAGAATCACGTAATTGTACGTTCTTTAGATAGTCGAATTAGTTTGGAATTAGTTTTGAAGAAGAGGGGGTGTTGTGACGTGACAGACTATGAATGTGGAAGTAGGCCGTAACGACGACGTCGCAACATTTTGTTATGCTGTAGATTTCACCGTCGACTACTCGCTCGTCGCCTGTCCCACAAGCACCACCACCACCCCGAGCGACGTGCGCCCGTGACTTTGGACAAAGTTCTCCTTACATCGACACGGGGGTTCTCAGAGAGAAAGGGACTGACTGTAACGCTCCAGTCACTCAAAATTAGCTGGTGTAGATTTCCGCGGTGACATGTTATTTATAGAAATGATATGTTTTCCAAAACGTAGCCGAATGACCTTCACATATGTTTCGGCGAATGGAAAAGATATATCTGAAATGCTACTCTTGTGGGGACCCGTGGTGAGTCATGGTACACGCAATCCGTTGATAAAGATTTAAAAAGTTATCATTTTGAATGTCGTTGTATGAGCGGTTAGGAACACAAAGCACGAACACTATCATTTACACCATTATTCCGTTCATGCGTGATATACCTTTAGAATGCGTCACAGACTATTAAAAATCGAAGCCCTGCGGCCAAGTTTCTGTGGCTACAAGCTGAATCAAGGTATGGTATCTTCAATGCGTACCATGTTGTATGCAGATTAAAGACATCGGTAACCTACTATTAAGTGATGCTCAAGTTGTGCAATGCCTATCATGTAGATGAAAACAAAGACTGAATACTCGAATTTCTTGGAATAGATCTCAAGAAGTCATCGGCTAAGTTACTGTGCCTCATAAAGCTGTGTAAGAACAATAAGAGTATTATATAAAACAATGAGTGTCGATTTGTCAATTTTCATGCACATTGTACAGACGTGCCTGGAGCAGCATCTGTCCAGAAAATAAATGATGTGATGTAGGAACCATTCTAGAGGTTTACATAAGTCTGTCCGATAGCTAATGCATGTTTTTCGCTGGCGTATCCAACCGATGTAATAGATACGAGCCTTGTTTAACGTTGGTATGATAGGCTATATAACACCGATTTTTGACATTAATTTGCTCAATAAACAGGAATAGTTTGGCTTACCTTACTTAAGAATCACACGTCCCTTATGCTTTGCAGTAATCTTATTCTGAACATGAATTCCCAACATGATTTATGAAGATTTAAACAATCGATTACCAATATCCTTTTAGGACTTTTGTTATGGATGTAAAAAGAACTCTTCCATGTGTGTGTGTGTGTGTGTGTGTGTGTGTGTGTGTGTAGTATTTAACATAAAACAACCGCTTCGTGTAAATAAACACTCAGAAAACATTTGTTATTACTTTCTACATGTCATGTCGATATGTTTGCTATCACCTGAAGCAATTCTAAATCTTTTTACAAAATGACTGTTTGAATGACCAATTTCGCTCATAAGCCTTTCGCATTAGATTGATTTCTTTTTAGGTAAGGATCCATTTTCTCGATTGAAATGATGCATGATGTCAGCATGAGGGCGTTGCAAATGATTATGTAGACGGAGATGGTATACATAATATATATATCATATATATCATATATATATATATATATATACGTATATACAGTTTGTATATATATATATATATATATATATATATATATATATAAATATATATTCTGTCTTGCAGGTAGAGTGGGGGTTAGGGAGGAGGGGTTGATGTTTGTTATCGAAAAAGTTCGTTAATTCGTAAATGGAAAAAACAAAGATTCGTTATTCCGAAGGTGTTAAATCCTTAAACCGGAATCGAAATAGGGTTTGTTAACCCGAAAATCAAAAAAAAAAAAAAGGAAGATGCTTAGTCACGACCCTTCAGAATGACTGATCTTTCTTCGTTGTCGCATTAATGAACCTTCGGAATAACGAGCCTTCAGAAGGTGTTAGTCAAGCAATATCACGAAAAGAGACTATTTTGCCCTGAACCATGTAACCATCCCCCTGTTTTGCTTTGATGAAGGGAATTGGGAAAGGATCAATATTTACTGCTTCGTTATTGATATCACATTATGCACATGGACCTTAGCTTGATCATTGTTGGAGCTTTACCTTTGGCATTGTGTGTAATTTTAGGTCTACTGTATCTGTGGAAATGCAATTCATGCTTGGATTGAATTATACACACAACATGGCATACACTTTGGGGGTTACCAAACGTAAGTATATTCAGTAGGCCTGTGTATGTACGTATGTATGTACGTATGTAGTGAAAATCATATACACGCACTCAAGTGGATGGTATATAGAGCAGAAGAATATTTTTATTTGGATGATTATGTGTTATGACTTGCTTCCTTCAAAATTACTTAGATTTCATCGTTACGTCCGTCACATGCAGATAGCATGTTGGAGCATTTCGAGAAAAAAAAATACATGTAACTAACACTATCTCAAATTGTACTCATATGGTACATACCAATAAATACATGGTAAATTTGCACAAGATATCACGTTTGTATAACACGGGGATTTGAGTTAAAGCAATAAACCAAAATTTAACTTTAATGCCTGTTTTGTCTGCGTTGTTTGTTTTGTTCAGGACTGTGAGATTAGGAATGGGACTGTCCTTGTTCACTGAGTTCTTACAGTGGGAATTTGGCGCAAGCTCGGGGGGGGGGGGTCACAAAGAATTTAAGTCGATCTTAAATGCTAAGATCAACTTTAGATTATGGTTTACTGTATGTATCTTCGATGGCATTCTCACTTCCTGATGAAAATTACAAGTTTGGAGACTTTTTCATGCTGCCATTAATGTACAAATAAAATAAGTGACAAAGGAATTTTCTGTGAATGTTTATAACAATTTGAAGTTGATTCTACAAAGCAGATAAAACTAAACAGGGAAACCAGTGGTATACCATAACTTTAAGCTGATCTTAACTTTTTTTTTTGAATATCGACTTTAATTCGTTGTGAAACACCATCCTGATGCCAAAACGGCGGGGGAAATTTCACGGAGATTTGAAGTGTTTTTGGAACGAGTATTGATAACTCTCTGTATGTGACTTTGTATGTGTGTGTTTATGTGTGTTTGTGTGTGTGTGTGTGTGCGTGCGTGTGTGTGTGTGCGTGTGTGTGCGTGTGTTAAAAATCATATGGAAACAACTCGGAGAACATGGAAAGACTTCGGAAAGTCCCATTAAACAAAGGGGCAACATAGAATGTTGAGAGTATTCCGCGTTCGCCTTACAAAAGCTGTATCACATGCATTCACGTTCAATTAGAATTTAAGAATAAAAAACAAAAAGCAAAACAATGTCTAATTAGATTAATTCAAATTATCAAAAGAAATGGAATCAAATACCAAACTGAAAACAACCGCAGCCACACATAATTGTTGCGTTATGCACTACATCCTTGCCCATGGTTTGCGGTGCATGTTATATAAACAACACTGTAAAGTTTTGTTTACTTAATGGCGAAGAATTGATGGCTGGGAGATCCGTACAGTGAACTACAAAGAAAATAATGCCACTCTACAAATACATTAAAGACCAACTCTACCTTCGTATATGCGGTACACATGTGTAATTCGAATTGAAAAAAAAAATCATGTGGTACATGTTCTTGTAGCCACATTACTCGTATTCACACATACACACACTCACACACGCACACACACACACACACATACACACACACACACACACACACACACACACACACACACACACACTCACACACACACATACAAAATGGACCAGGCGGATCAACAAAATTTATAGAAGACTCCCAAAGCCACAAACGCATGGATAGGATTTTTCTTTTTTTTTAAGACGGGCTAGTTGAAATGCTAATTGTCATTGCGTAGATTATGAACATTTTGTTGTCGTTGTTTTGTTTTGTCTTGTCTTATTGGTTCCATAATTTGCACATTTTATCCAAATGATTTTTAATATCTATGTCATATGACACCCTTTTAAACTGACATTAAGAAATAATTGGTAGAAAGCTCAGCATTGTCGTCTCCAAAATTACATACGAACAGCAATCTTAGAATGACACTGGGTTACAAGTATTTTGTCCCTAGCTTTCTTTTATGTCCTGTGATGTTTCTTTGATTGAATAATAATGCATCGTATCACGATAATTATAATTGAGCACAATTTTCCCCGCCCGAAAACTCAAATGAAATATAAGAAGTTCTTTCAAAAGATGTACACATATATATTTATAATAACCCTACAATACAATAAGAAACAAAACAAGAATGGAAGTTCGTTTCAAAACAAGTACAAAATATGGCGCGGGGACTACTGCGTAAATTACTAGAAGGAAATCTCGCATTTTCGTCGTGAACAAAAAAGCTGAGAAATGGAGGAGGATGGGCTACTTTAAGAGCAAGCTTTTGCCAGCAGTGAGAGTTGGTCAAGTCAAGTACTATTTTGAGGAAGTGTTACAGTAATTCTCTCGCTCATCTCAAAACTCCCTCTCATTTTCTGAAAAGCCAATCTGACTCTTGGACTTCCGTATTTGGTTGCGATCATTTGTTGCTTCGTTTTGCTTTCGAAACAAATAGCCATTTGACTTTAATCAGACAAAATGCTCACAAACTGACTTTCAAAATGTAATAGCAAATCACTATGTTCTCGAAGAGGCATCACGCGATGTATTGATGTTGATTGACATTTCTGAAGAGGTTTTTCAATTTACAGAATATAGTACTCCAACCAGAGGCCAGGATGTTTTTCCACAGCAATGCAAAATACGAGTATATAGAGATCATTACCTTGAAAACCAAGCATCATTTGATTCATTTTAAAAAAAAAAACCCGGAAGATTATCTAAGATCTTGATATGAATTGTGATTGTGCAATGCCGTGACAGTTTGGTAACGATTGGTGTCAGTGATATTTTTATCATCAAAAGTGCGTGTTCCAGGTAACAAAAACCTGTTACTTTATCACAAATTTCCTCATATTTATTTCACAGGGAATTTTTTAACGAGATTTTGGTGTCATGTAGAGTGAAGCCATTATAATACGCTGGCAGACACGATTGAATAAGCGCAGACGCTATATTACATGGAAATCTTTGATGTTCTGCACGAATTGCATAAGTGTATAGGTCTTCAGAGTTTGAAAGGAAAGAAACATTAAAAACGGATAGTAAACATTAGATTAATACTACTAACATAGTGGTGGGGTAGATTTTGTAAAAATTGTCAAAGAAGATAAACCCTTCTTTCAAGCCGAACTTTTCAGACAGTGACTACGGATACCAATTTCGAGTGACATAACGAATTATGATGAAGTTGAACTTTATAAATTTGACGAAAAAATATTGTAGTGAGGAATAGTAATCTATCACTGTCCGTGGAAAAACTCTAATCATAGTATACTCTCAGGAAGTTTGTTTGAAATAACCTTCCCGACTATAGTGACGGAAACGTTAAAAAGAATTAAAAAAAAATAACCTAAAGAAAACTGAACATCTACGTGATTGATGGAGTTTAAGGCTAAGCAGCACAGTTGGTAGAATGATGACAATCATAATAGGCAATGTGAATTATTGAGCCAGTCACTGTACAAGGCAGCATTTATTTACAAGTATACATCGTTTTGGGCGACATGAGACAAAATCGCAACTGGTTTATATACACATCAATATTTATTTCATGAAATATCTACTGATTTATTATTTAACACGACGATGAGTTACAGCACATTTTCACCTGCTTTGGCAGATAGAAGTTTGATAGTTTTACATATACATGTGCACAGAGGGAGCGAGAGAAAGAGGGGGACACAGAAAGGAATATATGGGTCTGTACCAAAAATAATATACGGTTGTTTTATCTTTAGCAAGTCATCAGTATTCAACAGACGATAGAAAAAATGTTGATGAGCTTTTCATAGAATCTGTTTGTCGAAACTGGACAGCATGTTCATTCAAAAAAGCATGGAACGTCAATGACAACCACATTATACGTTGTTTGGCAATCATTAACATAACCACGTTCTCTCATATACTAGTGGCTTCACAATTCCTCAGGAGGACCTACGCTCTGCACTCGGCCGGACAACAAAAGAAAACGAGAAAAGAACACTGAAACTGATTCCCCCCTAGCAAATGAACATATCAAGTAGCACCATCAATCTGCGTAGAAACAATCAAGTACTTTAAAATTGAGAAAATATACACGTACTCTCCGATTACCTCCGACATGGTGATGTTCTCAAGTGTTTATTTTTTTGATAAAACAGTCACATGTTATACACTACATCATCAAGCTAACAAGATTTTGAAGACAGACAAGAACGGGAGATTTTTTTCTTTTTTTAGTATCGTTTACGAAAACAAAATGTAGATAATAAGAGGGAAGAAATAAATGTGAGATCATAAGACATTCGTAAACGAGAAGTGAGGATTATAAGTTTCTTGAATCAAAATGTGATAGCAAAAAGAAATTTGAAAAAAAAAACATATATGTAAATAGTCAGTGAAAGAGAAAATTGTTACCAAATGCATAAAGTGAGAGATTGTTTAAACGGAACACAGGTTTTAATAATGTAAATCCGATCGGAAGTTTTGAAGTTTGGCACGCACCGCATGAAGTATTAGTAGGGGTTATTACGTCACAGGGAAGTATCGCAGTACCTTACGTAACAGTCTACAAAACCTTTCTCGTGATGATCACTACATGGGTTGATGGATGCAGATAAAATGTCCCTGTAATGTCCGGTAATTCAGCAACTTCTCTGTTGCGTATAAAACTTTCATTATTACTTCTTGAGTATATTATGTTTATGTTATGCTCATCACAAAGAAGGTCGAGCAAATAAATCATTTACACGTGATGTACTAACCATTTCCAATCGATGACATGTAGAATTTTCTCCTGACACTCACAGCTATATTGCTTTTTTGTATTTTTTAAAACAAAACTCTCCTCTAGAAGGTACTATGGCAACTAAAAAAAAATCATCAGTTTCAAAAGCCGAAAAACATCACATGAGTGCTTATTGCCTGCATACATCTGTAAACTATTTTTACACAATACGTTACCGAACACTCTCCAGCAATGAATGAAACGATGAACCGTCCTTGTTACAGATACATCGACATCCTGGTCGCTTCTACGAAAACGAGGTGCTATCCACTTCGTTCCCGCAGCCATTATTACTTTTTAAAATTTGATACATGCACTTTATTATCCGTATGTCTTGCGGTCGTCGTATCATTCATAGCGGTAACTAAAAATAGCGACAAAGGAAATTGAGCATGCCACGGACACTTTCGCGTTTTAAATCTCGCAACTGATGGGATCTGTCTTTCATAACTTTGTATAAATCTCAAACTGTACATTCAGAAGTCATTTATTCATGTATCTATAGATACAAAAAAAATTACACATATAAAACTTTAGACGAGGTAAATCCAAACATGATATTCATCCTTACTTTGCGGCAAAGAGGGCGATGATAATTATGCACAAAAAATAAATTTCACAAATTCTATTTTATTTTATACATAGAGGTGCTTTTTGTTGTTGTTGTTGTTGTTGTTGTCATTCTCATTTACTGCAGGCGTTTAAACTATATACCCTCTTACCAACATGGATAAAGGAGGCATAATTCATTTGACATGTAGGCTACTTTATTGTTTAAAAATGCAAAATTGTTCAACAAGTGAAAAAAAAAACCTGCAGGTAAGGTTTAAATTTTCCACATGTTTTTAAGAGCCTTATATCTATATTGGAAACACAGCGAATATCATATGAATATACAAATGTGTGCGCCTGTGTGTTCGTCTCTCTTTTTTATATGATCATTTTACTATTGAACGAATTTTGAAAAAAGAATGCAAAAAAAAAAAGATATTAGGTGATTGTGTGCAAGCGCGCTCTATCAAGGAACAGAAAATTCATCGTCATATTATAGTTTCAGCGCACCAGTCGCTATAGATCAAGTACTGGGGCGATATTTCGTAATCACTACATACATAACGATACTCATCTCTCTCACTTGCGTCCCCCCCCCCCCCCCCACAAAAAAAAAGAAGAAGAATGGACTGAAATTACTGCCCACATCGCGAGAACTCAAGAAAAAAATCTGCACTTTCCTTTATTGTGGGGATATATAAGAGACTCTCTTCGTTGTGAAATCATGGCCCATTCCGATTAACATTAATAATTATTCACAAAACTTACATAGCGCATTATCACTTAAATGTCTCTAAGTGCTAGCCAAAGAAGAAGAAGAAGAAGAAGAAATACACAAATATCCCATTTCGAAAAAAAAAAAAAGGACCGGTCAAGGAGATTGGAATTCTCTTACAGTGTGGAGGCAACCTTGTGAGCACTGCTGAACGGATCCCCCAGTATTAAAGTAAATGAGAACAAAATTAATGGACCACCACGAAAGAAAAAGATACACGAAAGCATAACAATGAAATGAAACATAATGAAATGAAAAATGAGCGCTCACAAAGCAAATCAAATCCATTAAATCCAACACCTTACCAATGCATGACTTTTCCACCTCAAGACGCTATGACCACTACGTATTATGACGTCATTTCATGAACCCAAATTCGCATTTGGTCTCATGGGCCAACGGAGTCTCTTACTACTCAGCGGGTATTCATGCTAAGTAAAAATTGTCTATTTACATTTTCCCTTTTAACTCTTCTTGTGCCAGAAACTATGGACAGTGTGTACAATGCTATTGGGTTTTCTGTGTCAATAAGCACTCAAAGCACACTAAAACTTACAAAGATGGGAGGAGGTATACAAAGCTAAAAAGTGATGATTAAATTTTGTATATGTTACGTCAATATCACAAACTCGACTAAAACAGGTCTGGTATCATTCATTATTTTTGTCAAGCATAAACTTCATTACTTTAATAAAGATATTCATTAATTTGTACCCAGAAATTCTACAGGTGTTACACTCACAATTAATCAACTCTAAGTCGTCTCTCCCCCCCCCCCTTCCATGTCTTGATGCAATATCACATAAAAACAAGCAATTTGTGACAGTATAAAAGTGTTCTGCGAAATATCCATGCTCACGACTCCAGCATCATGTCCAAAGCGGAATATCTTATTAGCTTCGCCGTTCTGAGAAAATCCGCGATTGAATGATTTCAATGAATCCGTCAAGAAGGTGGTGATTAACATTTTCTGTTAACACTCATCACAATGAAAACAGATGGAATGGTTTGCATTTTTTTTCCTTCAAATCTCATTCCCTATTTTCATTCTCTTGCCCTATTTCCTCGAACACTTTCCACGATTTCTCCTTTGGTGTTAACCGTCCCACCACTTCCTTGTAAGTAAAAGAAATTCACTTTCATTTAAAATGCAATTAAGAAATGAATGGACGCAAAATGAATAAAGTTCATGCCTTGTTACAAGTATGAGACGTCGACTATCCCTCGCTGGAGATAAAGAGTCGGTGAAATGGTCTCAGTCACGCCGCTCTGTCGGCGTAATTGCATCGGCTGGCGACCCTTTACATCAGCGAGTATTCCGCGTTTGGAGTGCCCTAGCTTGGGGCTGTTGCGAAAGCCAGTAGAGTTTTTATAGGTGGCCATTTAAATCCCTGCAGATACGTTTCTTCGGCTCTGTAGAAAAAGTGTGTCTGGATGTTGAAACTTCTGTGCAGAATCTCATCACTAGACTGACTTGGGCACCACTCGAAAGCATTATTAGCGCCATTTTCGTGTGTGTGTGTATTATTATTATAGTTCGATGATGCTCCCTGTAGGACTTCGAATAACGGTATCGTCAGCGGCGTACCGTGACTCGCACTTGCAGTAATTGTCAACAGTGCGCGTTGCTGGCCGCGGCGTTACAATGGGCCATCGCTCCCGTGTGGCCTCCCCGACGCCTGGCCTGCAAGGAATGGAGAAAGACAAGGGCAGATTAGCTAGTGGTAATCAATGGGGGTTTTGTCATTCCATAATATGAACTCAGATTTAGACTAACATACATGTACATATCTTGCACATAACGTACAAAATGCTTTGGCATTTGCAGCATTATTGTCATATTAGATGTAATTGTATACGATTGACTGCAAAGATAACTGATATTGCAATGACGACAGGGGATTCACAAAAATGTACACACACATATACATACATACACACAAACACAGACAGAGGTATGAGTATAATTAACATTTGTATTTGTGAATAGACGTGTGTGTGTGTGAATGCATCTGAGTATGACATGGCAAATGCATTAATTAGAGTGATGTAAAACTGCTTGCTTATGACGAATGAAGGAAGCGCCTATACTTTCTTTATTGGTTACATTTTGGCAGAATTGATAAGCAGGGACTTGTTATAATAAGCAAGTTCGGAGTTAGTAGATGCATATGGGGTCATGTGACCTTTCTTTTTAACTCAGTTGGTAGGGCACTTCATTCATTTTCAAAGCGACAAAATGCATAAGGTTGCCCGACGTAACAATTTATGAATTCATCAGTCACGTTCAGGCAAAGGATGAACTTGCGTCGATCAGGTGACCATAATGGTCAATCACTATGTCTTGAAAACGTTAAAATACGTGGAGAAACAACCATTCACCATCATTTTGCATTGAATGTATTAACAATCTTCTTCCACTGACATTGCTAAATGCCACCTTTTGTGTCAGGTGGATATCCTAGCAGGCATCATTAAGGATTACTTTAATAATCATTCCATCACAGATGCTTATCTTCATGAATTTAGAAAACCAACATGTCCTGTTGGTAAAAATGACCCTTTTCTACTCATGGGCAAAGTGGAACCACGAACTGGCTTATTGTAAAACACGTATGCACAGAATATATCATCGGTAGTAATTTTGATCGGTTTCATAAACGTGAAGGATAAGCAAAGTTGTGTACATGAGTGGATATAAAACATGACAGATACTGAATACGATTTTCTCGTCACATTATCCTACATTTCAGACCTCAATTTATTGACAGTTAAGGCATATGTATAGCTATATCATGATTATGATGCGAAAAAAATTCTAATAGAAACATCACAGAAATTTAAACATGAATCAAAAAGTGTTCATGTGATATGGCTTCAGAATAACTTCTTCAGGAAAAAAAAAACATCATCACTTTTTCCCATTAACTATCGCAAAGAACAATTCAAAAAGCCCATAGATTTGACAAAACAGCGCCAGCCTTTGTAATACGCGTGACACTGGAAGTCTTTAAAGAGCTTTTTTCTTCTTGTTTCGTTTAGTTTCATTTCATTTCCAACACATGATTACAACATTTGAATACATATACTAATGATACAACAATGCAATGAAAAACTAACTATGAACAGTGATATAATTTTGTACATTTCAAGACAAGAACAGAATTGATGTTTGATGATACGATTTTCTCGTAAGCAATGTGCAATCAACGAGAAAAAAAAGCAAACAACAAAACATGGCACATCTCTGTTTGAAAAGTGATGACATGTACAAAATGTAGAATAATACAAATTTGCATTTTCCTGACAAAAGACAAATGTAGAAATACATCAACGAAATGGAGGTGAATTGATGCTTGCTTCTTTATTGATACGGCATGGCCATCAATATTGTAGCGCGTGATATATCGATATTCAGCGCGGATGAATGTGCCTCGATTGTCGCATGGGAACGATTCCACCATGGAGTCGTGACACTCATCAATTCCATATAATCGTTTTTGCTAATGGCCGCGCGCCACCATTTTCCCTTCGGCGGCTGAGAGAACAGTGCGAGAGGCGCGACAGTTAGTTCCCGTGTTTTTAGCTTTTTTGTTTATCGTTTTGTCGTTTTTTTCTCCCTTATTTTTACAGCTCACAACAATCAAATGCATGTATTTATGGTACGGTACACCGTTGTGAAGCGCACATCACATTCTTTTCGTTTGTGGTCAAGTTGGCTGTTAAAAACACGTTCGTGTATAGTATATATCAATATGATGCGAGATATACGCAAACTCTAATGAACAATCACTTCATGAAATCATGAATCTAATAACACGAAATACGTGTACTTATGAACGCGTGTGCGTTCGTGCGTATGTGTGTGAGTGCATGTGTTTGCTGCATTCTTGCCCAGAGTTTCCGTGTTGGCACTATCCACAAAATGGTGGCGAATCTGCAAAGCAATGATGGAATCAAATGACTATATCGCGGTTTTCCTTTATGTGTTGTTTATCAAAGAGTCGCCATATATTATACAATACGAGAGACTCCTCGGGAAACACAAGTACTTGATTTGGGTATTTCGTCAACATCATGTGTACGCAGACACACATTCATGTGGCCGGAAGATGACTGAAAAAAAAAATGTTTGGTCGACTGGCAAATTCACACGTATATAGCACGTCTGTGGGTCTCTGCACTTTAAAAGACCAAAAAGAATGCAGACGGTAGACAGTCGATATTACGTGCTCGCCTATCGCGCCTTCACATTTTGTGTTTCTCTTTTGGTCGCTTTCATTATACATGTTTATCCCTCTACAGAAAGACAAGGAGATACTTTTTCCCACTCTCTACAAATGCTCTATCTATCTCTCTCTCTCTTCCTAGGTATATCTATCTGTCTGTCTACCTATTCAAATTTGCTCCAGACCATTGGGGCAAAATGGAATACGAAATGGGGCTAAGTGAAACACTTCTCTTGGAGCTTATCTTCCATGAAAAGACCTACCACAGTTTTAGAATTAAAGGGATCGTATAGTTTTGGTTGAGACCTGATTTCAGGTTTCTAACATTTTTTGGTGAAATAATGTGAAACCTCTTATGAAATTTGAAAGAGCATGTAATTCTATGAGGAATTCAACGTTTATTTGATGAAAATTGGTTTCGAAATGGCTGAGATATCCAAAACAGAGCGATTCTAATAAAGTGTGGGACCCACCTTTTATCACGATCGCTTCGTTTTACTTTGTTTTTGGATGTTTCAGTCACTCCAAGCCTGATTTTCATCAAATAAACTTTGAATTCCTCTAAAATCGGTATGCTCTGTACTATTTCAAAAGTGTTTTCTTGGTATCTCGCCAAAAGTTAAAAGCCCAATTTTCATCTCCACCAATACTGTACCATCTCTTTAAAGAGTAAACGACCTTTTTTACGTGAGGTATTTTCCACTAGAGAATGTGATGTGTTTTCTAAAACTGTACTTGAAAAATATAATTTGTAATAATAATTCGAGGAATTGTATGCAATTTTCGTGAACTGTTATGTCACGTGACCAACCCCAGAATAGTGAGTGTTGACGTGTATTTAAAGCACGGAGTTGAGATCAGATTCTGTTAGCGATTCATTCTAGCAAGTATATGAGAACATAGCTGCAGCAAGGCATGCGGCGTGAGGCCCTGCTGCGCGGCCTCGAGCGTGGAAACGTACCAAACTTCATTTTACCCACAAGCCTATCAGTTAACATGTTCCACCTTGCCCCGTCCACTTTGCCCCAACAATGTATGATTTTTCCCGACATGCATCACTGTGACGTCGGCCAATATTTTCTAGCCCTGATATCACGATTTTTGGAAGCTTAGACCCATGCATCCTTACCACGGTTTTCGAGATATTTCAGATAAGCATGATAATTTGGCATAAAATGTATTATCATCAATTATCAGTTTTGAGGTATGAAAAACAGACATTTTCCGTAAAAACACACATACAATGACTTATACTTGCACGGCTCTGATATCAAAAGATGGAGCATCCCTAGAGGGATATTGGTGCATGAGCTTTAGATTTAAGACTGTAAGATACATAGGTGCATTTAGTGGGGGTGTTTCACTTTGCCCTTTACGTGTTCCTCTTTGCCCTGGTTCCCCCCCCCCCCCACTTTATTAAGGAGACACACGACACATGACCTTAGGGAGACAAGTTGTGGTGTCTCCTTAACGATTTCAACCATATCATGTATCCCATTCAATCGCTTGATTTACTGCTGACATTGCTTATGATATACAGAATGTTAACCTAAAGCTGGATCCAGAGTTATATATCTTCCATATGATGACTTCAAATGTCAAAACCGATGTATCTATTTTTGTCAACTTCAGATATTTGAGACTGAAACTGTAGAGAAAAATTATTGGTATAAGAAAAATAATGATATGTTATGATTTTAATCATATCTTTAAAGATGGTTCTTGATATGTGCCGAGTAAAGTATCATTGAAAAGATTTAATTTGGCTTTATTTGATGACGACCTTTCTTTAAAAACGTTAAAAAATTGTTTATCTTAATGTATACATATAATGTATATATTACATTTATTTATTTATTTATTTATTTATTTATTTATTTATTTATTTATATTTATTTATTTATTTATTTATCTATTTATCTATCTATTTATTTATTTATTTATTTATTTATTTATTTATTTATTTATTTATTCATTCATTCATTCATTTATTTATTCATTCATTCATTTATATATTTATTTATAAATGTATATGTGCACGTTTTTAGTGCAAGTATTTCCATGACTACAGATTTGAAGTCATTTGCTTACACGCACAGTAAACGTTCATCACGCTTATTTCTCTTGTAACACTTTCTTCCATCTTGACTTTTTTTAACTAAAAGACTCGAATCATTTTCAAAAGATGAGCCCTTTACTGTGAGCTGTATGTTAGCAACATCATTAATATTTGGTTTGTCCACTTCTACTGACACGCATCAGTATTTCTATACCACTGCTGGCATTTTGAGTATACCGCGGTATGACAACGACAAACACTGTACGTACGCATTCCAATGAAAGAGTTGAAAATATCGTTGCTTGGCTTTTTACGCAAAAAAAAAAAAACCACCTTAAAACTGTCTCGAGGTGGTTTAATGATTATAATAATCATTCGCACAGTGTCATTCAAAATCCGTTTTCAGTAGATGTGAATACTGTTGTCAAATACTGTAGGACATCAACCCGTAGACCGTAGTGATAATAAACGGATAGCTGTATAATGTACAGTAATTAGTCTAGCCAATCAAACGACGGGCAGTTGTGACGAGTGCATGGATTATGCAGTGCGATGTGGGATAATCGTGAGATCTCCGTTCGATCGTGCAACCTTTGGTCAAGGCAAGTGATCACGCCATTGCATAATATCATTCAGACCTGGAACAATCGTTGGCGTTATCGAGTAGTGTCCTAATTTCTTATATTTGGTTCAATTGATATGAATATTAAAGCAATGCATGGGACGAGGGCGAGAAAAAAAAAGAAGAAGAATATATAATATACATAAAGGGCCGATATTATATTCTCACCTTCCAATTTCCTCTCCACCGGTAGATCTATATTAAATTTCTGATCACTTTGTTGGCTCGTTTGTAGTTGTTTTTAGGTGCTGTTGCTCGTTGTGCCCTGTAAAATAGGGTATATTGAGCGGGTGGGTATCGCGTAAAGCTAATCAATATCATATTGTATGATCTGATATTTAGGTAATGATCCCTTCAACGTTATTATTCACGCAGGGATTGATAATACACCCTGCAATACATTAAGCTCATAATATCATACTTTGAACAGTCACATTCACATGATTATTCAGTATATTCATTGTTTGATATCAAATACTATGAGTCTATGAGATTCTCCATTTACGTTTCATAAAGTTTCATACATTCAATTAAGTTTCATAATCAATTTGCATTCTCCTGTAAAATAATATGCCTGTTATAGTACCTTTTTTTGCTGCTATTTTGTCCATTGCAGTATTTTTTACTATCTAAGATAATGTGGTCAGTATGTTTAGGTTTATTCATAATATCCAGATTGATTATTTTCTTTTTTTTTAAATATCTTTTCAATATCGTATTTGTGATAATGCATACACTGTATTAAAAACGAATCAAGGGATGATTTGATAGCTTGCTTATTTTTATCCTGGGAGGCTCTTCATCAAGCGTTTTGTCAGATATATTTTTTTTCTTGACAAACTGTTACAAGCTACTGAAATTCTTCCATCTGATTGACTGAGAGTAAATTTGTCAGAAAAAAATATCTGACAAAACACTTGATGAAATGCCCTCCTGGTGTGCTGGTTCTTAGATTTCTGCATCGTGTATAACTAGGAGGTGATAACGTTGTTAATAAATCTATTCATAGAACCTCAATGCTCCTTTCAATAGAAAATTTCGCGTTTTCGCCATCCGTGAAAGTGTACCTTTGAACATTCCTTGCCTTGTGCAGTATAATTAGTATTCTTGTGTTAATCTTTCATTTTACATACATTGTATTTTCAAAGATTTGATCATTACCATGACATGAAAATTAGTATATAATCATGATAGTGATTAAAATGATGATAATAATGCAATTGTAATAATTTCATCGTCATCGTTATAATTTTTGTCATAACGACTACGATATGATGATAACAACAATAATGCTAATAATGATATTGTGATAGTGACGTCACATACGTTATGGTAATCCAAACGATAAATGACAATCCATCTCACTCAAGCTATGATAATATGATATATAAGATAATCAATGATAATCATTCACAGAGCAGCACAAAAAGATTCCTCGTCTGCTTCACCAAAAGACCTCATTCATGCTGCCCATGCAATGCATCATTGTATGTGCTTATTTCCATCTTCCTTCATACTCTCCCGCTCAATACAAATCGAAAAAGTAGGCTCCTGGGGGTAGTCGTAGTGCTTCCTAATAGTGTTGTTTACAAAACCATGCAGAAAACGGCTGAAAATCGGTGACTAAAAACCGGGTCAACATTGTTGAAAATGCTAATATTTAGACGAGACTGCATGGCTGCCTCCGCAGTCGACAATAAACAGCGTTGTAGGTGAGAATAACCTCAATCAAACAAGGTCAGGTTTAATTACCTTTTTTCTCTCCCTCCTTATTATTCGTTTTCAATTCCGATCAATACACGTAGACATTTTGTTCAGTATGTGAGTGTGTATATGTGTGTGTGTGTGTGCGTGTGTGTGTGTGTGTGTGTGTGTGTGTGTGTGTGTGTGTGTGTGTAAGGGATATGAGTTAGTAGGTGGGCTGGTATTGGTTAGTAGGTGGGCGGGTATTGGTTGATAGATAATATGGTTCCATTATTTATTACTGTATAATTTTGCTGCATAATTCATTTGGATGATTATTAAGATTAATGCTATAAGAATTGAATTATCACTGTTAAATTTAAGCAATTTTTTTTTGAGAGCATAGGGGAAGTGACTGTATGTAAATTGATAATTGTTCATGAAAATGTAATTTTTGTTATGTCATTATGTACAGCAATAGCAAATTTGCTATTATGATCACAAATGTATATTTTCGTCATTTCAATTGTAGCAAATGAAAATCGTTATTTTTTTTTCTCTATTACTTTGAATGGAACAGAATAAACATCGTTGAAAAACAAAAAAAAAGTGTGTGTGTGTGTGAAGGGGGGGGGGGGTGTTTTGTGACTGCGTCGACAAGTTTTCCGGTGTGTTATGTTACATGACACTGTGGGGAGTCGGCTTTGGATGTGTATACACACGTCTTGAAAAATGTCCGAGTGTGTCTATATACTATGTTCGAAAATCAGTTACATGACGTACTTGCAGCTTTGCAATCGTCTAATACTAGAACTTGCTGCAGTTACGCGTGTACGCACCCATATCCATAATTAATGAAATTATAAAATATATAATAGATATATAATTAATACATAATAACATATATATTTCTAAAACACGCACACCAAAGCATATATAATTGTTTTATAGTTCGTGTAGACTATACTCGTCTATATCATTATTGTATGATACCACACATGTAAATTTATCACATATATCATCGTAATCCTCCTACCCGTATAAACTATTGTTTTAAGCAGAGTCATGCTGTAAGGAGTCATTCCCTATTGTATATCAATCTGGTCCTGCATGATGAAGGCCTACTCAACGGACCGAAAGCTCGGCCAATAAAATGCCTAAAATAACCTAATAAAAAAAACCCGTGAAATCTAACTAACGCCTATCAGCTCCTTCCTACTTCTAGTGCATTATTCTTCTGAGTGTGTATGGATGTATACATTTATTTGTTACATAACAGTATAGGGGTAAGAGATGAAAACGGTGAGATTATACCAGAAAATGTAAATTCACATAAAAAACTGTGATATTGCATACTCGATTTAAAAAAAAAGAAATTGCATTTTTTTTCAGTTTCAGTCTTTTCTTCACTTCTATTGTATAAATTGGGAAAACTCTGACTTCCGCAGTGTATCTTAAGATATGATATATGTTTCATATTTATATACATACATTTATGCATCTTATTCTGTCAAGGAAAGAAGAATGACATGCTGGGGCGCCACCCTCAATTTTACTTTAGGCTCCCCTGGGAAGAACCGCGGGGTGTCTTTAAGCGCCGCGCTCCCGTCTCTCATATCTCACCGATGTGTTTGCTTGTGGCGTTCATATAATGTGTCACACTAAAGCCCACTTAGGGAGCAGTAACACATTATCTTCATTTCTGTCTTGATCGGTTGGTTGCCTGAGGTTTTTTGTTTTCTCCTTCTTCTTTTCGATATATAATCACATTTACAATATATTGTGATGGCTATACCTTTTAATCCAATACTGACATGTATTTCTGTAAGCTAATATATATATATATATATATATATATATATATATATATATATATATATGTTTATGAAAATAATTATATGCATGAATATTATGTATGGATATGTAGTACATTAATATATATTTACATGATAAATATATACATATATTTAAATATATAAATGAATAAGCACATATAAATATGTGTACATTAAAAGCAAATCTAAAGGGAGTCTCGCAGTGTGGTTATCTCAAATAGTATTATTTCATGTCTTTGTGTGTTTTGACGTGGGTCGTTTTCTGACGATTTGCCGCAATTGCTCAATTATGTAATATATCTCAATTTCATATGATTTATTTGAATTAATGTTGTTTTATATACACGTTTCTGAAAGCGTCTTTAAACCTCTCCTCCAAGAAAAAAACAACAACAACAAAACAAACTGCGAAACCAAAATTCAATTTGTTGATGAATCTAGTGAAACAGATATTTCGAAGAAAGAGAAGCAGCATATATACCGTGGCATTAAACCCATCGATAATGAAAAAAAGAAGAAGAAGAAGTTAGACTGCGCCAATGATTTGAGATGTAAATGGATGCAGCGCTTGCAGAACACCTGTGGAGTGCGGAAGAGAATTAGCATATATTTGAGCTAGATTCGCGTCTGAGGAAGCTATCAACAACTTGCAGCAGTAAGGAGATCGAGCACCATGAAATCAATCGTTGTCCAAATATTTACAAGTTGATAGACCCGACGCCGAAGTCGGCTATAGTGTCGGGAACAGACTTGAGCTGACGCGAATACTCGCCGAGGCGACGTCGCTTGTATGCGACAGAGGGTGCACGTTCTTGACAATCGAGCGGTAACGTAAAACCGACGATTTACAGTACACACATCACTAAAGAGCCTCGCTGAGGTGGACGAAAGGCAACAGTCGTCCCTGCTATAAGGAAGGATGACTTGACGTAATACGCCATCAGAAAGAGTAAAAAAGACCTGAAACTGCTGACAAAGAAAGCAAAAGAAAAAAAAAGTGAAAAGTTCTAATCTGAAGTGAGAGAGGGTTGAATTTCTAATTACAAATCCGACAGGAAAGCAATACAGTGAGTGTTTTTTACAATTTATGCCTAGCTAGTACGCTGATGGGAGCTTATTTATTTGCTCAGCTTTCAACGAATGTTTATCTTTATAAGACATAGATTTTTTTTTCCTGCTTGGATAACTCCGATGGTTAAAAAAGAAATTGTATCAGCTCAGTGAAACATGGTAATATTATGGACCACCATGGTAATATCAAGATGAAGAACAACAAGTATTTCAGTTACCATGGTAACAAGACAACAGGCGGTATCAGCAAACACCAAAACAGGATTTGCAAATAAAAAAAAAATAGAAAAGAAAAGAAAACCAGATAATAAGGGGCGCGATCATGCACTTGTTAATCACACACATTGCCATGGCTTCTGGATTATTACCTTCAACAAGATACAGATAGTACATGTATAACGTCAACTGATGCATGTCGTAATAATAACAACACCAATGGCGACAGCAACACACCGTATCAGAGCAATTACCCCCGGCTTAATACTGCTAGTGATAAAATTAGAGTAAAGATTAGGGTTAGGGTTAGGTTTAGGATTAAAGTTTGGGTTAGGGTTGGGATTATGTTATAAAAAGGTTGTTTCTAGAATAAACCATATACAGTTATGGTTTATTTAGAAAAATACAAATATCTCCTTATGTTTTGGGCTTTACTTTGAAATTCCTATATGGTAGGATTTTTGTGATACAAGTGACCCACAGAATGTGATAACTGGAACATTTTTAAATCACTGCTCCCAATAATAAACAATATATTTGGTTTATCTCAAGACGTTCACGGAAGATATGCGACACATGCGTCGCCATCTATCCAAATTCATACGTAAATTCACGCGTGTGTGCGTGGCTCATGTAAGGTTTAGGCTAACATAACGTGAAGTACTGGTACATGTATGTTGATACGCACCTGTGGCTTCTGATATAAGCCACCTGCAAACAATCTCTTACAAGCATGACAAGTGAAGAGGAAGATGCAAAGAGTACATAGTAAGCAGGCGCGTGGATATTGAAAGTTAATTGATGGCATCATCGCGCTCGCGGAGATTTCCTCACACAATACGAATCTGAATTCGTCTGGGCTATCTGTAAAACCCACATACACTTACATACAAAAACACACACGCACACATACACACATACACAAATACACACTGACAGAGAAAACATGCTTCTGGGTTTGTTTGTCTGGTTATATTCATTTGCTTAACGCTGTGGGCCCCACATTGTTCAAAAATGAAAAACTACAGCTTAATCTAATTGAACGCGAACTAATTCAAAACTGTCCATCTACCCGTCACACACACACACACACACACACACACACACACACACACACACACTGCAATTCAAGGTCACTTGGCCTACCTATATCAAAACAAGAACATGGACAATCAACCATTGTACATTGTCAACACATCATAAAAAGTGTGTAGACTTAAGTCTTCATCGGGCATAATTATCAGAAACTGAAACGATGAAGTAAGGGGACTTGAAACCCATTTACACACTCAAACAGTTTAAAAGAATTACGGCAATGACCGCAAAGTTCTGCTTAAGTGCGGCTTTTATTATTATTATTATGTGTATGCTACATACATGATAATGACTCTTTGCAGATGAAATAGCTCAATAACCGGACTGTTCAAAGAGAACAAGTTTCCATTGTACCTTTAGGGCTGACTGCTTAAAGGGGCATTCCAGACGATTTTCATATTTTCACATCATGGAGTAGGCCTACATAAATCAACAGCTCCATGCAGTGGCGGATCCAGGGAGGACCGCAACCGGCGCACGCCCCCCCCCCCCTTATTTTTTGTTGAAACAAAAGAAATAAAAAGAAAAAATGGGGGTAGGGGTGCGTGCGCCCCCTTTAATTTTGTAAATGCGCCCCTCTTTACGGAATTCCTGGATCCGCCCCTGCCATGTATAGATTTGTGGAATTTATTGTGGTCCTTAAGCAGAGAAATTAATCAATATTCTGAAAAACTCAAAATAAATTACACTGAACAGGGATGATGACATAGGAGCCTCACATATTATTTCAGAAATGCAGAAAATAATGTAATACCATTACAACACCACGTGCTTAAAAAGTTCATCTATGTAGAATGTATGCGTGCTTTCTTGTTTTGTCCTACTTCCTTAAGCCCCTACTCATGCATTCTTATAGTGAGGCTGCCATGTCATCATCCCTGTTCATTGTGATTAGTGATAAATTTTGAAAACATTCTTATTCCTCAATCCAAATCATTATAAATTCGGAAACTCTGTGCCCAGTAAAACCAATTTATGGTTGTTCATAATAACATGTAAGAGTCTGAAAATTATCCGGAGGTCTCCTTTAAAGGCTTATAGTGACACGCCAAGTGATGTAAGATTTGAAAGAGATACATACTAGCCGGTTAGTCACCCCTGTCTCGATCGCTGAACAGCCGAGAATCTCTCCTTCCTCCATCCCTCCCTCCCTCCCTCCCTCACAGCATCCGATCCTCAGCCATGTCTACTTGCATCAAGCGCGATGCGTCAGCTTTAGTTGTCGGATGGCGCGCTTTTGATCCGGTCAGACGATATACGGGGGGAGCGACCGTGGTGATCAGCTTTCCGCCATCGTCATCTTCCCACACGCTGACACATGAATGTCGGACCTGCTAGTACAGAAATCGGTCATTTTTCCCAGCCCGCCTCCTAGCTTTCCCGCCGCATATCTATGATACGTATTTATCTTCACAGTAGGATACATTATGTTCGGTAAAACCAGGCGACAGGTCTCAGAATCTTGATCAGTACCCGGGGATCCAGGGCTGGTGAACAGGAAATGTTTCCAGAAATTATGTCAACTGATGTGGCTTTGACTCTCTCTCTCTCAAAATGGGGAAATCCATATGGCTTGCTTGTTTATAAACTTCGAGTGTTGTATGGTTGTATATGTGTGTACCGTCTGTGTGTGAGATGTGTGCGGATCTGTGTCTGCATCTCTGTCTATGTGTGTATATATATATATGTGCATTTGTGACTTCAAAGTATTTTGCTTCTCTGTACTATCCGGTATGTGTCTTGTGGCCTTGCTCTATAATGCACATAGAAATTATGACGCGTTCTACTTTGTACAGGGCTTACCTACATCATTAGCCTGTCTATAAACTCGTGCACGTGTCGTGCGTTTTCCTATGAGATGATCGCGGAAATAGAATCTATAAAAACAAAATGATCTGACCATCTTGGTAAATCTAGCTCGTTCGATAACTGACTTATCATGAAAAGATCATAATACATATGCAGTAAAACACACACACAGCGTAGAATCAGCAACTTCTTCTTCTTAATGCTATAAAAGTAATTACAAATAGAAATCAATTTCATCAAAGTAAGTTTCACGGTAAAAATATACGCACTGTTTTCCGTGTTGAGTGAGTTTACTCATAGAGCATCTCTAGTCCCTTACTCTCGTCGAAAGATGGCCATATGACATTATTGTGGTAAGCATCGTTATCATACATCACACTACTTTCTATTGTGGTAACCCGACAACCAACATGAAAGTTAAAGCTATATAACGAGATGTGTTTGTTTATACCTTCAGTGATATATCGGGTTATATACCACTATGTGAAAATCTTAGACGCTCTATTATGAGAAGCAAATTTCAAGATATTATGAAACCTTCTGATCATCTCGCTTGGTTTATTCGTTTTAAGTACAAAATAGAACACTTTAAAGTATCTAAAAATGAGAAGTTGGGCACTCATCTGACTTCTTTAAAGTTGTCTTCCGGCTCAGATTTGATGACTAGTTACGTGCATTTATCACACCGTAGATGTAGGCCTACTTTTTTATGGTTGATTATCATTCACATGAAAAAGAACAGACGCACTGTGTTATGTGGCTCGTATAAAAGAAAATATATATTTTTTTAAAATCTTTTGTGTCTCTCCGTTTTGAGAGAGAATGAAAATGACGCCGATTTCTGTCAAAATTAATCGAATACTAATGTATCTCTGGATAGTTCAGAAGGCTACTGGTGATCTGAAAACTCTTTTTTTTTTTGCATTGTTTGGCAATTACGTCTTTCGCTACGGACCGTCATTATGAAGATGTTCTCAAAATGGTGCCGTTTTACGAGGGACTAAATTCCCCGTGACAATGGCTGGTATGGTGACGAACTCTTCCACTAATCTGATCGCCTCACACCGTGGACGAATAACGGATGTAACCAATATTGCTTACGAATACTTAACCTCGCCTCGAGTGCAATAGGCAGCGGTGAGCGCGTCGGATCGCTCTGCTCGGTATTTCGTGGCGAATTAAAAGGTTTTTGATAGCTCTCCGGCAGCTTCTGTCCCGCGTCACTTTAATCCCTGCCTCACTCACTTTCTCTTTTTACTCTCGTTCGCTATTTTTCTGCGGTTTTATCCGGTTAACCTTCAGCGAAAGCTAGAACAAGCTCGCTGATTTCTACCAAATACCTTCCATGCTCTTGACACCGCTGCGACTGTTGTAAAAAGATCGAATTTAAGGATCGGCTTGATGAAGTCATGTACTCTATTTTCATCTCGATGGTAGGCCTGCTGCATTTCTCCTTCCATCACCAGAAAATCTGATAACCTTGTCATGGGAAAGATACATTCATTTTTTTTCTCTTTCATTTCATAATTGCCCTTCGCATTTTCATAACGTTTACGTTATTGGGATAGGAGATCTTCAGGTACAGAAAAGTAATCTTCTAGAATAACCAACCCCACACCGAGGAAAGACACGATTATCACCAATAATTCCGCAGTCAAATTGATATGAAAGGCGTATGTGTTCATTGCACGTTGTTGATTTCAAGATCGATCGTTCAAATTTAGTAGATAGGATTGAAAATATTTCAGAAAAAAGGAACTCCTCTGTTCCATATAGAATCCACTCCCTTTGTGACGCATTATAACTGTAAGCACAATCATATCGACCAATTCACAACAATGAAAGAGTTATCCGTCTGAAATAGAAGGTGTGATACTTGGTGATTTTCGTTCTTATTCCTTACAGTAGACTTTGAATGTTACATACAGAGAGCTCGAATAAATTTATTGACAATATATATAGCAAAAGAAATATAGCAAAAGTTACGTTCATACGGTGATTCTTAACTGGAAGATGGGTTAACATCAAGGATGTGTACTATGGGGTGCCAAGTGTAGCACGGTCGATTTCGTAACGAAATCGACCGTGCGACACTTGGCTACCCATAGAACTTATCCTCGAAGTTAGTTTATCCTCGAGGTTAAGGATCACCGTCTGAACGTAACTATACACTGTCACTAATGATTAGCCTCGAAACTTAAATCTTGATCATTACTGAGAATATTCAGCTGACGGTCGCCTGCCTGCATTCTTGAAGCTATGTAGATGCCAGCAGGTCTTCTGTGATTAAACTTCTTTATTTCAATTTACTTATTTTTGCGACTTTATGCAAATTACGCTACACGTATTTGAAGCATACCTTCAAAGAGTACAATCCGTGTCAGTTCTGAAAAAAAAATCAATCACACTGGGTTGGAGTGATAAGATATCCTATACTTCGAAGGCTACTGATCGCGATGATGTCCCATATTCTTGTTCAAGAAGTTACGATTGTGCAATGGTTCATGTCAATCATACAAGTACTCTTGCATTGCACAATGAATGAAAATGCCGTCTCGACTACATTACATTGTAACCTTTTCTAGTACAACGATGGATGAAATCCGAGATATATTTTGGTGTCCCGTTGGCGACCTATAGATATATGAACAGCCCATGTATTCTGGCGTGTTGTTTAATTGGACGAGATTATTACTTCGTCACACTCGTCAGAGAGAATGGGTAGTGTATAGTGGTCGATGTGATCCAATCGAGATATCGAGAATACCATCGAGATAGCAGAGGTGGGAAGATATTTTTCACACTACCGGAGAGAGCCAGCGACGAAATCACATCTACACCCTGATTGTTTTATTCATCGTCTTGAAGCTCAGACTACAGAGTTCGTTTTGCTGACCTAACGCGTGGAATTAACACTTCATCCTAAGCCTCGAGAAACCATACATTTATCTTTACGTTGTGCAACCAATCTCGACTGAAAAAATAATACGGGGATTTTCCCGCCCATCTTCAAGAGACCTTTATACTCGGTGAGAATACGTACACTGAGCCGGCTCGTCATCAAGCACATGCAGTCCACATCGTTATTTGGTGTGAAGGAAGTAGCGAGTCTAAAATTCGATGCGAAAACAAACAAACAATGTTTGCAATGTGCAAGGCTTCTGAGTCATTGTTGATGAAGGACAAAGAAAATCCCGAACACTGATTTTGATTTGATTTGATTTGATTTGATTTATTGGGGATTGATTTTTAAGTTCTGGGCTCCGAATTAAAGTACTCAGTCATATTGTTTCAAGTTTTCAAATAAGTTTGTCCTGTTGTGAGTATACAATTCTGCATTTTCGTCCAAAATCTTTCATAATCCGTTGAAAGTTTAAAGTGGTTGGAATTATTTTTACTTGGCCATTAGGGAAGCATTTTAGATACTTCTGAGCAAATTACTACATGATTAAGACGGCTTCAGTACCCACGCAACGAGGATAAAGTGTCCTGCCTAAAAGGCGAAACGGCTGCTACCAGTGGGCTCGAGTTTATAGGGTCATTAAAGGGGGCATTTCAGACAATTTATATAATTTCAAATCAGTTTTAGCATAGTATTTCGATGGTGCCATGTATAGATTGGTGGAATTAAAACCAAACCCAAAACATAGCACACTGAACAATGATAATAAAATGGGAGGCTCACATGCTCATCCCAGTAATGTAGTAATATATTTCCATTACAACACCATTTGCAGAAACGAGTTCATCTTGTTGAATGTACGCATGCCTTCCTCTTCTGTTCTGCTTCCTTGAGCACCCAATCATGCATTATATACACTACGTGAAGCTGCTTGGTCATCATCCTTACTCGTTGCAATTTGTTATGAATTTGAAAACATTCTTACTCCTCATCCCAATCACTATGAATTCTGTGATTCTTTACCCATCGTGATGCTCAAACGCAAAAGTCTAAAAAATCATCTGGTCTCCTTTATAAGATTGAGGGGACGCGGTCCTTACAAGCACTGAGCACAACGGCTCATGTATATATAGCATCAATGCAGTACTCATGATTTCTCAATAAACTCATCATTTTGACAGACAATCAAAGGAAAATTTCCTTTCTAAGCTGACTTAAATGAAAAAAGTGAAAATAAAAACAAAGAGATCGGTGGAAGAGACATGGTATTATGACCAACAATCAGCAAAATTGTCAAATTATAAATGTTCATGCGTTTTCAGGTATTTTCGACATTGATCACGACTGCATTGCTGATTAAATGAGTGACGATGTAATCTACTAATAGCATTTTGTATGCACTGTAGATTGAACATGAGAGCATACAAGGAGTAAAGCGCCATATCGTTCAACTCAAATTGTCACAATTGGAGGTTAATTATCTATGACATCTAAATGGGAAAGTTTTCCCCACATATACGCATGAATTAAGCGAATGCATAATAGATATTAGTAAAACATTCGTTTAGTTTGAAAAATGATAGTACAATCCGTTGAAAAACTGGGGTATGAATTCTTCAAGAGTCAGTTCATTCCACGAGACAAGATTCTGCAACAATTGCAAATTATTTTCATTGAAAGAAAAAAGAGAAGTTAATGAAAATGTGTGTGCTTTACAGTGGAAAACTTGTGAGGTGATAACATCAACTTATTGGCCCGAATTCACGAAGGTGGTACAAATGAAACCATGATTTAAACCATTGACAAAAACCATGGAGCGCCAAGTGTCGCACGCAGTATTTCGTTACGAAATTGGTAATTTCGTCAACAAAGTGACCGTTTCGTTAACGAAATTATCATTTCATGGACGTAATGTTCATTTAGTTACAAAATGTTGTCATTTCGTTACAAAATAATCATTTCATCGACGAAATGACTGATTTCGTAACGAAATATTCCGTGCGACACTTGGCGCTCCATGGTTTTTGTCCATAGTTTAAACCATGGTTTCATTTGTACCACCTTCGTGAATTCGGGCCAATAAGTTGATGTTATCATCTCACAAGTTTTCCACTGTAAAGCACACACATTTTCATTAACTTCCCTTTTTTCTTTCAATGAAAATAATTTGCAATTGTTGCAGAATCTTGTCTCGTGGAATGAACTGACTCTTGAAGATTTCATACCCCAGTTTTTCAACGGATTGTACTATCATTTTTCAAACTAAACGAAAATCATTATCACATTAACATTGACCAAAAAAGAAAGTGAAACTTCAAAGTTTTATCATTGTCTTATTCTGCGTCCGGTTTTCCATGAAACTTTTTTTTAAAAATCTCTGTTTCTTTACCTTGACTCTTAAACATTACCAAATGCAATTTCAACATGGATTGACATTTCAATGTATGAAAAACGAAATGACAACTCGTTATGGTCGATATATACACCACATCCCAATAAAGACGTCCGTGTAACGATCGGTGGTCTGATGCAACAAGACTCTGGTGATTGTCGGGTTCGTTATATTATGGAGCTATTAATTTTTCGCGTTTAGACGTTCAAAGGAAAAGAACCTGTTTTGAGCACGCGCAAAATTGCTTATCACAATCAATCTACTTATAGCTCTCGTCGTCTGAGTTTTCACGATGCGTTTTGGGCTATCTTTACGTCCGCTCAATTCACGACGCAGAGAGCTACTTAGTGCACGGATCATAAGGGGACGCCAATTTTTTTTAAAGGTCGCGTCCTCGCGTAAGCTAAAGCTGCTTTGCAACACGACGCAGGGAGAGAGAGAGTGAGAGAGAGATGGGGGGGGGGGGGGGGAGAAAGCCCAACGCAACCGTTGTCTCAAACGTCTGCGTCGCAAATCTAGAGCTCCCTATCAAAAAGTCACAGAGAACACGTCTGTTCCAGGAATTTTAACATTTCTTCTAGGATGTATTGCTATTAGATGTCGTCTTCTTTTAACTTCTGCATGAAACAGCGATGGTTTGCAAATAAATGCCGGTACACTCTGAGAAAAAATAAAGGAATGACCTAACAAGATACAAAAACACGGAGAGCATACATAGAAAAAACAAAAACAAAAGGGAAACCACGATATCATGTGTGGATGAAACAGACATGGTTGATTTAGGAAAGGACGAAGATTAGAACATATCAATGTTTGGTCTCATGCGAGCATGTATGTCACACAAAGGGAAGACATGCTGGGGATTAATAGGATTTTTCCTGATGAAAGGGAATGCAGTGAAACGACACCATTCCTCTTGATATACCAAACGTATTTCCTTTCGCCGATATAATCGAATGACAAGCGGGAAAAGTGTCGGAATATTTTACCTGTGCCGCTTGATTTGTTTCTCTCTGTATTGCTACAGAAGATCACTTTCAATCCTAATTATCCGTTGATTCTGACGGGGTATTATCCTCTCGCTCTCGAGTTTTCTAGGGAAAACAACGACAGATTTTCGTTTACATGCGATATTTACTGCGCATTGAATCTGTTCCGTTAAGCCCGTTCCGATGAAGACAACGGGAGACAAAGCGTTTCTTCCGGTGTGTATTCCATGCTAAAGCGCCCACTCCGATAAATCAAGGACTTTGTTCCGCACCCTCATAACCCCAATGGTATCAGAGAAGCATACATTCACAGAAAAAAAAAAGACATGTATATGAAGGCAGGCACACACACACACACACACACACACACACACACACACACACACACATACACACACACACACACAACGCATCGCACACTTACACAAGCACCTACGTACACACTTATTCAGCTTGTCAACTTAAATTCACATAAAAATGTAATCATTCATCACACTAGCATATAAAGGACGATGATTACCCGTGATGCACTGTGGCTATATACCTAGTATGCTTTAGTACATTGGATTTCCTCAGTCCTGATGTCAATTCAATATGTAAAACTTTAGGCATCTAATCCCGATCAAGAATCACCGAAAATCACCTGGTCTTTTTCGAGTGTCCTTACTTGTGCTATACACTCATATGAGTAAAGTTCGATGTCCTCTTTATCATTATTTCTCCGTCATAAAACTACAACAACAACAGAATAAAATACTTGCATGACGAATCTCGGCTCAATAGGGGAAATGATCTATCAGTATCAAGGACGTTTTTCTTCGTGTTTCTTCCTCTTTGCAACGCTGATATCCAAACCATTCACAGCGGCTCATGGGCTATCCTATAAAGATTTATACCAAGATTTCCACGATAACTTCAACCATATAAATAACGAGGTATATATTTTCTTGTGGTAAGCTACAATATGTCATTTGTAAAATATGATCGAAGTATACTACCAATTCCTGATCACAAATGCAAACAGCATTATGCCAAGATTAGATTATGCAGGACAATTAAACCAGCGACATCTGTTGTATAAATATATAGATTTTCTCATGCGCTTGTGTGCTGAACATTACTGGGTGCACGACTGCATGTGGGGCAAGAGTTTATTTTTCCATTCTCAGATGAGGTGTGCGCCGTTTATTCGTGCACATGCGCAGACCAATAATGAAAACAAAAAGGACTGGGAAAAGCAGAAAAACTATGAAACAAGATAGCAGCAAATACATGGGGAAACCAGATAACCAAAAACAATAGAAAGCGTTGGTTTTCTATGACAAGCAAAAGGCGTGACGGTAGAATGGGTAACATTCACTGAGGGGGGAAAAAAAAGAAATGTAGACGTTATCAATGTCTCTTCGTCAAAGAAAAACTAGAAAAAACAATTATCGGCCGAGCAATTAGCTGCAAAGTAAGGTTTTAAATTTAGCTAATCAGCACACGATTGTCGATTTTATTCTCCTCTTCTGACTGAAAGTTGTCGATGTCGTCTGGTGTGAGATCGAACTGCCTATGATTAGCCAGTCCCGTGACCGACAAAATTTGATTCCCGCCAAATTGTGTAGAGAGCTCTTTTTTTTTTTTTTTTTTTTTTTTTTTACGTTGCCAGCGTGTATCGTCCAGGTGCTGAACAAGGTGACGCGGATGGCATGAATATTCATGAGTTCCACCGTAACCAAGACGTCTTGATCAGTAACCGGGTTCATTGTCCGCCCGACTGAAATGCAAGTGCAGTCCGATGGACGATTTTTTTTTTTTTTTGGCGGGATGGAAAGGGGAGAAAGGAGAAAGAGAAGACGACGAAGAGAAAGAAAATGAAGGAGAAGGTATTATTATAAGGACCACAAACATGACGTCTGATTCTGTTCTAGGGGCTTTGTGTAATCAGCCCTACCCACCCCCCCCCCCCGCCTTTGTACTTGTGAATGACAATGGCAGGTAAAAAGCATCGGTATAATTATATTCAAATGCATTATTGACGTTTTACTTGAAATTAGATTAATGGAACTCTATATCTCTTTTTTTATGCTCTTTATGTTTGTTTGTATGATTTTTGGATATACCACATAATTTTCATTCCACTTTTTGTTTTCATTTTGTAAGCAACTTTAGTTCATGCAGGGACAAAATTAGAGGAAAATCACCTTCAACTATACCTAAATACAAAATTGCTTAATAGCTGTGATTTCAAAATACCTAGGAGCAATGAAAGAACCCTTTCAAACCACCCCTCCCCCCCCCCCCCCCCCCGCTGTCTAGCTCTCCAGTCTCTCTCTTTCTCTCTCCAAACATCCCCCCTTTCCCCAGTTGCCATCATTTGTTTTTCTTTGGTGGGTTCACCGCTTCATGGGTTTGACTTTACTGCGTTTTCCGGTGATTGTTACGTGAAAAGCCGTGTCACAGTTCAATCTGTATTTCCATGCAAAATTCAACATTGCCCGGAGCTATATGTCATTAAGAACCACGGTTGTAACACACACACAAAAAAGGTTAGCTTTTGTGTGCGTCTGTAGAAGAGGAGGAAGTGTAGAAGACAGGCACGCGCAGTGCGCCCATCCAGACTCGATTTACTGTGGGCAAAGCTAAACTGGGCCATATACGAGGGAGGACGTTCACCTGCCATTAGCATAAACGGCGAACACAATAACCATATAGACGCACTCAAGGGCAATCAACTCTCCCTCTTTCTCTCACTCTCCCTGTCTTTGGCTCTCTCTCCCTCTCTCTCCCCTTTACGCCGTTCCACTTGCTAACAATCATTGCAGAATGTATCCCCGCTCTTTCTCATCTCCCCTCCTTATACTGTCCCTCAGCCGAAATTGTCCACATTTCGCGATCTCATTCATACTTCTATATCCTTACAGACGAATTATATGTAGACGTGCTTGAAAAAAGGGGTGACAGTAAAATCTCCATTCCACTTGTTTTGTCTGAGCTCCTTTTTTTATTCTAGCTACTATTAACCCCACTTTTCCCTTCCTTATACCTCCTCGTTGAGCCAGACTCTGTAATCACATTAGTAGTTAATTCCTGACAATGTTGTATACCGAGTTTCCCGTTTAGCTTGCTCATCTTCTTTTTTGGAAGGGTGTGCAATTCATTGTGAAATACATGTAAAAAAAAAACAACCGCCAACAACAACCAATGTCCCTTTTTTAAGAAACCTTGGCAACCTAATAGAGATTGCATGCCTCAGAAACCGATATACGCTGATTCTCGAGTTCCCGAACTTGATAAACCTGTTTTGGTTCGGCGCTTCCCTAGCTTCGTCATCTTCTGGCCAATTCTGCGTGATTAATTGCCTCACGGTTTGCTGCGATTTGTTTTGTTTTTTGTTTTCTTTTGTGTAATTCACATTCAAATGCAACAGTTACTTAATACAGTCTGTGCTACTCCTGTAACGACCTTTCAGTGTGTATTTTCGTCGTTAAGGTATAAAATGTACCCTGCTGCTTTTCGTAATGTTCTCTCCACTAGCCGATATACTCTTCTATTCCTCTTCCTCCCCTCCGTCTTTCTTCTTCATCTCCTCCTCCTCTTCTTCTTCTTCTAATTCCTCTTCTACTTATTCTCTTTCTTCTTCTTCTCCCTCTTGTTCTTGTAGTATTCGACAACAACCATTCTGTACTGTGCGGCTATTTCATCCTCATAATATTATCTACTACGCGATTAACTTAGTTTATAAAGATATTAATTTCTTTGATTTTGCCTCATTTTACGTCCACAGTTGGACATCCACTGAGTTTAAATATGTAATCATTCACCAAACATGCAATGCCCGTTGCCCGTGTGCAATAACTCCAGAGATTTGAGGCAAACATGATTACTGTGACGACTAGTTTAAATGGTCGACTTGAGAAATCCACACCTAACCTAATACCGTATGTCCCCCCCCCCCCACAAAAAAAAATACACCGGAACCTTCCGCAATGATAACTGTAAAAATAATGAATCAATCCAAATACAGTTTCAGGGTATGAAACCATAACTTATTACCCACATCTTACACAAAACCCCATCCGATTTGCTTCAGTGGTGAAAGAGAAATGAGGAGTTTTGTGGAGCATGTCATGAATCCCTTCCCTCCAAGTTCTGTCCATTGTGTTCACACATTTTTCAGTTCCAAGAGCATCCAAGTGCTAAACTTGGAAGAATCAGACCCATGACATAATTTACAACGATCCTCATTTCCCTGTGACCACTTAACCAATTTGAATGAGGGTTTATGCAAAATGCAGCTAGGATGTTATAGTTTATGACCTCGAAGTAGCATTTACACAGTTTAATCATATTGGTAGTTTTCAGCGCGAAAATCCGATTGCATTTTTTTTTGAGGGGAGACATACTACATTATTGCTCACACTTGCAATAAGAGATACATTCAAGAGATACACATTTCAGCACTCAACTATCTTGAAAGCATTCAGAGACAGTATAGGGCAGATGGTTCATGAAAAGAAAAGAAGCGCGACGATGTCGACTATAATTGTTTACATAAAGCAGGGCTCCACACTAACTTTTTTATTTGATGGCCCAATGGGGCCATCAAATTCATCAATTTCAAAATTTTGGTGGCCCGAAAGAAATATTTGGTGGCCCCCAAACAATAAAAAACATTAAAATTCCTTTTTTTTTAAACGTCAAATATTTACGTTTTATCATAGTAAGAATTGGAAGCTGGACATGTCTACTCATAAACAAACCCCGACAAACTCGCAACACTCACTCTCAGGCACTCATTCAGTCCTTTTCATCCATCCTTTAAACAAATTTGACTGCAGAATGGTAAGACTAAGTATGAATATTCATTGACAGGCACATGGGTTGCAACATATCAACATGAATAAATGACACTTTTCAAAAAATTTGCCCTTTTTTGAAATTTGGTGGCCCGACTTTCATTTTTGGTGGCCCCGGGCCACCGGGCCACCGTTAGTGTCGAGCCCTGCATAAAGGATTATATTTTTTCAGCTAAACTGCGCACGATTAGAAATGGCCTGTATCGGATAGACCTATGACATACCTTTGAAACACACATTTTTATTTAAAACAATGCGCATTTAATTGGTATGTTCCTTATTCAAACAATGATCTGGCGTTGGTGACATTTAACGTAAACCATCGTCAGGTACTAGTATGCTAGCATGTTTCGACGATCACAGTTATCTAGCCAAGAGTTCAGAAAAGGCACCTTCAGAATTTAAATCATTTCACGTTAAGGGAGCAATGGATGCTTATACATAACATATTAAACATATTCATGTATGATAAGGGGAAGGGAATATATAAACAATTTCTCATAAAAGGAATTAATTTCCTGTACTCAAAAACAGCTACAAAAATATTTGATTTTGGCAGACGAATTTAAAACAAAACAGAAAAATGTATTGTATAGAATATAAGACTGATTTAAATATATCCCTACTTGTATGATTCATATATTTTAAGGAGAACTCAGGTAGTTATCTATATTACAATGTATCGTAATTTTCAAACATTTTTCTAGCAATGTGTATTTATGGTTTTTTGATTAAAAAATGGAATATTTCATTTCATATACATTAACAAAGATTGAAGGAATCAGGCTCGACTAGCTCTTAGTGCGACCCGCTGGTTCCTTCTTAACAACAATATAGCCTTTATATTATTGTTGCAATTGTAATTACTGTGACTTTTTAAATAATTTTGTGAAGTAACCTATATTAGGTACATGGGTCACATTCAACGAATTAATATTAATCGTATGTGTTCTCATGTTACCTATATAGTAATATTAACAGTTAAATCTGTAAATTTTATAGTAGAAACGGTAAGTTGTTCTCTGATGTGATACATAGTTATTGTTATTGCTGTTAAACACATAAACTCAAACTCAAACGTATACATAAGAAAGCTCAGGACCGACGATTGTCAGTCGACTCCAAAAGGACTAGACATTGAACTTGAAGCGCCTTGCCTAGGGGCACAATCGCTGCATCAATTGGCCTCGAACCATTGAAGGACATTGATAGTCCATGGTTCCGTCCTCTGAGCCATAGCAACTCTCAAATATTGCAAGCAAATCCACATCTTACGTAGATAGTAATTCATCAAAACAGAAAAAAAAACTGTCGTGGGACGGTTGCATCGACTGCATGCAAGAAGTCAACAACACAGTTCGTCAAAAAAAATGACATTATTTCGCCTATCAAAAGAAATCGACAAGAATCAAAATGTCATAAACATACACAAAACCATATCAAAAAAAAAATCATGGTTATGTGAGTATTCGTATTAGCTCGAAGTTCTAGCTGCATAAGGACATAATTATAAGGGTATAAAAACATATTTATTGATTTATTTGAAAAGGAATTGATTGTATAAAAGTGTATACATAAATTGGTACCCGAATATTAGTATAGTTTACTGTTCCCACCACACAGGCCACGATACAGACACACGACACAGAAACTTAAAGACATACTTATCTTTATTGCTATAAACGATATTGGAGAGCTGTATGTAAAGCGTATAGAGCAGTTTTTTAATTGATTAATGCGCTAAATAAATGTCATTTATTATCGTTATCATTAAAGGAATCTGTATTTCGATATTTTCACTGACGGAAATGACGTGAACTCCAAGTTTAAACGTAACAAAAACGTTTAATGCAATTCCAGCAATAGACTGCATAGAATCGCGGGTTGAATATACCCAAGATTATGCACCGGCTTTCTCAGTTTTATAAAGTCAGGCAACGTGCAGTCTTCCTGGGTGGTTTGTAGTGATTTTTTTTTTGTTGTTGCAAATTTCACATTGGAAACAAAATCGAACTAAAAATTAAACTTCCTGATTATATCAAGGCTTGTCTACTTAAAGCATGTTTTCATACGTTGTACTAGATATTATATACATGTACATATATATACATATATATGAAACGTTTTTATATCCATAATTATGCATAGATAATATATATATATATATATATATATATATGCGAACGATTGATTATATTATGATATATCTAAAATGCATAAATAAGTGAATTGAGACTTATTTTCGATCTTGTTTTAGTAGCATCATTCACAGTTTGGAATTGACTGAACAGCATTTTAGGGTTATTTGTATGAAAAATAATAAAAGTATAATCCATGATTCACTGTCTCCCTGAATTCGTTTGGTATGGCATAAACCATACCAATCACTGGATGAATAATAGTAGAGTCACCAGCTAACCGTTTTAATTTAATTTTTATTACCTGAAGCAAGGTATCCTTTTTAAAAAATGTTTCTATTGACTTGCCTGCCGATTTTTTCTTAATTTTTTGCACTGTCAATAGATTCGTACTGTATTGTGTTGTTTTATGAATGCCGTTGACAGATGTTATACGACGAATTTGACCACAAAAATCAGTGGCTTATAAAGCCATTAGTCATAAAACATGGGGAAATTTATTCTTCTTAAACACCATTGACAGTCATTCTTCGTTGTCATGAACGGCTAAATACACGCACATGATGTGTATATAGGCCTACCCCCAACACAGACACACAAACACATTCACACGTACACACATTACGCACATAAAACGTTTCCTTTTGTCTCATTACAGATAGTTGCCTCCCCCCCCCACACACACACAAATTTCTTTTTCTATCTTTCTATCTTTCCCTCTTTCCATCCCAACCTATGACACACTACTAATTGCTCCAAACAGCACCATTTTCTCATACCAACTCACAACTACATAATATATGAACAGCTGAAGCGCATGTCTTACCTGAGACGTCTGTTCAACAAGAGAAACAAAGATATCTGATCCAAGCAAAAGGTGTAAATTTAATAATATTGATTAAGAAATGATTTTTCTAGACTCGATGCAACATTCACAGACGACTCCAAAACACAGGCAAGAGTTCCATGAGGATGCAAATATATTCCGCTGCTCTTGCGCTGAACTAAAGGGATCTGGTGCATGATTTTAGACGTTGATAATATTCACTGCCAGCCAACAGCTCCCGTCTAGACCCACCGTGGAACATGACGGAGATAGGGAGGAAATAAGGAGGTTTAAAAACACACGAGAGAGAGAGAGGAGTTTTTATGTCTGATTTGAGATTGTGCGCGCGGTCATTGAACCCGCCTAATTAAAACAGGTTTGATGGTATTAGGTCGTCTGCGGGACCGGCGTGCATGTTGTGAGTATGGCGCCACAGGCTGTCTGTTGTAGAAACGCGCTACGCCAACCTTTCCCAGCCCTCCCAATCAAATTACGTCGCGTTGGCGAGCGCGATGCAGCGGCAGCACCCCCATCGATCGACCGACTCGGGGCTGCCTGCCTTCCCCCTGCGCCCTCCAAAAGATGGCTGAAGATACAGCAGCTTAAAGTTCTCTCAGATTTCATAGCTACTTTTCTCCCTCTCTCTCCCTTTCTCTCATTTTTCCTCTCTTGTTCGGTGCGTGCTGAAATATACTTGGTATCATTAATCCCCTTCCTAAACAAGGCAATACATTCATTACACAGTTCAAATATGGCTCTTTTCTCCCTATCAAAAATCAAGCTTTCAGCGTACGGTGGTCAAAAAGGTAGTGAGTCCAAAAAAAAAATGTATCGCTTCCTCAGATGAGGAGTCTTTTGGGTGAAGAGAAAAAAAAAGCAACCTCAACTTTGATGACTTTTCTCAGCACACAAAATGTGGACATGAAAAATCTCTTGAAATATTGTTCTGGTACTCATAAAGTGGAAATAAGTTATAATGTCTATAGCCTGAAACAAAAAGCATGTTTGTCACTGCCATCATAAGTTTTTCTGTGTGAATTCATATTGAGAAATGAATACAGACTTTGCTGCTGTTGCACTGGCGTCATAATCACGTGTTCATAAACACACCTGCCACTGACCTGAGAAGATTATAACAAATTCGGGAAGCTATTGTTATGATCACTTCGCAGGCAACATGCTGGACACATTTTCGAAGGGAACGTGCATTTACAAAATAATATAACAGCTGGTCTATTCATTTTTTTTAAATCAGTACCTAGAAGGTTTCTCCCCATGCCAAAATTTATCGGGAGGCTTGTCCGACTTGAATACAAGCCTTTCTGCATGTGACAATAACAGGGTAATCGTATAGCATTCACGAAGACGGATTGCTTCCGGTGTCTATATAACTGCATTTGAGTCTTCACACCGTTTACGGCATAGGCAGATTGGAATGTGGAATGAGTGAGCTGTATATAAAACTATGTCAAGATGGCGCTGGTTTCGACGAACTGTCTAAAAACATGTCGCGCGGTTGTACGCGTTGTATCGATCATACTCTCCATAAAGAAATATTTTCACCATAAGTCTGTAAACCCCCCCCCCCCCCGCGTGATAGCTAAACATCAATTTGAATGCTCTTTAATTTATTGGCAAAAGCAAGTGAAGTAATTACCACGTCACAAATAGAAGCACAGAACCGCACGCATTGATTGGAGAGGAGGTGCACATTGGCGAATCACGCACACTAGTAATGTTGTCACTTGCACGGACACTTCTTATTTTGACAGGTGAGATAATCGCTGTCAGACTGCCGGAGTGAAATTTCAGACAGAGAATTTGTGCATATTGAAATGTCTTGCTTTTACTATCTATAACCATTTCATCCTCAGTTTCTTAGATTTTTTTTTAAGAACAATATCAAAAAGCCTATATTAAGCTCCTAAAAACAACAACCTTCTCCGCAGTCATCATGACTTCAACAGCACGAAGAGCCCAGGCCATCTTGCCACTTTATATTTTCTTGCACTTACATCAAATTCAACCTTACCTTAATTATTTGCTTAATTAACTACTTAGACATTGAAGACATGAACAGTATTATTGTCTAATAGTTCGACGCAGTGTACACGTCATTTATATACACCATTACATTTCAACTTAGATTTCTTAGTCGTGAGCATCATGTCCCGTAACTGGCCACATATTTATTGTGAATTGATGCTAAGATTAACTAAAATGGTTCAAAAGTGATTCTTTAATTGATAAATCGACAACAATTTACATAACAAAAAGCCTCTTACATTCCCACTGTTCCACCTTCAACTTTCACATTTGCCTATAACTTCACATCTAACCCCGACGGAAGAGTATTTGCCTTTAACATAACGTAAGATATCGGGAATATGATATAACTGAAAAGATTTTAGTGGATAGAAAAAAAAAAATCATAATTCCTAAACGCTGGTGGGTGGGCGAAAAAAAAGAAGTTTGACATTACGGATGATTCCCAACGTTCTTTCCGTAACACGTGTCCGTAATATGGGAAGCGTTGTCGAGAATAAGCGATCACCGCAATGAAAAATGGCCAACTACAGTATACTTTCGAGGCCCTGCAAATGAATAACTTAGGGACTTAGCAGTAGAAAACCAACCGACTAATCTTACGTTTTTCTTCACTGAGGATTCGTAAATATCGTTCTTTCGTGCCTCCGTTGGTTCACACGTTCAGGCATGTAGGCCTACAAGGGGGAAATCTATACATCACAGCCAACAATACACGTAGTTCCCCAATATTCTTTTCCGTGAAAACCTTCAATGTGGTTAATGAGATCATCATTTCCTATAAGGGATTGACGTAATGCAGAGTTACAAGAATAGGCCGACTGTTTACAGGGGAAAGTGCAACTTGCACAGAGTAAGGAGGAACCCCCCCCCCTCACAAACATGACAAAAGAGAATTCGCAAATATGATAACAAAATAAACTTTGATTCTTTTTTTCGACTTAATACAGTCATGACAGGTTTTTTTTTTTTACTTTTTGGATAATGACTTAGCAAGGTATAAAAGTGATGTTATATTACAGCCGTCTCTGTTAAAGATGGAGATCTCGGTTGCTCCTATGATACAAAGTTACAGCTCTGATATACTTTATATAGAAGATAAATTCGCTATTAACATAGCAATCTCTTTCAAACAAATGTGTCCATATCACCAGCTATATGTCCATTTTTTCTTACCACATGTCCCACTGGCATTCGGCTTCACGATTGTAAGAATTATCTTTTGTCGACTGAAAGTTACACTAAAAATGGGCGTAAATTTCTGTACGATTACGTAACTCAAATGGAAATATATTCCTTGACAGCTACTTTATATATTGAAATTGCAAACATGGAAAAATGTTTCTGGCATCCATGGGTCCAATTTTTTTTTCCTATACACGTGGCACTGGAACTCGACATCACGATTACGAATCATCTTTTTTTCACATGATAATTATATGAAAAATGGGCGTAAATTGATATTTCTGTACGACAATGTAACAAAGATGCAAAAATATGCCTAGCAACTGGAAAATTGGAATATTGGAATTGCACATATGGGAAAACTTTATGATGGATGATTATTTTTAGTTCTGTGAATTCCGGAGCTTTTGCTCTTATCTTTAGTTCTGTGATTCCGGAGCCTATTGCTCCTTAAAAAAAAGAAGAAGAGGAGGAGGAGGAGAAGGAAGAAGAAGAAGAAGAAGAAGAAGAAGAAGAAGAAGAAGAAGAAGAAGAAGAAGAAGAAGAAAAGCACGGTTCACTGCAAGGTCGTACCTTCAACCCTTCTTACTTTCCTACCATCCTCTGAGCAGCTCTCTTCCTATGTAAATGATCACTCTTCTTCATAAGGGCCTTTGCATTGAACTAGTGGCTATCACCCTTTTTTTTTCCTCTTCCTAAAATCCTACAGCAATTTTTTTTTTTTTCTGAAGACGGCATTTTGAGCAAACAGACAGCTCACTCCCTCTTCAGTGTGGTAATCTGTCGCACACTTAATCGGAGTGTTAAAATGTCCGCTCTACACTCTGTTTATTGCCTTTCATCGCTTTCTCTCTATCTCTCATACACGTCATATCATGTATGTCATGATCTGCTCATTTCGCATACCTCCTCTAGCACCTTCCCACTCATCTAGAGAGAGAGAGGAGGAGATCGGTTGCTGGAGGAACGAAACGAGATGGATAGATTCGCAGATGGGCTCTCCGTTTACTTTCATCCTCCACGCCATCGCGCGTTTTTCCCCCTCCTCCCATCTTTTCCTCCGGGCTGCCCTTAACTCGTCTCCGGGCGAGAGTCGTCGTCAAACATGGAGATTTATGGCGGCGATTGGCAGCCCGCGTGGCATCTCGAACAACACACACGACGGAGCGGAAAATTGAACTACTTGAAACTGTCGCCACACCGGTATCGTCCTCCCGTGCGCGCTGTTCCAACTCAACAAGTGTATAATCACATATGCCCATCACTTGAGAGCACACGGCCAATGCCACGTTGGAGAGAGAGAAACAGGGAGACGGAGCGGGAGAGAGAGATAGGGGAAAAGGAAAAGGGCCACGCTTAATGTGTCACTGCACTATTGTAGGTGCGGTGCCACTGCTTGCCATCGTCGTGTCTATGTACATAGCCCATGATAATTGGGCCATTACACTCGTATATCTGATTTCGATTCGATTATTCAAATGCGGGAGAAAATAAATACAATTATGAAGACAAGAGTGACGGCAAAGTAAACACGGGCCCTACGAAGCAGCAACTATCGTCAGGGCGAGATGGAGGGGAAAAGGGGAGAAAGGAAAAACAAGGAGTTAAAACTGGTCTAGGGATTTGCGATTGGACACGTCACTGTGCATTGGGCAGACGGAAAACTAGTGGACGAGCGATCGGAGAGAAACATGCACGCCACTACCTTCTCGGGCGCATTATACTGGTTAAACAAGTGCCATCGGACGCAGACGCGCACGCAATCCAATTACCCGTGACCGAACAATAACGCTGTCTACGAGACGAACCTGAAAGTTGTTTTCACAGCTTTCAGAACGACTTAACTGAATTCAAGCCATGCGATCGTACAATAATCGATGGCACTAGACGGGCAGGGAGGGTAATAATAGATGTAGGCAGGCAGTCCTTTTTAATGCCAGGTCAGGGTTCGGCGTAAGCAAACTCTTATTGTGTGTCGCATACGCTCCTGAATGTTTCACATCAAAAAGAAACACACAGACACACACATGTGGGCAATAGAAGATACATTATTTGGCTTTAAATGATGTCTAATGTACATGAAAAAAAAATTGGCAGGAAAAGCTACTTGCAAGCGGTGGAAACGACGTTGTTTTCGCCGTGGAAAGCCGTCACAATACAATCGAACGTCAAAAGAAACCCACCGAGAAAGCAACCCGACAGAATGAGATGGTGTAAAGGGCCCATCCAGGCGTGAAGTCACCAATGTAAGGAGTTTGGTTTTGGGAGAAAGAGGCAGGGAAAATCTTATTTGGGGCTGGTTTTTGAAAAGATCTCAAAGAACAGACAGGCCCATAATGGCTTGACCAAAAAAAAAAAGGAAGAAGAAGTAATGTTCAACTTAACGATTCAAATTTGCCGGCACTAAGCAGTGAAGATTAACCACCTCAGACATCAGCCGGATGTTGCCGAAACTAACCGAAATTCGATCCCTGTTTTTCAGCAAGAAACTCTTGCAAGGTCTTTCTGTTTCAACGCAATTTCATGAGAAAATGAGAGTTGACATCAAGAAATTGTGTTTTATTATAAATACAATATGGTAAGTGTGTGCACATGGCACGCCTCACTAAAGTAAAATGTGTTGTGATACCAATCCCTTGGTCGTAGGAACGTGTCGTAGGAATAGTACGTGTCAGACATTATCGTTGACATCGTCCAGTTTGGAAGAGTGTCGTCCGATCTCCAAACCAAAATCTGCAAGTAAATCTTGCAATTAAAGAGTATCAGTATATCGCATCATGATTCGAGCAACAAGTAGCTTTCGCATTCTTTACTGTATGTCATGATTCCATGTGGATGTTTGTTTGTTTTTTACCTGAATGTATTTCACTTAGTGGGTGATTTTAAGTGCACTGTCAGGGAGCTAAAAGAAATTAAAATCTACAAGAAGAAAACAATCGCAGAGAGCATAGCCACGTCAGTTAAATCGTTACAGGACATAGTGTCTACACGCTAGGTTTATGAGAGTAGAAATCATTTAGAAGCATAAATTAAAGATGCCTACAACATTTAAGTGGAATAAGCTCTGTGGAGACTATCAGTGTTTAGATATCTTTTGCCAGAATGAAACTGAGAATTTCCATCCTCTAATACAAATCTCAATATGTTTTGATTTGACTTGTATATTAGGGACATCAGCAGCATTCAAAGAAGAAGAAGAGGAGGGAGGGGGGGGGGGGGGGAAAGAGAATTTACAAAAGAATCCTTGAAAGTGCCGTCCAGCGCTGACTCTCTTCAGTTCTAACAAGATGGCGATTTCAGCGCGTCACCTGACAGTTAACTGAGAGTGTCAAACCGGGTGTCTCGCGCGGTGGGACCATTCGCGATGTCAGCACCAAACCACACCATTGATCACACGTCCGGCTTGGAAACCAAAAATGTCAATTAATCTACTTATTTTGGTTGATGCTCCCCGCTCGATCCGGTTTTCTCTTCTTCTTCTTTTTACCGAGGGGAAACAGAAACTTCAAGAAGAAGAAATGCTGGGCTTTGACACCCCCAGGTCTTTCTTGGCTTTCCGATTCCGTAATGAAGTTGGACGGGCATAATGTGGTTAACCAGGGAGACACCTGGGAGACAGAGAGGTATTACCAGCGCATCTTGGTAATGCGCGTTGAGTCCTCCAGTTACCATGGTTACATCCAAAAATGGAAGACTGTATAAATCTTTTTCTTTTTTCGTGCCTTCATCTCCCGAATCATTGAGATAAACCTCAAATGATATTACAAGCGTCATGGCGACTTAGCGAGGACAGTATTAAAATAGACTGGAAATATTCACATATACCATATACCATATACGGTTGGAGTTATAAGGTGGGGATCGTCACGTGACTGCGTCACTAACCAATGAGAGGGCGTTATTAGTTGATAGTCCATGATATCCGATCAGAGAGATCACAATTTATTTTTACCTACAATGTTACTTCCGCATGCTTGATTCACTACCTGAATCACCTTCCAATAAACTTAGGATCCTACAATGATAATATGCCTTTCTGGTAGCGACACAACATTGTGCTTAAGTGATGCGAGTTGTCCATTGTCGCCTTTATATACACGATGAACTCTGACAGTTTTCATTATCATTTCATTTAACTTAATAGAAATTAATAATTCACGTGTTGTAGCTCCCGAGACTTGTCGACGACTACATCATTTTTGTCCCTTTACTGACTGCTTTTGATTAAATCATCACTTTTAAGTGTGTGGAGCAGAGTAATTGTTGAATGTTGTATATGGTACCAACTTGCCCACACATAACAGATAACAGTGAATCTGGGAATTTCGTACATTAAAAAAAAAGGCCGTAAAAGCTTGACCTCGAGAATGACAAAAAAAAAAAAAAAAGAGGAACGACTAAACACCAAAAGCACGGCAAACTGAAAAGACTGTTTTAACAGCAGATTTGAAACAGGCTTGGGACAAAAAAGAGTGAAATGAAGGCAGTGGATGTACCGAAATCACTGGGCACTCCAAGACTTAAGCTCTCATTTCATAAGAATCGCAAAACAAGGTTCCTACTACTAATAAAGCATGGGCAACGAATATTGCTTCCATTGCTGTGGTGTATTTCTTAAAAATGAAAAATCCCCATAACTGGTACTTTTTAGACATAACTCGAACTTATTTTTATCACTCGAACTGATGCACAAAGTTGTGCAAATCTGTGTAGCTCCATCTGTCGATCAGTCTCTGAATGTTCGGGTACTATACATCTTTCAATCTTTCTGTTCTACCTCTCTTAAACTCTTCTTCTTTGATTTCTCCTATCTTCAAGCTTTTTTGGAGGCAGAGAAAAAAAAAGAGAGAGAAAAGAAAAGAGACCCGGAGGCTCTTGCAACTTCGAATAGCAACAGCGCAGCGATATACACTGCAAAACTCAAACCACGTCCTGACCAACAGGCTTCAGCTGTCTCATGCCCGCCTGCTCCGCCCGCAGGCCCCGCCACGTCGCATCGCTGAATCGCACGAAGGTTATCGAGGCAAGTTGAATGACCGCGCAGCTAATCAAGCGCTTAGAGAAAATGATGCACTTAACACACGTGGGTGGGGCGGCCCCAAAAGTACAGCTCTCGGTTCACACATTTCTAGCTTGGGTTGAGTTCTGCGTGACTGCGTGAACAGAAAGTTCTTTCAGCGGATAACAGACAAACAAAATACACAAATCCGCACGTTCCTTTGTCGCGAGTCCATTCTTCTTTCTTCTGTAATTTCGAAGGCACTTTTGACTGGCATTGTTCCGAGACGTGTTAGCGTGTAGTGGTCCCACATGCAGAAAACTGGCTTTCATTTTGAACGGCGTGGTGCAGACAAAGCATGCGCAAGGCGTATGCTTAGATGAAAGCGGTGTCAAATTGCGCACTAGAGTTATTGACGTCCACTTTACCGGTGCAGTCTCCATACACCCCCTCCCCCCCCCCCCCCCCCTCCTTACTCTCACACAGGCACACACCTTCTTACCCTATAAATGTGGCTATACATTAAACAAAGGAGGCATTTTCGCGATTCAAAAATGTAAAAGGTAAGAACATTTCCACTGCGTACATCATGACGCATCGCATATTGATTCCCCATTCCACTCATTCACAAGGAGTTGGACATAATATTATTGTAAGCCGCGCAACTTTCTTGAGTACGTCGCTTAATATTGTAGCAGCGGATAATCCAGTATCGCAATTATGCTACCCGTAGAATGTAGAATATATAAAATAAGCCATGCGAATATACGACGCAAACAAAGTAATACATAATATTGGGCCCAAATACATTAAGTTAAAAAAAAAAAAATGTCTTTACAAATTTGCGGATATGAGTAATATATATATATATATATATATATATAATATATATACATATATACATATATATAGGCAATTCGCATGTAGAATATCCATGTTGCCAACACGTGGACTACCTTATACATATATATATATATATATATATATCAAATAGACAAATTATTTCTCATTTGCAGCTGTCAAAAATCATAATATACGAAGTGTCTTTTCTCTTGAGGGGAGAAATGTACTATATATATATATAATATATATATATATATATATATATATATATAGGCCTTAAAATAAACTGTAATCCCTGGACTCGGGAGTTATACCTGTGTGAAGGACGATAATGTATGTGAGATAATATTTAGGGAGCATTATACGAAACTGCATTCCTGCCAAATTGCACTCTTTATTTATCAACTATTGCCCGACCGGAATCCATGTTGCCCATCCCTTCCCGTATTCTCTATTTTGTGCGAATTAACTGAAAGTAAAATCACTACTCTGAAACTTGGAGTAGACGCCGAGGTTCCAACTTTCATATTCGCCCCTACATTAAAACAAAAACAAAAACAAAAACGGGCAGCGTTTCGCAAACCTGGACGGCAAGTTGACCGTTTTTCTCAATTCAAATTATTTCCATTTTTTGACATTAGATAGCGGAACTGACTACAATCTGAGAAGATACTAGTATAGCTTTTTCTATGTGTCTATGTGTCGTGTGTGTGTGTGTGTGTGCGTGTGTGTGCGTGTACTTGTGTGTGTGTGGTTTTTTTTACTTTCGTTTTCATAAAGTCGAACACATGTCTGTGTGAATTTCGTTGTAAGATGATTACATTATACGATTTGAATGAAATCTTAATAAGATTATTACGGGGAAAAGTGTGTGAGTATGCTTGTATGTGTGTGTCTATGTGTGTGGTCTGTGTCTGTGTGTGTGTGCGTATGTGTAAGTGTATGCGTGTGTGCGGCATGAGAGCTGTATAATTACAATGCTCACATGTGCCGTCAAAGAGTTGTAACAATAAGTCTAACTCATTTGCTTTACAAAATCACGCCTGTTTGGTACATGGAAGAACCTTTGTTCATACGTAATAAGACGATATAATGACAACATAATTTTCCTTGAGAATTCAGCTGCGTTGCAAAACAAGACATTAAATATTTTAATTTACTTTAAAAACCTTGCTACAATATGAAATGTTTATTTTGTGTTTCACGTCTATACGAGCAGTTCTTATACACCCGCATTTCATATTGATACCTGTGCGAAGAACAAGTCATGAAAATAGACCGTAAACACTAATTGACCGCGCCAAAACCGAAATCGTTGTTCACACCGCAGATAATGATGAGTATATAATAATCTACACGTAGTACTCTTGTCTATCCCGTTTCCCTTGTTATGCGGGAGGATATTACACGCCATGGTAACGTTTTCAAAATCATATACACAAACCAGAATAACATTTTGTGGGCCTTATTAATAATTTCCTCTTTTGTGGTGGCGAATACTCAAAGAACGCACTCACACACACACAAAAAAAAAGTGTGTAGGATTAACCGTTAAGAGTTGAATCATTTTCTTTCTGGAGACCAACCTAGACAGACTGTACGACCCCTTCCGATTTTGATATTTGCCGACCTCAAGTTGACTCATATTATGCTTCATGCAAGTGCTGTCAACGGGCAGCGCTAATCAGCACATAACATATTGGGCCTCGATCGCCTGGTGGATCTTGCTGCTATCGCATCCTACAAAGGAGACGGGGCGACGTTGATATACGGCTATAGCCACTGAGTCATAGAATTCGCAGACGAGACAAAACCAGAATACGTAGACACAATTTGATAACGAAATACCGGAAATGTAGCTTGCACGCTTCGCTTTGGCTTTGGGTTTTTTCTTCATCTTCTTCAGACGAGTTGGAACAAGTTTGCGGCGAGCGAGAAATGGCGTGATTTTACAAAGGAAGTTTGGCGATTTGACACACACACACACACACACACACACACACACACACACACACACACACACACACACACACACACGCACAACAAAAAGATGCATTTTCACTTTTGGTAATGGTTCGTGCCTAAAGCACGTGACTAGTGGTTTAGCTGGACCACTCATCAACCAACCAGGAAAGTGTGTGCTAATGACAAATACTGTTAAAAAATAAAAAAATTGAAAGGTGTAGAGATGGGGGGGGGGGGGGCGGCGGTGTGGAGCCGGGAAATAAGTATATAGACAAACAGATAAATATAGCTAAGGAAATAGAGGCTGGGGGGGGGGGGGGACTGACTGACAAATCGGCAGAAGAGATATTAAAACGTTTGGCCAGAAAACTCTTTGTCCATGACTTTATGATTCCCATTACGGTTTGATCATCAGGGGAAACACAAAATGCAATCAAAAGGAATGATATAAGCCAATACATCATACCAAATGGCCTATGTTGGTTTTTAAGCGCACTAATTCTTGATGATCCCCCCCCCCAAAAAAAAAAAAAAAAAAAAAAAAAAAACCGATATGTTATGCCGGACCATTACCTACAACGAATTGTAAAAAAAAATAAAACTGAACAAAAAAAGAACCGCTGTAGTGTTCTGCTACTTTATTACAGGTTATGTTAAATCTGCTATTGACCAGCAGAGTGGTTCCTTTGACAGTTTGTTCATATTTTCGTTTGATGTTTCTTCGTTTTATTCGTTTGTTTTTCGTTTATCACTAGATCGCAGTCTCACTTTAAAGGGTTAGGTTGTTAGGGTGATTACGGTTTCAATATACAGAACATTAGGCCTACAAGAGCAGCAAAGTTAAAGGGCAATAACGAAAATGGAGAAACTGATATGTCCCTTGGGACAAAAGAAAGTGAAAAATGATTACTTTTTTTCTTTTTCTTTCATTCATTTCGATAGCTATTTGCTTCGTCTGTTCTTAAAAAAACCGAACAAATAAACAATTTACGTGTCCTCTGATTCATAATTTTTCTTCACGAACCAGTCAGTGACAACTGTGAAAGTTAGTATATGATAATTATGTTTAAAAAAAAAAACACTGCAAAATTCTCTTCTTTACCATGACACTGCATCGCCACTACTCAGTAGTATGTTGATATGCAACTGACATCAATTTGCTATTAAAAAACAAACAAAACAAACAAAAACGGAGATATTATTCCCTCATTCCTTTGTTTGCCGGTCGTCATCTTATACCGTCGCGCATGATTTCCTGTTTAGGATTAAGCGACATTGCACGTTTCGCGATGAGTAGTCAGAATTAAGACCACTGTTAAACAACGTTACATCATTGAACATTCTGAGTTGAGTTACGAAGATTCTGCTAGGATCGAAAGCTCAGAACCCTTTTGACTCCATTTGCGTGGTATTTATCACATGCATGCTATCACTATATCTAAAATTACCTTTAAGGGCGAAGGCGCAAATACGACAGAGAATAACAGTAAATTGTTTCAAAAAAATGCCTCTGTGACATTTATCTATGCATATTTCGACAGTCAGTCAGTATTTGTCAGTATGGGTAATTTTGAAAAACTTTAAAACGCTTTAGTGTTTCTTTATACATTAGTTAGACCAGTATGGCCTAGACGGCGCCGTCAATTAAGCCAATGAATATACAAGGTTTTCACTCGTAATATTCGCCTGATATGACGGGGTAGCTAGGTGGTTGACAGTAACGAGCTTTGTTGGTTATTACGATTAGAATCAAAACATTATGATAATCATAGTTTGACACCATTATATCATTCACATCATTTACCATAATTACCCCTCAATTTCAATATTGACACTGATCTCAAAGTTACGACAACACCTCCACTGCACATCACCCTCACGCATAAATTATCTGAAAATGTTTTGATCCTTCATATCCTTCTATAATCCTGAATGCTTGAATAATCCCCGACAAGGTCAAGAAAATTATGTCGTACAAATGGCACTAAGCAGAAATCTGGATAACTTGCCAAAGACCGTAGCCGACTTTAGACTTGAAACAGTTTTATTTTCCGTACATAGAAAGCATACTGTTCTAATAATTTGACTGTCAAACTTTTGCTTGTGAAAATAATATCCTCCTCACTTGAACATTATATCCTTCTTTGGCATTGTGGAAAGGAATACAATCTCGATACATTTTGTTTATGATTATTCAGTATAGCTGCTTTAAATGATATAGTGAGAGGACTCCATGTTTATACCATGATTTCCGGATTTGCGATAATGTCACGATTTTCTTGTCATCAAGAAGATGAAACCGACAACCGCCACTTATAGTTTCGCTTGCTACCCATGTGCTAAGTAGCACATACTTGCCCCACCCCTGTCGGGGAGGGGAGGGGGGGGGGGGGGGTTAGCCCTTTCTGTGCCAGGGACCTTGGAGAGTGTGTACAACGTTATGTTTTCTGCGCCGATTGCCACTCCGGATATACACACACAGAGGGTAAATAGAAAATGACGATGCGTATATTATAGGGGAAGCAAACCTGCTCGTTGCTTCAGTTGCTTTCAGTTGATATCCATTTGCATAATTATAACATCACGCATGCCGACACCTCAATCATGATCTTGTCATAAGCTAGTGCTAACTTTCTCTTCATTACCGATCTGAAATAAAGCTATACTATGTTTGTGGATTGGACGAATTAGGAATCATGCGTCTGTTATGCAAGGAATGTGAAATATGTATAATGATATGCCGTTTTTGTCTTTGAAATATGGAGCCTGGCATATAGGTAGAATCGCAAAAGTATATAGTAAGAGCGTTGTGGCATTTAAAGTGGTGAGTCGATTTATCAACATGTTTTGTTCGCTACTACATAGTTCCACCTATTATCACTGTTATCTTCAAAACGTCATTTAACGCCGAAAACAAGACGTCGAAAAAATATCGTGTCCTATGTGCACAAAGAAATACCACCAGCGTGACTCACAAGACACAGGGTACAAAGACACCACTGTTTTCCTACCTGGAAATCTCAAAGTAAAGCATTGTTCAACGAGAAGGAGGGGGGGGGTGTGAGTAGGGTGGGAAAGAGAAAGAGAAATACCGAAAAGAGACCACATCTGAAGAGAAGCAAGAAACCACAAGGAGACAAAAAACTGGAGCGCGCGGTTTCCGAGGAATTCAACGACGAGCGACTTCAATGTAGTCCTCCATTTAGACCGTCGATCAGATAGCAGACGACATTTTTTCAGTGCGTCGAGACGGTGAATCCATCAAAGATAACAGACGAGAACTTGGTTCGATTACCTAGGTCAACAGAATGCTATGCAGATTATATTTGACAGACGAATGAGATGATCTATAAATAAGTTTACCGAAGGGCGGGTTATTGAAAGGTCAATAACAAGTAAGACGTGCCTTTTGGCGCCATTATCACCACTTTGAAGAACATGAGAAATACGTCTACCTCCTATAACACTGATGACACTAAAATGGTGCTATATATACCTTCGATCTATAGACAAAACGAAAACTGTCACAGGTAGTAACTCTATTTGCTTTACGATCCCAACACAGCGTCTCAAAATTTCGCTCAAGAATGGCTTTGCCATATCGCATCGTCAGATATCAACTCAATTATTTCACGTGCTTTGTATAAAAATGATTCCTTGAACACAAAAGGAGGATGAAGAAGTATCTAGGAGGATAAAACGACAAGTCTCAAGAAAAATACACACGATCCCATTGTCCTAATAGATTAAATGTGGCTAGAATAATACTACCACATCGATTGTCATCCTAGATTGTGTGTGGGGAGCCGCTGTTTGGTATAAAAAACAAGAGCTAGATAGCGCATCTTTGATCAATGATAAATGCAGGTGGAGAATATAGGCCCTATATCATTATATGCTTCTCCATTTAGAGAGTAAACTCGTTTGATCTACGAAAGAGAAACAGGCAACTATTGATTGAGCCCCCCCCCCCCCCCAGTATCCCCTGCATATGTCTGGAAATGGGAATTCACGAGGTCACATAAGCACAGTTTAGCTTATCCTTCTATGGTATATGGTTAACTGTGTAACTATAGCGATAACTTTTATAACCGACCCATCCTAAATACATTGTACATCTTCATACAGTATGTTTCCGTGTACCCAGTGTACGGATGCCATCTTTTTCTACTACTGTGCTATTGGTGAAAATAGAATGGTGACAACTAATTATAAACAGTGAAGCGTAATTGTGTGACACTTCGTGTATTTTAGATCGTTCAACACGACGGAAAAGCAGAACTGTTGTCATGGTTGTCTGTACATTATACTGAAGTGACTCGTGAATGAAGTGGAGGCCGAACAAGCCAACCTTGGCCTATTTCATTACTCATCTAACATTTGCATTCACCAGAAAAAAAATACACTCGTGATCATAGGACGGGTGTATATGCTTTTTATAAGGGTATCCAAGTCATACCAAATCTGACAAAACATAATTTATAATGGACAGACGGTTCCATAAGAGCGTGATCAAAGGTGATCGTGTAGATTGGCACAACAATGAAAATTTGATTAAAATCTGATGAAAAATTAAGAAAGCTGTGAAATTGTCAAGTTTCGCTAATTCTCACGAAACAGTTCTTGAACAGTCAATATGAATATACAAATGGCAAATTGATGTCACCACCTCACAACTTGCCATACAGCTTATACATAAAATTTAAAAATTCTAAATATTTTTAAATTTCAAACTCAAATAAGCCCCAGTCTCAAATCCTCACATATCTTACTGACCACTATTCAGAAAGATATTCAACGAGGAATAATATTATGTTTTACACTTTTATAGCAGAAAAGTTGAAGTTCAGTCATTTTTTGGTACACGATCAATTGGATATTGTGAGGTGACGACATCATCAGCTCACTCATTTACATATTCATATCAACCGTTCAAGAGCCGTCTTGCAAAGGTATAGCAAATCTTTGAAATTTCATAACTTCCTCATTTTCAATTTTCAGTTTTTCCAATTTAGACGAAACTGTCACAGTTGCGCTATGTGTTATCTTTTACTCTTTCTTTTCAGACTATAACATTTAAAGGGTATGGCTAGTAACTGATCAGTGGGAATCAGTGGGAATGTTGGGGGATGATTTTTCCAATCCTTGTGGGATTCATTTAAAGAGTACATTATATATCTATTGTTGTGTAAAAAATATTTGCTTCAGAACGGTCTCATATTCAAGTAATGTGCAGTTTAATGCCCCGTCACTGTACAGGCATGCTAACCTGGAAACATTAAAGTGCACATTACTTGAATATGAGACCATTCTGAAGCAAATTCAAGTAATGTGCAGTTTAATGCCCCGTCACTGTACAGGCATGCTCACCTGGAAACATTAAACTGCACATTACTTGAATATGAGACCATTTTGAAGCAAATAATTTTCACACAACAATAGATATATACAATGTATAACGTACTCTTAAATGAATCTCACAAGGATTGGAACAATCATCCCCCAGCATTCCAGATGATTCCCACTGATCAGTTACTAGCCATCCCCTTTAACTGGTTCGGAATTCCCCTAGAACAGTTCTTTCTGTTTCTCGGAACATGTGATGCAGTATGCTCACTTCACTCTCACTTCATACTCGTCTTTACTCTCCTATTTCATCAATATACTATCATTACATTAATAGCACATTTTTACTCGTCCCTTCTATCAGAGGTACGCCAAGAAATGCTGTAATTTCGATATTACGCGTTATAAGTCTTATACCTTTTTGTAAAACTACAATAACCTCAGTATGTATGCATGTATGTATGTATGTATAATAACAATTATACAGATATTTATAACGCGCAACATATCCATGCAAAGGTGCTCAAGGCTCCCAAAAAATAATGTTTATAACCAAATACATGATCAGACGGTATATAACATATACGTTTCAGTAACGGCTGCAACATATTCCTCCTCAAAGAAAAGTAGACCAAATGTGCATTTTTAGTTTTCGCTTGAAGTCATTGACAGTGTCACAATCCTTCACGGAGTCCGGGAGTCTGTTCCATATGATATTTAGAATTATATATATATATTATGTGTGTGTGTTTGTATATATATATATATATATATATATATATAATATCTTATTCTAAACTTTCAATTATGTACAACATCTATATATTACTTTATTGATGATGCTTTTACCTCAGAAAGAAAACAATAACAAAAGCCATTCCAAGTCACATGAACCTCGCAGCAATTTCAATTTTTGTCATGTTTGAATTGATACACGGGAACTTTGGGTAGATGATATTGCTTTTTAACAGTTTCATCCAAGGAAATGTCCAGAATAATAGTATTCTGTTTGTGCTAATCTTTGATTGACAACCTTTCATTCTTACAAATATCAACAACACAAAGAATTTCCGCCAAGCCCTATCATTCCTGACGACGTGTAGTCCACAGATTTCTCTCCCCACGTTATGACATACGCTGACATGATACTTTCGGTTGGACAGTCTGTCGAGAAAAAACCCCCCACCATTTTATTTGAATGGATCATAATGAAACATAATTTATGTCTAAACCAAAGGACTGGCATTAAAGGCAGAGAAGTTTCATACACTTAATGACAGTGGACAATGAAGGCTAAATATTGCACAGATAGTGATATGGTTTCCTGGAGGTAGTTCCCACCTCGAATTATCTATTGTATATATGTATATATATATATATATATATATATATATATATATAAATATATACTTATAGATACGATATATATTCGTTAATTTAGGATTATAGATGTTGAAGTTGTGTTATCAATTCATACTGTGTGTGTGGGTGGGGTGCGCGTGTGTATTGTGTGCATACATTAAATATGAATGTGTTGTCATGTGAAATTTATACAAATCAAATAAAGGGTATTGAAAAACAAAGAAAAAAGTATGTGGGTGTGTGTATGTGTAGGCTACATGTTTATTATGTGGGTTACGCCCTGTAGCTGCACGTAATGTCTCGATAATATATACAAGAGTGAAGGATAAGCTTCAGTGAACCATCAGGGATACCATCCCTATTCATCGACTAAAGTTACTACAGTCGATTCTTTCAAATATCTTGTAAATCATCCGTGACTTGCCATGAATATAAAGCATACCAGATTTGACCATAGTTTACCAGCGGAGAGCGTGGTGGGATACGCAGAGATGACTATCATTGTGTTGCGCGGTTTTGAGATAAAAGCTACGAGATATACTGTATACGCCATATATTTCGCGAGTCTAAATTTTCGCGAATCGGGACTTCCCGACAATTTCGCGAGTGGTTAATTCGCGATCGTGGAGTCCTGTACTGAACGGAGAAATATATATATGCGTACGTCACATTCATATCGGCATTAGAGTCAATATTTTCGCGTGTTTGTAATTTAACGAATAGCAGCTGACTCGCGAAATTCGCGAAAATAAAAACCTCGCAAAATATTCGGCGTATACAAATATGCTGGGTTTTGGAGTGTGCATGTGTGTGTGTGTTTGTGAATGGGTTTCGTGTTGATATTGTTGTTTACACATTAGTTCAAGCTGTTAATCTGGTGCTCCAGTCAGCACATTTTTCAGAAAAGAATTAAAGTATTTCTTAAAGCTAGTATGGCAAACACGCTGAACGTTTATTCAAATCATATTGACATTGCATAATATGTTATTCTTGCTTTTAATGGAATGATTAGCACACGGTTTTGACAAAAATGCTGGGTGCTGTGTTAGTGTTTATCCTACTGTATTTTACCGTAAACTTGTTCGCGTAACCTATGTCAACAATGCCGGGTACAAATCTTTGGTATGTACATTCATGATGTAGGCCTACTCTGTTAGTCACGGTTTAATCTACGTATGGTTTCCCGGAAAAGCCGTTGCTGTTATCTGTGTATCTAACATTGCGCCACCATTCAATAGATTAATGCTGCATATAGATTAATGCTGAAAATGCACATGGTCGTGCACTGTATAAGTGACACGTCTTCATCGCTGTCTACAGCTACAGTAAACGCCCGCCCACCGCGGCGGGCTTCTGAAGCCGACCGCTGGTATTTTATGATTCATCCCGGTGCTATGTCGCACATATCGGTCTCAAGACAGTCAAGTTTTGTTGTTGTTATGGTTTTTCTTTTTATAGCTTCCCTTCAATTTTACACGACTACCCTAGCAGGAACTCTACGTATGATATTAACCCCAAACATTAAAAAAAAAAACCAGCAGAATTGTCAAGGTTTGTTTTCGTTCATTTTATCTACTCAAAATGTTGTTGCTTCCTTTGGTTTAAATGCCGAAGACAATGATAGTATACGATAATGAATGACATCATCAATGATATTAATGATAATGACTAAATCATTCAGAATTGCTCACTTACGGGCTGAATTACTTCATGATATATTTCAAGTTGCTGAATTTGAAAATGAAATTGTTTGGAATGATTAAAATATAAAATGTAAACAGATTATTATATATCTTTCTAAATAACATGAAAAAGTGTAGTAAAGATAAATCATTCAATTGAAATGGATCATGGAAAATTATCTGATATCGTGTTCTTTCCTCTATTTCAGCATGTAAATATTAAGGCAGCTGTCCCAAGGTTTTGATTTGATAAGTTGAAATAGTAATCAGTTTGAAAAAATGTGATAATCAAATGATATAAGATGGTAGATAGATTCAAATAGACAGTGATTTTTTTTTTGGCATCACAACATCAAAACGAAGCAGTTTTATACTTATTTGGTTGATTTAACAAGAATCTTTTATCCAACAGTGTTATGTTTTGGCAAGAAACATTGAACCTTTCCAGAAGAATATAATCGTGTAGTAGATTGTTTAAATTCAAATTTGGAAAATTATTTCATAATGGAGTAAAGCTATAGAATTTCAATTTTCCATTGGATTTTACCTTTCAAGGAAAATCTAGTTCGATTGAGGATCACATCAGATGTGATTTGTAACCATTGTAAAGTTGTTGAAACAGTTGTTCGTGCTTTGTTGCATTACCCACATGTAAATTGACCCTGGCAAAAAAAAAAAAAAAAAATCAATCGTTTCATCAGTAATCAATTCAATGTGAATATCAAAATTGATGAGGGAATGTTATCAAGTGGTTATGATGTTGAAAATGAAGATGTGATTCTCTCGAACGTAATTTTGTTTTTCGTACAATTCACGATATATCAATATGTAGAGTGTAAATGTTGCTTACTCAAAAAAATTATGTTTTCAAATTGTTCTTATTATCAGAATTCAAAAGAAAATTGATCATTAATTTGAAATTTCTTGTAAAGGGTAACAAAATTAAAGGTAACTAAAGAACAATATAAAGAAATACAAATTTTGTGAATTGTGAAACTAAATCTATTTACTACGCAATTATGATATCAGTATGATTACGGTATTTTATTTGTTTGAACGTTGAATCACCTCAATAAAATAAATACCACTGTGAAAAAAACACCTCAATATTTCCTTTTCCCCTAAATTGAAGTTCATGAAAAAAACACATAATATTGGAAAAATAAGTGATAATATTTCTGAAATTGATTGATACTCTTGTACAATGAAACTGTTTTTCCTTAATTTGCCTCTGCCAGCGGGGGTATCGATTTCAGGTAAGATCGTTTAAGTCTTTTCCAATGGGTGGTTTATTAAGAAAACTTCTACAATGAGTTCAAATGTTTGGAAATAGAAAAGGCTTGTGATGAAGGCAAAATCGAGGGCATATTGTAAGATCAAATATTGCCTGTGTTTCTTTTAATTATGGGAGAATTGTGATATGGAGGCAAAATGGAAAGTATAATTTTGATATTACATATTGCCCCGTGTTTCTTTTAATCATAGGAGAATTGTGACGTAAGTGTTCTTTTGGAGTTCAGGTCACATGTCGGGAATATAATTTGCTGAGATGCTAATAACCTAATACGTTCTAAACTTTCATTTTGCAAAATATAAGATGAATTAATTTACTTATGCAATTTGATTGAGACTTAAAGACCGAGTATTTTAAAAGTACATAAAAATATACTGTCAAGTACTATTAGTTACAGGACAAAAAAAAAGCTGCTCATGTCTTTTTTCCCTCTCTCTCTCTCTCTCTTTACCTCTATCTATTTCTCTTCGTGTGACTGTAATACTAAATACGTATATATGAATATGTGTATATGTATATCATTTTATGCATGTATAGTAATATGTATATATAATATATACATATACATATACATATATATATGTATTAACATGTACATATACATACATATATGTATAAATCATGATAGATCCCTATTTATAAATACATAAATATTCATATTTGTGAATATATGAAATATTCATATATGTATATGATTATTGACGGCATCAATTTGGTCTTTGTTTCAATGCAGAGTCATTTTCCTTTCGATGAAATTGTTTTTGTTTGTTTGTGGGTATTTTTTTTTTGCGAATGATAAGCTATTATTGTAAAGTTCAACTGCCTTGGTGTTTGCCTGTACCCCGAGATACCTTTATAATTATCTCCGTTTCTGAATATTTGCATGTTCATCACTCTTTATGTCTCATTCCCCTCCATTTCTTTCTCTCTCAATTTCTTCCTCTCACTCAAACGGTCTCTCTCTCTCTCTTTCTTTCTTCCCTCTCCCTCATTTTCTATTTCTCCCTTTCTCCTACTCCTTAAAGCATGCAAACAAAAATCCTAAAATTTAGTGACATCATCCACTCAGTTCCATACAATCCTAAAATGAGCAGAAATCTCAGACAGCCAAACGGCTAAAGAGATAATTATGAATTATCATCTCATTATAAATCGAATAAGTTGTTTTTTTTTCCTTTGTTTTCTCGGAAGCAGATTACAGGTATTTTTTTATAATGTTTGGAAATAATTTAAACGTTATAGATATTAATACTCAAATAGAAATATACATTCTTGAGTGATTGGAACTCTTAATCTTGGGATAAAAAGTAATAGAGATACAGACCAAATACAGCAAGATCACAATCAGGAGAGGTATGTTTTATGGAGGCATAATTTATGACCTTTATTACTTACATTTCGAGATCTTGTTAAAAAAATGTCGGTACATTTCATCACTAAATCACGTACCAGGAAGACTGATATATAAGATTAATCTAGTGTTTTAAAAAAATCAGTACAAAAAAGAACAAAACAAAACGCGATTCAGCACCTTCGTTTCATACTAGCGAGTCTTTCGATCAAAAACCTCAACTTCACACAATGCGTCTTCGTGAAATACAATACAATTACTGAATTGCGACGTAATATTGGGTTACAACTGTGAATAATCTGTGCTTAATTATATATTGATAGACCTTCCGTAAGTGCATTACACTTTCTATGTGGTTGTGGGAATAAAAAAAAGAGAAGATATTAGCGACAATAGTTTCTCGATTGTCCAACAGCTTCGAACATGGGACGAAATTACGAATACATCACATTATACCAATAGAGAAACCACCACTTTTGTCGAGTGACTAATTGAGCTGTTGGAATCAATTGAAAATATAAATAAAAGGCTCTCCCATTCCTGTGGTGTACTTTTCCTAAAGTATCGCTTCCTGTGTGAATGAACAATGCACACGTCACTTCCTGTCCATTGGTTTTTATCAGAAAGAACAAGATGTCTGGCTACGTATGGCAACAAAAAAAAAAATCCCATCGAGATGTAGAAAGGTAAGAAACCATGAGACATTTCCGCGTCGAGCACATCGGCTACGAAAGAGTGCAAAATAGTGTCGAACAAGAATAAAAGAGATAACTATGATGCCAGCTTGCTACACACCTGTCGAAAGTTTTTTGCTGAACTTCGGAGAGAACGTAAAGCAAAATGTCGTCTAAAACAGCGTATCAGTTTGATGCATTGTCTGCGAACTACTTCAAACATAGATGTCTCGGTGACTTTGAGCCATTGTCCATATCATTTCAAAGCCTTAAAGAAAACAAAATTAAACAAAACAAAACAAACCACGGGAACAACGTGGTTTATATCATATCTCCATACAGAACAAGCACTACTCTATGTACAAAAACAATGCTTTTTTTACAGTACATCAGCAGGTTGAAACCGAACATACAGACTACGTATTTCTTCCAGAAGAAATAGTGCGAACGGATATACAAAAGCAATATTCACACGGCGTGTCGTCCACACAACATCACTTTCAGCATCAAACTAACATAGACCACAGACTAGCTGTGTAAAGTTGCACTTTTCCATGGAATCTTGGTCATTTTCGTCGTTGTCTTAAGCTTTTTTTTCCCATCGTAAACACCGTGCCTCCTCTAGTCCATGGGCCGATGACGAAACTGTACGCTCGCATAATTTGCGTTGCATACAGTGTGGCTCAAAAAATAAATTATGACTTTATACATACAACATATTATGAACGATGGCAAAGTTTATAAATATACATAAATACATGATAAAAATAGGCTATCCGTTCAGTTGAAATCTCCGGCATCAGGAATCATTTCGTCACATCTGCTTACACACTCAAGGAGAAACGAGAAAGTTCTCCAGTGTGAAGCACAATCATACATACATACATACATACATACAGACAGACATACAAACATACACAATAGATAACAGACGGAAGAAGAAACACAACGAACAACGGGAAAAAAAAAATCATGAACAACTACACATTTCAGAAACAACTAAATTCCAGCGCAGGGCGGCCCCAACTCTCCAAACAACAACCAGGACACCAACTGCTCCTCCTCCTCCTCCTCATCCTTCTCCTCCCCATCCTCTTCTTCCTCCTCCTCCTCCTCCTCCTCCTCCTCCTCCTCCTCCAGACGACGAAAGGCTACATCGTATATGGCACAGATCACGGTTCAAAGGCGTTGCCATAGCAACACGAGTCATAATTTCCATTTGTTTTCTATTTCGTTTGACTTTCGTTCTTTTTTTCTTTTTCTTTTTCTAGAGAGAGAGAGAGGGTGTGGCTCAAGTGCTCACCTCTGTCCCCACCGCTCGCTCGATCTCTTCCCTGTGTAACCTCTGCCTCTCTTCAAACTCTCGAAGCCTCCTATTTTGCTGCTCCATCGTGGCGCGGTATATCATGTCTTCTTCCTGTTATTCAGGAACAGGGGATAGATGGAGAGGGTGAAAAATATATAATAATAATAAACACATAACGAATAAAATTATACGACAGATGACAGTGAGCAAAAACAAAAACAAAGATGACGCAATGAGGTTATGCTATCGTATACGTAGACTTGTTATGCTGGTGGGTTTTAAAGGTCAAAGTGTCATCGGACTGCCTGATCTGACCTTTTAATGACCGTCATATTCATTTTTTCCCGCTAGGCGCTCTGTTCTGTGTGCATAGCACGTGGACCTATAATTTCATCTTCCTTCTTGTAAATAAAGTTATCTGCATGCCACGGAACAAACACTCGCATGGCGGCGAAAGACGCAATTCCTAATATAAAATATCCCCTCTTCAGCTGTGATAATATGGGGTAGTTTGGAACAAAGAGGAGAGCCTTCAAAACAACGTTTGCAAATAATCATGATGTCATTTCTTTTTAAAAGCTGCGTGTTAATACGGTTTATGTCAAAGAGTCTCTTCGTCTTTTTTTTTTACGAGCAAAGTCAGTGAGAATAATTACAGAATCACGATCCGTAAAAAGTTATGACCAAACCGCATTTGTTAATAAGATACTTCCATCCTCGGCAATAGTGAATTATTATGTTATTTCTTAATATTTACGACAACTCGTGTTATATTTCGTTATAATCATTACCATAAACCTGCTATCATCATTTAAATTAACAAGAACATTGCCAAGGAATGTTATTTGACACGAGAAAAAAAAGAGGAAAAGTGCTTGTATACTCAAGCAACTATGATTCATGCCTTGCATAACACAGATATGCTTCTTTAGATTTTCTTTTTGCCTTTTTTTAGGAAACACCCAAGGTGACAATAAATTATATTACTTGCTGTTTTTTCTTGGACTATTTGTGTAATGTGGAGGTCGGATGAATGGCTCTGCCTTACCTTGGCTCTTTGGGCATCAAACTCCACATAACCAACCCCGTCTAACCGGCTGATGTCTATGCAGCCTTTCCATATCACGCACACACCGTTGAGGATGAATTGTGACTTCAGGTTTACCTTTTGGGAACAAGTGAAAAAAAAGAGAGAAATTGACTACACGTTAAATAATTGCGATGAGTTTGGTTTTCTTTCTGAGCTACAGACGGAGCATCACTTCACTGGACTGAGGGTTGATTGATAACTATACAAGGGAAGGGAACGGCTGCGGTTATATGTTGTTGTGGTAAAGCTCTTTGTTTGTGTTGTCAGTCCATAACATGTTATCGACAGTTCTTGCTTATTTCATTGTAACCATATTTGAAATGGAGAAGCAAATAATAACAAGATGTTTCACAGGAAAAAAAAATCGGCACCGTATAAACTAGGTAAACATAGAATAAAAGTAATAAAAAAATAATAATAATAACAATGAAATGTTATCCGGAACAAAATATTTGGGGTGTTTTGTTTGTTTCTGGGTTTCTTTTCTTCAGTATAGAACTTCAAATTAGCCAAAAGTGCATTATGACTCAAGTGTAGATGACCACGTGAGAGCCATCTAAGGCAAATTCATCTCAGCTGCCTGAAACTCTGAGACAGAACACGAACGGAGCACCACCGCCAAACAGTCGGCGTGACTTCGGTTTGCCTCACCCACTAGCTCTCCGCGTGGGACACGGCCGATGGCTGCAGCTCTTTGGTGAGCGTATCGTACCAATAACCATGGCAATTTCCCCTCAAGTAATAGGGAGGGGGTGACATGGCAGTCCCTCCTGCCCATTATTACTGTCTCTGTATGCAACCCTATGTGTTATGTGTCTGTCTGTATTTCTGTGTTTGTATATGCTTGTCTGCCTGTTTGTCTCTGGGGGTATCTGTGCTAAAAAGGCTCTCAATCATTGTGTGTATACGAGCGCTGTATATCCTCAAGTGGCATTCATTCTAAAAGCGTAATGATTTTCCGTACAGTCATGCAAGTTGCACGACAAAATATTATGCGATACTCCCCGGTCAATGACCCATTCATCTCTTTGTGTGTGTGTGTGTGTGTGTGTGTGTGCGCGCGCGCGTGTTTATGTGTACATGTGCTTCGATATAGGAATAAAGAATTAAAAAGTATGCAAGTAAAGATTTAAAGTTCGTATTAGCCGTTTGAACAAAGTGGGTTTTTTTAATCACTCATTTAAACTGCGAGTAATAACTAAATATTTATTGCGAACTTTTACATGGCAAAGTCACTTAGAAATAAACAAACATATTGCCAGAAAATGCCCATCGCCTTGCTCTCATATCAAGGAATGATATGTGTCCCATAAACAAATTCCTCAGATGCTTTGCTCTTTTCATGGGATGACAAAATTCAAATCAAAAGATTTTGAAATTTCCTCGAAAATGTCAGACAAATTGAGAATCCTGATAGCTATCCCGAGTATCACTTAATTTTTCCCCATTTCATTTTCATTTTATTAAGTTATCCGCTGAAATTACACTCGCAAAATACATTTACAATGCGGGTCAATAAATAGTAACAAGTATTTGAAAATTCAGTGTATATAGACTGAACTTTAAAAAAAAAATCATGATACAGAATGGATTTAAATAAGTGTAGAGTATATCATATTCATATCGGAAAATTGAGATAATTCTCTGCTCCGCGAGTCCATGCAATCTTACCCAGTGACGCACTTTTTTTGAACACAATATATTTATATTTCTCAAGATGTCAATAACTTGATATGAAATATGAAACAAATGATAAGCATATGCAAAGGGTGAAATTTCACACCGCTATACTGAAGTCCATAATTGGCGCGCACCTCATTGCACTCTTTTTGTTTTTGTGTTTGTTGTTTTCTTTTTCTGTCGGTGACACCACAACACCGTAGCTGCTGACGGAAGAAAGGGCGGACAAAGCGCGGCGCTCGGCGAAGTGACGTGGGCTTCTGTACACCGACAGGGAGAGCGGCGTGCGGGTAGTCGAGTGTGAAATTGATATTATTCATAAATTTTTCCTATGATCTAACGACTAAGAGAGGAATTTTGACGGAAATGGTTCTGCTGACACTGATTGGCAATCAAGAAAGCGTGTTCGACGTTCCAGCTACTATAACGACGTGTCAAAGAGACCCGTGCGCCGTATTCTCATTTTTTTCTATTTATTCATTTTGTTGTTTGATTGTAAATTCCCGATTCAATTCATTGTGGCTAACTTCACATTATTATCATGTTTTGGGGTTTTTTTGTTGTTGCTGGATATTTTTTACGTTTTCTGTCGTGATGGATGTTGTAATGAATTCACGACGTACATGTTCCTCCGGCAGAAGGGTCTTATAACAATCTTGCGGTTTGTTATTAGGAGGAGACAGCACTGACAAAATATAGGTTTGCCTCAACGTTCGACATTCACCGTTATGGTTATGGTAATTATTTGGTATATATTGATATCTTTAAAAAAGAAAGAAAGAACAGCTGATTTCATTTTTCACTGGTAGCCAAACAGAAAGATCTGTTAGAGTTGTATGAAGAGCAAAATCACACTGAATATGACATGGCAGCACTTAAAAGATAGCAGCCTTCGATTGCCATTGTTCTGGTATGTTTTATTACTTCTTGCTAACGTTTCATTCATTCATTCAGTCTTTTTCTTTTTTCACTAGAGTTGTTGTTTGATGTATAGGATATGTAAAGCGATCCATAGCCTGAAAATGCCTTTGTATGACTAATGCGAATATACACAGTGAAGGTTGTGCAAAAAACAAACATATTATAAACAGCAAACCAAATCAAAACAGATCATACCCTCACAAGCTTGTAAAGGAAGGTCTCACCTCCATCTTGGTTTGTCCGGGGGAGAGGGGGAGGGAAGGTAAGATAATGGCCGGATGCAAGACGAGTATTTTTGTATTTAAACGTTGTAAACAATTTGGGAAAATATTCTGACAACCCTAAAAAATAAGCTCATCTCCTGATAAACACAGGATGACAACCACGCAATCACGTGAAAGGACAATGGCTATTGAGAGGCCGAACTTTCTGCAGCGAGAAAGGCGTTGCGCCATTTTGTTGACAAAACTATTCTGACTATAAAAAAAATACATTGCCAAACACACACACTCTACAGCTAGACCACTACTACATCACAGCAAGACAGTCAACAAAGTGTTTGAAATTGGTTCATCAAGTTTAACACTACAGTCATATCGTTGGCATTCATGCTTGCGTTATCACTCATTCGAGGATATAATGTTTTTGGTTTGTTGGTATTAATTTTTCCTCCAGTTTCCGAGTTCGAGTTGAAAAAGATGCATGTTCGTTGCCGGAACCGTCATCTGTATCTTATTTCATTTCGATACTCCTCAGTTTAACGACAGTATAATAGACAACTGAAATATGTTTGTCTGGACGTTTGTATATACGTAATTATATTATGATTGTATATATAATTTGCTTTTAGGTGGTTTGAAAGTCGATCTAACTGCCTGGCAGTGATACGGTCTGACTGATGCAATGGTTCAGTAACTAAACAGAGATAGAAATGTCCATAATCATACTCGACTGTCGTCTGGTCCTGTGAATACACAGCAGAGGGAAAAACAGGAAATGAAGTAGCCAAAGTTGGAGTTCACTGAGCATGATTTTGTAACACAAAGCGTGAGAACTTTTTTTCCAAAGGGATCTGATGATGCTGACAAAACCGCGTCCGTATCTCGCCACGAAGTACTGAAGGAGAATGATGAAAAAATCCGATAATAAGAGCGCCTCACAGCAACGACGGAAGATCGGGTCATTGTTTGCAAGCAAATGATACGTATTATGTCATAATATCCTCACCAAATCTCCGGAATGTTTTAAATTACATCATTCATGGTACAGGGATAGTAACCACACCTGATTTGTTTTGCCCCACTAAATGAGTATTTACTGAGACATGTTGTGAGACTTATAACGCGCGATATGCCCCGGCAGCAGCAAGACGACCGTAGAGAACGTTGTCGGCCATTCGTTTCGCCGGCGAAGGTCGATGCGCGGTTGCACAAACACGAACGACGCCCTCTCAAGAGCTCAAACAATAAAGTGTTTGTGATTCCCAGAATTATGACGCATACAAACGTCGTCAGCTACAATGGGTCGTGGGCAGTATTAAGGGTCGGTGCAATCCAGTGGTACACCTATCATATGTACGTCGATATCATTATCAATCGGGTAGACGGAGCAGAAGATACGTGTCAACTACACCATGCCGACTATTAATAGGCGCATTAAATTATGGCACGAATTATGTCTCTTCGCTATACAAGATTGGCGTTTAAGCAGCGCTGACTGGGAATCTTGTATTCCATTCAATCTGACCAGGGGGGTGAGAACGCTATTTAGAATTTGCGACCTTTAGCGACCTTTTGAATCACCTAACCCCATACTCTGTATACTATACCCTACAGTGTACACTGAAGACTGTCAGACAGCCTCACGCTGGTACTTACGATATATAAAATATGAATTAGGCAAATCGCACTTACGCTTTTGAAGGACAAACAACTACCGCCCCCTTCAAAAAAAAAACACAAACAAAACTAACAACCACAAACAATTGAAGAAACAATTCGAAAATTTGCTATCCTGAAGTTTTAAATTTTTCTAGATACGAAAAAGAAATATCTTTAACGTTAGAATTAAGACATGACTCAGAATTGAATACCTTAACATGTTTTTTTTTTTTTTTTTCGTTTTTTTTTTTGTAGTCAGATATATTTTTTGGGGAAAAGTATAAAGTTTCACCCTCACTTTGACAAATGGTAATCTTCAGTTGCATATCACTGTAATCAAATTTATGATTGCTTCCCCCAAAATTTGGCTGGTACACCCACGATTAACCTGCCTACCTCTGCCAAATAGATGCTAAATGAGCATCTTCCTAAATGAGACAAGCAACAGTCGTGTCATTTAGAGCAATCGTTCTACCGTTTATGTTAATGCTGCTCCGACGCATTACGCATTACCCTGTGATGTTTGTTTTCTCGAGAACAAGTACCATTCTGTGGTCATTCGATGGTCAATTTATGGAATTGCTTCGGTCAAGACTGTGGCCTACGAGTGACCGACAGAAACATACTAATGCCACTTCAATAGATTTGAGTACGTCTATGCGGCTTTATGGATGAAAACATGATAGATTTGTTTATCAACAGCAGAGCAGGCTATATCAGCTAAAGTATAACTCCACTCCCAAAACATGTTGGAGAAGAAGAAGAGGAAAACGTTGTCCGTGAACATGGGGCAAGGAGGGAAGGGGGGGGGGGGGAGAGATACGAAAAGCTTCGGCTATGAGGGAACACTTTCATTGTACGCACACCCTGTGACTGCCGGTGAGGAAATCAGCATGAGCAGAAAGTGAAAGTGTAGTGTCAAACATTCAAAGGGCTAATTGCAGACGATATGTGCCCTGCTGGCTTCGGGTAATTACCCCGCGTCCCGCGTGGCCGTTTTGGAAGCGGGTCGCACTTGGAAGAAACCTTGTGCACCGGTGAATATACGGTCCGTCGGTGCTTGCGTGGGCGAGCGAAAAGAGAGAGAGGAGGGAAAAAAAGAAACATAGAATATAAGAGAGACGGTGAGAGAGGAGGAGAGAAAGGGAAATAAAGAGGATCATGCGGGCGATTCCGCGCGACGAATTCTCCGAAACCTCGCTGCTATACTTCCGGCCGGCCAGCGATGTCAATGCCCGCTACCTACTCTTTCCATCTCCCCTCCCCCCGTGGCTCCCGTTGGTTCACAGACCAATGTGCCGTGCCGCACTGCCCCTGACTGGTATACTCACTCCCGGAGTACATGACGTTGTGCGTGCGTCCTGCGACCCGTAATTCAGAAACCAATCATTTGTGAAGTCTCGTTTTATACCTATTGATTTCCTTCCGCACTTCCGATCCGCCAATTGAATAGAATAGAGGGAGCATGCACGAAGGAGAGGGGAAAAAATAATACGATTTCATGGCGAAGGGGGGACAATGGTTAATTTACAATCGCTCTCGCTGTATGGAGCGTGCTTGTATTATTAATGGCGTTGGAATGGAAATAGGAGTAGTCACAATACAGACGTGTCAAAGAGGAAAATCTATCTAGTCTAAACGGCAGGATGTGATCTATTGGCTTCGATCTGTAGTCAAGCACGGAAGGCATTTTCCGTAGCGCACTCACTTCTTGGCGCGAAGAACGACGTGGGATGCTTCTCCGATGACTCCTCCACTTCGGCATTAGCTAGCAAATTGCTTCGCCCTTGTTAGCGCCACTAGATGATGGCGAACGCAAGAATCTTCTTGCAGCAGAAAAGGCATTCTGCATTTTTTTTTTCAACTACCGAGCGAAATGGGAAAGAAGCCGTCATATCGCGTTAGGCCTATTCATTTGTGTTTTTATTTGAATCGACGCAATTTGATAAGAATTTCATGAAATCAGTGCAAACTAGCCCTCAACTGACAGGCTCAATAATTTCGGCTACTTTGAGTAATTACGGGAAGGAGTAGCCCACGCTGTCTACATAATTTTCTTCTGACTGCGATCTCGCTCTTGCTCTTGGTTTTCACCCGTGGACTTTTCATATCGAAATTTATGACTAGAAACATCCTTTACTTGTGAGAAAAGAAATGAAAAAGATTGAAATGAAATGGATGTCACACTCAAAATGATCATCCATCCTATTTCATGAAACCACGGAAGTTTCATCGTGTTCGCCATACTATGTCCACTATAGCTTGAACGTTAAATGTCTCACAACAATTATTTCTGACATTACTCGATATCAAGTTTTCATTTCAAACAAAAACCAACCGTGAGCGCGGGGAATTCACGCCATTTTTACAAACCCGCCATCTTTGTCTGATTTTGTTGTATTCGACAGATTGTGGCTTTCATCGGGGATCTTACACCTTACTATATGATGGGAAGAATATACATGCCACAACGCGTAGACTGCAATCACATGTCAATAATGATTAACATAATACAGTCACATGGCAATAATGTTGTAATCGTTTTCATCTCAAGGGTACAATGTCTGCGAAAGTAAAATTACGTGTTTTAACCCCTTCTGTGCGGGGACCTTGGACAGCAGTGTGTTCAACCATTACACTGTAAAAACAGCGGTGTTAGATTTAACACAACGGGTGTTAAATCTAACACCGATCAAACTTCAATTAAGGACCACACCCACAGGTGTTGAAAATGCACTGTGATGGTGTTAAAAAGTGTTCACCTGACACTTTGTGGTGTTAATTTGACACTGTACCTGGTGTTATTTTGACACTGTACTGGTGTTAATTCAAAAATGACACCACATGGTGTTGATTTGATATTTGTTGGTGTTAATATCAATGGTTTAACACCCGTCCGGCTTCAATAAGAGACCACACCAGCTGGTGTTACTGTGATGTAAATTTATTTTCACATTTTTTCAAAAATCTAGTATTTTAATGTAAAATTCTTGATCGCCTTGTTTAAATCAAAAATCAACAAGAAGTGCAGTTACTAAGAAACTCTTCAAAAAACAGTTTTATATTTGGAAATGACACCCGGAGGTGTTAATTCAACACCATAAATGAGCACCGAAAATTTAACACCAGCTCGGTGTTCACTATTTAACACCGGACTTTTTGCAGTGTACGAATCTTGATGGACAGGGTGTATATACACCGCGCTTGGGGATTTTCAGTGCCAATCAGCACTCAAAGCACACAAAAGCAATTATGTGTTAACCCTTTCTGTGCCAGGGACTTTGGACAGTTTGTACAACTCAGTGGGATTTTCAGTGTCGAGCACCACGTGAAGAGCACAAAGGGTTAACTTGGAACTTGGAGGACATAGTGTAGCTTTGCAGGTATTCGTGAAGACAGTGCAGTCGCAAATTTCTTCGTGGTGAGATTTATACTAATATTTGATAGTCAAAATGTTATAAATCTTGGGGCCACAATAAATGAAGTTGGTAGGAAATATACCATGTATTTGGATTCTCAACTAGACAGCCGATGAATATTAACTCTCTCGGCCTCATCATGCCAAACCTCCAATTTCATTGTATGCAAGAAGGTTGCTCATTGCAGTGACAGCAGTGCTAATACATCACCATGATTACGATTTTTAGGAGGGAGTTCTCATGACTGCTGCAATTTATGATAGTTATAATGACATTTTCAAAATCAAGAAGAGAAAAATAGAATTCAGATCCGGTATATAATTTTTTTCCCATTTTTAAAGCCACCAGTTTGTCTTTTACACGGACCTAAATGTGGCCACTGCTGACTACGCTATAAATCCGCAAACCCCTCTATAAACAGTTCCATATCGGAAAGGAATATCATTCATCTTCTTCTTCGATACGATTTCTGTCTAAATATTATTCTGTAGGAACATTCTGCCTCAAAAACCGACACAAATAACAAACAGACATTGCTTTGTCACCGAGGTCAAAAAGGACTGCTTTTATTTTTCCTTCTCCAGCCGTATATTCTTCTCCATGAAAAATCGCGGTCAGATCCGCCAGACATGGTGGGGCGGTCGACTGCTTATCTCACTGCCGTAACTCTCTGGCCATGTTGGTGAAACGTTGCGCGCCTAAACAGGATACATTTACGCTACATCAACACGCATTTTCTCTTCCACGAGTTCATTGACACAACATGCCGTCGTACTCCCCTTGCACACTTGAATTTGTTAAGAAGAGCTGGAACAGAGCCGGGAGAAGGGGGAAGGGGGTGGGAGGGGACGGGGGGGGGGGGGTGGGGGCAGGAAAATGAGAAAGAGAGAGAGAGAGAGGAGAGTGAGAGATATACACTGTAATACAGACTTATGATGATAAATGGCTCGCGAAATGACAGCCGCTATTAAACATGACGACTTTCAGAAAACCTACCCGCCATGAAAACAGCACAAAATGCATTTCCGCCCCGGAGTTTTGCGTCCATTGTTGCCGGGGCTCTGAATGCCTACAGTCCAACCCGAAGTACCGCTCGCCCAATATAATATGGGTAAGGGCCCGCAAAATGCCTCGGGGAGTGTGGGCAAATTATACAGCCCCTTCTGTGCGTTATTGAGAATCACTAATTATACGTCTATCCCATCAAAACCATCACTTCCTGTTAATACTCTATTGCGTGCGTTGACATTGGGGGCTCGCAGACAAGATCGTCGCCCTAATCCCGACTACCGACGACAAAAGAAAAAAAAAAGGGAAGCCAGGGGTCGAAGCCGCTTCTTCAGAATTATTAGAGACATCAGCTCATCTTTATAATATACACGTCGTATTCTTGTATAGGGCCACCGAGCCCCTCTTCGCAAACAAGTTCATTATCGGGCGCCATTGTACGCTGACAAAGCCGCCAATGATATATCTCTCATAATGAATTTTGTCTTAGGATCTGGCTGGAGGCAAACATGGATACAATGGACCTCTCCTCGTCGGATACCATCATCAAATTCCCACATCAAAGACCAATTTTCAAGTATTATACACAGTCATATATATTTTTTCCAGCATATCATTATTTATTTATACCAATGCATTTTCAAAAGTAAAGAATCAATTTGCGTTATGAATCTTGCACTTTTTGATCTTCCGCCTCAATTTGTGCTCGTCGATTTTCACGGTCGATAGTGAAAAAAAGACATGATTATGACAAAACAATTGCAAAAGAAATATACATATACGTAATCATATCTTATACGTGGTATATTAATGAATATAATCATAACCATGCCGCATCTTAGAAACTTGCATAATCGGCAACTCAATCTTACCACAGGAAGGTTTTTTTTTTTTCAGAATTGTACAGTTTTAGAATTGGGTTTCCTGTGCGAAGGATAATAAAATGGTCTTTATCGCTGCTTTTAACAGCCTTTTTTAGACCTAGGTATTCTCAGAGTTAGGGTCTCGGATATTATAATCACTCTGGTGTATCAAATGATTACAAATCGGGATAGGAGATTTTCCCCGGCCTATCTCTCCCTCGATCTCTCCTTCTCGACTATCTTACTTCTTCTATGTTTAAAGCAATTATGCTTTTGTTTGATCAAGCCGTACACCAACAAGGCTTGTGCTATTAAAGCACTGAAAAGTCCTACCTTTATACGAAAGAAGAGATATAGAAAGGGAGAGAGAGAGAAAGAAAGAAAGAGGAGAGACAGAAGAAACGAGAGGGAGATTACGCTGCCCAAAACAAAATGGGTGCAACGACCGCGAACATTCACAGATCACTTCGCAAAGCTGGTGTCTGCCTCCATCATGTTTTCCCCGATATTTGACTGTATGCAAGCTTGTTATGAACTATTGTCAGGGCCAGCGCGTTTACAAATAGAGGAAAATGGAAGGGGAGAGGGTGGGGTTGAGGCAAAAGAAACTATACACTATACACAAAACGCAATAAAAAAGAGACTAGCAAGAAAGAAAGAGAGAAAACACGAAGAATTACGCGATAGGGACAGAAAATGGCGGATCCACTTCGGTTATACTGACTTATTTCTCGTAACAACGAGTAACAACGATCCCAGTCCCCAACAAAAGGCTACGCCAGAGCTCTGGCCTATGATCATGAAGGTCACACGGTATTATCTGCAGGTGAGATGTTTACCCGTTTTTTGTCATTGTTAAACGCGAGACCGAGGAGCAGTCGCTTAAGTCTATTATTCCCCCCGCCATGCTGCGAAATATCAATGCATCAACGATTAGATTGTGACATCACGGAGCACATCGAACGATCATTATCTCGGCTCTCCTCCGCTCTGCCCTGTCTCTAGGTCTCTGGCTCACGCTCAAAGATGATGATAATGGTACAGATATTGTTTGCCTTGACAAGTATCACATTATATCCGTGCCAGGTCGTAAACATTGCAGAAAACAGTGTAAAGCAGTTATCGAATGTTCGCTTGCGGAATTAATCTTGTGAATTAAGCCAATGACCCGAGTCTCCTACAAAAGTGAATAGAAGAATGTCTTGCTATAATGTAGGCTCCTACTCGGGTAGTCTGCGAAACGTCTGCCCGGATCGTCCGCGGGAAGCCTTCCATACTTGCTGCGCATTACCCACAAATCATCCACTCTATAATTTCAGAAGCAATACCTATTACTTCTTGTTTTGTTTTTTTTTTTTAGTTTTATTTAAGCCAATCCTATACGACAACAGCGTTTTATGCACACTTTGAACAGCACAATGCATTCGTAGTGACCGCTACAAGCTTGCTTGGACAGAGCAGAGTGACCATTATAGGTTTATGGGTCAGTGCTGTAGGGTCAAGAGCACTTCCCGCCTAGAGTTATTGACCGTGACACGTCATTAAACGGGGAATTGCGGATAGTAGAAAATCATTTGTACAGAGTCGAGAGGGTTCCACAGAAATCTGAGACAAAGACCATAATAGATACTTGAGCATTCTCCCAAAAGACAGAGACTGTAATTGAAATATTATAATATCACACATAGATTAAGCCGCGCCATATAACACGGTTCATGTATTAGATTGACATACACATACATCTGCATGCCTTCAGCAGACAAATCGTATAGTGGTAGCATGAAAAGCATCTTAATGCGTTTAGGAAGAGTATATAAATCCTCTCACACTCATTGCTTGTCCCATGTGTTGTAGGGGTTCTGTAATAACGTAGGGTGTTACTCTATCCACATAGCCCTAATGGTTCGGGAATAATCACCGAAACGAGTGGCGTCGCACCTCTCCTTACATTCAGCGCGTGCGTATCATTCTTCTTCATCTATGGTAGATAACAAATTTACGAGGGAAGACCACCGTCTGCCCGTCTGCTGACAACCGACGGAGGGAAAGGCTTACAACGTGTGCTACAACAGGCCTCAAATATACCAAGACTTTCAAAATACATGCGTGTTAATGGTACAAAAACTATCCGGCGGAAATGACCGAGACTCAATTCTGTGCTCACGAGAATACTTTGCCCGATATCTGTTATTCAGTTACCCCTATTTACTTATCACCGAAATGAGGTGAGTTGGTCTTCCTTTGATATCAAAAATTGTTCCTCGATGGGTGTAAGAGCATACTATGTGGAAAGAATGTACTTTTATGCAATGCGGATGAGAAAAACGTCGGCTGTTTCATGTCTTACAGAGCAACAGTATTATGGCGAAGGAGAATTTTGGTAGTATAGCACTCTAACTTCTGTTTCATATAGTGGGGTTAAAAGCAAATTTAGTGACGGAAGATTTGTCGATGGTCGTGGGGGATGAGACTCATCGCGGGCATGCTCTGCGGTGTCCAGTTGGCCTTCTTTTCGGCCGAGTCAGATTCGTGGTGTAGTAGACACCACAGACCACTGAATGACGATAGGTGTTTATAAACACGTCACCTTCCAAAAACCCGGTTGATATCAACACAGTTATGATACTGCAGACTAAATATAGACAGCTCCTTCTTACTTCACACCATTTCATCCTGTTCTCTAATCAAGCCTGAATGATAAGAATGAGAAAATATTGGCTGAGCCTATAATCAGTGTTCGCCTATAACCGGAAAGGTGTCGCGCTCCCGTGTTCTTGGGAGTCGCGTCCTCCTTGCGTCAGTCACCAAGTTTTGTTCTCTTAGTAACCAGTTCCCCTATTTTCGGAAAGTCTCAGAAAAATGAGATTCTTTGACAATGTACCTGCCCTTCAAGAAAACCTCCGCCAAACGTACGCCGCGCAAAAATTATGTGTAACTTTACACAAAATTTACCTCCATGGTTTTATACACACTACAAACATGTTAATGATATTTGTACCCATACTGTTTTGATGGCGGGGAGGTTGAAAGGAATGCCACGTTCCGGACTGATAAGATTGACTCCTCTGTGGTCATGAACGCTTTTTTGTCGACATTATTGTCAAGCAACTACTCTCGGAGTTCTCCTTTCGTAAAGATCTCACCGTAATTATGATCAATTTCTCCTCAATGTTCGAAATGTTGTCCAATTTTTTTAATACAAATTTTCTCCTTTCGTGAAGATCTCATCATGATTACGATCAATTTTTCCTCAATGTTTGAAATGTTGTCCAGTTTTCTAATACATATTTTCAAGCTTTCTGTGTGTGAGTTCCTTAGCATTTAAATCAAACGAGAATGTCGGTGCAATGAAGTGTATGAAAACTGATGTCTAAATCACTAGCATTTTACACATTAAACCCATACATATTATCTTTGTCAACTTTAATTGCTGATGGTATCACGGACTCACTGAATGTATAGGCATATACGCGGCTCAGGGAGGCCATGTTCCTTTTCATGATCCTCCACATATTTCAGGTGTAGAGTCTTTGGCACAATAATGTCCTGAACATTGAGGTTGTTTAGTGTTCTTTATTGGAATGGACACAAAGGGACTGTGATGAAACTGTATACATGTCAAACCTAATTTCCCTGAACAGCGGCAGCGTCGTAATCTTAAACGTCAAGCTGGATATCTCGCACAAACATTTACAATAGTGTTTATTGACATTGACATATTCACAAATTCACAAATCAGTCGGTTATATCATTATCATAGGCAAGAGCTGCTTGTGATACATATACAATTGCTTCTGTTTGACAACTACAGCAACAATAAAAGAGTTATATGTTTATGACACAACCTGTGGAATAACAATGTCAAAGATTTCTGGATGAAAAAAGGTATAGTGCTCAAGTTATTTTAGTTGACTAAACTCATAAAACTGATATTACTTCACATTTTTTACATTGATAAATAAATCGGCTACATGCTCAGAAACTTAGAATAAAAGCATGGCAATACAAATAATAAGAACTGTCCTATACACACGGTGGTTCTCCAATGGTATTTCCACATTGTTCGGGGGGGGGGGGGGTAAACGAGCAAAATTCAGAATGAAATTGCTAAATCTTATCAAGTTGTAACGGGGTATTTCCCTTTTATTACGCTAAAATGAATTTCGACCAGCATTTTGCTCTTTTATTCTTGTTCATCAAATATCAGCACTTTTGTTTGTAATTGCAGCAAACTGCTGGGGGAAGGGGGGGGGGGGGTTAAGAAATATAGACGGACAGTTTTTCCTGCTCACTTACCTTTCCGTTTTCCTTGTCGAAGTCGACGTACTCTTTGGTTGGTTTTCTGTCGCTCGTCTCGCTCCATGAGTTGGGGTAAAACTGAAGGTGGAGATTTGTGCCGGTTGCTACGAAGGACTGGATGACGAAAGGAAGAGAAATAGATGAAAAGTTAGAATAAAAGGTGTGATACCTCCTTGGTATATTAAAGGTGGGTTTTGAATCACAGGAGTGTCTGTAGTGGTTTTATACAGAGAATGAGAAATCATTGAATAGTACAGGTTAAAACAGCAGAGTAATGCATTACATTTTTTTTTTCTAACAATATTTTTTGAACACGTTACAAGACCTAGAATTCAACGTCATTGCAAAAAGACGCGAATACTCAAAACCATGTCAATTTATAAATATATTGTCCATGATCTCTTTATAATTGCAAATCATCCTACTAAGAGATATGAAAATAGTACAATTACCACCCACATTGGAAGCAAGGACTACAGCGTTGTTTGTATACCACCCTCTCCCTACCCCAACACACACTAACAAACACGCAGCTTTGTTTTGTTTTGTTTCTTTCGATTATCGTCATTATCTTGAGTTGATATACGCCAATGCATTATACACACAATATGGCAGCTATATTTCTTTGCAGAAGTTCACTGTAAACAAGGGAAGTAGCAAGGTCGTCGCAGGCAGAGCACAACGGGAGCGGGAAGGACACCCGTGCCTGCATTGCCGGCGGCTGGGAGCCCTTCGAGCGGCGCATGTGCACAGTATACACGTCCGCCGTCCTCCGCTGCTTAGATCGTCGAAGGTTTGGGGAAAAAGGGCAACCTTGAACTAATCAGTCCATATTTCTCAGCTAGGTGTACACTCTTTCTCTCTTTTTTTTTGTGGAAATATTTTTTTTTTCTATGTGCACGCTGTTTGTTGAAGGAAAATTGTGTGAGGCACGTAGCTACAGGCTATACAACTAGACGATTGACTGTCTTAGAGAAGGTACAGTACCACGATTTGGCAGTGGTATAAGGACGGTGGCCTGCAGCAAAATCAGGGTGCGAGCAGAATGACAGTCATGAAATTCTATCGAAGAGGGGTCTCGTGAAATGGCACCCAGGACCAGGGTTAAACTGTCATTTGGAGAATCTATGTGTCAGACTTTAGTGTCATCTCACAGAATGAACACTAAAAAGTAAACGTATATTATTTCTTGTAAAATTCCTCCAGCTTACTAATTTGCTATGTGTAAACCATGACCGTATAAACTCACACTGCACTCTCTGCAACTCTATCAAAACGCCTTCTCGTGCGTGCTTGACTCGCACACTATTAGTCCACAGAAAGTTATAGTAGTTAATTCGATGCACACTGTTAATGAATTTAAAGCTGGGGATCGTAATTCCCACACGCGCTTGAGTTAAGGTAAAGTAGTATCCAGGAAAGGTTTAGGCATGATATATACAAGCACGACGTATAAGCTTAGGACGAGAAAGAAAAGATCATACATGCTCTAAAGATGGGACTCCGGAGGGACAGGCGCCTTTCTTTTCGCGTCGCGATCTCGCAGACGATTGTTTTCTGTTCGCCCTGTTAATACACGGTATTTTAATCACGGAAAGGGGGATTTAAGGATCTTCTCTACCGAAAGGCCCCCAAGGCTATTAGGATTAGGCGTAGGATATGAATCCTACGCGACTGGGAGGAGAAGGAATATCGGTATAGAAGCCTAGCGCGAGTCACTGGCCGCCTGGGGTAGCCAGGAGTGAGACTGTTAGCGGACAGGTATAGGTAGGAGGTACGAGATCGTGATGCGAACACAGCTGAGAGTTTGAGATGAGGTAATGCGCCTTTAGTATAATGCTCGTGCTAATAGCGATGGATGTACTCGTTTGTGCATGATTTATGCGACCAACAATAACTTTCAACTCCTTTTGTGAGAGCGCCATCATCATCACCGTTATAATCTTGTCTCCTTTCAAGGAATAAGCTCTCGACCATAAGAGAAATGAAATCTTTGTATTAACAGCATATAGATTGACAGAGGAATAATCCTGCCATCGATCATCAGAAAGCATCTTGATGGAACAGCATTGGCGGTTAAAATTATGAAAATAATGAAAAAAAGTCGAGCAGTACATGAAAGAAAGAAAAAAAAAAGAGTAATTTGCAAAACACTGTCTGACCAACAAATAGAAGATTTGCATGGAATTAAAGTACCGGTATGATATTGTTATATAAAGATCATTTCATCAGCTCATTCTTTCTTTCGGTCTTTTTCATTTGTATGCATGAAGTAGATTAGTGTTATCATATAATTTTAAGATATCTGATTAAACTCCTTCCTAGCATTATAATGACCAGTTGTGTTTTTGTTTTGTTTCTATGAAAGATTTGGCTGCTCACAAAAGGAATCAAGAATTATGACAGCTCCATACGTGTATGTGACATCTCTTTGACAGTTTCAAGACATGTTTGTACATTTCACAAGCGGGCAATAGTTTTGACAGCTCCTTAAAATGCCGGCATGTCAACGCTATATATACCTTTATGGTTATCTTCATAAGCTTCGATCTTGTCATACAATCTAGGATGGATCCAGCAGTAAGGGAGAATACACTGTAATGGTCTTGTTTAATGACTTAAGTTAAAATTCACATATTTTGTCGTTATCTTAGCCTCATTAAAATAAAGGTCTGGCAATATGCGGGAAGACCTTCAATCACGATGAAATACCATATACCTCGGAAGACATGAGAAAAGAATATAATCCAAAAGCTATATGCTATATGATAACGAATATGATTGTGAAACGCCTTTCTGGACCTATGAAAGATTTTATGAGGTAAGGCTGGGGGGACAAGAGGAATACGTTGAACATGACCGGGAAGATGACAGGCATATAGTGATGACAATACAATGTACAATGATAATGATCATACTTGTAAGATTATTGACCATAACGATTAGGTTGGTGATAATGATGATGCTATAGTGGTAATCAGAATTATGATGTTGTGATACATACTGTAGTACCAAAACCACTGATGACCCGATCATTGATAATACTACTCAAAATAAGGATTGGTATATGAATAGATAATGTATAAATAAGTATATAAATATAAGAATATAAAAATATATAAATATACAAATATATAAATATACGAATATATAAATATATAAACATATAAATGCATAAATATATGAATATATATATATATATATATATATATATATATATATATATATATATACCATTTTGTATAAATGGTGTCTGCTCTGATGGACAGTGACTTACTAATTGCGCGTGTCCTTCTCTGCAGCTGTTGACAAAACGCATCTGTCTTTCCTCTTGCGGCCTGTCACGATAACCTGTATACCGAATCTGAGGAAGACATTCAACAAAAGGGGGAGGGGATGAGAGAAAACATAAGGTTATTAAACTCACAGCACTTTAATCCTTCAATAAATGCATATAGTTGAGTCACATATATCCACCTTATATATATTAACCTTTCCCCTGTCTCTCCCTCCCCTCTCTATCTAATCGATTTATCTATCCCCTTATCTATCTACCTATCTATCTATCTATCTATCTATCTATCTACTATCTATCTATCTATCTATCTCTAGTTAACAAATGCAGTCACCATCATCAAATGGTGCTTGGTGGAATGGTCATGATACTTGATTTATTCATTATAAGTGCGAATGAAATACTATATCTCCTAAAACTTCCATTATCTTCGCAAGCATATGTTTAGGAGATGAATCAAATTTCACTCGACATTGCGGATTACACACGTGTGCTTTTTTACAAATATGCATCATTACGTGGTTTCCATGGCAATACATTTCATGCTAATATGCCTTTCATTATATACGCTTTTTGTTCAATGAATGATTGAATCGTACGAAATCATAAAAGTGCACTTCAGCGATATGTAACGACCATGGAAAGCAGAAAATTTGTGATCTACATTTTAGAGCAACTAATGCATATTTCCCTTTTTAATGAGAGACTCTGAGAAGATTTAATATGAACGATAACGCGAGCAGTATCGTTTCCAAGGATTTATCAACATTCATGTCATTTCCATGAAATAGTTCACCAGCAAATTACTATCACTAGTGAATTTTACCGTCGTATCCACCAAATATATCACTAAATGTTCCAACACTGGAAATTGTCTATTTATTCACATAGAAATAGGTAATGTGCCCGTAGAATTTGAAGAGAGAGAGTTATCACGGCATTGACTCAGGATGTAACCTTGTAAAGCAGCATTGCAGTATAATGTAAGAGCTGAAAAGGCATATATATATATATATATATTACATTTGGGGGAGGGGGAGAAGAGAACAGTATATCTACCTTCCTGCAATGGACATTCGTAGCAATACAAAATGGGCAATAGAAAAATGCTGCTAAATAGCAACAGTTGGTATCTCTGTCGAATGAATGAAATAACAATTAACCCCATCACATATCCAAATGAAGGCTTGACAATACGCGCCAGTCTCACTCAATTAAGGATTTCAGGGGGAAAACAAACCCCCAAACAAGACCATTATGATATCATCTCAGTGAAGGTATCAAGTGAAGTTGTAAATGTAAATTTGGTAACAAGCAGGACATCTTCAGATTTACAAATCAATGGAGAAGCCCACTGAGATCATTACGATTTGATTTATTTGCTTTAAACGTAAATTTGGTAACAAGCACGACACATATACAAATCTTCAAATTGTTATGGCTTATCTTCATCACACAAGTCTATTTCATTCATTCCCTCAGTCATTCGCTTTGAAATTTTTTGGTTTATGTCCAAGGCACAAATGTGTGGCAGAAAGTAGTAATCACCATGTATAAAGCAAGGGGAGAAATGTAATGAATGTGTTCGTCTTTACGTTGACATTGCAATAAAAACAAATGTCATTTACAATTTCACTATGTCTGCAATACACTCTGCTCAATCAAACATTACTACAGTATACCAGCAAATTTATTTGAAGATATCGATGTGGTTATTTGAGGATAAATCATCTTTGCGAGAAAAACAACATTATAAAAAGATCAAATTTTGGAATTGGGTAATGATTGTCTGCAAGCGAGCTTCTAATCAGACGAGACTACATTATTTTGTGGGCAGCGGCGAGAAGTGAATCGATTGTATTTATTGGGCAGACGGGACATGGGAAACGGTACACTGGTTGAGTCGATGGGGATTTCTTGGCGGGGAAATCAGCGTGGTGAATTAGCCCTGTCACGGAAGACGGGTTCTTTCTGCTGGGCAGGCAGCAGCCATCTCTGGACAGGGCGCCACAATCGCTCGGCCCTCTTCCTCGCGATGGCTTGCGAGACCACGACGCCATCATATTATTACTTGACCGTCGCAGCCCAGACCGGAACCTATTGTAAAGGTTTCTGACTCGTCAATACTGCTATTGATCTCGTCACATTCATGATCGGGTTGGAGACTCACGTAGGCAACATCCCGCCCTCCATTTCTTTCATTAATTTCTTTTGTCATAATGGCACGACCTTCCTCGCTACGGGGTGCAGACCCCCGTCACACTCCGACGAGTTCATGGCGGGTGCAATCGGAGCTTGCACTTTTTTTCATCCATCGGTTCCCCTGCAATCCATTTGCTCTCGCGATCTCATGTATGAATTGCTGGTGCTCAGGTCGGAGAATGGAGCGGTGACTTCCCCGTCAGCTCGGCGTGACTGTGTGTAATGGGGAAAGTCTGAGGCGTCGTACCGGTAGTATAATCAGCATGACATGTCAAAATAATGAGCGATATCCTAGACAAAGTATGTCCTTTTCCCACTGATAACCCTACAAAGTGATTAAACTGACACCATGGCCATAATAATGAACTGAAATAGATTTTCCACTGTCCTTCCCAGCAGCGTCCTATTTTGGCTGCTACCTGCGATAGTGCGAGTAGGTAAAACGTCAAAAGCCGACGCGACGCCATCCAGCACCCGGTCGCACGCCGAGCCCGAGATGGTACGGTAGCTCGTGGAGTGGAGACCTTTCCTCACGTGTTCTGTGATTCCCAAGCTGACGCACTAGATTACGGAGAAAATAGTTTCTATTCCCACCAGATAGATGCCACTGTGGCCGACAAATGGACAGAAATGAATTGATATGGGTCATTCCTCAGTCGGTAGCTTACAAATACAATGCAAATCATTCGAACAAACCAAGGAGGTATAAATATTGTGATACCTCCTTGAACAGACGATATACCTCTACCTATGTTAGCAAAAAATGTCTATACCACGCGTGCTGTCACCAATGATCATACTAAATGATGCAGTGCAAGTGAGCACTACTGGTGACTATTTCAATCTCCCCTAACCCCGAGCTACCCGATTAAAGTTATGCATGATGATCATTCCACGGTAACAAGTTCAGATATACACCCTATTCCTCATATTTGTTAAACGGTAGAGCAGTAATTCTCATCTCTACTTGTGACGACTTAACGTTCAAGCCCCTTCGGATATCACTATACATCATAAAGCAGACACACATTTGAACACTTACCAGACAATCGAAATCAGTTAAATTCACATGCTGGAGAATAAGACTGAAAAGACGGTATCGGAGTCTATACCATGAATGTCGCTTAATGAAGAGATATGGCTAGCTAAAATAAAGGCATTAAAATTAGATCCCATGACAGATGAGGGGAGATAGATGTAGAGAGCAATCTTTACAGACGTTATAGACCCCCAAACCTTTCCCTATTCCTTTATCCAAATATTACATTTACTCGGTCGAAATCACTCGTTTGATTTGTAGCTTATGTTAAAGAATTCAGCTATACAAAATCACAGGTCATGAATACATCACGTCACAAAACACATATCATTGTTTTGTAGACTTGGTAGAGGCAGAAAACCGTCAGCATATAGCAACTTTTGACTTTGATACGCTATGCACTTGTTTAAGGGCACTTTTGACGCTTCTACATTGATTACAAAATAATCAGCCACTTGAGCGGAAGTGATATTTTCCTTTGTATTTCGCATTCATCAAGTCGAAGTACTAGATCACAGCATGTGTAAGAATGTACGCATACAACATGATAGCATGACATTTACCTGGTGCATTATCACAATCGGTTCCTCTTTATCACTGCTATCACCGGATTCAAATGTCAAATCGAAAGTACTATACACGTTTTCCTATTACCGATTACCCACTGGACATACTATCGCATATCTGAACTGAAACAATGGCACCTACATTGTATTCAGCATCGATGCTTTATTTAATTACAGCACAAATGTTACGGTTCCATAGAGTGCAATTTCATACCACTCGGTAAAATGATCTCAAGTTTGCCTATAAACCAATGCCTCATGTCCTGTTTCAGGCCTGAACAATGCCAGTGCGTTTGCCTGGCAATGGGGACACGAAACAACAAGACTGTTTACTACTGCCTCGTACGGTACGTGGTACGTGTCACTGAACTTCTTATGCAGTAACTATAATTCGCGGAAGAGGAAACGATGTTTGTTTTGTTGTGCTGAATCCGTTCGGTTGGGGATGAAGAATCTAAGGGCAAGGTTTGCGAAATTACGCAATGCCAAACATGGAACTCCGCCAAGCGGAACGCGGAACGGATACACCAGTATATACACACACATTGGCAACGTGCGGCTCTCGCACGAAAAGTCGCATTCGTGATAAAACGTGCTGAACAGAACGAGTACGCCTGAGCACGGTTAATAATACTGCTTCACACTGGACAGAAAATACGTGTTGAGGCGGTACTACATTCATCATCATCATCATAATAATAATGATATCAACGAGAAATCTGAGCTGTGAATAAGTGTCCGATAACATAATATTGACAAAGTCAATTATCAAAATTATCACACTCTATTATATAAAGTTCTCTGTTACTTTAAAGTCCGCGCGAGACTTTTTTTTCGTGTAACGTTGCGTTGTTGGAATACGTACCTCCGATTCTCGACCCAATTTCCTAAATAATTCATCATTCTCAAATTTGTTCCTCTGATCCGACACCACTCTTGGCATAGTTGACATCAGTACTGCTTCTGTGTTACACGGCACGGTAGAAGTAAAAATCAAGAAAAGATAGGCTTTCCCTCGCTCTCTCGTGGGCCAATCCTTTGCGTACTTCGCACGGGTATCACTCGGTTTTGTCAAGGCGCACACCGATCAATGTATTTCCCAATACTGAAGGCAGACGATCCAGCAAACCGTGCTTCCAATACATGCACGCGTGTCACAGCTGGTCTAGTCGCTACCCGTTTACAGGAATTTATTGAAGCCCCACTCGCGCGTGCTCACAGAGCGATGACGAGCTCATTCATAGCCGACTACCGTATTAGCATAAGCCACCCCCACATTCGTGACGTAGCAGGCAATTGCCCACAGTGATTGGATCAAGGCCGATGCACCACTGCTAGGTTAGATGGTCGAGTGTATTCTAATGCAGGGGTAAAGTTATTTGTACTGATTTTATGTGAATATCCTGCTCTAAGCCAGGACATTGTATCCCTGAATTCGTCATTGATACACTGATAGACACTAATGAAATAAATATATTACTTTGGTACCATTTTATAGCCATGCATATTCCCGTTCAATTTAAGTAGGGTGTTCAATTAACTATTCAACTTCCCTAAAGTGAATGGAACATACCGATCAAAGTGCGACAATGTTAATAGATTCTAGGTAAATGATCATTGTATGATGGATCAACGAACAGGTTGACGGGACATTATGTTTCTGTTTTGTGGCATCTGAAACTTCCCTCGCAAAGAGCACATATTGAGTAGTATACTTGGTGTATCAACCGCTGTTCTCTCACAAGCTGTAAACTCTTTGAGAAGGATATACTACAACGTAGATCTCTTTGCCGACACAAATATACGTCGAGAGTCTCTATCTCGACAAACGAGTTATAGTAATCGATCTTCGAATTACCCATCGCAACATTCCAACGCGTTTGACTAACTATTAGTCAGGCAGAAAGGGCTGATACACCGAACGGCATGCTGCCTATTACTCATCGTATAGCACCGCTACGTCATTGCCGTGCGTGGGTAGACTGGATATGTGTTCTCCAGAATTACCACGCGCAGAAAACAGTTCGTACGCCAGTAATGGGAGAACGGAACGCAATGTGACTGGCGCTCAGCGATCGCCGTCTTCCGTAGCTTTCATTCTCTAGCACCAGCGTTTCTTGGCCCTTGAAATGTGATAGTACATGTATTCTGCGAAATAGAAGCATGCGTCTGGTATAATGTTCTATATAACATTGTGGGTGACTGTGCAATATTTGCTCAATTTCGATAATGACAGAAATGACTAGACGAGACGGAATGTCGGGAGAAGAAGAAATACTGCGTGGAGGTGATTTTTTTAATTTAATTGTTCATATTAAAGAAGCTCCTTGGAAACACACATGACAAGGGACAAGCATTTATTACATGGTATGAACCTCTTCGATCTCACGAACTTTGTTTATACAAAGAAAGGAAAGAGGAAAAATGCATTCAGTATGTACATGTATTATACTGACTATATAAAAGAACGAGCTTAAAGGAATATTTTGGTTGAGATGGGAATCCAGATTAACTTTTTACGAGATACAATGTAATCAGAAACTTCTCATATGAAATATAAACGAGCATATCAGCTCTAAGAGGAATTAAAAGTTTATTTGACAAAAATCGGTTTTGAAATGGCTGGGATATGTAGACACAGAGAAGTTCCAATAAAAGTTGGGTCCCACCTTTTATTAGGACCACTTTGTTTAACTTTGTTTTTGTATATCTCAGTCATTTCAAAACCAATTTTCATTAGATAAATTTTAAAGTCCTGTTAAATTGTATGCTCCTATTTCATACAAGTGGTTTCTAATCATCTTGTAAAAAGTTAAAACCCGAATCCCCGTCTCAACCAAAAATATACCATCCCTTTAAACAGGAAGAATCACAAAGGAAACATACACACGACACTCCCTTTAATCATTTTTTTTTTTGTCACTCTGTCTTTACAACCTGATGGCCCGATAGCGGGTTTCTCCTTTACAAATTGACTCTCGACTGATTCTATAGACACTGTTCCATCGCCGATGCGGCTGGATTAAGCCACCACGATTAATCAATCTTCTACCAGAGATAATCTCTTCATGGGTGACAAAAGGATTACAAAACTGATATCGAATTAGTGATGTTATATTATTGTTTCACTAATAATCATTGCTTATATGTTTCATATAAATTCATTGATCGTATGATACACCTCTCACATGTATAGTTTGTGACGTCAAGCCACAAATGAAAAAAAAAAACACCCACAAACATACACACACAACACCAAAACAAACTCTAGATACATTGGCAGGAGGCAATTAATTGGGTCCCTCTGATCACCCAAGGCTAATCGAGCAATGCAGAGTTCGTGACCTACAAAACAAATGATAAACACTTCCGGAATTTAGACGCGATCATCCGCCGCCATATCTATTTGTAACTTTAAAACCTTCCAGTCGATTAATAGCTATTTAGGTAGTCAAACAAAGTCCAAAGTCATCATCACATTGGTCGGTTCGCCCTTTGATCAGGCATCTACTTGTGGATAAGGTGTCTTGTTTGCAATCTGACACAAAAGCTACCTATGTCTCATTGTTGCCAACAAGTCACTAAAAAGCCGTTTATCGCCAAGTCCAGCCGAACGGACTTGGCTGGGTAGTAACGCAGTGTGAGCTCATTTCGTCTTTTGTCAAGAGACAGACGGACAGAAAGACAGACAGACGCGCAGACAGACAGGCGGGCGGGGCATGCATACAGACACAGAGATCCCACCTCCCTTCACAAACAGACACGAACCCACTTACATAAACTGACATACCCACATAATTAAACACGAGTAAAACGGAACCGAATGTCAGTATGTGTATACATTATCATGACTTTTCGTGGAAACCAGTGGCGTACATGATTTGAGATATTAATGGGGAGTGTGACCTGTGCATACATAAGCAGGATCGTAGACCTGTTTCATGAAAAATGCTCCATACCGTAAAAAAAAAGTCATGGAAGAGATGGTACTTCTAGAATACATGCAGACCATCAATCTGATATCAAATTAGTGTAACAGATGCTCTCAAAACTTGGACCCCGTTTAAAAGAAATAATCATCTAGTACAGCTATATCTATAGTTCGAGTAACTGGAGACAATTTAGGAATAAATATGCAAAAATATTGTTTAAAATATAATCCTCCTAATGACTCTCATCTCCTCTTTCCCTTCTCATCTCAACTTGTCTTATCTATTTCCTTCTATTTCGTAATATATGCTCTCTACCTATCTCTTTCTCATAAAGTGGAGCTTCAGCTTTAGTATTTTTCAAAGCCATTTTGGTATATTCTTTGTGTTTAATTTTCGGGGGCCCTATAAGTGATACAAGCTGTGCGTCTGTGCCGATCGACAACGATGTTTCCCGCCACCATATCAGACGAGCTGATGAAGCTTCCAGGATCGGACGTGAAACCGTTCTCGAAATTCAAACAGCAATTCCATTAATGACTTGATTTTGTACCTTTAGTACGAAAATTAAGTTTTCCTGCTAAACGTGATGCTGAATAATCTCATGATAATTATCAGTCAGATGTACGAATTTGAGACTGCGCTTGAAAACAAAATGGAAATGTCAAGATCTTGTTTACGAACTACAATGTATATGGCACGCTGTGAGGCGATAAAATCATCAACTCACTCATTGGCATATTCATACTGCTCAAGAACTGTTTTATGAAAAATTAGAGAAACTTTACAATTTCATATCTTCCCCGATTTGTCCGATTTTATCCGATTTTGATCGAAGTTTTACTGTTGTGTTTATAATTTTTTTTGTACTCTTTCTTTTAAGATAACATTTCAAATGATCCGGAATCCCCCTTTGAATAGGTCCAAATAATTCCAGACCGCCGACATTGAAAAGAAGAAGAACTTCTTTAATTGCGAAACTGTTAACATGTTGATGTCTTCGCGAACGTCGCCGACTGACGTCCGCTGATCGGGCCATTATCACCACATAAAATGTGTATACCCAATAATAGAATCTCGTAAGCTATATCACATACCTGCAACATTACTTATCCAATTGGTTTTATGGCCAGCCATTTGATACCTTGCGATCGCCCTCCAACTGTGATAAACATTCACTTCTTATGTTGGTAATTAGCCAATGTTGTTGTTGCTGCTGCTGTTGTTGTTGTTGATCTTCTTCTTCTTCTTGTAGTTGTTGTTGTTGCTTTCTCTACAGGTTTAAGAACTTTTCTTTCATTATTTTTGTCGTTGTTTATTCGTTACGACTATCTCTAGATTACCATTCGCATTATTTTTGTCGTTGTTTATTCGTTATGACTATCTCTAGATTACCATTCGAACACTTTTAATTTTACTTTAATGGCCGCAACTTCATCGAATGCTATGCAATGCGTTAGTCGCAGGATAATCAACACAGTATGACAAAATGTTTACATGTGATTATAAATGGTTGTGAGTCGCTTTGATATTATGATCGAGATTCATGGTCAGACTTACTTTTCATGTTTTCTGCATAGCTAGTCATTTTTTGCTGTTCATTCACATTTTGTTTCCATCAATGAATCAAACGTCAACAGTTATCGTTTTCATATACACTAATTTATTCAAATGTTGATTGATTTATTAATTGCCTATAGTTGCTTATCTATGTTACCTTAATATCATAGCAATCATAGATTAATCGGTCGATAATTCAGTCGCCACAATCAGATACAGTTGACACTATGAACATGGCAAAATCAATTCGAAACTCATCTTTGTTTTTAACGTCATGATTAAAGATATTGATACGTACAATTCTTTGAATAATGTTATATTCTGTGTAAAATATCCAGACCATATATCTAAAGAATGTAGAACTGTGGTCATTTTTGTGCTATCAACGTTCAAGTAGGACTACAATCTTCTCCAATTAAGTTTTTCACCCAGAGAGGCGCGGCGGACTATAATTTTTCACTACCTTGACGCCCGCTGACAGCGTACGTAGTATACGTTTATCTACGGAGTTACAAACTGGTACATCCATGTATACATATAAATGCCAAAGTGCCCAACCCCAAAATCACTCCGGTTTCGGGCATGTCTTTTCTCTGGTATAAAATCCATTGATCTCGAAAAATTCTTCGAAGTCTTACACAAACAAGACGGTTTAGACATCATTTGCACCATGTCTACATCCCTAAGTCCCTTCAGTCACGCCTGTCCGTTACACATCAGCGAAAATCACTCGGCTAAGGTCGCGCAGGTACACTAAAGTGTTCTCTGTAACCTTCTCTTGAGAGTAAAATCTGTGTCGAGCTGGTACTGAACCGACTACATGGCCCGAATTCACGAAGGTGGTACAAATGAAACCATGGTTTAAACCATGGACAAAAACCATGGAGCGCCAAGTGTCGCACGGAATATTTCGTTACGTAATTGGTCATTTTGTCCACAAAATGACCGTTTCGTTCACGAAATTATCGTTTCGTGGATGAAATGTTCATTTAGTTACAAAATGTTGTCATTTCGTTACAAAATAATCATTTCATCGACGAAATGACTGATTTCGTAACGAAATATTCCATGCGACACTTGGCGCTCCATAGTTTTTGTCCATGATTTAAACCATGGTTTCATTTGTACCATCTTCGTTAATTCGGGCCCATCGGTTTAACGAACCTTCGGAATAACGAACCCTTACTAAATAAATACACAACAACAACAAAGACACATCAGTCATTGAAAAGGCTACGCTCTTTTCAACCCTGCACTAATATGAACTGAAACAAATCATGAATCCCGGACTCTGGGGCCGATGTCTGAAATACTTGATCAGATCTCTTTTATCGTAAAAAAAAATAATGTCAGAGGTTTAAAAAAAACATAGCAGGTGTAAACACTTTAATTTTCATTAAAGGACGCAGGACTAAACTTCTTTAGAACTATGGTATCAATTACAGAGGGGCGAATGAAAATCTATGCAGGAAAATGGTAGTGACTTTCAGATATCATGGTATGTTTTTCTCGGACGACTGAAACTCTGACAATTTTCCACCTATGATGTTCTTTTGTGAATGTTGACTTGCAGAAATAAAGTCAGTTGAAGATATTCATTTACTTGGGAGCTAAAATGTGATCGAAATCAACCAAGTTTCAAGCTAACTTCATCATAAGTCTTGTGCTATGTCATGTTTCGTTAATCCTATATACGCACTGTCAACAGCCATCTTCGTGTTCTGAATTGCAATTTCTCAAGTGTATTCTAGATCGTAGGTCTATGTACATTTAGCCCGAAAATACGCATGCAACACAAAAGGATAACAGCACGCGTCATACGCAAATGACCTCCAATTGATGGAGGATATCGCTTGTCCAGTGGTCATAGTTAACATAGAAAAGCTTATGTCTGTATATTATCATTCCCCAGATGAGATTATACAGAGATATCATTCCTCTCAGATATCCAAGCAGTAATTATCAATCATGATCTCTTCCTTAGAGAAGACGAACAAACTCCGCAGCAAGAATTAGGATCCCTAAAGGAGAAATCCACTCCCAAAGATTGCATCAATTTTATTAAAAAAAAGAGACAACAATCCTTCCAGAGCAATGCTTAAATAATCAAAATCGGATAAGAAATAAGGAAGTTAATGACATGTTGAAATTTCACATTTTTTTCGGAAAAGGTTTCTTGACCGATCCTTATGAATATTCAAATCGACAAGTTTGACGGTGTTGCGTTCTCACAATTTTCTATTCATTTCATATACAGGAATGACAAAAATCTCATATTTCAGCTGTTTAAATATAAAAATTGCTTTGAAACCACCCAAAATAAAAAAGAACAAATGTTAACTGTGGTATATTTTGGTATGGCAATACGCTTTCACCTGTATCAGCTAAAGATATCAATTTTTCCGAATTTCATACATGACATACATGAAAAATTGTGAGGGCATGACGTCATTAACTAGCTCATTTGAATATTCATAAGGACTGGTCAAGAAATGTTTTCCGAAGAAATTTGAAATTTTCAATTCAAAATGTCTTTTCTTCTTTACTTCTTATCCGTTTTTTGTCATTTTTGCAACGTTCTGTATGGATTTGTTTTTCTCTTTCTTTAGGAGTTAATGTGTTTTTGGGTGGACTTCCTCTTCGTTGCTACTTGAGGTTGCGGGATATCAGTTATTCTCTTTGAAAAGGTAGCATTCATCTTCTAGTTGCGATAGAGTCTTGACAAGAAAATCGTTGGCTGGATAGCTCCAAGTCGTCCAGTTTCTGTGAACGTTCCACGAACTTCTTGGACATGATCCAATGTTTACTCTGTATACAACTACTCAGTCAAAGTAATTCACGGAAGGTCGACTGTTAGACAACCTATTAAGTATCCAGGGAAAATTTTTAGGGAAACTGCAGGGGAATAGTCAGTCTCAAACGGCGGGGGCTGTTTGATTGAAACTCTGCCTTTATAACAGAGGAAACACCATGTTGTCAGGGAACGTCACAGCGCCACATCTCCTGTAATCAAAATGAATCTTGAACAGCTGAAGAAGAAGAAGAAGAAGAAGAAGAAGAAGAAGAAGAAGAAGAAGAAGAAAAGGAAACACCACAAACAGCTTGTTTACGACTTGACTGGAAAAAAACGGGGCAATATCAACTCAACAAAATAGTGAAAGTTTCATTACAATCTAACCCCGAAGGAGAGGGTTATGAAATTTATAAAGTTTCAGGTGTCTCCTGCAAATTGGAAGAGGTAGTAATGTTCCGCCAAATTTGGGTTTAAATTCGCTCGCACGGTATTTTCACTGAATTCTTCTATTTTCAGATGAATTCAAGAATAAATACCATCAAATAGAATGACTATGATATGTTCAGTGGAGTTTGTTCCTGCATCTCTTTTTTTTTATTTATCTATTTTATTTCAGTGTTTAGTTATGTATTCTATTTGTCTTTGGAGAAATTAGTCTTCTGGGGTACTTTTGTTTTGATTTTGTTTTCAGAGAGCCGGAAGGTGATAACATCAACGTCTCATCTGATTTATTAATGTGATTTTGAACATTTTGACCAAGTACAGTTAATATACCAGGGAAACTAGCATCGCCTTTAATGGCCGATATACCACGGTCTTGCGAAGAATTATGAAAGTAAGCAATATAATTTTCTTGTGTTATATGTACAATCATTAATTGCTTATTTGTTTACTCATTTATTTGAATATGGGTATAAATTTTGCGCATATAAGACTACACTTGAACATGTGTTCACTTTCATAACTCTTTCGTCTTCATTGACTTTGTTTGACTTTGTCCTATCAAGGTCATCTCGAACATGTATATGTTCTTGTATACACATGACTATATTAATTCCTTTGAGTATTCTTGTAGTACTCCTATCTGTATATTTTCATGCGAACGTCGTTGTTGAATTGTCATGATGATTACATTGTACAAGTGGAGAAATCAAAAAGCCTGGAACTGAAGCTAATTATAGTGGATTTTTTTCTTTAAAATGAAAACCGCTTCCAGGCGGAAAGAAATATCGGATGTTGCAAAGAACATCCTGGTGGGAATTCCTTTTGTTGTCGTTTTAATTTTTTTAAAGCATTTAACGCGATAAGAGTACTCAAAAGCTGATTCACTCACAACTAACTGCAATAATTGAAAATCTTGGAGAATCCGTTCGACAAGGTGACATATCCCACGACTTATTGAAGGTAGACATTTGAAGAGTTTGTTCGCAAAAACCGATAAGTCCATTTTTGAAGATTTTGAAGCCGCCTGGCAAGGTCTCTGTCATAAAGTACAAAATAATACCTTTTAGTATTATATTGGTCACTACATATTTAGGTACATTTTTGAAGTCATGGTAAAAAGAAGCAAAATTTTTCTTATCATTCTCTTTATTTTTCTTGACCTTTAATCGCAAATATCTCCATTTTGCAAATATGGACTTACCGGTTTTTGCGAACAAACTCTTCATTTTCATCTTCAATAGACAGCAATTTAGAAAACCAAAGGGTAAGCCATTATGAACGAAGCAAAGCGTTCCAAGAAATTCTTCGCAAAACTACTTTGCTTCTTCCATTAAGAAGGACCTCTCAATTTCAGTTATTTTTTATCATAATGCCTCATACCTCACAATTAGACAGACTAAAGTTTAAAAGCATCAAAGAACTTGGGAGAAATCCATGAACTTCAAAATGTGTTTTCATCCCCTAAAGTTCATCAAAAGTTGGATTTTAACGTTGTTGGTGCACGAATCAATAGCTTCCGAAAAAAATGTAGATTAACCGCACTGTGTGTTTGATTGAAAAAATAAGTCAAATAAATCAATCACTGTACGTACAATGTTTCTCATAAGACTGTGTTTTCTGATTCCACTGTTAAGTGTTAAGTCAGTATCCCAATGTTGAAATTATAACAATATGGGCTGCTAATTATTTTCCCTCTGGTTAAATTGATCAACACATTTGATAGAAGAAGAGATCTCGAAAAGGAACTTCCTGAATGAATAGCAAGAAATAGTTACACACTCACACACACATGTTGGTCAGGGTTTTTCTTTATTGTACAGCGATTGACCTATTCTGATATACATGACATTGAGTAATGAAGCAGGTATTAATTTAGAGCATTTAAGAGAAAGTGAGGATAGTAAAAACACCTCCCTGTTGAATTAGTTGTTTGTAGTTTTAGATGAAATCCAAGCTGTCACCTTGGAGATTATACAATGGACGCAAAGAAGATATGTGTGCCTTTAAGGAAATACGTTTATCGGTGCTGGTATATACTCAACCGGATACACGTGAGTCCGACCCGACTCCCCGACCCAACCCCCCCCCCCCCCCCTTTGCAAGTAAAGGATGAGGAACTATATAGAACAGAAGGATAACTCACCGAAACTATACTATAGTGTTCCTCGTGACTGTATTCTATCTTGTAATGAACATGGGATACATAATCACATGAAAACAGATTGTTTACAGGACATGTAAGAATTAAAAGAGAAAGCCAGTCCAAATATAAGTTGCTCTGATTAAAAAAAAGAGAGTAAAATCTTACGAGTTCAAAGGTAAAATTTGACTGAAATCGGATGAAAAATAATGAAGTTACGACATTTTGAAGTTTTGCTAATTTCTACAAAACAGTTCTTGTAAAGTGGATATGAATATGCAAATGAGTGAGGCAACCATGTAATACCCTCACAAATTTCCATTGATCGTGTTAAAAAAATAATAACGATAATTCAATGTTTCTGTCATTGAAGTCTGAAACATGATGTTATTCCTGGTTGAATAACTTTAGAATAGTGATTAGTAAGACCAGGATTTGAGCCTCAGGCATAATTGTATTTGAATGAAAAAATTGGAAATTTCAAAATTTTATGTACAGACTATATTATATGGCAAGTTGTGAGGGACATCACATGCTCACTTTGCCATTTGCATATTCATATTGACCGTTCAAGAACTGTTTCCTGAAAAATCAGCGAAACTTTAGAATGTCATAACTTCCATATTTTCAACCCGATTTCAATCATATTTTTGGTTAAACTCGTAATATTCTACTCTTTCTTGTCAGATCAACTTATATTTGGACTGGATTTCCCCCTTTTTAAGACATTCAAATCTATTCCGTGGGTATAATGAGACTCATTTTACGGCAACTCGTCAGGATTTCAATGTACACTTCAGGTGGCAAAAATTGGGGACTAAAGATGTATCACTTGTCCACCTTATCTGTATTTGTTTAAGAGTTTGAATGTAACCCTATCAAAAAAAAAACAATATATAAAAAAGTGACAAATCAAATACATATCACCATGGCGACATGGGTTAATTTTATCCATATCTTATTTATAAAGGGAAATGGGGAGATATTTCTTCTTTTTTGATTTCATTTGAAGAGTTGCCACTGTTACAAATACGAAAAAAACACACACACCACGCACATCAAATACATGAATAAATTCAAAGATAGTCAAAAGAGATAAGGAGACAGACAAACAGACAGACAGACAGACAGACAGACAGACAGTCATATATTATGCATTAATTGAATGAGATGAAATGGATATGAGTACTTGAATTACTAATGAGAGAAAATATTCACTCTGTGGTCTCAGTAAATCAAATCAGCCTTCTCCGGACTCCAGAATGGTGTACTATACAGCATTTATATCTGCGCTTGCTAAACGCTTGGGAGGCTTAATAATGTTGATGATTAAGTGTCAGATACTACGCGCAGACTATCCACCTGTGACATTATATCACGTCTGTTCATATCTTCTTCTTCTTCTTTGCACTCTCTCTTCACGCCTCCGCATGTGGCCCTTTGTGAGCTAAACTTAAAGGTATCATGAGCCAGTAACTGGCAATCCTTTCGCTATCCCCCTTAAACTATATGGACCAGTTCACTCAGGATTTACATCATATGCCTGAAGTCCGCCAAACAATTTTTATAAGGTGTTCTTTAAACATGTCCAGCTCGCGACCTATACAGAATTGCTCCCCCCCCCCCCAACATGATTGAAGGGAGGGATGTGTTGCAGCAGCTTATACGTTATACATTGTTATACAGACGCGCAACATTCGAATTCATCATTTAAAAAAAAAATGGTTAATGATTTACAGGCTCGTCCATTTCGCAACTAAAGGATTGCGATGTGTATTCAACATGGACATAACATCTGATCATCGAACAATGTAATCATGAGTTTATTTTGTTTTTGTTTTTGTGGGTTTTTTTTTTTTGTACCTGGAGAAGCATGTGTCAAATCTTGATCCAATCCATCAAGTGATAGATTACAGTTTAAGGTTATTATTTTCACGTTTCATTCATCATTTTTCTTGGTATTATTAGGGATTATTACAGACCAATATAATTATTTTGATTTTGCTGCGATATCATGCCCAAGAAGAAGTGACGATGAATGAATGATCACCGCGGTAAGTGCAAGGTATGTGTCAGTTACCAAAGTGCATACGTTTCTGCACCGAAATGAGGGCTACCACCCTCCATTTAACGTACAGAAGCTCTGAATGTATCTTTTTTGAAAGCAACTTTCGCTTTTCAATTGACCGGGAATAGACCTTCTGCAACCCTAACATCGACTTATTCAATAGATCTATGGACCCGTTTCAATACTGTCGGCCAATGCTGTCTGAATGAAAACAGCGCGTACGTGGGCAAAATAAGGGCAAATACCTTTAAAGGGCGAAGACAGGAAGATGTGACATTTTTATGGGGGTTACGGCCTGGTCTAAAAACGGACCGCGCTTTCCGAGAACATGGAACCAGACGAGACTGTGGAATATAAATAGATGGTCTGCCTCAAACTCAATTAATTCGAATCTAGCTGTTATGTTTTTAAAACACGTCTCGTCAGATTCTCGTGCCTTCTCTTACTTTTTTCTTGAGTGTGTGTGTATTTGTGCACATTTTGGTTACTGAAGAAAGATTTCAAACGGGTTACCAGGACAACTGTGATCATGTGACAAAAATGTGTACGTTACACTCACTTTTTCTGTCTTGAGCTAAAGAACGCTGTCAAGACCGCGCGGTTATTTAACTTGAATCTCTTGTCCTCTTACGAATCAGGCGTTGCCAAGGCCTGTTAAAAAGTGTATGAGGATGAGATCAGCTTAAAGGAAGTAGCATTCAGTCGGGAAGCATTCATTGAAGTACAAAAAAAAAGAAAAGAAAAGAAACGGGTCCATTTTAGACGCATAAAATCACACTCATGTCGTGGGCTCGCTATAACAGTCAGTCAATGAAGCTTCACAACACGCCGTAAAAAAGTCATTTTGCTTTGAGACTAACTAAAAGATGTCAATCTAGAGTAAAGTTTCTACACTATGATAAGAAACAGTATTACTGCAAAACATGTTGCCAACCCGAGTCAGTAGCACGAGTGTTACCTGGATACGTGAATTTTCAGACATTGCATAATGGAAAATGTAGCTTAGCTGAAACGGATTACGCCTTTAAGACTGTCTGTTGACTATCTTTTCATTTTTCCCCTCCCGTACGTGAGTGAACCGTCGTGTCTCAAAACAAAGACTGTTGCCCTGGTGAAAATGGCAGCTTTACATCATAGTCATACAGTATACGATAATATTTTGCTGCGCGATGAGTAGGGATGGGCCATTAAGGGGGTTTCGATCTACTCTCAGAATGATTCTTTATAATTCATTGCATTCACCATAATATATTATTCTAAGCCCTTGTTGACAGTCAGCCTAACAGTGCTAGTTTCGTAATTCGTAATTGACATTCGTACAGTTTCGAATAGTCTTCTGTGTTAAAGGAAATACGACACTCTTATATCTATCAGTAAATGAGGGTCATTAAATTATCTTTTGTGTTATGTAAAGACACACCTTAAATTCTGCACATCAGATTTTATTTACACTATCCCTCTGCATGCGGAGGGATGCTCGTATGATTATTGCAAAACCGGAAGTTGAGGGGAGTGTTTATTAAAATTTACAGAATTAATGATCTGTGGCACTTCATGTTTCACAGCTGATAGTGTCGCATAACAACAATTATGTTTATTTGTATGCCAAGGTTTATAAAGACACCATCGACATAATGTCTTTCAGCTTTCCTGACAACAATCTTGGGCTCCTTTAAAGGCATTGTTAACAATTTGCAGATGAAATGAAAACCCAGCTTAAGTGCTTTAAAATAGTTCTAAAATGTTAGTTAGGGACAGAAACAACCAATCTAAAAAAGTGAAAAAGTATAATCCATGTAAAGTATTGTTAAAGATACAAAATGTGAACAATGGTTACAACAGAATTGTTTCTAGAATACTGTCGTGGTTTATTGAGAAGAAATCGCGATATCTTCTTTTGTCAGGCTTTATTGCGAAATGTTTATATGGTAGGACGTTTTGAGATACAACTGACCTACACATTATGCATCAAATGTGATAACTCGAACATTTTTTTTTAAAATCACTGCTCCCAATGGTAAACAATTCCCTAAATCTTCTTATATCGTGTCATGGCGTTCTAAGATATACTTTAATGATTTATGAAATATCAATGTCAGCATACAGTGCTGAGTCATGTTTTGACTGCATACGCAATGTAGAATTTTGGTACCGGTAATGATTAGTTTGATTACGATTATCAATGGCCTATTCAAACTGCAGATCTCCCTGTAAAGCTGTGTCACTATACCACGCGCACAGTTGAGTTTATAGACCGATTCGGGTTCGTTGAGGGCATCAGACAGTTTGTGGCACTAGGCGCAGCCATAAGCACATTATGAGGTGTCTTAGCCAACCCCCCTCCTCTCCCCCACCCCCGGGCAACATATTTATCACGCACTTGTAACAAAGGTTCGCGCACTAAGCAAGCATTCGCCACTCATTACGAGACGCCTGAATTGGCTAAAACGAAGTTTTTCATTCCGCGCGCGGAAGGGGGTGGGGGAGGGGGGGGGGGGGGGGGTGTCGGCTAAGACACCGCGTTAATGGCGCGGCTAAGACACCGCGTTAATGGCGCTGCCCATAAAAATACACATAGCGCGTCACAGAATTGGTCTATAGCAAAGAGATTTTTCTCCTCCCCAGTCACTGCGGAAAATCTCTTTGGTCTATAGGAAGCTTTAGATTTTAGACGCGCGGACGTTCAGAGGGAAAAAAAAAACATGATCTGAGCGTGCGCAGTAGCGTGCATCAACTTGACCCGCGCTTCTGCGCACGCTCAGACCATATTTTTTTCCCTTTGAACGTCCGCGCGTCTAAAATCTAAAGCTCCCTATTATACCTCAACATAACGCTGACAACATGGACGAGCAATCAATATTTTAAAAGACAGCTGTCGGCCCTTTGTCCTGTTTTCTTTCAGAAATTCTGTTCACTCAGAATCATGATCACAGTTATAACATTGACAAATCACAGAAGCAGGCTGATGACGAAATACAAAGCAACTCTCTAAATTCCTTAGATTGGAAATCAATCTGTAAGATTGTGGTAAGGGACAATTAGACTGGAAAAAAAAAGATAGATTGACTTCGTGATCTATTAGATTGAGATTTTCAATTTAATTTGGATCTGTCCCTCATCTTTATCTGAGGAATTAGAGTGAGGCAAACAAACAAATTGATCACAAGATTGCAGACATAAGCTGGACGTGAAAAACCGGTTGCGAGTCTCATGATTCTCCTTTGATGAAGGATCTCATTCAGAAAGTAGAAATTAAGATGGAAAATGCAGATTAATATCACTGTAAGTTGCTGTCTCCTGTCAAGATAACTACGATGAATACATTCAAACAAGTGAATTGTAAAGGTGTAATGGCAATAGCGCACTGCTTTTGTTGTATACCACAATGCTCAGAGTCAGTGGTGAACACAGCCCATGTGATGACTGAGGTACTAGTATATCAAAACTCGGGCAATTCCTCAATATTTGCATATTACAGGGATGGTATAAATTTAGTTGAGATGGGGCCTCAAGTTCCCAACTTTTTTATATGAGTTTATGAGAAACCTCTTATGAAATAATGAAAGAGCATGCCATTCTGAGAGGAACTCAAAGTCTATTTGATGAAAATCGATTTTGAAATGGCTGAGTTATCCAAAAACGATGGGGTCTCTAAGGTGGAACCCACCTCATGATATATTGAGACCACTTTGTTTCACTTTTTTTTTTTTTTGGATGTCTCAGTAATTTCAAAACCGAATCTCATCAAATAAACTTCGAATTCCTCTTAGAATTCTTTCATCTTTCATAGGAGGTTTCTGATTATCTCGCAAAAAGTAAAGATCGTGGGGGGTCATTTCATGAGGCATTTTGTCCGACAACTCTGTCGGCCAAATTCAAGTTGCTCTCAGCCAATCAGATGCAAGGATTTCAGTAGCTTATAACAGTTTGTCAGACGAAATATCTGACAAAATGCTTCATGAAATGCCCCCTGAATTCCCGACCCTCGAACAAAACTATACCATCCTTCTGATGTATTGGCGAGATATATAGCATGACCCTTTATCAGCATAATTAAAAGGATGCATTTGGATTGCATGTATGCCATATGCAGTGTATAATTATTACTTGTGTCAACAGTACTGCTGCAATCCCGAGGAATGAATACTGAACTTTTCTCTTGAGCTTGTTCAAGTGTTTCTGGTTTGAAAGCGCTTCTCTTTCATGACTTGCAGGCCGGACACGACTTAATAACAAGTCGATTGTCTGTTTACTCTCTGGATTGCTTCTTCTCTTCGTAATGGCGAAAGTTTGTCGAAGGGTCATGGAAACTTCACGGTCCTATCACGCCGTAAGCAAGCTCTTTTGTTGAACAAAAAAAGAATAATCTAAAGCTATTATATATAGTGTGTAGCGCCGTCTTCCACGTATGAAACTTGTCCATGGCTATGCTCCTATTGTTTGACTACTTTCGGTAGGTCACGTGATATGGTGAGATACGTACACTACCTGATACAAAGTTCATTGCAGTCATTCGGAGAGAATAAGTGATGGGTGATTATGTATACACGTGTAGGACGCTCGGGGATGTTTACTGCTGCTTTGGATAATAAATCTTTAACCTTGTTGCGAGATGTGAATAAAAAACAACAACACCCAAAACAACGAAATGAGAAGACGAAATATTTCGAAGGCAGTATTCTATTCAAGTGACTTTCAGTGACAAAATTTTGACCCCCCCCCCTCAAAAAAAAAAAAGAGAGAGAGAGAAAGATATAAGTAATTTCCAGTAATCAGATGCTTTCATTGTATAAACCTCATGCGTAGGTCAAGTTGGGACAGCGTGTAGTGGAATCATCGAATTGTGTCATTTTTTAAATATTTTTTATTGCGTCAATTATGGGAGGATTGACACTGATAGATCTGTTAATCAACATCACTTCAGATGGGGGTTATCTGATGGGTCTATGAGTGAAAGTGAGCATAATGGAATACGAAGAACGGCAGTAGACCGAAAACAAACAAAACAAAAAAAGAAATCCAGGGGCTTCTATGTATAACAATGAGGTAATATTTCACCCGTTCTTGTTACTGTCTATTTGCTAACAGAGAGAAAGGTGTACATTCGTGCAAACGTCCTTATACACGAGTAAATACGTACATATTATACATATACACACATATGTACATATATAATACAGTCAAACCTGTCTATAGCGGCCACCCAAGGGATGCGGAAAAAGTGGCCGTTATAGACAGGTGGCCGCTACAGACAGGTAATCCAACTTTGTGTGCATTGCCTACATGTACATGTATGCGTGTATGAATGCACACGTGTGTATCATGCATAACACAATGCCGGTGTTTATGAAATTGTTGCACAGTATACATGTAGCATGTGCACAGTGGTGAAGAAAGCTTAACACTAGTGCATTATTATGACTGAATAAGTGGTGAATGCAGCAGTTGCGATCACTCAATGTTGCCCAGGAATGACTGGCACGGCTAAAAAGCAGAAACACATGCTGAATTATCGGCTCGGCTACGGCTCCATCGGGTTTTTGGCCGCTATAGACAGGTTAAAATCTACCGCGGGAAACAAAATTTGTGGCCGCTGGCCGCGTTAGACAGGTGGCCGCTATATACAGGGTCTTTAACATGGCTTTTCTCTCGGGGGGATTTTTCAGTGGCCGCTATAGACAGGTGGCCGCTATAGAGAGGTGGCCGCTAAGGCAGGTTTGACTGTATATACATATACATGTACATGTCCATGTACATAATATTTACATATACGTACATAAATGCTACATATACATTATACATATACATGCTACATATACATATACATATACATATACATTGTACATATACATATACATATACGTATACATATATTTATACATATACATATACATACACATATACATATATACATAACAAACATGTACATAATTTATGTATACAATATTATGTACACAATATACACATAGACATAGACATGTTATAACTGGGCTCGTCACTCACTTTTTTGTCTAGTGGTCAATAGCTGATCTCACCATAATTTTTGTTGTTATTTTGATGTTCTGCAGGTTAGTGGTCCGAAACAAAAGCAGAAGTAACAATCAATTTTGAATCTTAAGGCCACCGCACACTACACGATCAGACTGGTCTTAAAGTCGTAAGCCAAGCTGGGTCTTAAGACCAGTCGTACGACCGGACACCGCACACTATACGACCCGACTGTAAAGCGCGCGCAGTGCGCACTGCGTGCGCTTGCATTTTACTGCATTGTGAATGGCTGAAAGCCTACGACCAGTCGTAGAAATTCAACATGTCAAATCTCTACGACTGGCGCTAAGACCCAGTCGTACGACTAGAAAATGGCAAGACTGTGACGTCACACTTCTAGTCTTAAGGTCTTAAGACCGGTGAATCGGGGCAAATCGTGTAGTGTGCGGCGGGCTTTAGTTGCCCAATCGCGCCACCAAATGATTTGGTGGCCCAACACCAATTTTTAGTGGCGCCGCGCGGGCCATGCATCGGGCCACGCTAATGTCGAGCCCTAATATACATACTAGTATATAATACACATGTATAAAAGGATATAGGTCCTACATATACATACATACACGCATACATACGTAAACATATAAGAGCATATGCATATATAACATAGTCACATTTTTGTTTTTGTGGTGAGGATAGTTGTATGCTGCGGAATGTATAACGCTTTGCCCGTGAACCCGACAGTTCTTAGAGGAGTATGAAGAATACAATGTACTATGTTCTTTGCGACATGCATTTATATGCACTGAACATGTTATTAAATCAAGACCCATTTTGAGCTCACTGGTTTAAACCTTTACTATTAGATAGATTACCGAAGAGTTTCTTGGGTTTGATATAGAGCAACTTCGCATGCACCTGGAATTTTAGTGACGCTCACTCTGCAGTATTTTCAGTAGGAATGCTAGCAAGAGAAGATAATGATTAAAATGCCTTTCACTCACTCTCCATTTCCAATCTCTGATGGAATTTGACCGAAAAACTGCGACGCCGAAATTTCCACAATCCTTAAAAATCTTTCTTGTTTTGTTCTGTTTTTAATATCTACTTTTTTAAACTGTCTGGAGAGAATTACGAAATCGATCGCAGGCACATCCGCGAAAGGAATACACCCCTGATGCCGGCATAATTACAAACACGATTCACAGGTACACGTATTGTCAACAGGAAGTATGGATTTTCATTCTGTCCTTTTTTTTTCTTTCTCTCGGATGGTTTCTTTTTATTTTAAAAGATAAAGGATGTTTACCATTTGGGTTTTAAAGGGGAGGATTCATGAGCATAAGTAAAAAATAAAAAAAGCAAGGTATAAACAAACAAACAAAACCCACAAACATCTATGTGGAATCCGCCAGCATCAACCTATCACATTTACAAAATTAACTTGGAACTATATCTTATAACAGGTGGTTTCTCCTCGTTTATAGTTAGCTAATTTTCAACCCAAGTTCTACTGCTGGAATTTTGTATATGGAGTTGAGAAACTACGCGATGTTCTTAAAATAGCCCCTGAGTCTTTCCTGTAACTCTGACATGCCGTCATCTCCTTACGCTCAAAACTGAGTTACATTTCGTTATTCGGAAGGTTCGTTAATCAGAAAATGAAATAAGGTTCGCAACTTCAAAGGTTCGTTTTTACGCACCTTCTTCCCATTTTCGGATTAAACGAGCATCATTTCATGTTCGAATTAACGAACCTTCGGAATAACGGTCGTCACTCCTCAAAGTGTGTATTGGGTAATAGCACTGACGAGGTACAGTAGTAGCATACTCTATTAACTGTTTCTATTAAGTTGTGCTGACAAACTTATTTTAAGCGGAGAGATAAACACTATGCTGTTTTCGTGTTGATTTTTTAATCAACCTCCACATCGGAGATTGTATATTCAAGGGATCAGTAACTGTTTAGATGTCGTTTGAACAGTTGACCAATGGAACCTGCGTTAACACTAGGGGATCTCAGAATCTGGTATTGAACTCGTTAAGATGATTACTTGCTTCATCGGACTCTGAAAACGAAAATTTATTTATTTATTTGTTTATTTTTTACAGATCCTTCCGAACATGTCGGATTCATGACGTCTTTTTGAACATACATCGGAAGTTTGAAGAGATGCCAAATTTGGATACTTATGACTGTCTCTACGACATAAACGACAAACGACCCAAGAGATGACACGGCCTTCTACCTCCCCACTCTGACGATGCAATGCCCTCTTGATTATGGGTCGTTATTCCAGATCAGTAAATGAGGTCAGTGATTTCATTTTTTAATGACATGAAGTTCTTGAACATGGCTACAAAGACGTGAAAAAAAAAAGAAAGTTGGAGAACAATACTATGCACTTATCTTTAAGATTATCTGGAATGATAATGATATCTATGGCATGAGTAAAAATTTTAGTTTGACACACTGGCAGATCTAATAAACCATTAGCGTATATCATGATTAATTGTATCCATATCTTCATCTTCACAAAACTCGCAGGATACATGACTAAAATAGAGTAATCATAAACAAACAAACATACATACATACACACACGTACACACACACACAGACAGTATCTTTCACCATGAACACATGCGTTTATTTTTGTTCATAACTAAAAATCAGCTATCTTTTATCGTTACTGAGAGTGTGTCCAGATACTTTGGGGCTTAGTTACCAAACTGATTGAAAACTAAAACAGAGTTTCGTTTACCATTGTTTACCAATCAACGGAACTACTGAGTAATAGTGACACCGATACTGTGTTTGTTTGTTGTCCGAAACAGATGTTACATGCCTAAAGTTGAATTTAACCCCACTTGTTTATGTAGATTCATTGAATAATAGAAATAGCAGTATAAAACACATCGGCGAAGTTGAGGAGAAATCGGGCAATCCGTTCAACACGCAGTGATTTTCGTCAAATGTGTTGTCATGGTAAACGACTATACACCACTTAAATTCGTGACATCACAGTAGCGGAAATATATAAAGAAAATACGGAGAGAATTCCACAAATGTTTTAGTAAAAAACAAACAAACATATTTTCCTTGTCACTGAAATATAAGGGAAAGGGCAATATTCATGCTTTTCTGATGTAGTAGGTCAAGTACTTTTTTTATCATGCTGAAAATGAATACGTGAAAATCTCGTCTTGGCCTTCAAAGGTAGTCATCACGTATTGCTGTAGGCTTCCTGTGAAACGAGGGACTTAACCAAACTTAAAATTCGTAAGTTTTGAACGTATCGTTTGATTTTCCACAAACTTTAACAAGGTATTCCACTGACATTTCTACATTCAGTAAATGTACTTTTATATGTGAGGTAAATTGTCTTTAAACTGTTTGTCCCAAAGTAGGTAAGTATGATCGTGGAGCTTGATCTGTTTGTGCATAGTGTATAATTATGTTGTTCACAACAGGTTGGCGTATAATGTGTGGGAGAGTGCAGTGTCGCCGATTGGACCTCATGACGAGCGCTTAAAGGGATGATATAGATTGGTCGAGATAGGGGATTAAGATTTTAACTTTTTGCGCGATAATTAGAAACAACTTAAAAGAAATATTAAAGGGCTACAATTCTAAGAGGAGTTTACAGTTTATTTGGTGAAAATCGGTTTTAAAATGGCTGAGATATCCAAAACAGAGGTTCTAATTAAAGGTGGGACCCATCTTTTATTAGGACCACTTAGTTTTGCTTTGTGTTTGAATATCTCAGCCATTTCAAAAGCGATTATTTTCAAATAAACTCTTAATTCCCTTTAGAATTGTATAGTTTTTAACGTTTCATATAGGATGCCTAGGTGAAAATGTTAAAACCTGAATCCCCATCTTAACCAAAACTATACCATCCCTTTCAGCTCATGCATTCACACTAAAGGAAACACTGAAATTAAGGTAGACCCGTACAAATCACCTGCCTGAGAGGGAAATCCAAGCCATCTATTTGAAAATATGAAATACAAATACACAAACGCTTAGCAAAACAAACAATATTCAATGTTTGCGTCATAAAACATCTGTCTTGGAGAATTGAAACATCGGTGTCATTTCTATGAAAGCTTTTTAAGTTTAAACTTTTTGGTGCTTCTTTCATCACATAATAATCATGCGGGAAAATCAGATTGTATGGGCATCTTAGTAAAAACGGGGAGAACACACGATCGCAACGTTTTCTCTAAGGGCGGACTCACACTGTGCGATTTCTCGTCGTGCGACATCGCAAAGGGTAAATCGCAGTAAAAATCGCACAGTGTGAGTCCGCCCTAAGGAATAAGAGAGCATTCGTAGACAGACGTGAATCGATAACTCTACAAAATGAGGGCAGGTAGTTCTTATTTGTGCGTACAATACCAGATAAATGTGTGTGGGGGGGGGGGGGGGGAGGGGGTGTGTGTATTGTGCAGATCGCACTGTATTACATCGCATAGAACTTCACGTGCGGCGCCGTCGATGTGATTGTCTATTGAAAACGGTGCCAAAATTTTTGATCTCAGTACAAGACATATACCTTCGAAATTTTCAGCTGTCAACGCTACAGCCTTCTACCCTAATGATTATCTGTTACTATTTTGTAGTAAACAGTTATTCCCTCCTCCTTCTTTACCTATGTACGTATAGATTTGTTTTATTTTCACGTTTAGTTCTGTTTGTTTGCTTGATTGATTGTTTGTTTAGGAGGGAATTCCCCTCCAAAGGCGTATCATCCTAGTAGATTTTTCACGGCGCTGAATGGATATCGCTCTTTGCAATTCCCTCAACAGGATCACTTCAGCCAGGGATGTTTCTTTCCACCCTCGTGCATCAACGAACTGGAGACGGGCGGCGTAGGCATGGAGAAGGAGCACAAGTATAGGGTGTTCGGGGGCGAAAGGCAATGAAAGTGTGTACAAGTGGTACATTGTGATGATGGAGTAAGAGATTGATTGGTTTTAAGAGGTAAATCTCAGGCCGAGTTTTCGTCTTCTATTGTGTTCGAGTCTCTTTTTTTTCCTGTATGTGTGTCCTCCTTGTTTTGTTTTTTGTTTCTTTTCCCGCTTTCATTTTCTTTGCTCTTTCGGGCAGTCCCGTGGAGACTTCAGCTTGACACGACTTCGTGTCAAGTGACGGAGTGGCGGGCGGGTTTGGCGAGAGGCCGAACAGTAGACGTGTCCCAGTCATGGCCCATTCCGACAGAGCAGTTTGAATCGCTCGGGAGCGTGACTCAGTAGCCTCTCTCCAACGCTTACACATGATTTATTTTATATGAATACATCTGCTACATATATCACTACTTTGGTGTGTTTAGTCACACACTCAAAAAAATAGAGTCTTATGAAAAACAATATATAAAAATGAAGATGACACGCACATTATCACACTCTGCATGCAACTCGTGAGATCCAAGCAACGAAAGAAACAACACACACACACACACACAAAGCAATACACCCTGTCGTCTGTCATGCCCTTGGAGGTCTGTTTTCCAGGAAAAAGCGGGGAGGAGACGGCTGCAACAAACGCGGGTAGAAGGCAGAGGGTGATCATGATAATAATAATAAGAAATGTGCCATGTTGGAGAGAGCGCGAGAGGTATAAGCAACAATGTTTACTATAATGTGACCTGGTAAAATATGATTCATGTTCATCATTCAAAGGAAGCGTGAATGATATTGTACATTGTGTATATGAAATATATATATATGTATATAATCACATAATTATATATATGTATATATAGATAGATAATATGAAGAGTTTGTTTGCAAAAACCGATAAGTCCATTTTTGAAGATTTTGAAGTACGGTCTCTGTCATAAAGTACAAAATAATACCTTTTAAATGATATATTGGTCACTATATATAAAGGTATATTTTTGAAGTTATGGGCAAAAGAAGTAAAAATTTTCTTATTATTCTCTTTATTTTTCTTGACCTTTAATCGCAAAATCTCCATTTGACAAATATGGACTTATCGGTTTTTGCAAACAAACTCTTCATATATACATATATAATATATACATATATATAATATATATATATATATATTATATATAAGTTAACATTTCCATTCATTTTCAACATTTATATCAATATTCATGTTTATAATTATATTTATATTTATACTGCATGTTCATCCGCCCATTTAAAGTTCACCATTAAGTGGAGGCTATATGGCACCTTCCCAATGAGCAACACAACTTTCAGAACACATTCATATTCATTTCTGATTCCAACCATTAATGATATATACCTATTTCGACATTTCCAACATGTACGGGGAAGTTACCCTGTATCTGCAAATTCAGTCGAGTAGTATCTGATATCTGCGTGGGTTCTGTGTTGTTGTTTTTTTTAAAGGAGGGAGAGGGGTTTAATGATGAGCCACTGCTTTTTAGAATTTATTTTAATGTTGACCACTGATGACCAAGGACAAATTAGTGTTAGGCAATGTTGATTCGGGAGAGAAATATTCTGAGTGATACTACCATACCATGGTGAAAGTGCGTACAGCTAAACTGTACAAAGTAATCTGCATTTTTCCTCAAAATTTCCTCAAATTACTTCTTATCTCCACTTTGTTCTCAATGCTTTTGAATCTGTTTTGTGAGTATTAATGTGTGCGACTTTACATAGATATCAACCCTCTACATCACTATTTCGTTTTTTTTTATTCCATTTGAACTTAAAACAAAAGCGTATCGTCATTGAATCCAGGTAACTGCATACACCAGTCTTCTACGGCATTACGTGTTCGTAAAACGGCCACGTATTTGTATGGGCGTCATCTTGAAAGATGGACTTCCCCCAAGAATGACGCTTAAGTACCCCCTAACATTGGACCTGAAAGCAACAAAATGATGTCATCGTAAACACGAGACTCTTCTTCATCACCTCCCAGATTCTTTGTTTCTCTATCTTTCATTCTCTCTCTCTCTCTCTCTCTCTCTCTCTGTCGCTCTCTATATACGCCGACTCAAATCTCATTCAGGGTCTATGACGTCATCGCCCAGGCAACAAAGTGGAAACTTGTCCGACGTTCCAACAACAAAGAACTGCTCTTATGACCGTGACAGTGTACGACCCTACTTTCAGCGTCATTTTGTTGGTTACAGCAACAAAATTTTAATGAAAATATATTATTCTATGTGTATATTCAATTTAATTCAAAGCTTATTTCAATTTTCGACAAAAAAAAATATACATATCACTTCCTTTGGTGACAGAGGAGAAGCTAAACAGAACATTGTAGACTGAACAGAATATACAATAATTGAGGAACCCTGTGGTAGTTATACAATGTCTTGAAAACTGGAGTGGTCGAAATAAAGTATACCAATACGCAAAGTGCGAAAAATGGAGGGACCCACTAAAAAGGCAGAGCTTGTAGAATAATACTCACACACCCCTCACCTCCCTCCCCCCCCCCCCAAAAAAAAAATATCATGCCAATCAGTTTGTAAGTTCCGTAAATTTGTAGCCAAGGTGCCACAAGGGTTGCCAAAGGGAAACCTCAAGTTAGCAACACTTTGAAGAATAAAATCATATCAGCAGAACGTCTATTCTATGCATTATATATTTCATCAAATCGGATGACAATTTAGTAACTTAGAAATGGAATGTTTAAAGTTAAAAATATTTTCTGAAAATAAAAAATACAATATTCAGCACAATCACATACTACGGTATGGATAGCAGACGATGCGACGATGCCATCTCCTCACAACTATTTAAATAGTTTTTAGAAAAATGTCATAAAATCATTCTTTTTGTCAAAAAATTGGTAATTAAAGCCTAGCCATCTTCGCTTTTTGGAGTCACTATTATTACAGAATCGTGACAGGTTTGACATGACAGTTGGAATTTCTTCTTTCTTATCTTAATTCAATTCAACTATGCTTTATTTTCATTAAACAAAAGGTAAAACGTACACTTGACAATTAATATTTTAATCACAAGAAGTCATTAGGAATTTTATAGAATATGATATGCATGAATGAATGTAATAAAGTATGGGAGAAACAATACATATTATGCAATGATTACAAAAGTAAACCCGTTGGAAAAACAGAAGTGAAATACTGAAAAGCGGAGCTTGTAAGACATAGATACTCAAACCCCAAACAATATGCCAATAACATGAACATCCAAACTCTATCTATTTAGATTAAGAGTAAAGCAAATTGTAGATTGTAGACAGTACAGATTTGTAGATATTGTAGACAGTTCTTTTGTTTAAAGTACAGAGGAAGTATAAACTTAAAATATTCAGATATCAATGTTACAGCACATACGCTATAAACAGCCATGTGTACAAGGAAAATTTCCGTGTGAAAAAGGTGAAATTTGAAGACGATCGCTGCGCAAGCAAATGAGACACTTATGAGACCGCGTCATCTTCACCTCATTTGATTTGCCTTGTATACGTGGCTGTCAATGACTCCTTGATAAAGTGGATAGCGCTAAAGCACTGTAAACAGACAGTTTCAGATTCGAATCCTGCCCGATGTGTCCGTCCTTTGGACAATCTGTATTGCCCAGCACAATGTCTCTCTTGATCAAGTAGTAATATGAATGGGTATATACCATAGTAAAATGCTGGGATAATAATCATGACAGGGTACTTAGAGAGGGACAGCAGTGGTAATAGTGAAGCTTAGAGGCTGCCCTAGACTTTAAAAAAAGGAAACAGAAAAGACAAAGACCGTATTATTGCAACTATACATTTCAATGAGTGAAAGAATATGGAGAATTACAGCAAAACGCTGATACATGCGTATGAACAATTCTAAAAAATGAAGCGTACCATCATTACAATGCTCCACTAGAAACTTTCCTCCATACAAAGACAATACATCTACGACGTTTATCTATTTCAGGGGGGGGGGGGGGGTTGGGTGGTATCGCACGTATGGATATCCTAGATAGACGTTTGGCACGACAGTGAATTAGAATTGCCAGAATGAGCACCTTGACATTTTATTTGTTTCATATCAAGGTTGCAAGTACATCCTTTTCCACCTGTTGTGATATATGATAGCGAACCCACAGGAGCATTCACTTAAAATGTGCTCTCATGTCCGGCTGTAGAATTAAAGGAGAACTCCTTATGATTTTCAGACTTTTACATTTGAACAATTATGAAATGGTTATAATTATGGGTACTGAGTTTCAGAATTCGTAGTGATTGGGATGAGGAATAAGACTTTTTTTTTTCAAAAATTATAGCAAGTCACAATGAACAAGGATGGTGACATAGCAGCTTCACCATAAGAATGCATGCGTGGGGGCTCAAGGAAGCGGAACAAAAGAAAAAAGCATGCATAAATTCTATACAGGTGAACTTTTTAAGCAAGCTAAATATTGATATGGAATTACATTGTTACGTTTGTGACATAATAAATTATGTGAGTCTCCTATGTCATCATCCTTGTTCAGTGTAAGTTGTTTGGGGTTTTCAGAGTATTACTTTCTCTGCTCAAGGATAGCAATTAATTCCAGAAATCTCAACATGGAGCTGTTGATTTATGTTCTACATGGTGTGAAATTAGGAAAATCGCCTGGAATGCACCTTTAAAGATATATCCAAACGAGTGCCAGTTTAGGAAGGCGAATCATCTCCACCCTTTTGCATCATTCGAATGTCATTTAAAGGGTAATTCCATGCTAGGTCCAAGTGGAGAATAAAGTCAAGCAAACGTTGAAAGGGTAAATTTAATCGGTCCATATGCAGAGTAGTCAATGTGATATCAAGTACATGATATTTATTTTTTCATCCATAATCGAGCAAATTCAACCCTCTTCGTTTTGCGAAATTTTCCTGACTAAAATAATCATCGACTCTTGAATATGAATAGTGTGACGGATGTAGTTTCTTTTGCTTTATGATTCATGTCAAATAATGACATTTAGTAAAGATTTGTGTAGAAGTAAATGATATATAGGCAATGACATGACATCTTTAGACCGTGTGATCTCAATACGTATCTGTTATCCTTATCATTGTTCCGGGTAAGCATGTAAATCTTGATATTCCAAAGTTTTTATATATATTTTGTCAGATTCAACGAAACGCCTACCACTCTGGTTGATGTTTGTTTACTCCAACAATTGAATTTAACGTTAACATGATTTTTTACGATGTTGGTAAACACCATTGAATGTTTTTGACATTGCACGTTAACCTGGAAAGGGTCGTTTGATAATCGAGTGACGCGATAATATTGTTTTTCCCCTTCCCTTGTATACAATTTTGGCAAGTCATAATTGGCAACCTGGCTGCATGGTCCACTTGCTCAGCATGTACTTTGTACACGGAATGCATTCTTCGAGTCAAGAAGACTTACTTTCCCGCTCAGTTGGAGACGATATTCATGGAATCGTGCCCTGTCGGCCCAAGGGGAAGCTCCCGCAGACTACCCGTCCCAACACAACACGAGAACTGGGATCCGGTTCGCGCCACGCGCTCTTCGCTCAATGTCAATCGATAATTAATCGCTTCCGGTTCGCAGACGTTACTGGGTGTCGAATATGGCTCGGATGAGCCGCCTGCGTGCTCGCATGTCAGCGCATCATCCCCCCCCCATACATATCATAATTACCCGCCTGTTAGTTCCACATCGGGAGAATAAAGGGGTCCATGACCGTGCTTCTTGCCTGTCTAATGTAAATACACTGTACTTTCTTCTGAACGCGGAGTCATCATAACATTAACACAGTAATTACTTTACTCGAGAATTCCAGAAATGAGTAAGGAGATCTTTTGATGAGAAGACAAGCTTAGTGTAAACAACACTTCTCGATGAATGTCAAGTGTCACTTTTATCACTGAAGACAAATTTGGTTTAAGTATAAAGGGAAGCTTTCTCAAAGGCAATGAAATAATATTTCACATGCAATTCTAAGAAAGGTGAATTACCGTTATTGTTATTTATTCATGATGCTTTTACACGTTGCTGTATACAACATAAATTCAAACAGCGGTACAACGAAAAGTGCTAGTTTTCCTCCCTGCCTCAATACCATGCACTGTAGTACACGTTAGTACCGCTAGGGACTGATTTGCCGATATCCTGTCATCAAGATCTGCACTCATTTTTTTCTCTGTTCCTAATTTCTTCAAATCGACTCATTAAACTAATCACAGACATGACGGAGGGGGAAGGGGGGGGGGGCGGTTTTTGAGGCCGAATACACACTTCGAGCCCCCCTGTGTGTGTATCATTGATTTATCAAAAATCTGTTCTTTATTTAGAACTACAAACGGGCGAGTCGCCAAGACACGAGTTCACATGCTGACGTATGTGGTAGTAGAGTGGAAGAATTAGGTTACACCATGTGGTTAGCTCTAATAGGAACAGCGGGAATACTTTCCCCGAAAGACAGAAAGCAGGTAGGTCGTGCGACTTGAGATGTATAAGGAAAGCTCTGGTGCCTCTCCGAGGTATAAGTGGTCAAACAACAAACGAAGAAACTAAGTATACTGTATGTCGAGGTGATTCAACACGCCAACCGGTGCATAATATCTGTAACAAATTAATTGATGTAAACGATCTCTGTATATGCAGTACCGAACACATCGCCATTACAGCGATTAATTCAGACATTACATGACGTAAAGACTTTAATGAGCAAAATATTGTTTCCCAACAGAAAGAGAGAAAGAGTGAGAGAGAGAAAAAGACAGACAGACGCAGGTTGGACAGACAAACAGATGAACAGACGAAAAGAGTAAAACTGAATATATTGATGTGATTTTGTTATTGGTTAATAAGGTGAGATCGGACGTTGAAACTTCGGAGCATCAATAGCAGAATGCAGATAATGAATAACTTGAATAGACACAGTCATTGACAGCATATAGAGCAGGGTAGGCTAGGCGATATCCGTTCAATCTTTATTGTTTATAAACTCAAATAAAGGCTTACAAAAGGCCAAATATAGGCTTACAAAAAGCCACATCCCTGAACGGATATTATGGTAAGGAATCAAAATAATTATCATACTCAAAATTGTATTCACGTAATAGTGAACAGGAAGTGTAATGAATTCTCTCCAGTGCCTTTATGAAAAATTGCTTATGGCTTTCAAAAAGAATTGTCATTTGTAAGATTCTTTTACTAATATGCATTTCTTCTCGTCTTTAGATATGAATTCATTGTTTATAAACCAAAATATAAAAGCTTTAAATATCGATACATCCCTGAACAGTTTATCATCGATAATCAATAAGCTAGTATAATACGGAATCAATATAAACTGTAAATTATATTCACGTTATTGTGAGCAAGAAGTGTAGTGAATACTCTCAAATGCTTTTAGTGAATCATTTTTTTAATTGTCACGAGTGTTTAACTTACTCATCTTTTTCTCTTTTTTGAGATATTAATTTACACTTACCAAAAGCAAATATAGACTTACAAAAAGGTATACATCCCTAAACGGATGATGTCTTGAATATTACAATACGGAATCAAAATATATTGTGAATTATATTCACGTTATAGTGAGCAAGTGTAATGATTTCTCTCAAATTTATTTTGACTGAAACATTGCCTAAAGCTTTCAAAAAGAATTGTTATGATAGCATTTTACTTATATGTCTTTCTTCTTGTCTTGAGATATAATGCTGTTTAGAAAATTGAAAAGGTAAGCTGCTCTCATGCAGCAATTCTAATACAAGATGTCATGAAAATAATTATAATGTATACGTGTATACTTATGCGACTTAGAGTATTGTTCTCGTCTTTAGAGGACAAGTCCACCTTCTTATACATGCGGATTGAGTGAATACAGCAATATTAGTAGAACATATCAGTGAAAGTTTGGGGAAAATCGGACGATCCGTTCAGAAGATATGAATTTTAAAAATATCTGCACAGTCATTGCTGGATGGGAAGACTGTAATAGTGTATATGTCACATGCGTAGAACGATATAAGGAAAATATAAAGAGAACTTCACAAAATTTCACTTTTTGATAAAAGTTCAAATTTTCTCGACTAGTCACTGATGCATGTTTTAAAGGTAATATCATTTCCTCTGCCTCCTGAAAAAGGGAAGTCAAATTTTTTTTTTATTATGCGAGAAAAGTGAAATTATGTTTAAATTTCTTTATATTATCTTTATATTGTTGTACACATGTGACATCGCAAGCTGCAGAAGTCTTCTCATCCAGCAGTAACTGAGCAGAAACTTAAAAAATTCAGAACTTTTGAACGGATTTTCCGATTTTCCTCAATCTCTCACTGATGTATTCTGCTAATATTGCTGCATTCACTCAATCCACATGTCAATGAAGGTGTACTTGTCCTTTAAGTCACAAACTTATATCAAATCAAATCAGGAAAAAGAAAACCTTGAAATATAGATTTTGAACGAAAAAATAGCAGCAAGTTATACATTCTAGTGTATACAATTTATATATACATAATTGTATATATATGAAATATATCTACACAACTATAATTACATATAATCATAGATAAGGAGAGGAAGTTATTCACAGAGGAGGTAGTATGACGAGAGTCAGGCAAACGTATCATTCGTGATGATTAGTCAAAACTCTCCTCAAAATGGAATCATTTCTCGCTCTTTGGAAAGTGTTATCATCGAACACAATGTACCTGTTTGATTTTAGATTGTTGGGTTTTTTTTTCTCCTTCCTCTTCTCCTCAATCAGTTCCTCTTCCTTCGTCCTGGTCTCATTCTTGTTTATCATTCCATCTATTTCTATATATGTCTTTCTTTATTTCCTGGTGTGTTTTTTTTTTCTTCTTCTCATTTACATCGTCGTTATCATGTTTGTTTGGTTTATCGTGAATACTACCAAAGTGGTAAAACCAAACAAATCGCCTTTGTATATAATTAGAATAAGTAACAAAATCCCGATGGAATCCCATTTTCTTTGCTCAATGGATTTTCCACTTATTCGAATAAGATTAAACCTTGCAAATGAGACTGCTCACTCGAATTTTCCCGGTGTCATTCTCCTTTGCCTTTCTTGTTTGTTTGGTTTGTGTGTTTGTGTGTTTGTTTTTTAGTAATAATAATTAATAGAGTAATTCCAAACAGATGGGAATTTGTGGTTTGACTTTAAATCAGCATTATGACAGAACTGTATCAGTGTAAGACGTTGGCATATATATATATATATATATATATATATATATATATATTACATACCTACTAACATATGCATACATTTTATTAATGGTTTGAATACAATTTCTAAGACTGATCAAGTAGATTCAGTTCGATTTAAATCAATTTATTTTCTTCCACAGAATATTATATACGAAAAATTACAAATGGTCTTGAAAACACAATGATTGATTAAACAATGAAAATTATGGGTAATCAACGAATCATTTTGCCAACTCCACCAACCTTTATTTTGTATAATAGGTCTGGATTCGTTGTTGTTATGTGGGCTCTTTCACTTTCTATATTCGATGCTTTATGAGTCTAAGAGGGAAATTGCTTCTCACAATCAGTCACGGCCAATGATAACGCATAAATGTATAAACACAATTGTTGTCCTTATAGTGCTGAGCAAATATTTTAGCGAACTGTCTCCGGCAATTTAGCTACAAATTAAACGCTTCACGGCCAATGCCTCGAAGGTGTCACAAAAGTTCCTCGACCAATTCGGCTTTTATGACAGACCGACGAACAGAATGACGGAGAAAATTCATGACCTTCTCGCGCATGACCTACCCTGGCTGGCGGATGTCCTGCGAAATGCTGCAAGTTCACGAATTCACGAATATTATAGACCTTTCGTGCACAGTTTTTGTGTGTGTTCGACCATTTACGGAAGTGCGAGGGTTTACGAGTGTGTGTGTGTGTGTGTATGTCTGTGTTTCATTAAGTACCACAGTGCATGCGTGTGACTGTGCTGATGATGATGGTATGTGTGTGTGTGTGTGTGTGTGTGTGTGTGTGTTCATCTCTGTGAGCATGCTTTTCTTTTACACTGATGTAAACAAACTAACAAGTAACCACAGTTATGCTATACACAGCCATGTCAAAAGAAAATAGGTCTATATACACGAGTTGACTATTACATGTACAATGTGTAGCGCTTAAACTTGATACTCATTAACTTTTAAACCATCTAGTAGATTCTAATGTTCAATTTGCTTGCTTTTATTATCTCCACGGAAAAAGGGAAGAAGAAGATATTACTGATTTATCAACACTGTCGAAAGTATCTAATATGATTTTGTTTCAATTCAATTCAATTCAGTTCAATTCAATTCAATTCAGTTTAATTCAGTTCAGTTTAATTCAATTCAGTTCAGTTCAGTTCAATTCAATTCAGTTCAGTTCAGTTCAGTTCAAATCAATTCAATTTCATTCAGTTCAATTCAATTCAGTTCAGTTCAGTTCAATTCAGTTCAATTCAATTTCATTCAGTTCATTTCATTTCAGTTCAATTCAATTCAGTTCAGTTCAGTTCAATTCAGTTCAATTCAATTCCATTCAGTTCACTGTTCAGTTCAGTTCAATTCAATTCAGTTCAGTTCAGTTCAATTCAGTTCAATTCAATTCCATTCAGTTCAATTCAGTTCAATTCAGTTCAATTCAGTTCAATTCAATTCAATGCAATTTAATTTAATTTAATTTAATTTAATTTAATTCAATTCAATTCAACTGCATTTTTCTTTCAATCCAACAGAAAATAAGTATTCCTGAGCAGCATGACTGATTAACTCCATGACTCGATCATCCCTGGATAACCTTCTATGTCCATTAGAGGTGCTCATTGATTAATTCATGATGTTTTACTTCTCTTCCTATTTATCTCTTCCCAACAAAAGTCAGTGAAAGATTTTATACAAACTTCCCCAGAGTATTTGAGTTAGTAATTCTCATGAAAGTGTCCTCTTTTCTTTATATCAGCATCTACACTGTTTTTTATGTTAATAGCTGATATCTTAAAGACTTGCTCGCGATTCCTATATACGCCCATCGAGGATCTCTAGATAGCATGTTTAGTGGCATCGTTCATGAATCGTGTTGAACACAAAATACATGTTCCTCAATTTATCATTTTTGTACTGTCGTTGACGAAGGGTAAACTGGGTAATGCCTAAAACAAACAAACAAATAAACAAAAAGACATGTTTCCATAATGCACATTGAAATGAAGCTAGCACGAACTTTCAGCGTAGCAAGGCGTGTAGCAATGTCGGATGGGAAAACACCTTGATTTTTAAATAGAACTAAATATAGCCATAATTTGCCACGTTTGTCATCTTCTTCGTTGATAAAATTGAAAGCCTTCTCCATCCTTTTACTATCTTTTGACAATTTTTTTCTCTCTCTCACTCATTATCGACACCTTTGTCACTTAAAATCGCTGCATTACTTAATTGAATAAATTAGTCTGTGTACATTTAGTTTAAATGGTCAAAAGGCAAACACGTTGAGTAAGCTACGCGCTTAAGTTTAAAAACGTGCAACATTAATACACTGTATTTGAAAATTCAGACTTCTGTCCTTACAGCTATTCTCTAAAATCCATAAAGAATGATTCCGCAAAGTATTTGGGCGTGTGTGTATATATGTGTGTGTGTTTGTGCAAGGGGGGGGGGGGTGAAGTCACCATCGGAAAAACACATAAAAACAAACATAAACTAGAAATGTCGCTATGGCGACTGGTATGCCTCCGCCATAATGCATGGTTTTCCTAACAGGTCTATAGTACACGTGGACAATGTGTGATTACATTTTCACAAAATTAGCAAAATATTAACATATTAAGTTTGTCACAAATGTGTTGAATGTTCACTTTCCTTGACCTAGGTTTAATTGGATGAATAGGAGAGCATGTATTTGGAGATTTAAGAACTTTGACTTGACTTTGATCCATTCATAAGTTTATGTCATATGTTTATGTAATTGTCAAGGTATGGAGAAAAAGTGCAATTTCTGTATTGAATAGTAAATTGTTGCCATTTTCATCTGGCCTTTGACCCTTAAATTCATATTAAGATAATCACTGTCAGGAAGAACACGCATAAATATGTAGTAAGTTTCAAGATAATTTGAACCATTTCCTAGATATGGAGGAAACAGCCAGTTCAGCTTTTTCACTTGATCTTTGACCTTTTGACCTTTGAGAACAAAAAAAAAGAAAAAAAAAACTTAACAGAGAATCTCTATTGGGTTATACATGCATACACCGCAAGTGTAAAAAAAATGATCCTGCTGGCATTGCATAAATATAAGGGAAATAATAAAATTTTGAAGTGTTGCCCTTGACCTTTGACCCCTGACCTTCTCTAGATAATCACTGCCAGTCAGTACATGTATACATATGTTCCGTGAAGATACCTTGAACAATTTCCAAGGTACAGAGAAAAAAGTGAAATTTTGATATTTTACTTGACCTTTTGACCTTTGACCTTTGACCTCATGACCCCAAACTTTCACCAGAGAATCTTAATTGGGTAATACATGTATACACTAAGCTTCAAGAAAATATCTTCAGGTAATGCATAGATATGGAAAAAAAATGAAATTTTACGTATTTGACCTTGACCTTTTGACCCTTGACCTTGAGCATGTGCACCCAAAAGTTGATAGGCACAACTTCACCCCCTGATACACATACATGCTAAGTTTCATCAGGATGCCTCTAAAGGTTTTTTAGTTACGCTTGCCACAAAATTCATTACGGACGGACGGAAGGACGGACGGACAACCCGAAAGCATAATGCCTCCGGCACCACTTCGTGGCGGAGGCATAAAAACAAAATAGCCCAAACTTTGGAGGTACTCTTTCATTTTCAAAACCTCTGAAACGGTCGTTTTGTTGTGTGAATAATATATAGGTATGATAATTTGATACCGTGTTATAGGCCCTATACTGTGATATCTTAGACTAAAGGCGCGCTTATAATAGGGCTCACACCTGTAAGCATGATGGATTGTCCCTGACCGCATCACAAAATCGTACCAAAGATACTGAAATAAATGAAAAAAAAAATCAATTAAAAATGAGAATTGCAGTTTGTCAAAAAAATGAATAGCTGCAGCTATTGAGTATGAATTTCTCTACATACTGCATTTTGGTTGGAAAATGAAAGCTTTTCTCATGGAATTGCAAGGGACCATAATATTTGCTTCGGTGCATGCAGAGAAAATATATGATTTTTTTTTTTTTAGTTAAAAAGAACTCGTAGTCTGGCTTTGCGAACCCTTGGCCAGAGTTTGAGCGGAACAACCCCCCTTGGAACTTTGATGGATGAAAGGGTATGTCTCACTTTTCAGGTTACCGAAGATGAAACATCTCATTTCTCCCAGCTATTTTACAGGGTTTTCTATATTTTAATACACGTCTCTAAGGGGAAACATTTACCCGTGTGAACCCTATAGACAGGAATTGACAACATTTATGACATGGTCACCAAACTAGCTGGGGCAGCGTCTGGGGTGTTCGGTGAGTATGAGTCGACCTAATGTGCTTGCGCAGCAATGAAGATCCCATTCCATGCATGTAGGTGCTCGATTATGAACAGGTGAAATGAAAATAGAGTCAAACGCTCTGTGTATGATATAATTTCAACTCTCTAGAACATTCCGGTATAGCATGAGCTAATAATCAGAGGGTCCGGGTCATCAGGTCCACCCCCATTAAAATAGCGGTGGGCGATTTCCAGGTATCACATCAGGTGTGGATAAGATTGTTTGGAGGAAGGAAGACGCTTTCTCTCATCGGAAACAATAGTTTTGAAAGCTGACAAAATAAATTATTGCATAGCCAGTCTAACATCTTCACCAAGGCGCAATTCGGGCTCCAGTACACCCAATCAAAACAATCAAGGTGCTAAACTACAATGCTGATGAATAAAAACAACAAACAAGCCCCGAATAGCAGCTGCAGCAATAAGCGAATGAACGTCTACTACGTAGGAGGTGTTTTTTTTTCTTTTAATTGCACTTCAAGTGTTTGTAATCGGAAGAGCCGGAGACAACGCACTTTAATTTACTACTCGAGGTTGAGAACGGATACTCGACCTTGATCTTGGCCTTGCTCGGAGCCCAGTGAAAAGTTTGAAAGTCCGCCATGCGTGGGTGGAGAGCGTAGGTGCGCACTTCGGGCACTCCCGTGCGTCTCCGGCAGAAACCCGGAAGCACAGCGCAATGGAAACTCCGCCACCTGCGCAGGCATCGAACATTGATCCAATCAACGGAGCCTAAACCGACAACGACATTGACAATGTCTTTGTTCTCCCTGTCGACTTAAAGGGAAAGTCTCTGTTACCCCCGTCTTCTTAAAGAGATAAGCCACTTTACATATTACCAAGCCATATAAATACTCACTGTGGCAAATTGTTAACATAGTTATGGGTCTACTTATCTATATTGGAGTTGATAATAGAAAGCAGAAAGCAAAAATTATTCTGTTTAGTTCCCTTCACAAACCGAATTACGTAATCATCACCACGGTATCCTTCATTTCAGAACAATCTATTAACATTTTGTTGATGTTGTTGTTCATCTGTTTGTTTCAGTCGGTTTGTTTGTCTATTCTTTAACGAATGATAGTAAAAGTTTGCGGGCTAGCACTCTTTTGTGTACAAAAAATAAGTCTTGCCGCTTGGGTAAAATAGCATGCAGGGTTGATTGTAACTAATATATATAAATAATTCTTCATGATTTCTGAATGGCAGTGACTCGGCTCTTAACTGGATATTTTACATATTTCATGTTTTATGGTTTCTGAAATTTTTATTCCGGTTGAGATGATACTATAAACAAAGAAAATAAAGGAAGACAAAACGGTACTCTTTAACTTGTGCACAGGAGAGCGGCAGTTCAAAGTTGAAAATGTTAATACGATACTCATAGGCCACCAAATACTATACATTAGACTGAAATAAGGAGGTAATACTGCCGTATCTTGATATTTGAGGGTGGGGGATGTGGTTGTATATTCAAGGCTGTCCACAGGTGTTCTAGTTGTAGCGACCCACGCATCATTCTCGGCATGTCAGGTTTAGCCCCCTCGCTCTTTAATTAGTTCCTCCATTTTAGGCGGCAATCTTGCCCGCCTAAAAAATGACGTGACTCGACCTTCTTCCTGTCGTCTGCTTTGGTCTTTTGTGCATTGCCTTCTTACCTCCACGTGCTTCTCTGATCGTACTCGATTTATCTGATTAACCTTCCGCTCTTAAAGGAAAGGTCTTCTCGTGCGGCAAATGATGAGGATTAATATGGTGTTACGAGTTATGCTAATTCTCCCCGTAAAAACAAACAAACAAACAAACAAACAAAATCTTTAAAGGCCCCGTAGACAACAAAAGCTTATAAGATCTGGGAAATATCCATATTCACCGATTTCAAGCTTAGAATTATGATTGCCGTTTGTTTACCAAACCAGATTGTGCTATATGACAACGAAGAAGAACATTTATATTGTTCATCACAAAAATAAAACAGGTTGCGATGATTAGGGTAGTGATAATCTAGTAATTTCATTATCATTATTGTCAATAAAAATGGCGATCATATTATGATAATAATGGTTGTGATATGAGAAACATGGAAAGAAAAAGACAAGCGTGAAAATTTAAATATGCCTTTAATCACAATGTAATCTCTATGTGTTGCTGGTTAGACGTCATCGGCTTATCGTACGATAAAATGTCTACCTTATTATCTAATTCGTCATAATGAGTTGGTTGTAATGAAACCTTTGCAGTACGATGTGTCACACATACACCCACAAACACACATGCATAGATACACACTCACTAACACACGTCCTGGCCCAAGGCCAAACACTGTTCAGCAATCGAGGGCTGCAAGTATACTGACAAAAGATGAAATGAAATTCAACGCCAACTTTCATGTTTAGAACCTGATTTTCCAAGGTGCCACCATGTATGGTTTCAGATATCACTGTTAATAATATCGCCTTTAATACCACTTTATTAGCCAAGCACAGGGACCGAATAAAAGAACACGGCTTCCTGTCACCCGAGATGTATTTGAAAATGAAATACCAATCCACGCATGTTTACATATACACAGAAACATGATAGGGGAATTAAGTTTCAATAAAGTCAGATTTACATTTGTTATAAAAACAAAAGGTTACGGGTTTTTAAGTTTCTCATGTTTCCACGTCAGAGTGATGCTGGTGCAACAATACGTGTTTAAATAAAGTACTATGTCATCATATACGACTTTGATATACAGATTTTTAAAAAAGAATCAATCAAACAGACTTGTAGAGATTGCAATACAAGTTGGAATTTGAAAGCAATGGAAAACTAAATTCTCGTATGGTTTTACAAGGCAATGATATTGGTTGCAAATAATGGCAGTCTTTATACAATTACGCACATTAGTCTCTAACACATGAAACATCAAAACAGCTTACGAAGTTGAAAGTGAACCTCGGATTGTTACACCTTACCCGTCTTAGCAAACTTGAACAAAGTGTGACACTTCACGTTAAAGGTGTTATTTACCATTGAGAGCCGTGATTTTAAAAAAAAAAAATCGAATTATCACATTGTTGATGCATATGTGTAGGCCAGTTGTATCACAAAACATCCTACCATATAAGAATTTTGCAATAAAGCCTAAAATTTAATGAGATATCACTTTTCTTCTCACTAAATCATAACTGTAGACGATTAAGTATAGAAACAATTTAATTATAACTATTGTTCACATGTATGTTAACAATACTTGACGTAGATTATACTGATCACAAATTTTGCATTGGTGGTTTCTATTCCCAACTCACATTTAAGAACTATTTTGAAGCCCTAAAGCTGGATTTGTGTTTCATCTGCAATTGGTAAAGTAATGCCTTTAAATACCGCGTTACACATACGTTAAAGTCGGCAATTAGTTTACAAAAATGAGTTTCAGGCCGGCTCGAGCAACACTTGCATGTAATTTTGTATGTATTTTGTGTTGTTTTCATTCAGGGTCACTTTGTAAATCGGGGTTTTTTTTTTAAATAAAGTGGCTACCCTGTGAAAATAAAAAGGAATAAATAGATAAAGATGATAGAAAACACGAGCAATGCGTTCAGTGTTTTGTTTAGTAATCTATCCTCTGCAGTTGGAGTGTCCTCAAAACAGTTTTGACTCTTTTATATTGCTAGATTAAATTGGTCTAACTTGGTCTGGTCTGGTTTAGTTTGGTTTGGTTTGGTTTGGTTTGATTTAATTTAGAGTTCCTTTTTTTATACCGATTGCCAGTCTGTCTGAACATGCATGTTTCACATTCTTACGAATCCACCCTTTACAATTAATATGGACATAGATGTTTACAGAAAAATAGTCTTCTACCAGAAAATAACTAAGCAAACAAAACATAAGAGGTATGGGACCATACGATAGGGGCATAATAGATCAGATGACAGGCCTTTCGTTCAGCATACACGACTTTAATCTCGTTTCCTTTATTTTTTCATCTCTTTTTGTTGTTATTTCTTCTCGGCATGATAGTTCAAACATAATAAGCAGGGCGTGAAGTACTGTGGTAAAAACACTCAATGAATGCATGAACTCGGAATGGAAAATGATAGCAAGCGGGAAACAAATAATGCACATGATCAAATTATGCATATGACACGGTCACATGACTTAGGGATGGTCATGTGACCAGTCAATTGCAGTTCCGAAAGACGGAGTCAGGCCGGGGGTATCATTCATACATAGCCGTGGCCTTCCGGCCGGCCGGTGTATAGTGAACTGTTTACACCTTAGCGGGCCCGGCCCCGGACCGGGCCTCAGACTGGCTTTCTCGTATGCATAACAGGGGTCATCGACTAATATACCCCATCATGCGCTATTAAACTGGAGGGCGCTGCTCCCGTAATATAGCCAAATTATAGCCAAATCAATTAGGCGTTCTATGAAGCGCACCCCACAAACCGAACCCACCAAAACCAACATCATTTCCGTTTCCGGTGACTAGATGAGCTCATAACGATCAGGCACATGCATAGGCGTGATAGAACTGGTTTGTTGTTGTTTACGTTTTCGCCCCATCTTTCAAAATAATAGGTGTCCTTTGTGATACCCACGTCATACAGAAAGAATATATCATCGAATTTCACATGAAAATTACTTTTGACTTAGTAATGAGAATAAAAGAGTGGGTCTTTTACTTGAATATAAAAATTCAAGTAAAGAAGAGGACATGGATAAATACGTTATTGTGATACAATATGTTTATATAGGCCTATATGTAATTGTGATAACTTTGATGATAACTACATGATATAGATGGTCAAGCAACCAAGCAGAAACAAAGATACAACGACATTACATAGGTCCTACTTGGGGAAAAAGATTGACTGTAATGAGGTAAAATGAAGTAAAAGGGATGAAAAATACATATATTTTTTAAATGCACTGTGATATGGGTTTTCGTGGCGCTAAATTATCAATATGCTACTGAAAATAGTCTGTGAATAGAAATTGATCAAAATACTTCATCAGGATAAAATATCTCAAAATCAATTCAGAAACCTGAATGTCTGATCTTTCTTTGTTGTCTCTACCGGAGATCAGTGATCCCCCCCCCCCCCGGGCTTTAGATGTTTCCCCTTTTGTCTCTTTATTCTTTTCTTTTGTATTCACCCGCAGGGTTGTATAATCTGTCGTCACTTTAGGGAATCGCATCATCTAGGTGACAAGGGGCTAGCTCCGTCAAATTGTCCGTAGGTGGGTTCCGTTCGACCTCTTTAAACGCATCTTGATATAAGTCATGTACAATTAAAATTACGGTATTTGGGGCGATGCTTATCAAAATCCGCGAGGGTGTCTCACTTTAGCTCCCTCCACAACTTTTCAATCAGGGCTTGTTGTAAGAAAGAAGCTGCAGAAAGTTGCACTTTTTCAGAGAACAAAGCTAAGTTTGAAGGGGGCATCTCCCACACTATACAGAAGCTGCAGCGGACGTCACAGGTATACACGTTACGTGATCGGTCTGGCGGGGTATGATACCGTCGGGGAGCGAGCGGCCCATCCGCGCGGCTCGTGATACCATCGAACTACGCGCCCCCCTTCCGGATCTGTCACACTGAATCATACACACACCGACCTGCTTCTTTCTCAGCAATATCATACTCAAATATACTTCTAAAAAAAAAAAAAACCAATATCGCAAAGAGTTCTTTGTTCTCTCACCCTAGTCTTCATGCATTCAGCCAATCAAGCGATAACACTTTTTGTGCATTTATGATTTTTAATCTTTTTTTTTTAAACTTATTGCTTGAATCGTACTTGTTGCAATTACAATTACTAAAAGTTTCGTCATCTCTGACGTCATGTGAATAAATTGACGAGGCAATAGTAAATCATATAATAGTTGCCAGAATGATTTCTCGAGTCGTCTTTGTTAAACCCTTCGTTTCACTGGGTGTATTATAGGTTGCAATTTGAGTTAATGAATCAAATACTGTTGTGTTTCCGCTTTCCGTACGTCACCTTTAATATAATAATGGGGTGTGAGTGTATGATATTTCAAGAATTCATAAAATTGGCACTATTTCGCTGATGTGGAACGTCTAAACTATACACATTACAATCGAGCTGTCAGCGGCTGGCGCTGTGACAGCAGCGATCAGCATTACAACGTTGACAAAGAGCTTAATGAAAATGCGCTCGGCCGTCATGTAACCTTTACATATTTCTGTTTCTGCAAAATGCTATCAATCACGTCCTATTTTAGGCAGCACATACTATTGAAATACCACATCATTGGGTCATTTCGAGGTAAATACACGTTTTTGCTTTTATTTTTGTTTTTTTTTTGTAGATGGACGATTGAAAGCCGCCCAATGGGGGAACTGAAGTCACAACCCGTCACTCTATCTCTCCCTCCTTTTCTGATCTCTCTTTGTTGGAGATGGATAACGTACTATAAACAGCAATATGTGTCCATAATAATAACCCTTATAATGATTTAATTGGTTAATGTTATCGTCTCCGATTATATCATGATCTAAAGTCTAATGTATTTTATGTTGCTTTTGTGCTATTGTACGTGAGACAACACATAGGCCTATCACATGTTTGCCGTGTTATTATTTCCAATCGATGTGTACTGAGAAATTGATACAAAAAGGACTTTGATAAAAAAACAGACATACACACATCTACACTGTATTTATCTCTCTCTCTCTCTCTCTCTCTCTCTTTCTATGTATATTATATGTAAATTTATGTATATACTATACATATACATAATGAGAGAGAGAGAGAGAGAGAGAGAGAGAGGGAGAGACATATGTATTTATGTATGACATTTTCTGACATAAAATTCTAGGAAAATCTAGCACAGCAAATATCATATTCATCAACTGTAACCCAATTCTTCTCAAATCAAAAAAAAAAAAAAAAAAAAAATCCAACGGTACACAAAGTCGAGGGAAGTCATTTCGTAACTTCAAACTGCCCAGGCATAGAACAAAATGTTGGAAAGATTAAAAAAAAAGAAACAGAATAATATTCTTTAGTGAATTCTTTTGAACTTTAATCGAAGAATCAAACAATGAGCAATCACAATACAGACTGTACGAGCCAGGCTATAGACAACACAGGATGATTTTTGATCAAGCAGGGATTTTGTTCTCATGCTGCGATACTCCAGTGCTGAATACTCGAAGATCAAATTGCTGCAAGTGCTGTTGGTTTCTTCAGTGGTTAACAATCGACTGTTATCAACTTAGAGTAATAACTAAACCACATCATGATATTATTTTCACTCTCACTTGCGTTGTGATTTTATTTGTAACCAAGAATGACATGCATCGCGTTCAGCAAGAGAATGAACGAAAGAAGGAATGAGTGAGTGAATGAATGAATGAATGAATGAATGAATGAATGAATTATCAATTGATTACTTCACGAATTAGATGAACTTAATACTTACCAACTCGAAATTACGAGTCATGTATAACTGTAGAGAAACATTTATTACATCAAATACATAAAATGATATACAAACATGTTTAATTGACAATCGGCAAGTCATAGGGAAACTAATATTAGCACAACTGCTAATCATGCAGTACCCTTAAAACTATACTTGTCATTTTAAACACACACACACAATAATTTACTCGTCAATAATTACATTACATACTAGAAAAAGATTAAACATGTTTATTATCATAAAATCTGCTTAGCTTAGGAATACCCGATAATCAAGAACCCTATCATCCCTGCAAAATGAAAACACCAAAAACTTTGTCAATTATAGCTTTATATATATATATTATATCCAATATGTAAAATGAAAACGACCAAAACATTTTGTCAAATATAGGTTCATGTTATATATATATATATGTAATATGTATGTATGTATATATATATATATATATATATATATATATATATATATATTATATCCCAATATGTAAAATGAAAACGACCAAAATATTTTTATCAAATACAGGTTCATGTTATATATATTTATATGTAATATGTATATATATATATATATAGGGCCCTACATAATTATATAACAAAAATAGAAGAATGAGACAAAATCATATCATTAAGATGGAAATGTATGGTTAGATTCAAATATAAGAGATTTTATTTTTTGTGTGTGTGGACTTATCTTTTTTTACATATGTATATATTGTGGTTATGAATCTGTAATTATTGAGTAGCTCCTATACATTTTATTCTACGTAAAGGTATATTTTGATGTTTTTATGTATTATCTTTTCAATATATTATTTCATGAGTCCGTTATGCTTATCTATTTTTTGGTCTGTGCCTTGTGCCTCCTGCTTAATCCAGGAGGCAACCTAGGCTTCCCATATTATATTGTTTGTCGATATATGAAGAAGAATATTGAACTACAATATATGCAGGGCTCAACACTAACTTTTTTCTCAGTGACCCGTTTGGGCCACTTAACTCTTTGAATTTGAAATTTAACAAGAAAATGTAGTGGTCCAGAATGAAAAAAAAAAAAAGTTTGTGGCCCGACATCAATTTTTAGTCTCCCCGGGGCACCGCGTCACCTCTAATGTTGAGCTCTGTAGGCATATATATATATATATATATATATATATATATATATATATACATATATATATTTGTTTATTCATTTATTTATTTATTCATTCATTTCTGTCCGTCACCTTTTAATTTCACCGTTCGATCGTTTTTCTCTGTCTCCTAGTTTCAACTTTTCTGTTTGTAGTACCACGTCGACCAAGACCCTTGGTCGTCACTCGATGCAGAATAGCACGGTTTCTAACAAGCCACTTCAAATTGCAACGAAACCTCCAGGACTCGTGGGAGAACATCCCCTAATTGGAAGATATTTGAGAAAATTGACGATGTGGCGACTGTATATGTGAGCAGGATATGACAATCCGGCTTCAACTTGTACAGATAATCTCCGAAAAGACAAAGGGAAAGAATGGATGGTGATAGAGATCACTAAATCAAAGTCACATTTTCTTACCAACTGGATGCCCAAACCGTGCCCATTTCTCATGCCAAGCGGACCCCTATTGTCGCCAGTACCATCAACTTCTTAGATTGTTGATATCCGCCCATCATGTCCCCGGCATTGCACCCCGGCCTGTCATGATAGTCTTCCCCCCGTATTACTCCTCCTGCAATGTCTTGCCTGCTGCGGGATGCTGTGCTCTCGCTACTGAGTTCTTTGTTCAATTTCAATTTCAATTCATTTATTTTCATTCCTTTTTTTTTCAAACAAAACATAGTACAGAATAAATCTGGAATTATATAGCAGGCACTTACTTTCAACATATTCAGCAGTGCAAAGGATAGTTGACAAATAAAGATATAGGGCCTACTTGCATACCGGCATAATACAAATTTATGTTTCGAGAAAAAAAAATAATTGAGAGGTCCACTAAAAATGATTGTTCACCAATGACACTGAACCTTTCTTGCCTTAGCAACCATGATGAGTACTTACTGAACGTAGACTATAGATGATTACATAAAAACGTCAGCTGAAACAACACCAACAAACAAGACAAAACGGAAAGGAAAAGATACAACCCAGAATAGAAAGCAAAGCAAAGGATAATATTCATTGGTTGATTTGTTAGGGCGAGATAAGTACATCTCAATTTTCATTGAAAATGATATTTTTAGTGCACATGAAATTTATATAATGAATATGATAATTAAAATGTTGCCATTATTCTTAATGCAATTCATTTCTCCATTGGTACGGACAACACTTCTACTTAAATGAAGTGGCTGCAGTGAAAGTTCATGAACTTTGGATCCGATTTGATTATGAGCCTTGACACAGAATGGGATATCAATGGTAAATCTCGATGAAAATAGAATAAAACACGGTTTCATAATCATATAAAAAAAATCATAGTTATTTTTTGAGGAGCATCTTTTCTAAACTTCATGATCTTAAATAGCGCATGAACAAGAGAAATCAAGAGGTCGATTTCATTTGACAGTTGTTAGAATGGAAATCAATTATGTACAATGAAAGAAAATTAATGTTTTGGATTCGTATTTAGATAGAAAAACATAACCAAAATAATTGTAACATGTGGTCGAGGGCATTGTTAGAAAATTTGCAGGTTTTAATCATTTTTTGAAAGTATTACGCATCTTTATATTTCTCCAAACACTTATTACCAATAGCAATGATTATAATTACAACAATAACACTGATGATAGATATATTCATAGATAAACGAATCCACCTTTCCGATATAAAGAATTTAAAAGAAATTAGTAAGAAATGTCCTCACATGCGTTAAAGGGATGGTATGGTATTGGTTGAGATGAGGATTCAGCTTTTAATTTTGTGATAGATACTTAGAAACAACTTTATAAACTGTTAAAGGGCATACATTTCTGTGAGGAATTCAAATTTCATTTGATGAAAATCGGTTTTGAAATGACTGAGATATCAAAAACAAACAAACAAAGTAAACCAAAGCGATCCTAATAACAGGTGGGTCCCACTTTTTTTTTATAGGATCAGTTTGTTTGGGATAGCTCAGCCATTTCAAATCCAATTTCTATCAAATAAACTTTGAATTCCTCTCACAATTATATGCTCTTCCATAATTCATAATAGGTTTCTCAGTATCTAAAAAAATGATCTTCAAAACAACGTTTGAAAGCTGTAAGTATCATACCATCTGAAACTATATCCCTTTAAGGTATATATTTTGACATTTTTGAATCCAAACAGATTATTCGTGTATACTTATCATTACCTCTATTAAAGTCATCGGATTTATCCTATTTGTGCAGATTAATATCATCATGATTATGTCCCGTATCCCAAATCTATTCCAAGGTGAAAAGGGAATGTAGGAGAAAGAGAATTTGAAAATTAGGGGGGAGAGAGAGAGAGAGAGAGAGAGAGTAGATGAAGAGGGAAAGAAGGAAAGACGGAGAGGGTAATATCTTTTTTCTAAAATGATGAGGAATGGGTTGGTTTAATTGATACAGTCTGTGTGAGGAAAGCAAATCAACGAACATTTCATTCAGTTCATTGACAACACATGTTTGACAACATTGTCATAAAACCCTCAGGATATCGTTTACTGGCGGTGTTATCCTCCACCCCTCCAACCACCCCTCCCCCTCCCTCTCGTCCCTTACCCCCGCCCTCTTTTCGTTTCCGCCGCTTGTTGGCAAGCCAATCCAGCGCAGGGCCTGCGGATTTGATCAATTTCCTTCAGTTGCACAAAAAGGGGTTATATTCTCAATTAAGATACACATCAAATACACGCCCACCAAACAACTCACTTTTTTTTTGGTGAATGAGTATCAGGTCCCGATTATTGAGGAAGAGGGTGTGATTGAGACCAATTCAATACCACAGCTCACTCTGTCATAGAAACTCTTAAGCTACCCCCTCCCACCACCTTTCCCTCTTTGGCTTTGTCTAGCCTCGCAAATTGATAATGCCTTTCGTGTCTGATCTCAATTAAACACAATATTTGTTGATACAATATCAAATTCTTCACAGCTGAAATGACACCATCCAAAAGCGCATATTTTGTACTAGAATTTTCTTTTGCCTGCAAAAAGGCCTTTTCTTTGTTGTACATTTTCCCTGACAATATGAATGCGACAGTGACACTGTCCTCGAGTATGCAGAAGCACTATACAGAAAAGAAAAACGAAAAAAAAAATCCACATAGCTCAAATGACCAAATATATATGTGTGTGGTCATTACTGAAGAAAATGGATGGTCGTTATCCACACACACACACTTACCTAAAGCACCCCGATTAAAAAAAAAAAGAGCTATCTCAACAAATCTGATTGATTCATTAATTTTGTTTGAACATTTGATCTTCCTTAGAAAATGTTATTTAACCAAAACAGGTGTTATTATTGTACTTTAGTTTTTACATTATTCTTTGGAAAAAAGAAACAGTTGCAGAAATTAATTGAAATTGAAATGAATTAAATTCAAATCCCTGGTATATTTCATTGCTTCTGTGAAAACAAAGTCCAGTGTTCATATGGTAGCTAGTGATCGCTCTGAAATTCCGCTTGAAATCACACCTAAATCTCATTTTCTTTCCCCCTGTGTTTGCAGAGTTAGGGCAAGAGAAGATAAAAAATGTCATGTTCTTGGACAAACCTTGAATTGGCACAGGCGACCGAATAATTTCTGTAGATATTTCCTGAATAGCAGTTCCACAACCGAAAGCAACATGGCAGGGAATAGTTTAAAGAGCAATGAGCAGCTCTGCACGTTAGACGGGAAAGTCCCTAATTTTCAGAAATAATGTCACGACACTTTCCATACAGCTTATAGGATTACTGTCTCCGCTGGCTTTGCTAAGAAGGGGGTTAAAAAAAAGGTCTAGGTCAAAGTCTAGTTGAATTACACGACAACAACAAATAAACTAAACAACAAAGCATTCATTCATGATTGGACGAAAGAGAAGAGAGTCCGAGGAATTAGGTAATGAGGTAATTGAGGTTCCCATTTTGATTAAACGGTGCACAAGACTATTTAAAATAGAGGTTTACATGCTCGTTCCTATATACATTCGCATTTATACTGCTTCGCAAATCAAAACAAAATAAAATCACATGGCTGTGAAAAATACTTCACAAAACATAACCAAATGACAAAGGAGTGATACAAAGTGCAGTCTAAACTGTAACATAAACATTATAAAGCACGTATGGTTGCATACAAATAAAAAAGGCAGCACATTTGATTCAACAAGGAAGCAGAAGACCGTCAGCGTAAGCCTGGTTTGACTGGGCTGACGGCCTCATTAGGCGTTTTCACATCAGCCCGATGTTTCGAAATAGCGCGCCATTTTCTGACTTGGGAAATTAACCCGATCACGAAATAGCGCGCTATTTGATAATGTGAAGTAGTGCGCTAATTGATCGAGAAAATTTCTCGAGTCCAACTCGGAAAATTTCCGAAATAGCAGGATAATCAATGCGAACTAGCGCGCTACTTGATAATGTTCGGGCTGATGTGAATAGGAAATGAAATAGCGCTCTAATTTGCGATCGCGAAAAATATCGCGAGCTTGGATTTTTATCGGGCTGATGTGAAAACACCTTGTGGGAATGTAGCTCAGGTTTGTCTCTCACAAAATGTATGTTTTCTTATTTTATTATTGAAATGTTAGCGTGCATGGAAGAAAGATACAAGGGAGCAGTACTGTGGTTGTGCAGAATGTGTTTATGTGTTTATGTAAATGTTTACATGTGTTTATAAAATTTGTCTGGCAAAAGACTACGAAGGAGGACGTGGGCAGGCCAACAATGACGTCAGAGACCGGACTTCAAGGACAATAGAGACAACAATGTGTGTGTGAGAGAGAGAGAGAGAGAGAGAGAGAGAGAGAGAGAGAGAGGGAGAGAGGGAGAGAGGGAGAGAGGGAGGAAGAGGAAGAGATGGAAGTAACATGGACGTCAGCATACTGACGAGAACAAACCAGGGACGGAGATAAACACGATGATGAAGGATAGGGATCCATGCTACACAGGAGGGGCAGATTCATGGGTGAAAGATAGATAGATAGATAGATAGATAGATAGATAGATAGAGAGATAGATGGATAGATAGATAGATAGATAGATAAAGAGAAAAAATAACATTTTCAATAATGTTGAAAACAATTTTCAAATAATAATGTTTCAATTTCAAATTTTCAATCAAATTTTATTTCGAACATTTTTTATACAAAACTATCTAAAAAACAAATACATACTTGAAACTATTTGTTCAAAATCATTGTATTAATGGAAAGAGAGGCCCACGTAATAGACAAGTTTGCTGAGATGTTGGCCACCGAATAAATAAAGGAACGCTTCTAGAGAAAATGCACCTTCAGATTTGAAACTGAGAATTGTCTACCTCCCTTCAAAAGTGTTTGATGTATGATATCCCACGACGCGTTTGTGTCATTAGCCAAATGATATTCGTTATCAGGTTCCATGGAGAGATTAAGATCCGGAAAATGATATAGTCCGGGGGCCAAAATCAGGGGTTTTAATGTTTTTTTCCTTATTTTACCATATTTTATCGCACCTTATGGTATCACCTAAATGTTTCGAAGGTGCTGTTGACGAATCTGGTTGATGCAACACTTGCATCTTCGAGGGGTTTGAAATATTCGAGATTTTTGTTGGCAATTTTGGTGGCAATCTTAAATATCTCAAAACCTCTATGGATGTAAGAGTTCCATCAACCAGATTCGGATTCAGCACCCTCAAAATAGAGTAAAACCGTCGATTTATTTTCAATATATTCGCCATTTATGTTAAAATACTTTCACTAAATTCTCAATTTTTGGTATCTCATTAGATATCTCAAAACCCCGAGGTATGCAAGACTTGAACTATCCAGATTCGGTTTCGGCACCCTCGAGATAGATTTAATCCACCAAACCTTTTTATTCTTTTTTTTTCACCATTAATAAGGAAACATATGGCAATTTCAATCTTTGGCGGCAATCTTGAATATCTCAAATCCCTCAAGGAAGCAAAACTTGCATCATCCAGATTCGGATTCATCGCCCACGAAATAAGTTAAAACCTTCATTTTAGTTTCCACGTTTTCACCATTTTTATAAATACGTAGGATATTCAGATTTAAGTGGTTATTTTGACGGCCATTTTGAATAATATCTCAAAACCCTCAAGGATGGCAGAGTTGCATTATCCAGATCCGGATTCAGCAACCTCGAAATATAGGGCAGACCCATCAAAAAAGCATTGACGGTAAAACAAGATTCAGCGTCTGGCAGTCAAACTAACATTATGGTTGTTTCCTTATGAAAGATAACAAAGCAACTTGCATTTCACTGTAGCGACAGACAAGTCAGAGCTTATATTAACCCACTGGCTACGGCAGCCTGGCGAATCATGCGAAAACTCTATACAGAGTTTAGACTCTCGTTGGGGTGAAAACGGTTAATGAAGCAAGCTGATGCTGACACCATATCCATGTTTCAGACTCATTGTTGCTTCCCTAAAGTTATGATCCCTTCAGCACGTTGTAAGTATGATGCGGCGTTTTTGTTTTTGTTTTTGTTTTTGTTTTTTGTTTATTATGATGGAGTAAATTCGGTGCTTAATACTTCAGGCTGATGGGCTCGAGTGAAACGAAATTGAATCGAAATTAGAATGAAAATGAAACGAGTCCTATTCCAGGTAAAACTGTTCGTTTGCCAATTCCGTCGACAATTGGCAGACTTTTACTGTACCTTAGACCGTGATATAACAAAATACTACCATTTCCCCCTTGGACATTCACTGACGCGGGGATTTCCAATCTCTAAATCCTTAAGAACCTTTTTGCCTTTTTTTCTTTTTTTTTTTTAGAATGTAGATAATCTTTAAAGGTATTGTAAACCATTGGGAGCAGTTATTTGATGCATATGCGTAGATCAGTTGTGTCACAAAATGTCCTACCATATAACAATTTTGCTATAAAGCCTAAAATATAAGGAGATATCACTATTTTTCTCACTACAAAATAACTGTAGACGGTTTAGTCTAGAAACAATTTTATTATAATCGTTGTTCACATTTTGTACATTTAACAACACTTAACATTCACTACGATGATTAAAGTTTTTACATTGGTTGTTTCTATATAACGTAACTTACATTTTAGAACAATTTTGAAGCACTAAAGCTGGGTTTTCATTTCATTTGCAAATGGTAAATAATGCCTTTAAAATACGTTTCATATCATATGAGGTCAAAAAGTTTATACATCCTGGGCGTTCCATCTCTCTCTATCTATCTATCTATCTATCTATCTATCTATCTATCTACCTATCTATCTATCTGTCTATCTATCTATCTATCTATCTATCTATCTGTCTATCTATCTATCTATCTATCTACCTATCTATCTATCTATCTATCTATCTACCTATCTATCTATCTATCTATCTGTCTGTCTGTCTATCTATCTATCTATCTATCTATCCATCCATCTATCTCTATCTTTCTATCTATCTATCCATCTATCTCTATCTATCTATCTATCTATCTATCTATATATATATCTCTCTCTCTATCTATCTATCTATCAATCTATCTATCTATCTATCTATCTACCTATCTATCTATCTATCTATCTATCTACCTATCTATCTATCTATCTATCTGTCTATCTATCTATCTATCTATCTGTCTATCTATCTATCTATCTATCTGTCTATCTATCTATCTATCTATTTGTCTATCTATCTATCTATCTATCTATCTATCTCTATCTATCTATCTATCTATCTATCTATCTATCTATCTATCTATCTATCTATCTCTATCTATCTATCTATCTATCTATCCATCTATCTCTATCTTTCTATCTATCTATCTATCCATCTATCTCTATCTATCTATCTATCTATCTATCTATCTATCTATCTATCTATCTCTTTATTTTCGGGGGGGGGGGGTTCTTTCCAAAATGCGCATGTTCGTATCTCTGACCAACGCCACAAAAACATCACCACTGAAGTAATTTCCTTGTGGTTCGCCACCACTTCGTTTGTAGGCAGCGGATATCCATTTTGTCACTGGGTTCGCCTCGCTCAGCCACCTCGGTTGCACGGACTTTGTGGCTGCAACCATAACAGGTGGATCCGGATATCAAAATTAAAGCATTAAAGAAACAATTCCTCAATGAAGAAGAAGAAAAAAGCAAACCCATTGACATCGCAGTCGGAAATCATTCACCTATATACACTCTGAGGCAATTATTGATGATGTGTATCAAAGTAGCCGGCGTCAGTTGCTTGTGATCATACCATCCTGGTACCAGTAAGAGTGTGTGAAGAGAAACTGTTACCTTTGCTGCCTTAGTTCACACTTCAAGTTGAACTGTGACGAAGATCTAATGCAATACAAAAAGAAATTTTGCAAACATCTTCGATAACATACACATAGTATGGACAAAAAAAAATCAACAGTACCCATGAAAGTTTGAATCATGTTTCCAAAAACGGTAATGACTATTCTATTTTTATACGACCACCCATAGAAAATTGATACACTCATCATCATGAACGAAATTCACACTGTATAGGCAACAGTCCAAGGGACTTTCCCCCATCAGCTGAGTTTGAAAAGCGTACAATAAATTTAGCCTTTAAACCTAGCAATGGCTGACATATTATTTTTGTTTGTTCTGGTCCATCCAAAGACTAGACGTGGGGAACGTGGCTAACAAGACTTACTGACAATTAAACAGAAACTGCACTTGCTGAGCCGCGCCCTTGTTGTGCCCACACCCAGAAATGCATCTTTCCTTTGTTCTCTTTACCGCTGTTTGCACGGACGAGACAGGTCACGTGGACTTGACTACAAATACATGCACTCTCGGTCAATGTAAAGTCACCTCCAAGGAGTATAAGTTAATGATATAGTGACAATGTCTATAGGGCTATCACTGTCAAGGTTGGGAGAGATTAAACTCATTGTCTGCCCACCCGAAGTAGACACACCACCCACCACACCTTGCGACTGGGCGTATTTTGATAAGAATGATGAAGCAAAAGGATCAAGTTATATGGCGCTTTCATTAACAAACAAAAACAAAACGCAGTTTTTACTCATACACTTATGCATGTATTTCTAGGTATATATATGTGCACTTGTGCGTGACGTGTGTATGTATAATCATCGTGCACCTATATGTATGTTTATGTAAAATAATTTACACATATTATGTGTTTATGTATGTTTATAAATGTATGTATATATGCTTGGTTTGGTTTGTATGTATGTATGTATGTATGTTTGTATATTTGTATGTATGTATCTATGGTTTCGAATTGCGGAAACGCAACATTATTTTATAATATTCATGGTCATGGGGAGAACGAAGTTGATGAAGATTTTGGAGATTATTATGAAGGACAGAGGATGAGGAAAGCGGATACTGTTGAAAAAGATATTGACTTCAAGATCAAGATTTCCCTGTATTGTGTATTGTGCGAATTGTATGTTAGAATTTACTGATATATACATAGTACATACATATAGTCAAGTTCAACCAATTTAAGTTTGTATATAGGGTAGGTTATTACTCTATAACCGGTCAGGCTTGGAGACCGTCGGTCGTCCAACCAAGACCGCTGGAAGGGTCCATAATATTATGATGGGGGAATGTGTTACATCGCTGAACCAAACCGTAACGCGGTGAAAGCAGTGATGATAATGATGATGACAGCTATCATGATGTTAATAATGACTCTCAAAATTACGATGACGATGCCAAACGGAATGAGCGATTGTGCGTGATGATGATGATGATGATGATAATGATAATGATGATGATGATGATGATGATGATGTAGATCAGGTGATAGCTAAAACTGTACTGGGTGATGGCGGTACCGATTCTTGCGAAGCCATTACTAATTGGACAAACATAATACGTGAAATGTTTTAAAAGCAAAAAACAGACATCACGCTTCTCACATTCATTGTAATTGTAGAATAGCAGTGACATGACAATTTTCTGTTTTACATCCCAATTTGTCAGATAATCCCTCTTTGTATCCAATAATAGATCAGTCATGGCTAAATTGACTTTGGGGAGCTGAGCTTTTCTGAATAGGGTAAATATTGACCAGGAAACTGCCAAATATTTGATCCAGAAAGTCCATTGGTTTTTCACGGTCAAGGGTAGAGAATTGTGTGCATTAAAGTATACAAACCGCAGTGATTGGGAAATTTCCAATCATAATACTTAAAGCGAAATATTACTCCATGTTTTGTCAATAAAGAGAAATCGAGTGAAATAGAATTATAAAAGTTTCATTAAAATCTGGGATAATATATAAAAAAGATAAATCATGAGTTCCACATGCATGTTTACACCAAACAGCAACATTGGTTTGCAATCACACGTGTAAATCAGACCTTAAAACTCTACCACGAGTTAGTATACAAACATTTTCATTGGTATCAACATTTTCATAGATAAACAAAGTCTTTCCTCTCACAATATTCATGATCATTGTGTTATTACAGCATGACATCAAATTGATTCAAAGTTTGTTAGCTTTCAGGTAGGAAAATTAGTGACGATTTATAGGTCGGCCTATAGGAGAGTATAGGAGAGATTACATCATCAGCTAACCTCATTTGCATAATGTGGTCGCAACGAACTAATGTCACCTTTTCGTGAAATCATGTCAAATTCATAATCTGATGAATTATGCTTGATTTCGATGAAACTGATACCATGTCATAGTTTAAGCTTACTAGGTGAAGGGTTTAATTGCAAAACGAATAAGCTCCGTTCTTGTTGACTTTGAGATATTTGCGATGGTAACTTTCAAATAAACAAAGAAAATAATCATAACTCTAAGCATATTCTTTGTTTGATTTGATTTGATTTGATTTGATTTATTCACAAAATGTATATACATACATTATTCACAAATATGCACATAGTTTGTACATGAAACATATTACACATTTTGTCTGGATCGTCATAAGCTATGAAAAGCTTGACTGGGACGCATGTTACTTAACATTTTAGTGAGGCATCACTGGCAAAGTTTTATTTTGCTCTTTCTGGTGATGGACTTACTTTAAATTTTTTTAAGATGGCACTTGGCCAGTTTGAGATCAAAATCCTTATAATGTGCATCACAGTCAACTTGAATATTGAATGGAATTACCCTTTAAAAGTAAGAGCAATCGGCAGGAACGAGGTACGGTATTACGTTTCTCGCGCCTCCTCAGGAGACTGTGGGCCAATGTCGTCTGCTCAGTCTGACCCACTTGTTTCGTGTTTGGCTCATGATTATAGCACATGCGCTCATGCATGTTGAATAGCTGCGCGAGTTGCGCTGTAGACTTTTAGTAATACCAACATAATAATGATAGTATAAAGTACATATTGAGCAAAACCGTTGTCTCATCCCCACCATCATCTACATTAGACGTCAATCTCACCTGCGATGATGTTGTTAGGATGGTGTTGATTGGTGCCACTATAACAAAGATGAAAAGAGAAAAACAAACACAAAACAGAAAATGCCTGAAAGAAGAAGCGTGAATCGACGGATTCTTTGATTTGTCTTGTCGAAGTATGTTTTCACACCCCCCCCCCCCCTTCTTGGTTAACTCTTTGTCATGCCGAATAACTGGAGGGATACTCCATCGTGCGATATGAACAAGGTTTATGAAAATGCGACGAATCTTGGCCCAGGAAACGGGCGATGATTTTGGACACGATCAAATGATATTGGAGCCAAACTGATATCGGAACATTAAGCGTTGGGAGGCGGAAGTGTCTCCAAGATCCGCCTGACCTCCCGAACTGTAGTAGAGATCGTGCCGACCATGGCGTGTTCATGTACGACGCATTTAATATACACACGTGCGTAAACCAACGTACATCCGTGAGCAAAGTGGAATTGAACTTTCGCAAAACCACGACCTCTACCCTCCCTACAGTTTCCCTACCCTCCTTTCTCTCTCCTCCCCTCCCCCGTGTAAATATATCTGTATCTATCTATCTATCCATCCATTTATCCATCTATCTATCTATCTATCTATCCGTCTATCTATCTATCTATCTATCTATCTATCTATCTATCTATATCTATGTATCTATCAATCTATCTATCAACCTATTTATCTATCTATCTATCTACATATCAATCTACCTATCTATCTATTTATCTATCTATCAATCTATGTATATGTCTGTTTGTTAGTCTATTCTGCAGATAAACTTGTTTTTAGCTTTTTCGTTACTAAGTCATGCACAATTAGGATGGTCGTGTACTTCTATGTAGCAACGCGGTCACGTTTTCGGAGAAAAAAAGTAATTTGAATAATGGCGAAAAGCGAAAGTCTCTGATACCTAATTCCCTCGCCAGTGTCGACATTCTAGATTGGTATGTACTCACTTGAGAAAAGAACTCTCTAGCGTTTGAACTTGCTTTGTGTGAATCCTTCAAATTCGTGTGCAGGTATGAGGGAAATATAATATGTGTCATTCCTGCACATTCTCACGATTTCCTTTAATTCTTTTAGGTTTTGAGAGTTGAGGGTCGAAAAGTCTCTCTCTTTTCAATGTATGATAGCCTATTACTGACTACAGAATTTGGTTGTGAATTTCATCGCTACGTGCCAAGGCAATATCAGAAAAAAAAAAATATATATATCTACAGTATACATGAACTCTGCATCCAGACGCTGAAGCAACAACACTCCGTCACCCAGAAACAGTAGGCCGCGCAGCATGCAGCGGGGCCCTTAATCTCTTGGCTTTTACGGAGCGGAACACGGTGGAATCCCGTGAAAGCTATATCTTGTTTCATACTTCCAATCTACCCGATTACATTCACTTTATCTCCTTCGTGTGTACCAGGAAGGGAGAAAAAACAGCCAAATTCCACTCTGAGCTCGTATTGCCTAGCTCTACTCCTATAGTCACGCTTGCCTTGTCGCGCATACTAGTACTCGCCAAGAGGTCACTGTACTTTTGCAGAGACGGATTTACACACGTAGTATTTACTTTCACAATATGAACTCAAATAAGTACAAATACATCTTTGGCGAGAGAAACAGATTTGCATGAGTTTGTATGGTGCAAGCGCCGAACGTGAAAAACAAAAACCAAAATAAAACAAAACAGACTGAGCGAAGGACACATTATTTCCCCTTTTGGGTGTCAACTTTTTATAGGCGGGAGTTGCGTAAAAGCATTGTAGTTTAATACATGCCTTCCACTGTCACGACTGTCGTATATTTTGTGCGATGATTTACAAGTCTTCCCGAATGCATATTCAAACATCACTGCTGTGACTAGTGGTGTTTCAGTGCCTTGGAATGTAAAAAGGATGTATAGTCATCTACTCGTCTGGTGATATCATATTACGCTCCGTATACGTGCTTACTCGGTATCATAGCTATCATTTCGTATCACAAGATCATATGGCTTTTTGTTGTTGTTGTTGTTGTTGATGCACATTGAAACACACTGAATTTCTTTCAATCGTGTCCGTTTATTTTCATTATAGTCTTTTAATCTGCCTCTCCCATATCTATACGTAATTAAAGAAGACACCGGTGAGAGAATGAAATTCAATTCAATTCAATTCAATTCATTTATTTTCATACTTCTCGTACATGAATGTCACATCAGAAATAATAACACAGGTTCTTTTACCTTGTAAACAATGTGCAAAAACGAACAATATACATGGTAATATCACTTCAATTGAAATGATAACTGGTCGAAAACGAATGGGGTTGAACAAAGAATAGTAATGATGGGACCTACATGAAAGCAAGCTTGTTTGGCTGCGATGGCCAAAAAGAATAGCGCAGGAAAAAAAGTAAACGGAAGGTTCAAGAAGATCCTTTTTTGCGTTCGTTTGTCTTGATTATTTTGTATCTTTCAATTTGTATTCTCTTCATTGCATTCTTTCTTGTTGATTTTTTGTTGTGTATGTTATAATTTCACGGCCCTGCTGGAAAAACAGCTTATACGTGTTATAGCTGATGGCAATGGTTTTGATCGTGGTTAAATGAAAAGGTTCCATGATATTTGCTCCTGCGACAATTGCTCACATGAAATATCTACACGTTAAGCCAAACATGAATTCTACCCACAAACATAGTCCTTAACCCGAATCCTAATCCTCACATCAAACTAAACTTAAAACCGTATCACATCCCTAACCCTAACCCTAACCCTAACCCTAAGTCTTGTAGAAAATAAGATCAGAACAACAATTGTCGTAGGAGTAAGTGTCGTGTCACCTAATTAGATTAATTATCTCATCTCAACTCAACTGAGAATAATAAGAAAACAGAAGAGAAGAAAATGACAATAATGGAAAAGATATGAGAAACAAAAGAGTGAAATCTAATATGGGATTTCGCCTTTCAGAGGAAGTTTATCTAATAACTGGTTTGTGTGCAATTGTCTCTTTTCCTTTTATGTGCTTTGCATAATTAGAGTGTCATGTGTGTTTTTTCTTCATTAATCATCGTTATCATTATCACCACCACCATCATTATCACCATCATCATTATCCCATCATTATCACCATCATCATTATCCCATCATTATCATCATCATCATCATCATCATTATCATCATTATCATCACCATCACCATCCCATTATTATTATTATTATCATCATCATCATCATTATCATCATTATCATCATCATTATCATTTGTCCTTTTTGATTTCAAGTGTTTTGTTTATTTGCTTTGTGATCATTAGATTTATCCAGGATCACTATTCCTGCGTTGTTCTTTCCCCTGAACATACAACTATACGACCAGCTTGGGGTCCCCGCCGGAAACTTGTCCAGAAGAAATTATACTGACTGTACTCGAGCTTTACTCACATTACGAGTCATGTTGCCCGATGCCAACAAGTCATTAATTATTCCTCTTTTTTTTTCCTTGGAAGGTGAAGAGGTTCGGCGTCGCGGGATTAATCTCCCTGGCTCCACTGGGGAGCAGCCAGTCACATCGTCCTGACTTCCACGCACGACCTGTCTCTCCCAACATACCTCATCAGCCGACGATGACTCGGGGCAGACCCTATCGTAGCTGCTGCCCGCTTCTTCATCCCCCTCCGCAGGTAGTAGGATAACAATAGTAAACCCCCAGCTTCCCGCTTTGAAAAAAAAAAAAAAAAAAAAAAAAAAAAAAAACATCGTTAGAACACACGATAACAACAGCAAGTAATGACCTTCGTAATGTACCGACGCAGTGTGACCATGTGATCGCGAGTCACCTCTAGAAATTTCCAACGAGATGGCACAAGTGTCGCTGGGTGAAGGTGCACTTTGTCACGGTTTGCGCGCGAGAGATCTGTCGTCTGGAGTTCCCAGCAGTGCCTCGTGTGTCACGTGCGAAGTTCACATACGACCGATCAGAGCGATCGGTATTATCATTATATGCCATTAGGAACAATTGCGGACAGCTGCGAACAAAGGTGGACCAAGAGGCGGATTCAACGAGCTCCACCCAGTTCTATTTTCTTGAATACACGCAGACCCTTTTCGATGAGCAACTACTCTAACGTTTTTATAAGGCCCAGATCTGCCTCTGCGATAAATACTTTATCTGCAAAACTGTAAAAAGAATCTTCAGTAGATAATCATACAAATGACTATATATTCTATCTTCAGTAGATCAGTTGAGAACCTCATTACCCCCATTTACTCTAGTTCTATGAGGGATATCTTATCACTATCTGAATTTCTTATCGTTCTTTAAAATCAATTGCAGTTTGCTAATTCTTTTCAATTCGTCTCCACTCGCACGATGTTTAACATGCGGGTATAGTTGTCACGATAGAACGTGCCAAGTGTAAAACTATCGAGTGCCTTGTTGGCCTCATTCCTAAAAGACTGAAACAATTGAAGTTGCCATGGTAACTGCAGAAAACAGCCAATCAGCTGTGCCCACTCCAGGAGTCTCAACGCCACTCGGTGAAATTTGGCCCCGGTGTGCAGCGGGAAATGAAAAGAAATGGATGAACTTTTGCGTTGTTCTGCGTTACGGACACATCCTGGATTTGTTCTTGAGGCTGATTTGTTCTGACTAATAATATCCTTCGAAGACAACTGTACGTACATTCTGCTGCATGATACATAATTCTGTCGCAGCTGTATACATTTAACCACCCTCTCAAAATATGAGCTCATCATGTTGAAGACATAACTTGCTCAATATCAGGGGTGTATAGAGACTCCGTGGGGTAAGAAATAAGGGGTTGATATGGAAAACTGTCAAACAGAACCAAAGGCAACAAAAACTGCCTGCAGTCTCAAAATGTTTTAACAATATAGTGCGAAAGAAAATGTTTCAGATACATAGAATTTTCCCTTTTCTTATCTGGAGTCCTTCAGAAATCTCACCTCCTCCTTTTGAGTCATTGTCTGAACAATTATGGCGAATAAAGTTCATTTGACCTCAGCAAAGGCAAGCTGTAGTGATGTTATGAAGACAATGTCTCATTCCGACAGCCAGAGTCAGACATTTTGAAACAGTCTCTGTGTTCATGATTGCTGGTGGCACCAGCATTACACTATTGATTCAACGAATTTCTGCTGATGTCACAGTTTGGAAGACAAGTTCACTTTAAAGGAAAAGTTCCACCCAGAAAACATTACATGTGAGATTGAGTGAATGCAGCAACATTAGTAGAAGACAAATGATCAGTGAAGTTTGAGGAAAATTGGACAATCCGTTCAAAAGTTATGAATTTTTAAAAGTTCGGGTGCCTCCATAACTGGATGAGAAGACTATCCACTTTGCGACGTTACTGCAGAATAACGATATGAAGGAAACATAAAGAGAATTCCATAAAATGTCTTCTTCTTTTTTAATGAAAAGTACACATTCCTTTGACTTGTTACTGACATGCGTTAAAGGTATTATTCTCCCTTTCTTTTTACTTTCCAAAAGAGGCGAGTCAATTACTGCTCTTTTATTATGCTCGAAAAAAACGAAACTTTACATTTTCTGTACACTGCGTGTCGTTAATTTGTTCTACCGTGACGTCACGAAATGTTGTAGTCTTCTCATCCAGCGATGGCTGTACCAAAACTTTACAAACTCCTAACTTTTGAACTGATTGGTTTTTCTCAAAACCTCATTGACGTGTTCTATTAAGATTCTTGCGTTTCATCAATCCACAGTAATGGTATGGAATAACTCCCCTTTAAAGAACAGTGCCTCCGTCTAGACGTAATTTCGATTTTTAACACCCAAACAGCAGCAGTTTGCGACAATTCGCTTGGCTTGAATGACAGCACAGTGGACTGTGAGTATGATTCAACTCGAGTAGGCTAGGAAAACAAATATTTCTGACATGGTTTAGATTGAATAAGTTTTCATTTAAATAATCAAACGACGATTCATATAATGGTGTTGCGGAATGAAAACAATTCACAAAGAAGCTGAACAGACCAATCTTTTTTATTGATATTCTTTTCTATCCGCGGGACACCACGTAAAAGCTATAGGGCCTACAGAACGTAATAATTTATCTCAAGTTCTTCTTGTTTGGTCTTTTCATGGACCTGTCCCTTGCACACAATCCCGATTCACTTTGTCATAAGGGAGCGGGGAAATTTTCCTTTCTTATTATGCGAAGCTACCATGATTAGAAGAGCAGCGTTAGGTCAATGACCCAGAGCACATTCAAACTCTGTCTGCTGCTCTGATTGCGTCGAATTCGTACAACACTCATGAACGTGGCCCTTAACAATGCCTTTCATTCATAACACACTCATACAGACTCACAAGATTCATATCCCACACATGCACGCACACACATAGAAATATACGCATGCACGTTCACACGCACATACTGGCACACACATCAAACACAGGAGTAAGAAAATTTGCTCGAAGGTATGATTAATTATGACCGTTATGTTGGGATGGAGCTCTGGGCCGTTGGTCCCGTGGCATTCTGTCCTGTCAGAAGTTTGGAGTCATGGTTAAAGCAACGAATTCACAGGAAAGAGCGAGAGCGAGAGAGAGAAATGATAAATACTGCTTTTATCATTGAAGGCTGAAAATTACTTGCAAGTGTTTTCCATGTGACGATATAGCCTGAAAACATCTCTGAAATAATGACTATTCTCCAAGTCTTTGATATCATGATGAGGTCACTCCTGAAAAAAAAAAAAGGAGGGAGAAAAGAATATCGGAGAGCAAAACCGTAAGACGAGAGACTGGGCAAGACAGGTCTATAATACCCTGCTCTTCGGAAACGTCCTCCTCTTCCCACAGTACCACCTCCGATGTGGTGTCCCCTACCGCTCCATCTATGTCCTCCCCAACATAGATGCAAAACTTCCGTCGAACTTTCCCTCCTTCGAGGCATCGCATCCTAACTCCACTTTTATCTTCCCTTATGTGACAGGCACATAGTCAAACTTCTCTGATACACCTCTTTATCCTCCTAAGGGATGGTGTTCTGTGATAATAATGATAATAATAATGATGATGATGATAATGATAATAATAATGATGGTGATGATAATTATGATAATGATGATGATGATAATAATAATAACAATGATGATGGCGATAAAGATATTGACAATGATGGCGATGATGACGATAATGCTGATGATAATGATAATGATAATGATAATGATGGTGATGATAATTATGATAATGATGATTACGATAATGATGATAATGATAATGATGGTGATGATAATTATGATAATAATAATAATAATAAAGTGTGCTTGTATAGCGCATATCACATTCAGGGAGAAGTCTCTATGCACTTTAAGAATGAAACAATACAAGAAAAGGAAGAAAAAGGAAGAAAAAAGAAATAATGATAATGACGATGATGATGATAATAATGATGATGGTGATTATGATAATGATAGTGATAATGATGATGATAATAATGATGATAATGATGATGATGATTATGATAATGATTATGATAATAATGATGACAATGATGGTGATTATAATGATGATGATGATGGTAGTAAAGACAATCAATAGGATACACGTGTTACTGGAGTTGCATTTTATGATTTATAAACAGAGCTGAAAAAATATTGAAATTGGACAATGAATAAAGTTATAGCTGAATAGAGCTAGGCGATGATGTCATCACTCATGATTCTCCCCTTCAGTTTGATGATTGTTAATTGTTACGTCATAAACTCCACTTCCGGTAATGATTTAACGATTGCAGGTCCCTTTCAACATTCACAAAACGCTATCAAGGACGTTTCTCGTAAAATTGTATGAAAGCCCTTAGAATCTTTTGAAGTAATGATAATCAACACGTTTGTTGTATTTCAGTTGACAGTATTTTCCTTGAATACATCATTGTACTGATTTTCTTGCATGATGTTCATTCATAAAATATGTTTTATTGCAATTACAATTTTGTTGCAAATGAAATAAACGTAGTGAAGATCTCATTTGATATACATTCTCTAAGTAACTGTGACTCATATCACTGCTGTGTGAAAACATGTGAAGGTTTAAGATTGCATTTTTTTTTCATATTTGTCTGATTCATGAGAGCACTCTAAAATGCTCTGTTCTTTTGGTTGCGCTCCATGAATCGTGTCAGCCTGAACATGAAGTGGGTGTTTTCTATATTTACTAGCTAGATCTTTGCACCAGATTAGGGCTATTTGGGAGGCGAGAACTATGTCATGATTCCATGTTAACACCTTGTCAATTACACATCATTGCTTCCTTGCTTTTTTAATTATTTGGGGATCATAACGTGGGAGATCCCAATATAGAGCGGGGGTGGATCTAATTCAATTCTTTAACTATCAATGCATCTTTTACTCTCACGCTGTGATCCCACCCCCTCCCAAAAGTGTAATGCCCTTGCTCCCCCCCCCCCCCCCGCGAGGTTAAAAAAAAAAAAAAAGAAGAGAAAACATACTAGCCGCTTGAAATTCATTTGCCGGAAGTTACACCATGTATTTCTACGCCCTCGCTTGTTATAAGAATGCCGCTACTTCGTTAAAATGAGTAGCCACAAAGAAGGAAGAGGGCACGGTTGTTTGGCTCCGAGCCTGGCTAGTATAGTGTTAGTCACAACACCATTAACGATGTCGTAAGCCGCCGCGTCAGGAACCGTCCGAGACGGGAGGGGCAAGTGGCCCCCCTTCGCAGTGGCCCCTCCCTTCATGTCTCCACCCCTTCCTGACGAAGCCCAGCCCTTTGTCAGTACAGGCGTCATTGCCAGAGTGCATCCTCTACATTTTTTCTCTCCCCTCCCCCTCCCCCCCCCCTCTCTCTCTCTCTCTCTCTCTCCTACTCCTTCTCATGCCAAACGTTAGCTCACGGACGGGCTACCGCTATTTTTGTTCGCTAAACTTGGCTGAAGCCACTGCGGGGGGTCAGTCTCATTCGGATTTTTGCAAGGTCTCCCTCTCACATCTCATCACATCCCTTCCTTCCTTCTCTGGGGCGGACTCACCGTCCCATCCTTTCAGAGAGAGGGAGGGGGGTATAATTCATCAAAGGCTTTTGCGGTCGACCAAAATAGGTAGAGACAAAGCCAAATGATTCACCTTCACATCTCGTGACGTCAAATTACCTCATTTCTGTTAATATTGTCAAATTGATTATTCGGAGGGGGCAGTGACCGCGTAATAGGGGAGAGGGGGGGGGGGGATGCCTGGGCAGGCATGCAGTCGTATAGAGACACGTAAGAAGCGAGAGTTCAGTTGGGGAGGTCAGTCTTTGTCTGGCAGGCCCCGACCCTCATTTTGCAAAACGTGGCAAATCAACGAAAACTAACCAACCAACAGCATAGATAATAATAAGAAAATAAATAATCTGAAATCTTGAAGTCCTATAGTCACCTCCACAGTCTTGATGTCAGGTCTTTGTTTCTATTTCGTCTCGTTTTGTCAGTTTTTATTTCATTTTTATTTCCTTTGTTTTGGAGGACCGGAGCCAGGGCGGTTACCGGGGTCGGAAAAATGATGACGTTGAGTGTAATAAATGTGCAATTAAAACAAAGGGGTTAAACGTTGGTCATACCTCGCATCAAACATCGAGGGGGAAACACTGCGGTTGTATGAAAGGTTATTACCTGTCAACACGGTGAGAAAGCTCACGGAACAGGTATAACGACAAAGAGCATGGAGGTATTTGTTTTTGCTTTTGGTTTTCATTGCCAAACGACAGAAGTGAACATTGTAAACAATGTGTCAAATGCTTTGTAAACTGAGTGTAGCAGAACAACAAAGACAAGAAAAATCAAGTGTAGGCCCTACAATGATATTTATCGAAGTGATTACATTTGGATTTCAATGTTTTAACTATATACCAAGAATTTTATAAGAAGTTGAAACATAAGCAAGATTAACGAGGGGCGGTGTCAAAGAAGAGAAGTTGTATACAAAATAATATAGAATAACAACAAACTATGACCCTTTTCCTGGAAGAAGATAACGATTTATTGTACACATATGGTCAGAACACCAAGAATCCACGATTAGAAGGGCAATGTCTCGTGTCTGGCGTGTATTAAAGAGTGCGTAAAACACTGATTGTTATCATAATGATATCACAATCGAAGCCGAAACCATTACATAACTTGCACTTCTCGCCTTCTACCTCTTATTTATCACTCTTTTCTTCTCTCTGTTCTTTTTTTTTATTATTTCCTTATGTGTCATCATCCTCTGTCTACATTATTTCTTTGTAAAATGTCACATCAAAATTACTAAGATTTAAATTATTTAACTATTACTTTTAAGGATTTCTTCTTTTAGGGTGCTGTTCGTTATTCCGAAGGTTCGTTATTCCGAAGGTTTGTTGATCCGAAACACGAAATTCCCTATACCTAAAATGAAAAAAGGTTCTTTAATCATTTTCGGATTAACGAACCTTCGGAATAACGAATCTTCGGAATAACGAACTTTCGGATTAACTAACCTTCGGAATAACGAACCTTCGGAATAACGAGTTGTAACCCCTCTTGTATGGTATTTTTCCTTCTTCCGGTGTTTTCTTTTTTGTGCCGTCCTAGAACTTTTCTATGATACTGAAAAAATCCTTTGAACAATCTCAGCGTGACATCGTTATCGACTGAAATGTATTGTATAATTATTCAATTCGCTATCCGTCTTTGAAAATCGATTCATCTAAGATGACAATGAATACCAATGGCAAGACATTTAAATTGCATCTGCTATTTCAAAAGTACTTCCTGGTGATAGATATCCAGTTTAATTGATCTGTGGTGATTATTTCTTCTTCTTCTTTTGTTCTCTATCTCTGCAATTTATGACATGATTAAGAGTTTTCGTTGCCTAACCTTCGAGGGAAGTTAGCCTACTTCTTTTGGACGGTACCCCGGGGCGAACGGAACGGAACTCGGACAAATGGTATAGAATGAGCATGATGCAGCGAAAAACTTCGAGGGATCCGGGGTAGCAAAAAACAACAAATGCATACCAAGGAACCAAAAAGGGCAAAGAAAAAAAATCATCCCTATTAATCCCAGGGTTGGCGATGAGACACGGTTTAATGACAGTGAATAATTGTTGTATCGCAGCCAAGTACATGTTGTCATGCTTTAGGGAAGTGGGAGGGAATAACCAACGACATTTTGGAGCTGCGGATCTCATCCGTGAGTCCTAGTTAATTAGCATTATACGAGCTCACAGCGTTTTCAGGATCAGGGTCATGTGATCTTGGAAGAGAGCGAGAGGGGGGGGGGGTATACAAAGAGGCAGAAAGATAGAGAAACCGGGAACGAGAGAAAACAGAATATACGTATACTAAACGAAGATGGATAGTAAATACAGGAGAGAGATAAGAACTATCGGTGAAACGAGGGTGATGTATCTATGTAAAGCTTAAAAAACACTGATATAATCTCAGGAGCAGTTGCGACCTCCTGATAACCGGACAGGCATCATCTCAGGCGTCATCTCCACTTATCATGGCTACTACTAAAACACTGATCAATTCAGTGCTTATTTACGTCGATGTAGGGCAATTTGTCGATCAGTTGCAATGAAAACATCTCGACGGAAGAATTTCATGAATTTGAAAAACTTCGAAATGATTCAAAAATTGAAACCAGTGACAGTAATATGCATGCATGGACATTTCCAATATACAACGTATATCTACAATCAAGTACGCAGAGATAATCACGTGAAACGATGAATTCGCTATCACGACTTCTCGATGCGAGTATTATAGTAGTAAGATTGGGACTCAATATGTTATCAGTTCTGGCCTTTTTCAATGTCATGTGCAGACATGAGAGTGTTACACTGGGGTTATTTTGAAGGGTTCACCGCAGGATTCTTTTATCATCACCAAATCTCTCGTCTTCTCTGTCTCCTTGTGTATCTAGCCACGGTTTGCTGGATGTAGTTTCCATGGCAACGGCATGGTCCTGATGCCCGTCCTCCTCCGCGTTCCCGTGCGAAGATGACAGACACCACGCCTGACAACTTCACAGCCATGTCAGTTGCTATGGCGACATCCAATCAACTCCCCGCCGTGGTCTGATGAAACAGTCATAGGATATGTCGTCTGATCACCACTTTCAGGAGGGCATAGTTGGTTCTTTCATTATTATAGGATATCGATGAACTCGAATAGTGAGGTAAGTATAAAAAACGGGGGGAAAAGAAAACATCTTAAAATGAAATCATTAAAAAGAAAGATCTACAAAAGCCTACTATACTATGTGACACGTATAATGCATGATGAAACATCCTTTCGAGTTCACAAATCAGTTTCAAGAGTATTCATAAATTCACAATATTTCTTGCTCAGGCGCATTTTGACGGAATTGCTTATTTTGCCTGTCTCTTGCAGTTTCTCTTTCTGAGCATGGGATTGTGTTTGACGTACATTAGCTGCTCCTGGGTCATTCGAGCCCCGGGCAAACCTCAAGGAAGCTTAATTCGAGGTTTGCAGAATGATATTCGTGACAGAATGCTTTTTTTTTTTGTTGTTGTTGAAAGAACCATGAATTCAATTTGAATAAATTGCATGGTAAATCTTGTCCCTCTGCTATGTGTCGCCAGAGTAGTGATGACGGTAATTTGATATCTGCGTGCGACAGTTCTCAACCACACTTTTGCTTGCTTTGAAATTTTCGCATTGATATTTTTTGTCCAGTTGAGGAAAAATAAGGAGGATTACTGAAAAATAACTCACAATATTATTATAATATGGAACACAGAGTGCGTTTTCGAATCATCATCACAATGCTTTCTAATTCATGAATCTTTTTTAAAAATTCCCATCAACTTCTCCTACCAATGCTATATGTGTCTCGGGTACATTACGATGTTGCATCAGGTAGGTCTCGGACAAATATTCGACAAGCTTGGTATGACTACCATGTCGATATATACCAGCTGAATTACGCATGCAGTGTGTCAGTTTCGCCTTGTTTTGTTGGGAGGAGGTGGGGGACTTAGAATATAAGATACACCCAAATACGAGTGAAAGTGGTAAGGATACTGTAATAATGAAGAAATATGAGTAAAACCCTGATAATTAGTCGAACATGTTAAAGATCGTGATATTTCTGTCGACAATGATTTTGCCGCAAATTGATGATGGTATATGACCGATACTGATGGCATTCCTGGTAATGTTGTGAGTGAAATCTGTGAAAGTATGAATACTGAAGGTAGAGAAAGTGATGGTGATGATGGTGATGACAATGGTGATGACGAGGACGAGGACGACGATGACGATGAAGTAAAGACAGCCACACGAATACCGACATCAATGATTACCATGGGCCATTACAACATCTTAATCTCAAAACTGATATTGCTAATGATAACGAAGAGGACAATCATACGAATACAGACCTAACTGATTGTCATGGGCAATTGCAATATCTTAAAGGGATGATATAGTTTTGGTTGAGATGGGGATTCAGATTTTAACTTTTTTTGCGAGATTTAGAAAGGAAATTTTCTTTTTTAGGAAAGGAATTTGATGAAAATCGGTTTTGAAATGGCTGAGATATCCAAAAGCAAAGTGAAACAAAGTGGTCATCATAAAAGGTGGGTCCCACCTTATGCTAGGACCTCTTCGTTCTTGGATGTCTCAGCCATTTCATAGGCGACTTTCATCAAATAAACTTTGAATTCCTCATAGAATGATATGCTCTTAAATATTTGATATAAGTGATTTCTTATTTTAGAAAAAGTTAAAATCTGAATCCCCATCTCAACCAAAACTTTACCATCCTTATAATCTCAAAACTGGCATTGCTGATGATAACGAGGAGGCTGCGATGTTGACGATATCGACAAACAAGAGTGAGAGCGAAGGGTTTTATTTAATGAAAAATTCAAACAAACAAAAAAAAAAACAGCAACAGGAAAAACAGCTAGTGGGATGCGTTGGAGGATGAGAGAAACGAGGATGGACAAGACGCGGGAAGGAGTCAAAGGATGACAGGTGCGTCACACGTTATTGTCAGACGGCGAAACCAGGGATGCCACATCCTCTTCAACCACTGTCGCCTGCCGTCTGCTCAAGTGTCCATCTATTCCCACCAAAAACTCCGCTTTCAAGGTGTCCGCGGCGGCGTTCATTTTCGTCTCACTTAATAAATATGCATCACCTATTAGACGGCGAGCTTCAACTCCTCTTTGGAGAACGCATCGTAAACACCGCCCCCAGATGCACTAGTATAGTAGCAGCAGGAAAATGCAAAAGCAACCACAATGATCGGTCACAGTCGGTCCGGACATTGCGCCTGTAGTAAGATTCGAACGCGTTCGTGCAAAACAGCGATGAGAGTCGGCGGTTTGATGAACTCCGTTAGTTCGACCTCTCTTTTTCTTTTCTGTTGTTGTTGTCTTTTCAGTTCATTTCTGTTTATTTGTTTGTTTGTTTGTTCTTGTTTGATTTGCGTGTTTTTACACAACCAAAGGGTGAATATGTGCTGCTCGTTACTCTTTGGTTCCAGGAAGCAGTTGCAATAATCATGCAATGTCCTTTCTCGACAAGGAAAACAAATAAATAAACAAACAAACAAACAGGCAAGCACAAGCAACAGTTTTCATCTTTTTCGGCACGTTAAGGAGGCATTTAGATGTAACTGACCAGGTAACCAACGGCCTTGAACTCCCTCTAGAAAAATGATTATGACGATGTTGACAACAATGACGGCAATCAATAGTACAGTACTTGAAGTAACAGGAGTGATGACGAATATCATTCCTATCGTTGTCATTTTGAATGCTATCACTCTAATTATTCATTACAGTTGTCATTACTTCTATCATTATTACGCTGTAAACAAGTACGTAAAAAGGCTGTTTGTCTATTTGTGTGTCTATTTGATTTTTGGTTTATGAGGGGAGGGTATTTGAATAGGTCAATGCGAGGAATTCTTTTTCGTCTGACAAATTCGACCTTTTCAAGAAAAGTATCTAATTTCACCTGCAGAAAAGACGACGACAGAATAAGTTTGAAAGATGGTTATTACTTGTGACAACAAAATCGCTTCAGTTCGTTTTTCCGAAGGCTCATTTATCCGAAAATTAAATAAGATTCATTATTCCGAATGTTCATAACTCCGAAAATGCAATATGGTTCGTTATCTTGAAGGTTCCTTACCCCGAAAATGAAATAAGATTTATCATTCCGAAGGTTCGTTAATCTGAAAATAAAATAAGGTTTGTTAATCAGAAAATGAAACAAGGTTCGTAATTCCAAATATGAAATTAATTTTGTTTAGTGACAAAATACCGTGTTGTAGTTTTAAAAAATGATAAAAAATGAATTAAAACACGCACACCCTCACACCCACACACACACAGACGAGTACTTAAACGCACACATACCCGCATTATATTCACACTTATTGCCGAACTGGAATACAACCGCAATTGTTAATTTGTTAGTGATGTAGAAGAAAAAAGTGTTTTCTCCTCATCCTCCTCCGTGTGCCACCCTTCCCACTCTTCTACATCATCATCAGGACGAGCCATTTTGGCCACAGACTATTCAACTGTCAGAATAACGATCGCTATTTCATTGCGGATTAACGAACCTAAGGAATAACGTCACATTATGTTTGGATTAACGAACCCTGCTTCATTTTCGGATTAACGAACCTCTAGGTAAAGGGAGTTTGTGTGTTTCGGAATAACGTACTTTCGGAATAACGAATATCACCCACGAAATCATACCGCAGTCAAGGTGCAGATTATGAGTCAGGCTTTTGCCGTTTTGTGCAAATACCATTTCGCCAAAGAGGAGGAATGTTATGTCTCACGCAAAGCTTGAATGAGTGATAGCCGAAAATAACAAAAAGAAGTGCATCATATTGGATACAGTGACGTGATGAAATATCGCAAGAAAAGGGGAGAAACAGAACAGAACAAAACAAAGCACAAGATGACACTATAGCGCCAGTCATCGGCACTCCGCAAGGACCGCGGGCCGCCCGGGCTCCGTCGGTCGGCGGCGATGACGCCCAGCTTGATCCGCTGCGGCATTCTCCGCACCTATATAGTCTGCGGCCAGGGGTATAGACGGATGTGACAGGAGACCGAACACGGCCCCTCCACACCGCCCAACTCATCACTAACAAGGTAGATGCTGCGGTTTCGCCTTTCAGTTGCAATTAGTCCGCGCACCTTCGTGCACAATGCGTCATCTGAGTAAAGAAGGCAATGTTCTCTCCCTTCACTCCTAGAGATCCTCCTATATATCGCCATCTATTAACCCTACCTATCTTTATCTCTTTCTCAACCTCATTGTCCATAGATGTGTACAGATTATACATATTATATAAAACGTATATTGTACACACACACACACACACACACACACACGCACACACACACACACACAGACACATAGACACACACACACACGCACACATACACACACACATATATAAATATATGTATTTCGTTTTGTATATTTTGTCCTTGACAATGTTTTCTTTTACCTATCTTAAAATTCGTATGTGTTATAGATTTATGTATTATTTTGGCTCACGTCGGAGCACGTTATATTTTGACACAAAGCCCGTATACATCACTTAACGAATGAGTACATCTGTTTGTAAGGTGTATGTACACAGGGACGGCGACGAAGGGGCTATCCGTCCTACGAAAGACCTTGTCTACTGAATAAATGAATGAGATAACTAAATGTAAGTGTTAAAAATGTGTATAAATATTAGATATAAGTGCTTTGGCTCGCTCGCAATCAAGATAATAATGATGATGATGATGATGATGATGATGATGATGATGGTGGTGGTGATTATAATAATGATAATAATGATGATGATGATGATGATGATGATGATGATAATAACAATGATTGTATCAATAATAATAATAATACAATGTAATAATAAATTTGTTTGTCATAGTGAACTCACAATACAGATACTGTTCCCGTCCAATGCACTTGAATCGATTAAAACCTGTCGCATTGTGAAACTCATTAAACTTGGTTATTTCCTGCAAAAAAAAAATATTACAACGTGCACGTTACATACAGTTACATACCGTTTTCATCCAGATTTCAAGTCATCTCCGTTCATTTTTTTTTTTGTTCAACTTGATAACGCTATAATTTATACAGTTATGGTTTTGAAAACAACTTCTCAAATTGCAATTGTTCTTGAACTCATTAAAAAATCCATACTATTTTTGTAAAATTTCACTCATGAATAATTTAACACTTCTTAAGGCAAAAACAATGAATCAAACAAAAAACTTGTAGAGTGATAACAGCCTTGAGATTGCCTCACTCAGCATGATGCCCTGTGATGACATTCTTAAAGCGGGTCGATGTCTCCTAATGGCCAAAGTGTACCACCATTTGTCTCAGTGATTTTCTTCTGTCTGCGCAAGTCACCGCATCTGGATTAAAATGTAATCCGGGAATAGTCCGGGAATTAGTTGTACGCCCTTACAGGTAAGGGCGTGAACTCCCAACACCGGACAACTAGCAACTCGCAACTCGCGCACCTGTCGACGACACGTAGCCACATCGAACATGGAGGACATTTTGCGGATGCGGTCGCTGCTTTCTTCTCGACAGGAAGGAACAGAGAAAGAGTGAAAAACAAGAGATAAAACTAGAGCAGCGATGTAGGCCTACATTCAATAACCAATCGGACTTTGGCTTCTGAAATATTGCCCATATATCTGAGAAGTCAATGAAATGACCTCGTGTGTATTGGGATCAACATCGGAGCAAACATTATTACGGTAAATCAAAACTGCCCGCATAATTACTTAGAAAGCGTATACACAGTCGTCATTAATATTCCTGGACGGGGAGTCAATATCCTGATAACAAAATTCATCGAACATTGAAACAAACAAGGAAAGGGCAAATGTTATACAACGTTTTGTTCAACACTACCTAGGTCTGCACTCACCACACCCAAACGGTCTTCACACAACTTCAGTTTGGTAATTTAAGTGTACATGTTATGTGTATGTGGGGTGGGGGTGGTAAGATATTGGTAGACAAAACTTAGGGCGCCTTGCGGTGCTGCTTTAGCCATAAATCGGAAGTATCTGTGCGAGTTGGTTTATCAGTGTCTTTGAGATATAGAAAAATCGTGTTCTTTCCAGATGGTATCACGCGCGAGGTTTATCATAGGAAATCCTCCTCCGCTTAAAGGGAAATTACAGTCCAGAATAAATCTAGATTGAAAAAGAAAGAGAACTTATGACAAGCACAACAGCGAAAATTTGATTAAAAATGGGGTAAAAAAAAAGGAAGTTACAAACTTTCGAAGATTTGCCAATTTGCCATGATTATGTAAATGAGTGAGCTAATGATGTCATCACCTCACAATTTCCCATTGATTGTGTAGAAAAAGTATCGAAAATTCATTTTCTCTGCCATGATAGTGTAAAAAGGATTTTTTTCCTGCCTCAATAGCTTGAAAATAACAATCAGTCAGATATCAGGATCTTAGATGACATAATTGCGTTTGAACAGAAAACTGTAAATTCTCAAAATTTTATGTACAAACTATATGCAAGTTGTGAGTGGATGACATCATCAGTTCACTATTTGCATATTCATATCGACTGTTCAAGAATTGTTTTGTGAAAATTATCGAATCTGCACAATTTCATTACTTCCTTTATTTTCATCTAATTTTGAACAAATTTTCACTGTTTTGCTGAGAAAATTTTACTCTTCGTTCTTGTCAGACTAACTTTTCACTGGTCCGGCTTTCTTCTTTAATGTCACCAAGGATATTTGCATGAATTCTACAGAAGGCCGTAGTGCGAGTAGAGTAACCATCAATTACGAATGTTATATATCCTCAACTTGAGCCCTTGTCAACGATGTTTAGACACGTTGACCTACACGGTCTAATTCATTGAAACTTTCCCGTTCATACGTCATTTGCGATTGTGATACGTCATACGAAAGGTCGCTCCAGCATAAAGGCCTTTGACCTTCATATTGTTAATTGGAGTTTGACGACTACTCTGCTACCTGCATATTTTGTTAGCGATATTGTCTAATCTCCGCTTCTCGCCCTGTTTTTTTCCTTCATCTGTGTCTGTTCATCTATATATTTCTCTCTCTCTGTATCTGTCTATTTATCTATCTATCTATCTATCTAGGCCTATCTATCTATCTCTCTATCTACCTACCTATCTATCTATCTATCTATCTATCTAGGCCTATCTATCTATCTATCTATCTAGCTAGCTAGCTAGCTACTTTATGTATCTATCTTTTTATCTTCTGCACATGTAGGCCTACCTCTACACATTTTCATGTGCGTTTTGTGTTGAAATAAAAAAATATATATCGTCGGGACATGACATCATTTTATTGCGTGAAGCTGGCATTCCTCGACTTAAATGATTATCATAAAAGTCTATACGCGCGGTAAGATTGTTTAAGTTGGTTTATTCATTCATCATACGGCCATGTGGAATCCAAGGTATTTTACAGGGTTTTGACATCTTCCTTGGATGTTACCAGCTCGAAGAAGTTCTGTTACTGTTATGGTTTGCGAGCTGTTGATGGCGCTATCTAGATCTCCTTCCACTCTTTTCGAGAAGGCGCAATGAAGACTTCTCAGTTGGCTTCCAACCATTGTTCATGACTTTCACGTCCAGTGCATAGAATTGAATGGAACAGTTTGGTTTTATCCTGTGCTTGTTTTCACTCATAATAAGCCAACTATGTGTACCTACACAAATGTAAAGCTCGACAGCACTAATGTGGATGTGCTTGCAAGCGCTTCCCATGTTTTCATTCCATTTACATAAAAGTATCTACATACATATCTCCCATGTTATTATCAAATCTACATAACTACAGTATACATATTTATTCCCATGTTTTCATTAGATTTGCTGTAAATGTATTATGTAGAGATAGATAGATAGATAGATAGATAGATAGATAGATAGATAGATAGATAGATAGATAGATAAATAGATAGATAAGATAGACAGACAGGTAGATAGAGAGATAGATAGATAGGTAGGTAGATAGATAAATAGAGAGATAGATAGACAGATAGATAGATTCATACATACATACATACATACATACATACATACATACATACACACATACATACACACATACACATACACACACACACATACACACACACACATACCTACACATGCACATATACACATAACATACATAACCAACTGCATAATTACACAACTTTACAATCAAGGACATCCACAATTACATTGCTCTCATGGTTTATTGCAGGTACCTGCTCTTGGAATGGCTTACATCATCAGGAAATAAATATGCATATATACATACACATATACACACAGAATGTTTCCTCTTTTATACTCATATGTGAAAATGATTATTGTGATCTGGGTAGTACCACTTCTGGAATGGGAGTATCTTCGTCTCTGAATGATTCAAGAGTGGGAAAAAAATCCCTCAAGATCTCCTTCAAGGCCAAACACTTGTATATCATACTGCACCACTTCTGATGGAATTATTTCTCCTAAATTCAGGGCAATACACAGAGCACCAGAGCAATAAAATCATATTTCTAGGAGAGATATCCTTACTGTATCACTGCACCATAAAGCTTCCCTTTCATAATCCAATGTCCTAGGGACTGCCTCACACTTCTTAGTACCACAGTCAATCTATCTCTACCAGGTTATCGCAAAAGTGAAAACTTTTGTGTACAAAGTTTTGAGTCTTAGTTTAACATGATGATTCCTTTGACTGCAAACATTATTTGACTAGGTTATTCATAATAGTATGGACCCTATAGAGTCAATGATAATAGCATTAACACAAATGGACTTTAAGTTAGAACAGTGTAATGATATTTCAAACATTTGTAAAATTGTTTCTATTTTCTCGTCAGTATTGCACAGTACTAAATATGAAGGAAAAACTCCACACCACAAAAATATATCATCCTTAGAGTAGTTCATAGATTCCCTCCATCTACATTACACATTAACACAATTAATTCTACTGCAGACCTACTCCTGTTGAGACAATGGTGAATTTTGTCTCTTTGAACGTGAGCATAAGGTAATGCAGTTGTGTTGGTGACAGTCATCTTAACATTGTGTTAAGAGCACATACAATAATTTCTCCATAGTACTCATAACTGCCTGGCAATACCAAAAAAACATTTACCTGCTGCAGTGGACTCCCGTTATAAGGGAGACCTTGGGACCGGCAGTTTTCTTTCTTATTAGCAAAATTTCGTTTTAAGTGAACAAATAAACAATAAAAAAACAACAACAACATAAAACCGATAATGTTGCGGCCAGAATTTTCATTTCGTTGTAACCAGAATTTTGTTATATCTGTGTTCATTATAAAGGGAATGCACTGTATCAGCGGAATAGTGTTGCCATTAGTCCTCAAAAACATTGCACAACCTTCAAGGTACAATGTAGGAACGGCTGAAAGCTCAGATTTTTATCCGATCACAATCACAATCATAATCGCAGTACTCATCAGAAAACATTGCATAAAGTACATTCTGGCAATGATTACCTCACTTTATATAATTCTGTCGGCAAGGGTTGATAGCATTGCACTTCACATGAAATCAAGCGAGCCTACATGACTTGGATACAATTGTCATTCATGGAAAGGAGAAAGGTATACATAGAGCATCTTTGCTTTAATCAAGTGTAAAACAGAACTGTCTGCACAACCACTTGCTTAAGGAACAAACAAGAAAACAAACATATATAAACTCAAAATTATTGCCATTCGTATCACCAGCATTTACTTCCCTGAAAAGAATCGACAAGTTTGTGAAACAGATAAGTTGTAAAATAATAAGAGTAATACATTTTGAGAGTCCGCCTCAGCAGTTCGATTCTGTCTGTACCCAAATACTTCAGGAAGATGAAAATCAGTGAAATTTTATGTACAAATCAAAAGGAGGGCTGCTAAACATCTACATCACATGGAGTTGTCAATTTGTTTTACTCTCTAAACTTTTGCTGCTCACATCTCTTTTTGTGTGTCTGAATTTTTTCTCCCCCCTCCCCAATATTCACTGATCATCTACTCGCTTCACATAAATCAAAATAGTATCAACATTATGTCAACACAATCACAGAAATAATGTGGTCAGAAGTTTCAATAATTATTCGAACTCATGCTATTTGGTCCTCGCTCACTGTTGAAAACTTGATCATCTTATAATCCTCATTCACCTGCACGTTAACACACATGTAACATGTGGTCAGAAGTTTCAATAATCATTCGAACTCATGCTATTTGGTCCTCGCTCACTGTTGAAAACTTGATCATCTCATAATCCTCATTCACCTGCACGTTAACACACATGTAACATATCCACACATCTTAGGATATTATTAGCACAAAAGACTCTCAGATATCACAGACCTGACCTATGAAATTCATACCAAAATCCCTCAGTATATAGACCTTCTGACACCTTTTGAAAGAGATATAAAAGAAATGTTATTAAAATCGATATGTAATGAATCAAATTAACATTTAATTTTTCAATATAAAATTGGTAATTGTCATTATTTTCATACATCTGCACAATTCATATTGCTTACTGATTAATTACGATAAGTCTGCTTTAAATCATACTGATTTATATAACAAATGTACCTTTACTTCCATCATATTTCACAAATGTATTTTCCTTTGTAAAATTTTGTCCATGAGAAGGTTGCAGAAACCAATAAATGAAATAATGAAATAGAGTAAATATTCCTTGCCTATATGAAAACTGTCATAGGTTCAAACACAAACAGTGATCCATTCTAGGCACATACTCTGTATTACCACTATCTGGCATCATCTTTATGATAAATGCGTTATACAAATATACGGTAGTATTGTTATCAATACTATAATCATCTTCAGACATTGAGTGTCGTAGATGATGAAAGCCAAGGCGTTACTACATGTACCAAATAAGGCCCACCTGGTGATCACACTAAGCTTAAGAGTACCAAACATTCCACATCTCAGGTCCAGTTTGAGAAATTTTTGGTCAGTTTGGCACGAGAGATTGACCTGTAGGACACACTGTGTAATGACATTTGTAGTGGGTGGGAATTTTAAAAAAAAGAATTGTCCAATTTTGGCTGACAGTTACATATCACAAGTCTCAAATAGATGAAGAAACATTTAAGCTCACCAAAGTATTGATACTAAACAATCACCCTCAAGCTGTTTAATATGTGAACAAATTCACCGAGTTCAATTTTTTGAAGCATTCACTAGCTCTTAACAGGCCAGACCATGCAGTGGCGTATCTAGGGAAAACGGCGCCCGGGGCAAGCGCGAAAATTGCGCCCCTAATTTCTGAAAAAGTGTTCAACCCAAACCCCATCCCGGTAGGGACTTTAAAAAAAAGTCCACATGATATGCTTTTTCAAGCACTTAAAAGGGGTCTTTTGACGGTAATCTAAATGTAATAAATTTAGATAAATTTTGGTAAGCGAGCGAAGCGAGCGAGCCAAAAATTTTTGTATATTTCCGAGTCATCATCATTTTGTTAATATCTTCTTTTTTTTAAAATAAATTTTGGCAAGCGAGCTGAAAATTTTTGTATTTCAGCTTACAAGACATCGAATTCTTGTCATTTTTTGCTTATTAAATCTTATAATTCTAATCAAGATATAGTGACGGCTTTATGGATAACGATTTATACCAACAAACTGAGGATTTGAAAAAATACTCCAAATTAGTCCGCACGAGTGAGCAAAAATTTGTATATTTCTGCATCATCATCACGTTTTGTTCTTATCTTCTTTTTTTTGATAAATTTTGGCGAGTGAGCGCAGCAGGCGAGCTGAAAATTTCTGTATTTCAGCTTACAAAACATGGAATTCTTGTAATTTTTTGCTTATTAAATCTCACAGTTCTAATCAAGATATAGTGACGGCCTTATAGATAATGATTTATACCAACAAACTGAGGACTTGGAAAAAAATGCTCTAAATAAATACGCGCAAGTGAGCCGAAATTTGTATATTTCCGCATCATCATTACGTTTTGTTCTTATCTTGTTTGATTGGGTTTTTTTGCATCCAGCTCAGCATGGAAGACTGTTATTTCAAGATCTCCTCTTCACAAGCTACCAGAGACTACACATCTGGGATCCTCCACCCTTGCCAGCAGCCAACCTCATTAGATAAACTCTCCCTAAGAAACCAAGAAACCCCACTCCCCCCCCCCCCCCCCCCCCCCACAGGAAAAAAAAAATCAACATTTGTGACTTTACAGAGTACAGCAACAAAATATCAAGAACTACAAGAAGAAATATTATGGTAGCTGGGGAACTTCTTGTGATCGATTGGAAAGTGCCTTTATTTTCATTTTCTATTACTCTCCAAAACAAACCTTGAAACTCCAACCTCCTTCCCCCCCCCCCCCCCACAAAAAAAAAGAAGAGAAATCAACGTAGTGACTTTAGGGATTACAGTGACAAAATATCATGATCTACGAAAAGGAATGTTATGGTAGCTGGGCAGCTACTTGTGATTTATTGATACATGCCTTTATTTCTATTTTCACTTTTTCATAAGTACTAACTGTTTAAGTTCATCTTGCTGTTTAAAATAAAACATCCCTATCTTCCATCCCATTCACGACCAGAGTTCCAATCTAAGGCTATAATAACTTCTACCCATTCTAGGCCCACTTTGACATAAATGTATACCCCAGCATGCACCATGTTTGTAAATCCTTTGCCGCCACATAGCTTTATAACTTTTGTATTGAACATCAAATCTTGCATTTTGCACATTTTGCACATTTCATTTGTGTTTAATGTGATCAGAAAGAAGGATTACAGGAAAAATAAAACGCAGGGCTTTGGATCTGTCTGTCTGTATGCATGTAGTGTCCTTGCTCCAAATTTTGTTGGTGCCCCCCATTCTGCGCATGTGCAATGCTCAATGCTTCAACAATTTCTTGCAATTTAACTCAATGCCTATGGAGAAACTGGTAAGTCCTGTACAAAGTCTATGAGACATTTACACAATCCAGTAGGAAGTGGGTTGTAATGAGATTCAATGAAGTCATGTTTGATAACTCTCAAATTACCAGCGATGTTCAGAGTTACTCCCGAGCATACCTGACCTACTTCTATTACATATTACTTTGAAAAGGTTAAGGAAAAATGGGTATGCATGTACATGTCTCACTTTGATTTAAGTTAAGTTCCTGATACCTTTCCTTCAATTTTTGGCTTATTTCCTGGACATTTTGATCACTTCCTGGCATTCTGTAAAACTTCCTGATTCTACAACATGAAAAAAGAAAGGAACAAAGTCTTAAGCATTTCATTGCAAGGTCATTTGATCCTGCTTCTGAGAAATAAGAGAATTAGAAATACCGGATCTTCAGATTAATTCTATATCTAATACACAATATGCGGTTCCTGCCAATCCAGCTTTTATTTGAAGTTCTGAGTTTTAACTACCCAAATATTGCAAAAATAAGTTACCTTCCTGCTCACAGTTTTTGTGTCATTTCAGTTTCGAAACACTATACTAATACATGCTTTGATGAGGACAAAATATTAAAACTATCAGCTGCTTAGGCATGGCTTCCCCTGTAACTTCATAACAGCAAAATCATGACTTGGATGCCCCACTGCATCATACTCGTACACACAGCATAGACCAGCCCTACACAGCCTGTAACGACTGAATTCATAGGCAGCATGACCTCGGCTCACATTAACGATCGATTTCAGAACTGCAGCAGCAACAGTGTAGCTATGAGGCTCCTCTTCAAGGAGAGTTTGACAATCACAAGCACAGAAAGACTGGTGATCTGCCCTGGGAGCTTAAAGGACAAGTCCACCTTCATAGTCACGTGGATTGAGTGAATGCAACAATATTAGTAGAAAACATCAGTGAAAGTTTGGGGAAAATCGGACAATCCATTCAAAAGTTATGAATTTTTAAAGTATTTTTAAAGTAATTTTCCTCAAACTCTCACTGATATTTTCTACTAACATTGCTGCATTCACTCAACCCATATGTCGACGAAGGTGAACTTGTCCTTTAAGGGGCTTTCACATCTGACCAGTGAAGAGTTACGTAGTACGGTGTGCCGAATATGCCAAGATCAGGCTGCATACTCATTATAAGATATGTAGAATCTTGGATCCAAAGGATTTTTCATCAGACAGGTGTAGTGTAGCATACTATTGCATAGCAATTACGTACAGAAGAGTAGTATTGTGTAAACTTGCACACAACCTGCCCCTCTCCTGCATCCTGTGCTCTACATCCAAAGTATGCAAAATAATTGAACGTGTCTAATTGTTAAGTACATCTTGTGTACCCCTTTGCGTCACTCATCATATAACATGTAACACAGGGCACCCTAGGCACAGCATAGAGCGGCGCAAGCTTGGTGTAGTCAGTATGCAGCACCATGGAACTCTACATGGGCCCCGTGTGAAGAACGCCTCTTTAGAGCGTTGCAGCTATCGGAGTAAAGTTGTAGGCAGCGGCCATCATCACCGCATCTTCTTCCATGACGACCGTCGCCATGACGAGGAGGTGAAGAATCTTGCCAGGACCAGGAGCAGCATGATGAAGAGGATCATGGACATGACAATCACGTAGTGACTGATGCTGCAGGGTGGGGGAACAATTTTTGAAGTACTGTAAAACGAGGAATGTTCGCCTGCATTTTAATTTCGTGAATTTCGCAAGAGCCTAGATTCGCAAAATTAAAATGCACATAAAAGTTCTTGCCTACACTATACGCATTAAATGTTAGAGGCAACTCGCAAAAATTTCACGCTGCGAAGAAGGCCATCGGCTCCAATTTGCGAAAATTTCATACCGTGAAAATATCGTGCTTTACAGTAATAGCTTTGTCATTAATTTTCTCTCACTAACTGATTTAAATCATCTATTTTCAGGTCATTATCCATCCTAAAAGAAAACGTGGATGAAGGGAGGAAAGCTTCTTCAGCATACTGCATAACATCAAAGGTTAAGACTGGACTTTAGACTCTACAAAAGTGAAAGGAAAGTCTTAGTTTGGAGTGCATGAAGGAATTCCATATGGCTATACACACACTACAGCAAAATGGCTTTGAAGTCATAATTACTCTACATTGTCACACAATGTGGCTCTTATGTCCACTTTGTGACAACATTAATGACTGTCATTTGTTTCTGTAAGAAAGATTCTTACCCCAGAACTACTCCATGACATCTATCCCACTGATGAAAATTGATAACCATGGGGTATCTTATTTAGATTTCTTTTTCTTTATAAATCTGACAGTTTATATTGAGACAAACACAATATCTATACACCACGTCAGACTGCTTTTTGATGACTTCTTTCTCAATTATTACTTGATAATATATCAATTTGCAATGTGAGAGAAGAAAAGGAGAAGAAGAGGAGGAGGATGAGGAGAAAGTAAAAAAGGAGGAAGTACAACACGATGAAGGGAAAGACAGGTTTCTGCACCGTTTACAAAATTAAACTACAAGACTTTTCTTACCTATGACGTCTCCATGCAAAATTGTACAAAATCCAGGACCCCTTTTTTTGGACAGTAATATCAAGAAAACTTATGTGGTTAGTGTTAAATGAATAGAAATTACTATTACATAAATAGTGTTCATGTAAAATGTCAGTGTGTTTACTACACCAACACTGTCTGTGGCTGACAAGATGGTCTGATTTCATTTGGTGAAATGTTTTCATTAAAGGGGAAGGCTAGTAACTGATCAGTGGGAATCAGTGGAAATGCTGGGAGATGACTGTTCCAATCCTTATGGGATTCATTCAAGAGTTCATTGTATATCTATTGTTGTGTGAAAATGATTTGCTTCAGAACGGTCTCATATTCAAGTAATGTGCAGATTAATGCTCCGTCACTGACCAGGGACGCTAACCTGGAAGCATTAAACTGCACATTACTTGAATATGACACCATTCTGAAGCAAATCATTTTCACACAACAATAGATATACAATGAACTCTTGTATGAATCCCATAAGGATTGGAAAAATCATCCCCCAGCATTTCCACTGATTCCCACTGATCAGTTACTAGCCTTCCCCTTTAAAAACCAAATAACACTTCAAAAAAAGAAAAAAAGAAAAAAAAATGATCACTAAAAGGGCAAAAGAAAAATCCATAAATTTCAATGACTTTTCCATGACACATTTTATAATTCTGCATTTTCCATCACTTTTCCCGGCCTGGAAAAAACATTTCGAAATTCCATGATTTTTCCAAATTTTCCATAAGTGCAGGAACCCTGGGTAGAGGAGGAGAAGAAAGAAGGAGAAGGAAAAGACGAAGGAGAAGAAGAAAAGGAGGAAGAAAAAGAATATTAAAAAAAAAGATGATAATGGTGATGATAACTGCACTGACCTTGTGCCAATCTCCAGCCAGCTGCCTGAATCCTTGACCAGGAAGAAGAAATGAAGTGCCATGGCGTCGGAGAGAAGCACCACCACCAAGTAGAGGCTGGCCGTGGGAAGACGTAGCAGTATATGTACAGCTTGGAAGGTGCAGGCCACCAGGAGGAACAGTATCACGTTCTGGAAGCGGATCACAAAATACAGGCCATTCAGAAGAAGGATGTGACATTATGCAAGAAGTTGCCAATTTGCACCCTTTCTTAATCAGGCTCAGTATCATTAAACATTCTCTATTTTCAAAAAGAGTACAAGATATCACATTTCTTCCAGTGATTAAAAAAATCCATCTTATTCATTAATACACACATTCCATTAGAATGTATACTGCATAAGCTATTATTTTTGCAGGGGTTTAATTTTTGCGAATTTCACAAATCACTGTTGGACCGCGAATTTAACAACACCTGAAAATGTCGCCATGTCCAAGGGTAGTAATGCATTTAGGATAGCCTCGGTGTCAATTCACAAAAACAATATCTCGCAAAAAAATGTCCACAACCTCCTCCTTCACAAAAATATCTGTCCGCAAAAATAACAGCTTATACAATATATGCACAAAACAAATACACAAAACATGACATTCCACATCAAAGAAAACACTCAACAAAACGAAAATGGAATCTCCTATGAAACCATGACTCCCCTCCCCAGCCCAAATGTGCAGATACTATTCAAACTCTATTTTTTATCATTGTGCAATCAAAAGGATTGCTGTATGATTTCATTCATTCTAATAAGCACATGAATGAAATATTTCTTCTCAAACAATTCTAAGCAGTAAACAAAATGGCACACTTAAAGGACAAGTTCACCTTCATAAACATAAGGATTGAGAGAATGTAGCAATATTAATAGAACACATCAGTGAAAGTTTGAGGAAAATCAGACAATCCGTTCAAAAGTTATGAAGTTTTGAAGTTTTTGTGCAGTAACCGCTGGATGAGAAGACTACTGCAGCGTATGTATAACTTAGATGTCACATGCGTACAACAATATAAGGAAAATATAAAGAGAATTTCACAAAATTCCATCTTTTGAAAAAAGTACACATTGCCCTGACTTGTTACCGACAAATGTTATGGGTAATATTATTCCCCCCGCCTTTAGAAAGAGGCAAGTCAAGTGCTCTTTTATTATGCGAAAAAAGTGAAAATATGTTGAATTTTCTTTTACATTTTCTTTATACTGTTGTACGCATATGACTCACAAGCTGTAGTAGTCTCCTCATCCAGCGGTTCCAACACAAAAATTTCAAAAATTCATAACTTTTGCCGATTGTCCAATTTTCCTCAAACTTTCACTGATGTGTTCTACTATTATTGTTGCATTCTCTCAATCCTTATGTTTATGAAGGTGAACTTGTCCTTTAAGGAATCAGTATCACAACACAAACGAGCATCTGTCTCTTCCTCATGTATTAGTAATTCCTCTCTCTACCCTGTACATAGCTCCTCCTCCCTGCCCCGCCTTCCCTTCCACCTACCCCTCCCCCCGCTTACTTTCCTACTCCCTTGTATAACATTAATACAAACATACATACACACGCAGACACATTAAAACCAATCCAATGTACTCTGATTCTAACACATAGGTATTGAAACCGGATTTTGAAATACAAGAACTATTAAGGTCCATTCAGTTTCATGTCACAGTCGTAGTTCCTCAACTCTAAAATCTTTCATGTGCCATATAAGATGTTAATTGTTTTGTCGTACTTAATGTTGACTATTAAAGGCATAATTTACCATTTGCAGTTGAAACAAAAATCCAGCATTAGTGCTTCAAAATAGTTCTAAAATGTGAGTTAGGGATAGAAACAACCACTGTAAAAATTTGAATCCGAATAATCTATATAAGTGTCGTTAGATACACAAAATGTGAACAATACTTATAATAAAAATGTTTCAAGACTAAACCGTGTACAGTTACGGTTTATTGAGAAAAACACTGATATCTCCCTATATTTAGGCTTTATTGCAAAACTTTTATATGGTAGGATGTTTTATAATACAACAGACCTACACATATGCATCAAATGTGATATCTCGAACATTTTTGAAATCACTGCTCCCAAAGGTAAACTGGACCTTTAAGCATTTGAGAACTGCGAATCATGATCGTGAATGAACCACAAGTGGATTAATTGATGTTTATCCACTGATGTTGATAAATGGTCTCACTATTCAAAAACAACAAGGAGATTAATCCTGGTCTTTATGCTTTATAATAATGTCTTATCAATTCTGTTTGATCTCGTAATGGATTTTGAATTTCTTTCCGCCGTATAAAGATGCACACTTGATAAAATTACAAGGCAATCATTCAGGAGATATTCATTGCTAACAAGAAAGTAATATCTACCTGAACAAAATAACCATTTCTTTAATACTTGGCACTTATATACAGGAGCTCCTTGTCTGTACATTTGTATTCTTTGGGCATATTTTTCAGTATTCTAGCTCAGTCTTTGAAACAGTTTACCTGGAACAAACTTGCAAGTCTGGAAGGATTTACATGTAGAAATAAAACTGGTGTATGCCTCTTCTTAACACAACTTAAGTCAGCACAAGGCATAGAAAGTACTGTAAAAGTGGAAATTTGTGTGCATTTAAGGCAACCAGACACTGGTGCAAAAATAAAAGCAGACAAAAAATTTCGCTTGTTCTATGTAACATCTTTTATCTCACCCGGCCAAGCGCGAACATTTATGTGCACTAAATTTCTACTTTTACAGTACTTCACAGAAAGGAGAATCTGTTTCTTAAAGTTGGGGGAGGGGGTAGAAGAGGTTAATCAAGTAATGTCTGACCTTCCACAGGAGTAGCGCCCCCATGACAAACGGGTTGAAGACGGTCAGGAAGCAGTATACAGCCGAGGGGTCAAAGCTGTGCAGGATTCAGAGAAAACAGAGACCAGCATCAAAACCAAAATGTAATCAATCACGTTTTGATCTAACATGTACGGGTCTCCTCATTTTCAAACAGTAAGAGCTGACGAAGCATGTTTGCTGACTGTCGAGATTGCAATTTCCTCACCTGGACAGTTCAAAGTATGTTAACAGCACAAACATGCCTTCAGAAGTAAAAATCAAAGTTTTAAAAGGTGATTGAAAGGTCTTTATGAGCACGATGATGCCAAACCAGTACTTAAAAACTGACATGAAGTTGGCCTACAGAATCCTGTAAAAGATGGGCTGTCCATCAGATTCATCAAAGGGATTAATTCATTATGAATTGAACATTTAGGCAAGGTCACCAAGTGGCATGAGGTCAATGACCTGAAGCTGCCGGTGCACACTCTAATAGATCTCAGAGTTTGACTTCTTGACAGTAGCCATGAATCAATTCCAAGTGATGAAACTGGTGATGATGGTGACCGTGGAGATGATGAAATTCTCGTCATAGTGATAATGACAATCATGGTCAATTATGGCGGATGCTGTCAAGATGATTGCATTGATGATTATGATGACGATGGTGCTGGTAGTGATGATAACGATGATGGCGATGATTGTGGTAGTAGTGATGATGACAATAACACTGATGGTATTGAATATGGCTATTGTGTTGAAGGGGAAGATGATGATGGTGATGATGGTGATGATGGTGGTGATGTTGGTGATGGTGATGATGGTGATGATAGTGATGATGGTGACGATGGTGATGATGATGATGAAGAGAGTGAATCTTTAATGACGACAAAGACGACACTCTTCCCTCCTTCCCTCACCTATTGATACTTGCGATGTTGCCCGTCCCGAAGAAAGCTGCGAGGATGAAGAAGACGAAGCTCCACGCGCAGCGAAGGTCGGACAGGACCAGAGTGCGGGGCGGAGCCCGTTCCAGATCAGACTCCTCCTCAAACGAGATATGATGCAGCTACGAGAAATCAGAGGAGGCAAAACAATTCTTTTATAGCCAATGAAGTCAAAAGTCTATCACAAGAAACATCATCATCACTTGAAAGTCTGCATAATAATATGCAAGTTTTACATTCATGGCTGATATTACACAGTCATATTGTGAGAACATTATTAGGGATTTTTCCCTCACACTTGATCAAAAGGAGGAACATCAAATTTCATTTTGCACAAACCACATAGTCTAGTATTCTACATGCCAGACCACATTTGGGTGTCAGCGTCGGTTCACTATTCCAGTCACACAGAGGTATTGGGGTCGTGGGAAAGCTACATACATGGAGAACCACAACTAGTTCATTTCAATCAGTGTATGGCTAACCACCATCCAGCGGTGTGTCCTTTCAGAATACAATGACACACCCATAATGGTTGTAATCTGTCCAAATGTTTAACATCAGAGATTGGCGGCTTTATGCTGTGAAAGCTGAGTGATATGGCTTTGTTAAGAATGGTTATATTTAGGCACTCTCACGTTTCGTTTCTACCAATATGAAGTGAAAGAGGTGTAAAAGATAAGTTGTGGTCTATTGGCAGAAAGAAAATAAGTTGTGGTCTTTTAGCAAAAAAAAAAAAAAAAAAGGTGAATTTTGAAGAAAAGTTTAACAAAATGTTTGAACATTTGTCACTCATCACCACAGTGCAGAAAACACATACACATGTAAAATAAAAAGTCACACTTTATACATCTCTTAAATTTTAATAGGTATGTGTCCTTTCATTCATAGGTATGTGTCCTTTCATTTAACCTTAGCGACAATGAAGTTTGGTCATTATTCTGTGCTAAAAGGTGTGAGACTGAAGGAGCTCTGAAGCGACAGAACATACATGTGACAAAGATCATGATTGTGGTTATTGTTCTTGTTGTTGTAATTTTAGATTTTAGTTTAGATTTCCACCATTGTGTTCACAGCCTGGGGGTACTTCAGCAAACGGTCATCAACTCTCTGCTGGTCACTTTGTGATTACTGGACACAATTTCCCAACAATCTTGGGACCATCTAATCTAACAAGGCACCCTATCAATGATGGTTTGATTCTAATAGAATGAGTCCAACTTGAGGGACACAAAAGATCAACTGACAGAGTCTGTGGAGTATGGAATAGACCGGTTCTGTAATGTTTTAAGACTCTATGTATGAGGTCTTTGTTCACAAAAGTTGCCCTTAGCAACCACAAAGCTAGCTGGAGGCTTGCCTGACATAGCAACAACTAGGTGAAGTCCTGCCTATGAAACTTAATGGAAGGGAGCTTTGTTACTAGGCTGTTTGGAAAGGAAACATCCATCAATTGTAAGAAATAACAAAAAACGGTCGACTGATAGGAGCAAACCGCTCACCTTGACTTTGTCTTGCTCGTTGAGGCTGAACTCGCAGAGGATCCAGAAGAACATGACGTAACACAGACAGAGGCAGAACAGGCCCTCATGACTGCAGGTCGAGAGTGAGGAGTCAAGGTTGCTATGACAACCGCATCAATCGCAGCTTGATAGGCCTGGTTGGCCTTACTATGCATGCATCACACACATTTGGGGAGGGGCTGGGGAAAAGGGGGAAATCAGGACCTAACTCTACAACAACTAGAAAAAAGAAAGAAAATAAAATGACTTAAACTTGATACTTTGATAGCACCCTCTAACAATGACAGCAACTACACTTGTACAATAGCTAGTAGAAATCCTGCGAATGCTTTGTTACTTGCTAATACTGAGTATACTTTAACAGGAAAAGTTTCATTAAAATCTGACAAAAAATAAAGAAGTTGTGAACTTTTTAAATACATCACATTATTTTCTGAAAACAGAAATATCCATGATCTCAATCTGAAGAAGTGGAAGACTTTTGAGAGCAAAATATGATGACCTCATCTGATTTGCATAGAACTTAGCCTGACATCCAGGTAATCCTTGGAAAAAAGGAATGAATGAAACATTACAATTCCATTAATTCCTCACTTTTCAATCTAGTCCTAGTGACATTTTCACCATTGTGCTTGCTTTATGTTACTCCATTAAGTCAACTTGACCATGGAGTGCTCTTTACTTTTAACCGCTGGTCATTGGAATAATTTGTCCCACAAACAACACATAGAGACCAATGAACTCTTTGTGTACCACACTATTCTCAGAACGCAATGCATGAGCACTTCCAGAAAGCGTTGTCTTCGTCAAAGCCGTGTCACTTACTATCGAAGCGTTAATGCTAGAAATGGAGTAGATCAAAGTTGTACAGAAAACGGCAAGGTCTGCTGTGATGTGAATTTTACAACAAAGCTATGGCTATGATGCTTTCAGTGTCGTGCGGCATATTGCGATTTATTGATCGGTTTGTGCTTGGTTACGTATTTGAGCAAAATATGCGAACTTGGCACACCATCGACTGAGTCGGGCATATGAACATGACACATTAAGAGTTAATGTTCTATATCGTGGAGGTATACAATGTAGAGGAGACTGGTGTCTGTGTTCTCACTGCACAACAAGGATACGATGTGCTCATGAGCAGGAAGACTGAAGAAAGGCTGATGGCTAACGAGAGGAGGCGGTGACTGATGAGCTCGCTGGAGAACCGCGGCAGGACGAACACACCCAGCAGCATGGCCCAGCTGAATATTTTGTTCGGGAGTGGGACGCCCTCTTTGCTGGCTATCTGCCGCCAGGTGAGGTGCATGACAAGGACTGAGGCGAGGAGCAGGCCCGTCTGGATGGCGAAGAGGGGAACGTTCATCCCGACCGCGGACGAGCGTCTGGAGAGGTGCCTCGTCAACGCCACGGCGCTTAGGGCGGACAACGCCCCTGCCAGACCTCTGTGATGACGAAACAGAGAAACGACGATGCAGACAAGCATACAATAAATCCATATTCATAATTGACAGGTGTTGATGAGAAAAGCCAGTCAAACTTGATATTCATACCATCTACAGGTCTCCTAATTACGGAGACCTCTCCCCTCACTCCCACACAGGCATCCAAAGCTCTTCACACGCCTCGGGCTATTCTGGTCAATGAAATTGGGAGCGGACCACCTGGTTCCACAGTTACGTCAAATGTCAGTTCAAGTTTTTGATGTATTTAGCAGCGAGAAAGGGAAGTATTCCTTTCACTTTCCTTCAGCTTCTTTGAACATCCAGGACATCTTTCCTATCATCAGATTATATTCACCAATCTAGCAAAAATATGACATTGCACCCATTTATGGAATGCTTAATTTTGCAAAAGAACTTATTATTTCCAGCTACAATGGCCCTATCTCTTTTCCATACGACCGCCCATTAGCTTAATGACTTGTAAATGAGCACTATAACCACAGCAGGGAGACAGCTAAGCGGCAGACAAGCAACAATCTATGTCGTGAGAACGTGGAAGCTGCAAGAAAGACACAATAATTGAAAGTACGAAGGAAAATCAGCATTGTCTAGGACATATGAAGGAAGCATAGGTGGACAGATGATATTTTATCTTACGACTATAAACAATAAAGATTCATTTATTTCCATGTCAGAAAGCGATGACAGATATTCAACTACAACGACAACAGCCATGATACCCACATCTTCTCACTATGCAGATAAAATGTGACCGTGCACCTCAAAACGAACATAAAGTCGCACACACTGATTTTGCGTGAGGACTGAAAATAAGTGAAATGGGTCAACCTAGCCGAACTTGACTTTTTCATATTTTCTGAAAGAGCTGGTCTTCTTTTACATTATGCTAAAATTTGGTATCATAAAACGGACAGGAAAGTGTGTTTTTTTAGCAGTTTATCTCGAACATTTTTGGTAGAATAGTGTGATTAGGTGTGTCTTTAGAATCCCTTTTTCATTTCTGAAAAACCTTGTCCACACTCTTCACTTTCTACTAACTTTTGAAAGGATAGTGCTAGTATGCTTTGAAAGTTGACATTAATTATGGACAGAATGTGTTAATGAGGCATGTTTAATTTCAGTTTAATCTGATAATTCCTTCATTGTTGTTACTCTGGTGGTTTACTTCCTGTTTTTTGTCCCATTCATCGCACAGCCAGCACGGTTTGGTATTAAGCGCTTGAATAGACACTGTACTTCAGAGTCTCTTTTCTCAGTTCACACTTTTCCTGAGTTTGTGCTTTCTTTCCAATATTTAGATAGGTTAGGAGAGTCCATTTGATTTGAGTTATACATCATTTTAAAGCTTAAAGTCTGCTCTTTCAGAATACGGTCTTCACTGAAAATTCGTATCTGGCGACTTTTTGTTTGTTTTGAGGTGCAGGGTCACAAATAAAGTTTTGGGTGATCATGTCATGTGCCATAATTAACTTTTGCTTGCTGTCAATCAAAATTTATAAGGTATGTTATGAACACAACAACAGAATTGGGGAATGAAACTCGATGGACCAACTTCATGGAGGTGGTTTAAATTCAAACCATGGTTTATGTAAATTTCTTATGCGTAAATACGATTGACAGATTGCGTACGGCAACAGACGTCCAGTAACAAATGCGCGTTGATGCACGCATGTCAAAGGCACGCCTATTTCACGCTTATTTTAGACCATGGTCTAAATTTATACCTTGATCTAAGCTTACAGCACCTTTGTGAATTTGGGCCAATGGATACGCATGTGGACTGAGTGAATGAAGAAATATCAGTAGAATACATCAGTGAAATTTGAGGAAAAATTGGACAATCCGTTGAAAAGTTACGAATAGTCAAAGTGGAACTGCCTTCGCTGGATATAATGAGCAATATAGAGAAAACATACAGAGAATTCAACAAAATTTAATTTTCCACGAAAAGTACACGTTCCATTGTTACTGACATATGTTAAGGGTAACACTCTTTATGTTCTCCGAAAGATATAAGTCCAGTGCTCTTTCATTACGTTGGAAGAGAGAAAACATGTACAATTTTCTGCATATTTTCTTTATATCATTGTCGATACATGACGTCACTAAGTGTTGGAGTCTTCCCATCCGGCGGTGACTGCACTACAACTTTCACAATCTATAACTTTTAAATGGATTGTCCGATTTTCCTTAAACTTTGCTGTTGTGCTCTACAGTATGTCAAAAAAAAAAAATCACAATCAGATTTTCGTACTGATATATACGTATAAATGCTACTTCAGGGTCTTGAAATGCAACATCTTAGCTCTATTTTGCAGAAAACCCATTCAATTTGGTTAAGCGGTCAAAGAGAAATGTGGATTGTTGTGAAGCATGTCATGAGTCTGATTCTTCCAAGTTTAGCACTTGGATGCTCTTATGTGTGAACACAATAGACAGAACTTGGAGGGAAGAGATTCCTGACTTGCTCTACAAAATTCCTCATTTCTCTTTGACCACTGAAGCAAATCGAATGGGGTTTTCTGTAAGATGTGGGCAATGAGTTGTAGTTTCATACCCTGAATTTGTATTTGGGTTGATTTACTGTTTTTTTAATCATTGCGGAGGGTCCAGTTGTAATTTTCTTGGGGGACATACGGTACAGATATTGCTGTATTCCCTCAATTTACATATGTTTGGGTTCCATTCTACTCAAAGTAACGACACTTTTTTTTTTGAAGAAAAAATTTTTGAAGGTAGGAAGAAGGAAGAGATAAATCTATTCTGTTATTTGAATAAAAGAAAAACCACAATATGACAAATGCATGTTACTGCATTAAGATTGGTACTTTAACTTGAACGTTTAGATTCATCAATGAATATTCGTTGTGTTTGGAAAGCAGGCCAACCAGAACGAAAACAAACACACCAGTATTGCCGTCACCAACACGTTACAGCTTCATGTCAACATTTGCCCTCTGAGTCTGAGCATGGTGCAAATGAGTAATCATTGTTTTTCTTCTTTTTTTTTCTGTATTTGTGTTGGCTAGGATGGCTGATTTCAACCGAAGACTTTCAGGAATTTAAAGCAAATCCTGGAAAAGAAGATGAAGGGCGAAGGTGATACTCACACGAGGGGGATGTTGGCATCTCTGCCAACGACCGGGAGCAGAGGAAATACAGCCAGCACCAGACAGGAGACCAACCAACCAATGGCGTACACCTATTATCAAGATTTAAATTCAAAACACAAGACAGAAGAAGTTACACAGACATCCAGTAACCTCTAGCTTTTCTATGCTATGTATGTTTATTTTTTTCTAATCGTTTAGTTTCATATGCACGGGACCATGCAATGCAATTTTGTATACAATTATTGCATAATACAATAGCATTTATATTAACTTTAAGAGTAACTTTCGAACAGGAGTTCCACACTACAGTGCCAGTAAAGGTTGGTTCAATGACATCAAATGTGATTTTCAGAGAGGGAGAGCACATTTATTGTATGTGCAACCTTTGCTGGAGTGTACATTTGATAAGTGAGTGAACTACTTCTTTAATTTGAAGTGCCGTAACATTGCAAAAAGGTGAAATAAAGTGAAAATCAAACAAAATACTAGACTCTTCACTACTCTTTATAGATAGCACAATCCACAAGATGTTGGCATGAGGGTAGAATTTACCCCCACAAAAAAAAAAAACACCACACATACAAACAAACAAACAAACAAAACAAACTGAAAAAGGGATGCTTGTATGAGTTAAAGGTAAGGAACACATGACTGAAAACTTGTTTAAAAGTGGAGAAATGATGAGAAAGTTGCATATGAACTTCAGATAACACAGATCTAGTTTGTAGTGTAAGTAATGGACCCCTCACTGTCCACTCATAGCGAGTGTCCAACAGGTGACTGCGAACATGCAATGCAGACAGCAATTGAGAGCTACCAGTAAAATGTCATAAAAGTCCACTCTTGGACAGCAAATATGATTTGTCATGTATTATGAGGGTAGCAAGTCTGTGTTTAACATAGATCAACCACCCTCCTGACTAAAATTGATTCATTTATCAGCTGTGTGGATGAGGGGAGGTGGTGGGGGGGGGGCACAAAGTTGTGGTACTTGAGAAAAGCTGTGAGTTTTAGCATGCGTACATTATTGGCTTGACAGCAAGCGGCTCTAATTATGGCGTAAATAATATTAGCCTGGCTGATTATCAGAAGGCTGGACATTTTGCATGCCACCACGCCACAGGTTATAGGATTGAGAAGTCACAACATGAATCACACATGATAAAATATTGTAATTTTTCAATCCACGCCGAGCATTTTCATTGCAAACTTCAAACAAAGTTGGGAAACTCACAAAAAGTTGGGAAACTCACACTCTCATTAGCGACTTTTCTGGCAATGTTTCCGGCCGGCCTTAGGCACAACTGCTGGGTAACTTTCATGGAATATTGCAACTTTCTGATGTTCTGATTTTTTTTTTTTTTTTTTTTTTGCACTGGCAGTGTGAATGACCCTGTTGTGCATATATATCAGTTCTTTCCTAGTCACCACATACATGTATTTAATTTCATTAATCTTTTCACCAGGTGAAATCGAAGATCCTGCAAGAAGGTATCAACTACTACACGAAAGAAGGCGTCGCCACATTTGATGTGGCATCCATGGTACAAAATGCCGGTACTAAATGAGAACATTTAGTATAGATCTTACAAGAGCTGCCATACAACACACACACTGCTATTCAGCAGGTGAAATTGAAGATCCTGGTAATACTATAAGTGGTTAATTTCCTGCTTCTGCAGTATAACACATGATCACTTACCCGTTTTCCAGGAAACCTGCCCTAGCAGTGGCAAGTAAAGTCAAAGATCACGTCGGCTTCATGTAAGCCAAACACAAAAAAACAACAAAAACTCTTCACAACAGACAAACATTTGCTGCAAATTCAGCGAGTACTACAGTGTCTGCAAAGAGCTATAACATTCTACCAATTTTCATTTTTGTAAAAATTCAAAATGTCTCTCTCTACTCTAAAAAGAAAAAAACCCCACAAAATAAACAACCTTATTTTATTCTTCTTTTTAATTAGTTGTCACTCTTTCCTTTGTTCAGAGCTACCAAGTCTCACACATTCTGCATGAGACTCAAGCATTTAGGGTCCATCTCACGATCTCACGTATGGTGCCCATTATTCTCACGCATCGGGCGATGTCTGCAACTTGGGCCTATAATAATGAGCATAGCTCAAAGGATTTAAGTGATAGTTGCAATTGAAGGTATATATTTCCCTTTTGTCTTTCAAAATAAGAGAAAAATATCAACTCACTGAAGTACCGGTATGCACTTGATCGCACCATTAAGAGCTAACAATTGAAAAAGCTCCCTATACCGGGCCGTGGGAAGGGGGAAAACCCCTCCCACACCCTCGCACGCCGAGATGCCGAGTCATGAAAATCTCACTCATAATTTTTTTTTGAACTTGGCATCCCTGTTTGTTTGCAGCATGATGTCCTCTCTTTGAGTTGACACTCTACTCAGGTAAGAAACCCTTGGTGGATTCAATGTAGAAGCGAAGGGCAAACACAAGACTATTGCGGCTAAAATCGACAAGCGTGGCATGCCCAAGAGAGTGGTAGCCTGGACAGAAATGTATCTCAGTGATTGAGGGTAAGGCAGTGTGGGTAATGGTCTCACTCATAATTAAACGATGTGACAGATTTACCAACACTTTATAGTAAGCACTTCAACAGCAGCCAAAACTGCAGAAAAATTTCTATGATAACAGCACTTAATTACAAAATACTGTATACGCCATATATTTTGCGAGTCTAAATTTTCGCGAATCAGGACTTCCCGACAATTTCGCGAGTGGTTAAATTCGCGATCGTGGAGTCCTGTACGGAACGGAGAAATGTATATGCGTACGTCACATTCATATCGGCATTAGAGTCAATACTTTCACGTGTTTTTAATTTCGCGAATAGCAACCGACTCGCGAAATTTGCAAAAAAATAAAAACCTCGCAAAATATTCGGTGTATACGGTAATCATCATTATCAGCGCTGTGATTGGCATTATAGTGACTCTTTATCATCATCATTTTTTGTGCAAGTATCACCACTATTATTATCATCATCACTGTCATCATCAAATTATCATCACCATCATCATCGTCATCCTTTATTACTGTTGTCAAGGTATATAATTATCACAACTTACGGCAAATTTGAAAGGGAGAAACATAGGCCCGAATTCACGAAGGTGGTACAAATGAAACCATGGTTTAAACCATGGACAAAAACCACGGAGCGCCAAGTGTCGCAAGGAATATTTCGTTACGAAATTGTTCATTTCGTCGACAAAGTGACCGTTTCGTTAACGAAATTATCATTTCGGGGGCGAAATGTTCATGTAGTTACAAAATGTTGTCATTTAGTTACAAAAAAAATTATTTCATCGACGAAATGACTGATTACGTAACGAAATATTCCATGCGACACTTGGCGCTCCATGGTTTTTGTCCATAGTTTAAACCATGGTTTCATTTGTACCACCTTCATGAATTCGGCCATAGTGTTCATCCAGGGATTGATAGTTCCATCACACTGATGAAGAGATTCAGATTTTGGAACATGAAATTGCCCTGCATCAGACTGTAAAACCAGTTGATAATGGCTGCTCTAAAGATGTCTTGGTAATGGCATAATTTATAATGTGTGACAGGAGCGCAAGAAGTCATCCTGAATTGGTGAGCTATGCATCTTATAACACCTAAACCACTTTCTTAAAATTATGCTACAGTCACACTTTTGCACACACACTTAAAGGTACAAAACAGACATGGAATTCGAGAGAGTGCTGCTGGATGGCGTGATGATCGGCGCCATCTCCATTACGATTAACCCTGTTAGTTCTAGTTAACAAGTTAACTGTTAATAAGAGTAGATCACCTATCTATGCGTAAGTTTTTACACTAGCTAGTAAGCAAACTTTGTCAAGGATTGGTATGTACTAGGCGGAACAAGCCAGAAACAACTGCAGAATAGATCTAGACAATCTGAGATTGAAATCATTTCAAATAGTTTCAACATACTCACGATACAAATCATTTTATATTCACACATTAGGAACATATAATTGTGGCAGACGCTGTAAAAGCGGACATTTTTGCGGTGCTGAAATTTTTGTGCATTTATCGCAAGCAGAAACCAGTGCGAAAATTTAAACACAAGAATATTTTGACTTGCTATGTGTTCCAGTAGTTCATGTCTTGATTCCACGGAATTGAAAACATACAAAACTCATCTTAACTGGTCGAGCCCGAAAAATTACTCACGCAAAAATATCCACTTTGACAGTACATTAAACACGGGTCCATGCAACAGCGCCCTCTTGAGTCCTGGGTCAGTTTCCCTTTAACGTCTTCCAGTGAGGGGGAGACCAAAAAAAAAAAAAAAAAAAGATCCAAGCCTGATCATGGGTCGATGGCGTGGGAACTTTTGATAGTGGATCATCTCTGATGACCCCAGTCTCCCTTTTTCCCCACTCGGTCATTGTCTTTGTCCTTTTCACTCCCAAGCTTTTTTTTTTAAATTTTTCTGTCTCCCTTCTGCAGCATCCAGTCTGGCGCTAGCTACGCTCGTACCTGTCATGAGATCGGCTCGATGCAGCGGCTGTCCGAATGATCACACGTGGATCTCGTGGGGGGGGGGGGGGGGGGGGTGGGGAACATTACCACTGAGCATGGAGCTACCAGCACTGAGGGTCTCAAACTCGCAAAAGCACTGACCTCGTTTGCTAGCGATCTACCACATGGGCACAGCAGTCTCTGGAAATGAGCTCTGATGGGAACTCACTTTTCTGTCTGTCTCTTTCTCTCTTTTCTGACATTTTCCCCAGATCTTGGGAGTAGGAAGTCCCTCGAGATCATTCAATCAAGTCAATCTGAATGCATCTCTTGTTCATTTTTTTTTTTTTGGCAGTTCTTGACTTTGTGAGAGCAAATTTCATGTTCTCCTGCATTAAAGACACTGCTTAGCATATACCTAGTGACTCAAATTTTGACAAAAATCAAACTTTCCTCACTCAGGTATACAATGATGTTTGAATATATGAAGGAGCACTTTCCTAAGTAGAATTCTGAAAAGTATATGTTGTCACTATCAGGCAGTATACCAACAAACATCATGCTGTAAAAGTATTTCAAAACAGAACGGCCTACATTTTTTACTGTACATCAGTTTCACAGATTTATATTTTGCACAATATTGGAGTCACAGGATGTATGTAGGGATATACATGTATAAAGTAACACTGCACACTGGCACTGGTCCAACGATCCCTGGCCAGCAAAACTCACTGTTGGAACAGTAACTCTTTCAGGAATAGACCAGTAAAAAGTGGAAAAACTGGATACCTACTGGTCAAAGAGGCAGTTTGGACCAGTAGAAAAAAAATGGGTTTGTGTGCAGCCCTGAATAAAGAGCTTCAATTTTTCTTTTTCTTTTTCTTTTTCGGACTGACGCACTGTGAAATAGCACCTTTAATGTCCCAGAAAATATAATAGCTCAATATGTGTGAAGCTCATGCACAGATCCTCTTGAAAGCAGTTTCCACAATCATTACTTCTTTCTTGTTTATCTTAGGGGGAAATTTCTGAGGATGAGTATGTGGTGTATCCTGCTCCTAGTAGTTTTGTTTCTTTAAATTGCTCATAGTATAAAACATAATGATACATCCAAGTGAGGATTCTGAAGGCATGCAAACTGTCACTTAAAAAAATCCACCCAAAACCAAAGACAAATGTAGATTGAGTGAAAGCAGCAACATTAGTAGAACACATCATAGAAAGCTTGAGGAAATGGGACAATCGATGCAAACGTTATGAATTTTTAAAGTTTTGGTGTTGGAACCGCTGGATAAGGAGACTACTAGAGGTTATGACGTCATGTGTGGACAGCAATATCAAGAAAATATAAAGGGAATTCCACAAAAATTCACTTTTCTAGCATAATGAAAGAGCACTTAACAAACCGCTTTCAGAAAGCAGGGGGAATAATTGCTGCCCCTAACATATGTCAGTATCCAGGCGATGGAAGGTGCAATTTTCGTGAAAAATTAATTTTTGTGGGGCAGGTCCAGTTGGGGTTTATGACCATTTCTCTCTCTCTCTCTCCTTGCTTGAAACTTGAGTTTCAGAATAAGTAGCCATCTTATTATGTTTTGTGGAGGATTCTGTCAGCATGAATGGGCTAAATATAGCTGGACTGGCGAGTCAAGTGGTCTATTATGACCCGTCACCAGGATACCCTGAGAAAAATTGTAGACATCAAAACTGGCAAAACAGCACTGTATGGGAATTTGACTGAACTATAACAACATGTTATGTTTCGTTCGGAAATGGGATACTCGATATCTAGAGGCCAATTTCCCAATCATTTTCTTCCCGTGGCAGGTTTTAGAAATGAGGTGTGAAAGCAAAACTGAAAAAACAAAACAAAACAAAGAAAGTGAAAAAAAAAATTGAAAGAAAAATTGTCAGTATCCATCATAAATAATTTGGCCCAATGTTTCAGTGGGTATTGTCCCCTAAATTTTGCAAAATTACAAGATGAGGAAAGTAAGAGCATGACTAATGACAAGATGTCAAAAAAGACAATTTCTCTCAGCAAAGGGTTTCCTGCATAAAAATACAACTTTATGCGGTGGAGTACTTTTACACCAACCATCCCACTTTACAACCATGCTCTGTGTTTGGCAGTGAAGCTAGGGCTCTTACAGTGCACAACCACCATTACACCAAGAATGGTGATGATTTTTCATGACAGATTTTTCTCTTTTTTCACGCAATCACACAATACACATCAAATCAAGACTAAATTACCACTGAACATCTCTTAAGTAGGCAAAAAATGGCTTTGTCACTAAAATAAAATATAACATTCTATTTTCATTTTTCACACTCGATCTTTTAAGAGCAGCTTTGGTTTTGTCATGAACCTGCTGTGTTTTATGCATTTAATAGCAGATCAAAATTTTGGTTCCAAACTTAATCACTTCTTTATCTCCCCAGTGGCATAGAGGACAGTACTTGTCAACAGGACATTACACTTTGGTCTTTAACCCGTTGCGTACTGGAACCTGGTGGCCTGCATATTAAGTCTCTGGAAATTGAGAATTCAGTATGGAATGGGTTTACAACAAAGTGCTGGAATACACTGTGAACCAGAGCTCAATATCAACTCAGTGCTTAACGTAGTGTCCACCAAACTTATAATCAACTAATTGACAATTTGCCCTTTGTCGATGTAAATGAACACTGTATGTTTTGAGGAGAAGCCGGGATAAAAATCCATGGGAGAATACATACTCGGGTGGGATTTGAACCCAAGACCTCATGATATGTTGCTAGGCAGGCGTTTTATCCACTAGACTACTGAGCTTTCGCCTGATAGTCAGTGATGGTTCTACTCGCTTATAAATAGCAGAGGGTACTGCATATTTACCCAATGATTCTTGCACCAAGTTGTTTTTAATGCATTTGATTGACAAATAAAAACAACTTGATGCAAGAATTATTACCTTGAATACACAGCAAGATCAATAATTACAGCTTCTCAAAATACAGGGTTTCGTATGACTACAAAGACACCTTAGTGAGTTCTCTTAGCAAAATAATCATGACAGATCTTGGTCAGTACTTTTGTTTCGTGATGCAACAAAAAAAATACTAACTTCTCAAGTATCTAGTTGGAAATCTACGAGGTAGCCCCTATGTTTACAATGTGTTTTAAACTTGATAAGGGTGGAGTTGATACTGTGCCATCACTAATCATATTTTGCGTCTATTCAATTCAGATGCAACCAAGCCTAAAAACTGTAACAAGTAACACAAGAGTCGTGAAAATATTTTGACACTGAGTTGATGGGTACCCCCCATGCATGACACAATGAACAAACAACACCCTGATGAATTACGCACAGCTATAGGAGAGCAACTCTTGCCCCATCCCGATGGCACCCAGGCCGTGTCGCAGTTGCGCAGGATGCCTGTGCCAGGAATTCTGCTCGTAACACGCACGCACGCACGCATGCAAAAAAAAAAAACTTCACTAGTAATGAGCGTGATTGGTAAGGTGTGACCGAAGAGCAAGGTTTTTCACACGAATTGTTTGCAAAATTTGTCATCAGTATGAAATTGCACCCCGGGAGTGCCCATACGTTTGCCTTTGAGTCACGGTGGCATCTTTGATGATCACCCGCGAAGGGGCGTCACTGGAAGGGGCGGTGGGGGTGGGGGCAGGGGAGAAAAACCCTGCATGCGGTCTTCAGTGTCGCAAAATGACAAAGGCACTTTGGATAATCACAGGCTGGAGGTGGAGGGGCAGGTGTTGAAACCCATCACCTTCAACCCTAAACTGTTACAGAAGCAGGGGGGGTCAAAGTCAGCATCTCTCCGGTTTAAACAAAGTCATTGTCTGGGCGGGGGACATTCATCACTGTCTGTCTTAATTGGTTAATCCCAGCGCAGACTGGTTTATGCAAACCATCCAGGCACCATTAATCCCCACTCAAGTGGCATACATGTACGTATGCACTCTCACAATAATCCAGCACCCCCGGCAACCACATACTGTGCACAAAATTGAATGATATTAGCACAATGTCAGTACCTCATTTGTAATTGAATGTGACTCCTGATAAATTCAATGCATGATGGACACCCTGTCTCTACAAGAAATGCGTTTATGAGGAGAAAGGAAGATCATGCTGGTAGAATAGAATCTATTTCATACATCTCATGGTCAAATTTTGTATTTAATGCATTGACAAAATAGCAAGACAGATATATATGTAATTGTGGATAATTATGCACTTGCTCTTAACATAACATTCAAGAATTGCCCAATTCTTCATTACTCATTTCTAAAAAGACAGAATATGGCTTGTGCTACAACCAAGCAAAGGCTTTATACACAAGGGACAACCTGTACCCCTGATTCACATAGTAAAGTAGCAATCCTGAAGTAGAGGCTTTTCCAAAAATCCCTGTAGAGGGCGACATTTCACTCACAGCCTGATGTGGACACTTCCAATTTCTGCACTGGCAAGGGAAGAAAACATTCCATTTTTTTTTCTCAATCCCTCTCCCTCTCTATATCAAATTGCTTGATGCATTTACACAAAAATAATCCTGAACACTGAATTGTCATACTTTCATCTCGAACAATCTGAAGTGCAACAATAAGCTAATTGTACCCCTCAGCATATAGGCATATTTTCATCAATACAAATACCATTACACTGCAAACGCAATTTGAACGAAGGTACTTCTGACTTCTTTATCTTAAGGCCATGTCACACCGTTCCGGGCAAGCTACGCGGGCTTGTAGCGAGGAGGTAGTTTCCAGCACGTAGAAGATTTTCAGCGGGCGAACAAGAATGTTTGCAATTTTCATTCATGCCTTGTCATACTGCACGGGGGAAGTTTTGCGGCTTGACTAGCGGGGAAACAAATTTACTCCCCGGAGCTCTCCGCAGTTGGTCCGCACCTGACAGTATTTAGCGCGTAGTTGCCCGGAGGTGCTCACGCAAGTCCGATTTAACCTCAGCCAAGTTTTGAGCATGACCAAAACTTTTTCCGGGTGAGTCGCGGGAATGCCCGTAGAGGTCCACGCAGAACGCCAGTAGGAGGCCCTTAGCGGCAGCACTTCCCAGGCAGCTCCCACGCAGGTACTTGGCAATCTCGTATGCAGCCAAGATGATAAAATTCTGTGGGATTTCAGCCATTCCATTAGAGGAATTCCTTCACTGAGTTGTCAGCCCCCACGCGACTGGTACAAAGGTCACACAGTATACTCGCAAGTATAATTTAAGTAGAACGCGTCCAGCAAGTAAGACACATGCGCTGACTCGCTCAAATCCTTTTCCGCCCTCAGGAATGTCAGGTATGCTGGAAAATCCGGAACGACTACGGTTGATATACATGCTAGGTACTGTCATGTGCGGATCATCTACGGGGACCTCCGGGTAGTCAAAATTGTTCTTTGCAAGTCGCACGCAAGGCTTGCCCGGAAAGGTGTGACACGGCCTTTACAGAAAGGGTCAGTATACACCTTTGTAGATCATGTGTCTCCAGCAGCAAATTTATCAGGAAGGGGTGGGGGGGGGAGGTATGCTTCTTTGAGAAACATGTGACATTCCTAGCAATCCATATCTACAAGAACCACAAGGGGTATCCTTGAAAGCACAATTATTGGAGCGGGCGAGAGAGACAACTCCTCTTGCGATAAGCCTACAGAATGCCACAAAACTCACAGTTTGCCAGCCCATAGTCGTGGCTGTGACTTGCACTAATGGCGTTTTATGAGTTTCAGATATAGAGTAATTCAAGTCAAAATTAAAACTAATGCTCCCCTCGTTCTAATCTTTGTTCCCCTTTAAGTCTTAACAAATTCATTACTACAACGATACTGCAGAACATCATTTACATTCGTTTCTTTAATCAAGCATCTACTACCTCCTCACTAAGAGTGAGCGTCTTGATTTCAGTAACCAAGAAAAGCTAACTCTGTCATCCTATCTCACTCCATGACAGACGTGAGGCCAGTGCCTCAGATGACTAAACACATCCCATTGGGGAAAACCACAAAGTGCCACGAAGCTACTGAAATGGGGAAAACCCCATTCATTGATCAATAAATGACTTTCAGGAAGACCCCCCCCCCCCACACACACACACACACACGCCCACATTCACACATTGCATCAAGGCATAATTAGAACAATAAAATGGTTATAGCATTTCATATACTACAGGTTGTAGTATTCTGCCAATGGACTCAGACTCAAAATATAGCCATTCTAGATGATGTACCTGTGGGCCCATTCACACAAAAGAATAATCACGTTTTTAATCGCATCGCAAAAATCAATTGTAACTGTTCACACACGGCGATACAAAAATCAATTCAGCCGCAAGTGTAGCCCTTTAAATCTCTCAACTGTGCATGCCTATGAAGCAATTGCCGGAATGTGACTCCCAGCATCACTGTGTGCAGATACCTGGTGTGGCAAGCTGCATACACCCGCGGAACGGGATTAAAAATACATTATGTTCTCTAATTTGTGTGGGTGTGTTGTTAACACACCGCATGGGGCAAATTATTTGCAATGGTTTGAAAAAAAAATAAAAATAAATAAAGATGGACTGATCTTGGCATTGCTACGTGGATCAAGGGAGTCGAAAGAATCATTTTGCGTAAGAATTAAAATTTTTTCGGATCGCAATACATGTATATCAATTTTCAACTAGAAATGTCGCTATGGCAACTGGTATGCCTCCTTCATAATGCACGGTTCTCCTACTAGGTCTAAAGTACAATTTCTTGACAATGTCTTGACCCTAAAGTTCTCAAGAGAATCACTGTCAGGTAGAACATGCATAAACATGTATGAAGTTTCATGATTATACCTTGAGTCACTTTTGAGCTATAGAGGAAGAAGTGAAATTTAGCACTTTAACTTGACATTTGACCTTTTGCCAAGAAACTTCCCATAGAATCTCTATTGGGTAATACCTGTATATTTCAATTTCAATTTAAATTTCAATTTATTTTCATACTTCTCAATGAAGGAATGTACAGCAAATATAATAAAAACATAGTGAATCATAATATCCGGCTTGGATGTACAGTAAATTAATGTAAGAATATAAAACATATAGTGGTCAATCATCGTACGTTTGGTTCTATGTATAACGCTAAAGAAATATGACGGAACCTACTTAAAAGCGAGCTTGTTGAGCGTAGGTCCCAAATTCTGAACAGAGTGTAAAGATGAGGAGCACGGATGCAACGTAGGACCAAAATAAAGAGAAACAAAAATGAAAGGCAAAAATATCTGGTGCACTAACAGAATCTTCTCAATACATTAATAGTGATATACAGACAACCACATTCTGCAGATGTAAGGACAGTTGATTTAACAATGTTGACAATAGTGTAGTAGTATGATTTGAATAACGGTGAAAAGAGAACAACTCGACATGCGAGTCCTCGGAGGAGATACGGGAAACCTAAAGAGTGAACATACAAGTACTAACATTCAAAGAAAATTTGGAATTAATTAGAATTACCAGCCAGTATAGCACTAAGCACCACTATAGCACCAGTAAGCACCACTATAGCACCAGTATATATCAAGTTTCAAGAATAATCCTGCAGGCATTGCATAAATATGAGGGAAGTAGTGACATTTTGAGGAGTTGACCTTGACCCTTGACCTTTGACCCCCTGACCTTTGACCCCTGACCCCCCAAATTCCCTAGGTAATCACTGCCACTCAGTACATGCATTATACATGTACTAAGTTCCGTGAAGATACCTTGAACCATTTGTGAAATGTGGAGAAAAAAGTGAAATTTCCACATTTTGATTTGAACTTTGACCTTTGACCTCATGACCCAAAACTCTCTCTGGAGAATGTTGATTTGTTAATACATGTATACACTAAGTTTCAAGAAAATACCTTCAGGCATTGCATGGATATGGGGGAAATTGTGAAATTTTGAGCATTTGATCTTGAGCATGTGTACCTAAAAGTCGATAGGCACAACTTTGTTCACTCATACACGTGTACATATACATGCCAAGTTTCATTACGATACCTCAATCAGTTTTTTAGTTACACTGCCCACAAAATCGATTACGGATGGAAGGACGGACGGACGGACAACCCAAAAACATAATGCCTCCGGCACTGCTTCGTTGCGGAGGCATAAAAACAGTTAATTTCGGGTGCATACAAATGGGGGACTTCTGTAAAACTCTATGCAAGCAAAACCTTAGAGGAAATATTCTAGTAGGCTGCTTCCTCAAATAACTAGTTGTGCCTTGTTCCAGACGCTCTCATCATGAGACTATGGATGCATTCATCATCATTAGGGGGATTTACACTTGCTTGGAAAAATCGTGACATTTGGGTGCAAGTTGCTAAGCAACTACACCCAAACACCCTCGAAACATCGCCTGAAAAATTGCCAGCCTGAGTGCGATTTTTTGAAACATCGCGATGTTTGACGCGAAGTTTAGCGAGTGAAAACCCAAGCTGCTGAAATATCGCGATTTTTCATCACGTGACTTGCAAGTTGCGGTATTGGATTGCACCGGGAGTTAACTGCACTGCAGTGAATACGAATAGCGCGCTCTTCCACTCGTCTACCATGTTGAAGAGAGGTAAATTACACATGCGCACTACCGACCAAAAAATCGTGATGTTTCGTGAAGCTCAAACTTCGCATGCTTTTGCGCAAGTGTAAACGGTGGAACCAAAATATCGCGATTTTAAAAATCGCGCTATTAGTAGGTGTAAATGCGGCTATTTCCATGTTTGAAGTGCGTTTCACTATCCACTATCAAAACGTGTTTGCAAACACCTTTCGGATCGCATTTCCTAAGTTGTTGCATTTACCAAATCTGTCGTAAGTTGATTGCGAGGCCTTGTCATTGCGCAGTTTGACCCAAGGAGCAGAGATGTGTAGTTGGCAGTGGTTGGCGTGGGCAGATCCTAGCTATAAACACATTTCAAAACGACTTTGCGTTTACCAACTGTACAGAAACAAGTTTCTGGCTCAAATGTGTTTGTGATCACACTTTTTTCAGCGTTTCAGAAACACATTTATAACCCCATATGCTTAAATCAAAACAGCTTTGCATTTATCAATTGCCCAAAACTCCCTGAAAGTTGTCTGGAAACACTGACTCTGTGCCAGAAATGAGTTGATAAATGCAGCCTGACTTTCTTCTGTAAATGTAGTATGCATGATCACATCACCTCCCTGTCTTGGTTGGAGAAATGAAAGTGCCGCTACAACTTTCAGTTTGTTTGAGGGTTTTTTTTTCCCACTGTGGATATTATATAGGTGAAAAGTCATTCCTACTCAAAGTTATAGTCACACTGTGCAAGTCTTCACTTAGTAGTCCAACGACCTCATAAACATACTTTCCGCATTTAAAATTTATGACTCCACGAAGCAGACACGTCTGATAAGTGTTAAAGGCACCTGACAAATAGACACTACTGTTAACGCTATATTTTTTTTGCATACAAATATATATATATATAAATGAGTTCAAATCTCTCAGGGAAAAAAAAAAGAATACTATTTGTAGTATTCCAAGGAATTGAGCAAGAGGCCAGACAGCAAACTAGTAATAGTAGTCACTTGAAATGCAACACTAGTGTGCTGGCCTGGGACAGTGCGTGCAGGGCAAACTTCTGTTTGCATTTTTCTCAATATTCTTCGAGGTCGAGAGCCCAATCGAGAAATTTGTGAAAATAAAAACACCGCCAAAACGTTAAGCAATATAATATCTAATCTGGCATTACCCCAGCATTCTAACTGTTGCAACACTGAGTGAGCACACTGTCATTCCAAGCTCTGAAGTAGGTGAACTGATAATGATCTAACTCATCCAATGATTTTGAATGCAACAGACATTCATACTGATGTCATTTGTTTGTTGACTGAAAGCTCCTTATGATAGTAAAAATATGATACATGTAGGTAGCAAAATGAAGGCATAATTGCCCATGATTTTGATGGAGGATAATATTGACATTTGCATTCTTTTCTGTATTTGACAAAGCACAGCTCATGTCTGTAAATTCACTTATAAGCAGAAAAAAATGCACACAAAACAATTTCAAAATTTGACTGGCAAATGCTATTTAGCAGGTACATAACATCATTTTGTTGTGATACTTCATGTAGAATATTTCCAGTGAGATGAAAGGATCTTTGTATCACCAATCATCTTGTAGAGCAATAACCCTTTGGCCCGAATTCACGAAGGTGGTACAAATGAAACCATGGTTTAAACCATGAACAAATACCATGGAGCGCCAGGTGTTGCACGGAATATTTCGTTACGAAATTGGTTATTTCGTCGACAAAATGACCGTTTCGTTAACGAAATTATCATATCGTGGACGAAATGTTCATTTACTTACAAAATGTTGTCATTTCGTTACAAAATGATAATTTCATCGACGAAATAACTGATTTCATAACGAAATATTCCATGCGACACTTGGCGCTCCATGGTTTTTGTCCATGGTTTAAACTATGGTTTCATTTGTACCACCTTTGTGAATTCGGGCCTTTGTGTGCCTACTGGCACAGAAAACCCTATACACTTGTACAGACTACTGTGCACGCCAAATATTTTGCAAGGTTTTAATTTTTGTGCATTTCGTAAGTCACGTGCTATTCGCGAATTTAAAGACACGTGAAAATATTGACTGATTCCGACATAAATGTGAGGTGCATGCATACATTTTCTCTGTTCAGTACTGTGCTCCACGATTGCAAATTTAACCACTCGCGAATTGGTCGGGAAGTCCCGATTCAGGAAAATTAGATCGCTATATATATGGTGCATACAGTATCTAACGTCCCTGGTATATATACAGGGTAAATGCTTCATAAAATAAAATGCCTTTTTTGAAGCTCAGCTGACACTGTGCTGGTAAAAAAATGCACACTGTCGGGCTGCTGTGGTTGTTGTTATTGCCTTTTATGGGGGGAGGGGGAGAGAAGATATCCCCAGATCTGGGATGGCTGGTTCAAATTCTTTGAGAGCATGAGTAATACTGATGGCATGGAATCCTCTGTCCTACAACAAAAGTTGGATGACCTTCCCACTCCATCAAGATCTAGGGCACACACAGCCCACTGGCAACCCAGTTTGTTGGCTGTTCCAGTTTATTCTCTCCTTTGGCGTTTAACGACTGAAGTACGTTTGAAGAATCACAAGACGCCCCGTTAATCTCTGCCCCTCCCATTTCATCCTGAACGTTCCTCTTTATTACTTTTTTTTGGCTCTTTTTTTGTTTGTTCAGGGTCTTAATCCGTTTGTCTATCGAAAATGGAAACCACTGAAGAGGAACTTTAGATTGGAGATTAAGCACGGCATTGCAATTATGCCATGTGGGATTCCCAGCATCCTGCCGCTGCGCTCGGCGAGGAAGTGCAGCAGTACCTGGTACTCATAGGTACTCACACTGTCTGGAGGCTTCAAAAGCCTTGCCCTCATTGTATCTTGATGGGCGAATGAAAGCCAAATCATGTGACCAGTGTGAAATGTCACCTGATAGAGGAGATCCTTTTGTTTGTCTAGAGGAAGAAGTTACAGACATTCACAGACAATTGAAGCGACGTGAGAGGTATACTGGTAGATGCCAAGAATTTCGCGGGCGTCACATTTGGCGAAATCAGGAGTAGAAAGACAATTTTCGCAGGTGGTTGAATCCGTGATTGGGAACGCGAATATTCTAGTGCTTGCACATGCTCAGCATATTGGCATAAATGTGCAAATGGAAGGCTAGACATCTGTGTGTAGCTGTTGCTTGCCCATGTTGCTTGTACATACAGCACATCATTCTCATACTTAAGGGGGTATCTCATCGGGCTTGAAACCAGTTCACGACTAGTTCGCGACTCCAGATTTTGCTAGTTGCAGAGACCCGAGACATCTCCTGAAAATTACAGAGTCTCCGATTAGTCGCCAGTCAGTCGCAAGAAATTTGAACATGTTCGATTTTTCGCGAAGTCTCCGCGACGTCTCGGAGACGTCGCAGAGACTAATCATATCAGCGACTGCTGAAACGTCTCCGCGACGTCTCTACGATGCCTCAGAGATGTCTCAGAGACGTCGCCCAGACCTGCTGGAGACCAGAAAAACTGATGAGAGGTCGCGTCCGCGACTCTATTTGACGCTGTTTGACCTACTTAAAACCATGTGACCTACATGTATCTGCTTGCTGACATCCTGCCTAGATCAAGTCAGGTGATCCTGCAACGGCTCCCTCACATTTGAAATTTTTTTGGCACCTGCCAAATCTCGTCTCAGAGACGTCTCCTTGGTGAGACCGCAAGACATATTTATGGGGGAGACGTCTCCGCGACTGCTGCGACTGATAAGTTAGAGACGTCACAGAGACATCTCTGTTGGTGAGATACTAGCTTTACTGGTAGAACTTATGTAACTGGATACTTTTGCAGGTTGTTAATTTCAAAATGTTTTCAACTCATGAAATTCAAGCACACAAAACCCTCACAAAATAACCAGCATCTATAGTATGCTATTCCTGCCTGCCAAATGCGTGACTTTTTTTTTTCGCTGAAATGTGACATACGCCATTCTGACACCGAATGCCATGTTCTACCAAAATTTGGAAGATGCTGGAAAAACTCGCAGAAGGGGGTCTCATTTCTCACTAAGGACTCCTGCCATCAGCTTTAAACTTGATGACGTTATACTACCTGATTTGATGCTTAGCACATATTAAAGGTATTCTAAACCCATTGTCTGTAATGACCTGGGGGATCCTGTACATGATCTCTGAAATCTATAGCATTGCCAAAAACAGCAGGAGCATAGATTTGACCATCATATACCTGAGTGAAGCCAACCAAATATGACCTTTGACCCCATAAAAGGCAGAATGCTAGGGGAACCACTACCAGAAACCATGGGTCTAAATTGCGGCATGATGCATGTCCATACAACTTTGGAAAATCAAAAAAATTAATGAAGAATATCTACAGTGTATATACAGAGCACAAACAAGAAATAATGCATAGTGGCTGCCTTGGACCCAATAAAAAGTAGAAAACTGGGGGTTGCACAACCAAAACTAGTCCAGGCCAAGATTTGACAATGATACACTTTTGTACAAAACTTGAATGAAATCTGTCCAAAAATGTGGCCAGTATTGAGCAAACAAGGAAACTGTAAAACAAGATTGCTGTCCTAGACCCTATGAAAGGTAGAACATTTCAGTTTCAGTTTCAGTAAGTTTTATTTCTCCACTTGTACATAACAGAAAATAAGTATAACAATATCAAACATATTATTCACAAGTCATGAAAATATAAACAAAATGTCGCATTACAAATATATAGTCATGTGAAATAATACATAGATATCATTACAGATCTTTAAGTGTACAGGTGGAGGAGACCGTTATCAATAAGCAAAATGCTTGACTTGGACATCGACCTCTATTAAAAACATAATATGCCTTGTAACAATATTTTTATTTAACTAAAGGAAGGAACGGAACAATTATACACACGTAGAACAAATAATGTAAATCTTTAAAGTATTTTAAACGTCATTTGACCAAAAAGGACAACACAAGGTGGAATGTATAAAGATGAAAGAAGAACAAAACAAAACAAAACCCGAGAATAAGGTACCCGAATATGAAGAGTAGAGGAAAGAGAGAAGAGAAGAAAAGTGATGAGATACAGTGTTCAGGAGTTGGGAACTATAAAACAAAAGTGTAATTTCTAATTTGAGTGGTACATTGCGAGAAGAACGTCTTTATAAGATGATTTAAAACATTGTAGAGAAGAACTGCGTTTAAGGTCATCATTCAATGAGTTCCATACATCTGGACCATGATGTCTTATGGAATTTTGAGCTTTAATGAGTTTAGGGTTTTCCAAATGATAATCTGATAACATTGGGGCAGCATCAGAAAATAATTCTAGTTCAGATTAGACTATAATAAACTTCCACACAAAACTTGAATAAATCTGTCAAGAAATGTGGCTAGTAGAGCACACACAAGGAGACAATCAATAAATCAACCTTTTTGAGTATATAAAGGCAGATCAATGAGGGCACTATCACCAAAAGTTACGGGCAGTATAAGATTTTTTTCATGATGTACCTCTTTAAGAAATCTGAAATAAATCCACTTGGTTGTTGTCTTTTTTTCTGGTCATCATGTCAAAAGAAGTACTATTTATTAGGCATATCAGAAACAAAATGACAGGCTCATACTCCTTCAATGATTAAAGTGTGTATTTGCAAGTGAAAAAAAAGATGTTTCTATTCAGTTACTAGTCACAGTTCATTAATCTGAAAGTTTACAATTCCAAAAATGAAGTAACATTTGTTGTTCTGAAGGTTCTTTTATCTGAAAAAAAAAAAGTTCTTCATTCTGAATACACGTCCATTTATCCAAAAACAAAATAAGGTTCTTAATTCTAAAGGTTCATGAGCACGCACCTCTTTTTCATTTTCAGATGAACAAACCTTCAGAATGCTGAGCCTCATTTAATTTTTAAAATTACAAACCTTGGAAATAACCAACAGCACCCAAATTACTTACTTACAATTTTCATTTGCTAGAGTAATTATAAGTTAGTATCCCTCAACGCCATTCAATCCAGGGTAGTTTCAAAACCACAACCACGCAGACTTATATTTATACTAGAATTTAAAAATAAAAAGATGAAAAAAAAAATCTACTCAGTCCAACAAGCTATCAGCAAATATTTGAAGAAAGTTTTTTTAAAGTCAGTGGACATTGTATCTTGTTTTGGATGAGAATCAACATGGCTCTTAATAGAGCATGCATAAACCAGTTCTGCACATTGAACCATGGCAACAATCGCTATGGTAACAGAAGACGTCCTGTTTGACAAGTTTCCTATGTCAGAGACACCATGATGTACCTGGATCCCGTCCAAACAGGACATCTTTGCGGAATCCGAGGAGACGTTTCATCATGCGGCACTACATTTCAAAGGAACGCGTTGGATAACGAACCTGGGCTACGACAAACTAATAAAAAACAAACATGACTTTATGTCTTCGCTGTATTCCCAATGCCTCAGGGGAGGGTCTGTGGATCCACCTCCCAAGCTTCCTCCTTTTCTTCCTGAATGGTCCTGTCACTTGTCCCACTCCTCCCCCCCCAAAAAAAAAAACCACAAAAAAACACACACACACACATAACAAACAAAACACAACAACAACCCATAGTTTTCTGCCATTTAATGCTCAGTTTCAGATTTGTGTAACCACCCTAGAAATGTAATGCTGAAACACTATTTCAAAAGTTTTTGTTGTTGCATTTCCTTCCTTTCCGTGTTTGAATATATGCTAAAGAGATAAGATTAAACAAACAATGCTAAAACAATAACATTGGTAATAACAAGAAGAGTTTTATGCAACATATGTAGTTTTATGTGTTACACCCACTACTGGCAACAATACATTTTCACCTAAAATCTCAAAGCATACCAGACTGTGTAAAGGGTGGATAAGTAAAGTGCTCACCTCCAGCCCAAAGATGAAGGGGGGAAAAAAAAGATAGATCAACCTCAATTAACCATAAAAAGGGAATATCTAGGGAGAAAGGTTGTCAAAAGGAAATAAACAAACACACCCAGTCAAACAAATGCTCGATCAAAGTCTTGCTTCCTTCCCTTGCACTGGAACCCAAAACTGCTGGCTTGATTCTGAGAACACCAGAATATGAGCGCTGCATGATATTCAAAGCTAAGTTTGGAGTAAAGTTCGGCCAGAATCGTTCCACGAAAAGATGCTTTGCTTGAGACTAACTTTCAAGTGCCATTCCTTTCACAAATATTTATTCATGCACTGTAGATCATTCTTTGATACTTTTGTTTCATTTCACATTTGGAAATCAGGTTTCCAAAAATGTTCAGCTTCTTCTATTTAAAAACGTTGGCAAAAGTTTTAAGTTTCAGGAGGATGTTGTGCAAGATAACAGATTGGTTTAGTTGATGAGCCACAAAGATGCTACATACACACACACAAAGGGGTTTCTAGGAAATCCCAGGATGGTTCTAAGGGCCCATTCTTAGTCAGGGCACATTAGTTCTGGCATCGTACTCTAGCCTCCAGTTCTGTCCAGATCTATTCTTCATGCCCTATTTTTATTTCATTCACCTTGGCACAAGACTGGGTAGTTCAGGTTTGTCTGGGATATGCTATAACACCTTGAAGCACGACTTCTTGCACCCCTATCACAACAAGCCCATTCACATACACTGAAAAAACATGATTGGAATCGCAATTCGTTGTTTTGGGGAGTTTTTTTTGCTCCCTTTCATACGTGTGTAAGCAAAAAAACAAAACAAAACAGAACAAACAATTGCGATCCAAATCGCACTAGTCCGTGAAGAAAAATCCACACCCACATTGCGACTGTTTGAGCGAGGCCAATGTGTGCATGTGTGAGCCTCAGAGTTTGACCTGACCTTGACCCGACTGTCTTGAAGTGTCCAACATGTGCCTTACATTATGGGATATTTGGAAAACGGTATTATTTTGCACACCGTTGATAATCAGCAAGTAATTGTGACTGTCCAAAAAGAATTGTGACCATTTCAGAAACGTCACAATAATAGTGGTGCGCAAGTTGTTGCGACTTGAAACTTGCTAATAGGCCCATACTGTCTCACACATAAAAAAAAAACCTGGTCACTTTCGTCATGATTCAAATCATGATGCAAATATTCGCGACTATCGGTGGCAGAGTGAATTGATTTTTATACGCATATACCATAGTGCACCTTGTACTGGCAACCCACATTCAGTGCAAACAATGCACATTACTGTAAAAGTGGATATTTTTGCGCAACTAATTTTTCGTGCTCGGCGGGGTCAGAAGAGTTTCGCGTGTTTTTAATTCTGCGGAATCAAGACATCAACTATTGGAATATATGGCATGCAAAAATATTTGTGTGCTTTTATTTTCGCTCTAGTTTCTGGTTGCGCAAAATGCGCGAAATTTTTCAACACCGTGAAAATTTCCACTTTTACAGTTCATCAATTTTTTGATTGCCTTTGACATGGAAGGGGGAGGTGAAATAATATCAGTCCAAGATAATTTAGTAAACTCATTCATAAATTCAAGAAAAACAACAGAACTTATGTGACATATATAATTTCAGCTTACATGAAATGGGGCTAAAAGATTTATCTCTTATGTATGAAATACAGCAACAAAGTGTGATGCCATTGCCATTCATTGCCATGGAAACTGGCTCTAAACAACCTCACTTGGCTCGAGTGTTTATGCTCGGACCTGGTTCCAACCCACGCTGCAAATAACAAAAGCAAGACTGTGACATCATCACTTTGGTACTCTATAGGAGTGACACACACACAAAAAAGGGCATGGTAGCAACCATAGCCCTATGGGTATGTGAGTGTGTTTGTGTGTATAACATGCCACACTGACAATGGTATTGCACATGTAATGTCTATATAGTAGAGTTGGTGCTCTCTTTGTGTGTGCAGTTGTATTTGTGCCAAAATCCAAAGCTGGTATTTGCCAAAAAACACCTCGTAAACTTTTCAGGGGATGGGGTTGTTAGTAAGGATCCTGATCACAGAGTATGTAGTCAATTGTAACTCTAGATGAGACGTTTTGTTCACCCCTGAAGCAGGGGCGGATCCAGGAATTCCGTAAAGGGGAGGCACCTTAGCAAAATTAAAGGGGGGTGCACGCATCCCCCCATTTTTAAAAATTTCTTTTGTTTTAACCAAAAACAAAGAGGGGGCGCACGTCCGGTGCGCCTAGCGCGCCCCCCTCTGGATCCGCCACTGCCTGAAGTATATCGAGTCTGATGTACTGTAAAACATGATATATTCGCAGCATGAAATTTTCGCGAATTGGAGCCAACGGCCTTTTTCGTGGCATGAAATTTTCGCTAATTGCCACTGGCCTTCAATGCATATAGTGTTGACAAGAACTTTCGCGGGCATTTTAATTTCGCGAATCTTGGTGCTCGCGAAATTCGCGAAATTAAAATGCATGCGAACATTCCTCGTTTTACAGTATTCTGCATCAAAACCAGTGTGCATTTGTACCATTTTAAAATACCATATTTGCAAGTGTGAGTAATGTAAATTCATCAATTATGGGAAGATTGCTTTTAGGTCTGTTTGTTTTTTCCCTATTCTTTTTTTCAGATGCAAGACCTGTGTTTTTTGTGACATGCACTGAAAGATCAAAGCATTTATCTAGAATCTCCACAAACTGAATCTATGCATTGACTTGTATGTACACTGTATGTATGAAAAACAGTTGATCTTTGAAAACGAAACAAAATAGATAAAATTGTATGGAGCAGCATTTTCAGTTGATATGTGCCATTACAATATAATGTCATACTCCCTGCTTTATTCTCCAGGTCTTTAAGTACTAACAAAAACATACCGGTAATAGAAAACATAATAGTTGTGGTACTTGTTGCTATGCTTTTAGACAAGTAATAAAGAAAATGAACAGCCTGGCAAACCACATCATCTTTGACTTTCCCCATCTATTAAACTGGTTTGAAGGTATGATAAGACACAAAAAATAGCAACAAGTATGCACATTCAAGGAACATAGTTTATAGCTCTCTGTTTAACACTCTAAGGTTTGGTTATCAAAAAAAAACCTCTCACATAAGTCAGATGAGTTCGCACAAGCACCTTGATATCACATGTCCAAGCACAACACTTCCCAAACTAATTTTCCAGATAACCGTAATCCATTTGCAGACTAGCAAGGGCATCAAGAAAAAATAAAAAAGGAGGGGGGAACAAAATGATTTGGTGCTGATAAGAGTCCACTGACCCTAGCACAATTGGGCAAATTTATTACCCAACACTACAGCCAACTGATTGCCATCATCAATTACCACTGCATGGGACTGATAGCCCTTGGCAATGGTTGGCAGTACAGCCAGACACCGTGGCTTAAAAGGCATCAAGCTTTTAAGTGTCTCACCAAAAAAAAAAAAAAAGGAAAAAAGAAATACATTCTGGAAATCCAGTTCCTCCGAGTCCCTCACAGACAAATATTCTTCTTAATTCACCTTGTCGCTGAATTTCATCTTTTTGGGGGGCACTGACTTTACACCCCCCCCCCCCCCCCCCCAAGCTGATAGTAGCTTCACATCACATGGAAATTTACAAGTGGGGATTTTTTTTGGAAGCCCATGCTTCACATGAATGTCCTCATTTTTCAAGGTCTGTTCAGTGAAATCACCCCCTCACAACATATCAAATTCCAAGAGCATCTTTGTTGGCTGTTGCGTTCACCCATGCCTTTGATATGAATATGGACAAGAGCGACCCAAAATAGGCAGGTTGGTAATAAAATCTACAGTATGCTTCGCAATCCCCTCACACAACATGGTACTGTACTCTTACAGAATATTTATGGACACAAACTTCCAATGACTTGTGTGTGCTCACTGGTGCGTACGATATAGCTTTTATTTTTAATGTGCAAACTGTCTTTAGGCTTCATTCGGGACGTTTTGGCCTCTTGACTCCACAAACATGAAACTGACCAGAATGAAATTGTACACAATCACTTCACTAGCCCAACTCAAACTGGGGGGCAAAGAGTCGAGTCATCCGAGGAGGGGAAAATGATTTTATTCAAGATCAGTCGCCCATGAATATTACCACTGCCTTTTCCTCTGCTTTTGACCTTTAACCTTGATATAGTTAAGGAAATTAGCTTGACTGCCTATATAAACATCTCAACAGGATTACCCCTGCATCTAAAATGCGACAACAAGCGTGTATGAATGAAAATAGGCTTTTCAAAAATGGAAACAAAGATAAAAAACAGGGAATTTGTTACAATAAACACCCCTTTTTTTCTACCATTCCTTAGCTGTAAACGGGGAGTGAACATTGCTCATTTACCCCCTTTTGTTCTCTTTGACACCACCTGAACCCTTTGTGTGATTTGAATGCTGATTGACTCATAAAAACTCCACAGAGTTGCACACACTGTCAAGGGTCCCTGGCACAGACAGTGTCAAATGTCCACTCCCATCCAAATTGTGTTGTCTGCCACAGAAATGTGGAGTGGAAAAGGCAGAGACAATAGCAGGCGAGATAAACTCATCTATCCAGATGCTCCATGGACTCATCTCATGTACCAACTTTATAGTAACAGGAGCACAATTCCAGGCTCTTCATCTCTTATCTTTACCTCTTTTTCATTGTCAATATGAACGAAGACTGACATCTAGTTGGTTCACCAACCATCTCAATTCCCTGCATTTTCTCATCGGGGGGAGAATTTTCCAAGGGAGTGAGAAGCCTCTTTTTGTTTGGTCACACCAAAAATGAATCGATTATGGGACATACCTTGTTTCTGCCCCTCTGCTCACTGCATAACGGCCACACCGCCACTCCCAGAAGTCCGAGCGAGATCACCTCCCGGTGGAAGAGGCTCAACACGAGTGTTTCTATGGCAACCAGGCCCAGCACTGCAGCGGCCACCACCCTCTGCCAGCTGTACCTCGCAGCAATGGCCCGTAATGATCGGCGGAACACGTCCCACCTATCAATCGAGAGATAAAAATCATTCCTGGTAGAGGGCATCGTCCTTGGCACGAACGCTTGGATCCTGCCTCTGGCGAAAATGTCAGACCGCATGACTCATGCATTGTAGCCCTGTTTACTGACACTCCATTTTTTCCCCCTTTCTCCAAGTATACATTATTGAACATCAAATGCAGTGTCATAGCTAATAACCTAGTGAGAATTAATACCCCAAATCCAGTTAGCTTTGTTCACCTAAACACCGACACCCATAAGCTTTCTTGATTTCTTTCTCTATCCTATTTTCTTTGTTCTTTTCTTTCCTGGTCATCACACTGAAAGCAGCAAGGTTATCACCATATATGGTGCGAAACAGCGCGCTCCACTTAAAACCGCAGAAACCAAAGCACCAGCCCTGTTAACATAACATGGGATACTTTTTATCGTTGGACCCATGTGCAACAAGAGTGGACGTCTGCCAATATTCTTGCATCAACATATGTGTGACAGTTTGATTTTCTCGCTGCCCACGTCACGCACACGTAAACGTGCGGATGTGGCTCAATGAGATTTTGTGATTTCCCGACTGGTCGCGTGATCGTAAACAACCATCTTTTAACAAAGTCTAGTGGCTTGTTCAGAGAACCAATTTACAGAGCAATGCAGGAAATGTGTATCTGTATTTTTTCCCCATATTACCTTCATCCTTTATACACACAGTTCCACGAATAAATTATAACCGTCATTGAATCTTAATAAATGAAGTCCAAAAGAGAAATATTATGCCAATATCATCACTACTCGGGCTAATCAAAACAATGGCATACATTAAGACCCAGCAAAATGTGATAAATTCTACATGCCCTGCATTATCATCTCAGTTAGGTTCTAATGGTGTTGGCTAGGTACAAAGGGCAGTAACACATACATAACACCGTACAGCACATAAGGCAAGTAGCTAATTTGCATCAAAAAGAAAGAAAGAACTAATGGAACAAGTGAAAACTCACTTGTCATATAATGATAGTTCACACAAACTATTACATGATTGAAACCGGTATTTTTTTTCCCAACAGGGCCAAACAAATTATATTTTGCGGGACAAAGATAATTTATGTAATGTATACTGTGTTTGATGAACAAAGATCTGACATAAAAAGAGCAGAGAAATGTAACCTGCTATGGCTTCACTGTTTTGACTGTTCTCCTTCACTATTCTTCCCAAAATAAAATCTTCAGTATCTTCCCTTCTCTTATTCTTTGACATCCTCTTCTCCTGCTCATGCTCTGCCTCTTCCTCCTCATTTTTTTTTTTTCTCCTGAAGTTTTCTCCTCCTTCTGGTCTCCTCCACCTCCTTCTTGATACTCTTTCCTCCTAATCTTCTTCCTCCCTCTCCAATTGTTTTCTCCTCCGACTGCTCTTTCTCCTCCTCAAACTCTTCCTCCTTTTCCTCTCCTCTTCCTCCCCATCTTCCTCCTCATTTTCTCCTCCTACTGTTCCACCTCTTCCTCATCCTCCTCTAACTCCTCCCATCCTATCCTTCTCCTCTTCCCCTCTCTCTCCTCAATCTCCTCTACCTCTTACCCCTTGTCCTCTTCATCTTTAGTTGTTCTCCTCTTCTGCTCCTGGTCCTACTTTTTCATCTCTTTCCTTTTTCAACTTTCCCTGCTCCTTCTCCTCCTCCCCCCTCCTCTTCCTCCTCCTCCTCTTCCTACTCATCCTCCTCCTCCTTCTTCCTATCCATTCATTCATCTTCATCCTAATCATTCCTCTGCTTGTGTGCATGCAAAATGGTCAAACCACATCTCAGCATTACAATTCGCGAGGATGCAAATATATGTGACTAATGTATGGCATGGTGAATGCCTACTGAACTGTGGGTGGATTTGTTTTTCTTTTCAGAACAGTTAAAATTAAATGGAGATACATAGTCACTCACAAATATTCATGAGTAAATGGTGTCATACCATCTCCAGCAGGTATGACATAAAGGCTGCATTTAATCCAACAATATGCATGACAACTTGTCCTTTGAGTTGCAATAAAATCATTTCCTGTCCTGTACCAGTTTCCATAGCTTGACGGTAAAAATTGTCATGATTATGCAATTTTCCCTCATATCAATTTTGCATAACCTCCATGTCAAAAAAAAAAGGGGGAAAAAAAAGTAAATAGCTTTGTCATGGTGGCAAAAATGACATCTACAATGTCAGTGCCAGCTACATTTGGGATTTCTTCCGCCTATCCTTGTAATAGAATGACGTGCGAAGTGAAGCTCGGCCAATATTTGAAATAAAGATTGACAACCAACACCGGTCTTCCAATTACAGATCTGGGTTACAGCTAACTACTTTAACCCGCTGAAAGTACGCCATGGTGCGATTTGCCCCACGGTCATTTTGGAAATGACATCGCTGTGTTTCACATAACTCTGTCTCTAAAACAAAGGTATTAAGGATATTGCAATTTATTTGATACAACTATTATTTTCCTTTTGTTTATTTATCAATGTTTAGGTGTGGAAAACTTGAGAAACACTGAGTTACAGAGCAAATGGAGTTTTTAGAGTGTTGTGATTAAGACAGGTATGACGCTGCTGAGCATTTGAGCAATTTGTTGTTTTACCATATCACATTCTATAACAGTTCTTTTCTTGTGCATGTCTATCTTATTAAAAATCAACTCTGAAATTACATGAAAAAGAAAGAAAAATCTTCCAACACCCACGAGATCTAACTTTGTGATTCATGTAAACACATGACCATAACTTAGATGCTGTAAGGGTGCTTCCTTTTAGAGAAACACCCCATTGAGCTCCAACAACCTATTCATCATCTATTCATTATCTGTCTCATGCAGAGTCAATATGTTTTGTAAAAAGATTTCTCCTCACTGAATAATAAACAGATGGTAATTCACACTTGAAAACCTTCCAAAATCCACTAGCATTCTACTGACCACATTTCGCGTAATTACACATCAATAAGAAATGTCTGATCACCACTGGTTAGTTGTGCAACTAAAAAAAGGGGGGGGGGGGGGAGGGGAATTGTCTACTCTTGAATGCGCCTGACTTGATTGAGGCTGTTTCACACCCACGAATCATGATAGTCTACCACACCTGTCAGAAAATGGCTGTATGAGCTTGTAAACAAACCCACAGAAATAATAATAATAATAAGAAGAAAAAAAACCAATACCAAAACTTTTTTTTTGGCACACACTACCATAGGTGAGTCAGACATGGCATGTGTGAAAAGACTGTGTATAGTTTCTCTGTACAAGATATGCACTTCCTGCACATGGGGCCTATCCTCTTCCCCAAAAACAACAAAAAGAGAGAAGTGTTTGTTAACCAGTCAATGTTTGTTTTTCAGGTAGTGAACAGATGTGAAGTAACGCAGAAAAGCTTGACAGAATTCACATCCTGTATGCTGGCATATTTTTTTTCACAGCACTGATCACTGATAGTGTCCAAAAGTGCACCCTCAAGACTTGTACACTTTTGGACATGCCAAACTAACATACACACATATACTCACAGACACACAAGAGGCAAAGGAAGTGGGGAAACTCTGCAAAATCAGGAAAAGCAGACCGAATGATGCTCATCGGATGTCATTTTCGAGACTTTATAACACCTTTCTGATTTCCTTTCTAATCTCGTCTTTCTGCCAAAAATGCCATGGATCCATTTTTCCTTTGATGAGACATGTGGGTATTTAATCAACATGTCTTGCCTCAGCGAGTGAAAACTATAGAGGGAGTGCTTCATGGCTGCTTTATGGACAGCCTGTTGCAGACTGTGGCTCTTTGAAGGAGAATTCCAGAACAGTTCAAAGTTAGTCTCATTAGAAAGATTTTATTTAGATTTTACAAGCACAACAGTGAAAATCTGATCGAAATTGGATAAAACTTGAGGAAGCGATGAAAATGTAAAGTTTCGCTAATTTTCGGCAAACACATCTTGAACAGTCAATATGAATGTGCATATGAGTGAACTGACATCATCGCTTCAAAACCTGCCATATTGCTTGTACACAAAATCTTGAAATTTCCTCTGTTTTGTTCAAATGCAATTATGCCCTAGTCTCAAATCTTAATATATCTGACTGATCATTATTTTGAAGTTATTAAGCCAGGAATAACATTATTTTGAACAATTTTACAGCAGAAGAATGGAATTTTCATATATTTCTTTTTTATGATCAATGGAAAATTGCGAGATGATGACATCACCAGCTCACGTAATAATTTGCACATTCATTTCACTGTCCAGAACTGTTTTGCAAAAATTAGTGAAACTTCACAATTTCATGATTACTTCCCCAATTCTGATCTGGATATGACCAAATTTTCACTGTTGTTATAAAATTGGACTCTTTCTCTACAGATAACCTTTAACTGGTCACAAATTCCCTTTTAAAGGTGCCTCCAATATGACGTAATTCCCCATAGGGCTAAGATGTGACACATCTGGTTTCCATTAAAAAAAAAAAGAATGCCTTTATGTCAATTTTGTGAATGTTCTTCTTCAAACATACATCAGTCACACACCTCTCCATTTATACACAGCCCATAAATGGCCAATCAATGACATACTTGTTGAAAACTAGGGGATTACTGGCTCGTTTTTTTTTTTTTTTTCTGCTCCCTTGACACAATCCTCTGACCATTCTCACTGTAACTCCTTACCAGGTATCTGGAGAGTCGACTCACAGACTTCAATGCAAGAAGTGCACGCATGCACCAAAACACCCCCATCAATGCCAATCATCTGCTGTACCAACATCCATCCCATCCATTCCACCTCGTACCTTACTCCACCCATCACCTACCAACGCCCAAGTTAATCCTCCTGGATCTATTCTAAAATTGATGCACCCCAACAACAATGGAACGCCTTGATCTCATCGACGACCACATTGCGCCGCCACCCACACCAACACCCGCCACCCAGCCTGATGTGGCCGACAATCTCCTTGTAGGTCCGCACTCTCCACACATAGGTCGCCTCCACTTAGGTTACACCTCACCTTTGATGAGGGACAGCCGATTTGACCAAAATGTCACGCACTTAGAGTATCTTACTTATTCTCATACTAGATCTCTAGAGCTCTTGCTCATTTATTTTTACAATTCTCCACTTCTTTCTCCTATCATATACAGTCTGTAGTTTAACTTCTCCTCAATTTCATCTTTTTCTTTCCTCTTTCTATTTCCTACTTTCCTAATGACCCAGTGGTTCTTTTCAGGACCACTTCACCACTTTACAGTTATTTACAGGGACCAATATCTCAGTTCTTTGGCCCCCTTTTGGGATTACATTTTCACTTTGTCTTCTCTTCCACATTCATCCTTTTAATGAAGTCCTTTTTTCAGGACTATACTATTAATCATTCTTCTTTCTCTACCACAGGAGTCCATCCCAGGATCCATTCAAGTACTGAATACACCATATATTTAGCAAGTCTAAATTGTCGCGAACTGGGACTTCTCGACGATTTCGCAAGTGGTTAAATTTGCGATCGTGGAGTACAGGGCTGAATGGAGAAATGTAGGTGTGCACGTGGCATTCAAGTCGGGGATCAGAGTCAATATTTTTGTGTCTTTAAATTCCCTTATAGCATATGACTCGAGAAATCTGCAAAAATAAAAACCTTGCGAAATATTTGGCATATACAGTATGCATTCTCAATCGCTCACTGACTTTGTCTTTTCTCACTTCACTTTGTGATGCAAAGTTTCTAATTTCACCTTTTTTTTCATTTCTCTCACCTATCTTCATGATTTTCCAACCTTCTCCTTTCCCCTCTCCTGCCTCCTTTCTGCTTCATCCTTCTCATCCCACTGACTTCCGAACCCTTCAGCTGATTTTCACTCTCACATATACCTATCCCTGTCTCTTATCCTCCCATCTAAATTAGTGCAACCTCAACTTCAGTTCACTGCTGCCCTTCGACTGCCACCATTTGACTCCCTCCATGCCGCTTCCCTCCTCTACTCTCCTCTCTCTCGATTCTTCTTCTTTCGGCAGCCAGCGGTCCTTTCAAGGACTACATAAACATGATGTTACCCAAAAACCTCTCTTCCATACAAAAGTCATCAGCACTGAAGTGATATGATAAATGGCTGATGCATGAAATAAGAAAAATAGCTGAATTGAGCATGAGATATCTCTCACAAGTGAAAAAGGTTTACAAGATTGGATGAATGCGACCAATATCAGCAAAATGAAAAAAAAAAAGAAAATCCTCTTGACACTGCCATTTTAGCTCTAATACAAAAAGACTTGATATCTCAGCAACGTCTGAGGAGTTAATATTTCGGTTGTCTCTCAGATAAGTTACCTCCTAGCCACGGCATACCACAGTGGAATCGGGAGGAGAGTGTAGATGTAGTGCTTCACAGGAGAAGACTGAACTGCCAGGAGAATGCTGATCAGACCGGCCAGGGCAGAGAACCCCGGTAGCAGCCAACGCGGTTCTCTGTCGCCCCTGGCAACGGATGCGGTGGATGGTGTGGCCAGGTTGGTGTGGTGCTTCAGGAGAAGGTAAAGTATGTAGCCCATCCAACCAAGGTAGCTCATTGTGACGCTGGAGCTGTATGCCACAACAAAAAGCACATCCGCTACATCACTGATATCACTTTCCACCATGCAGGTCAAAATTTTGCCGCACAAGGTGGTGCAACCCTACTGGAGAGTGACTGATTTTTTAAAGCAAGCATGTGGAAGAACACTCCAGGTATCAACACACTCACAGGGGCAAACATATAAAATATTGGTATGAAGTTTTGAGGAAGAAATCACATTAAAAACAGTCAAATGCACATTAATTTGATACAGTCTTTATCTATTAACATGTCATACGTACTAATGGGGATTGTTGGAAAAAGTACTCCTTGAGCTGATGTTTCAGGTGCTCTTGTGGAGTGTGCAAAAATCTAAAATTTCTAATTTTCTGTCAATTCACATGCTGTTCTTCTGGCGCTCTCAGCTGATGAATAAATTTGCATAAAATTGTGACATAATAACTTCTTGCCCTAAAGTTCATGTGATACCAATCTATGCCTCAATTACTCGAGGCTTCATACTCAATGAAACAACAAACAAAGCTCCATCTGTCTTGTACTTACCCAAGAAAAAAGCGGTCATAAGTCTGATAATAATTTAGCCCATCCAAGGCCACATCTATTAGCTTCTTTGTTTCAATGATCTGTTGAAAAGATATTAGACATGGTAGTACACTGTGAACAAATGCTGCTTGTGTTAGCATTTAACACACATACTGAAAGGGCCAAGAGAGTGTTTACAGTACCTTAAAAATGTGGCAATAGATGAAACTAAAACTCTAAAACCCTCATAGTTCCCAGACTGCTCCACAGCACTAAACTGCCCCATATTACTAAACTGCCAATTTTTTTTTTTTTTTTTTTTTTTGTACATATGTAGTATGTATGTACATTTACTATAAACACTAGGCCTCCATTGCATATAAGGTTACCCTTGTCCGATTTGATCACAAAGTGAACATATGATGGCAGCACTTAATGTGTGAACTAGCTAGCGCAATCAGCCAAGTATAGCATGACATCAACAGATCACTTGGTGCAATGATATCAACAATACCCTGAAAAGCAGTCCATATCTGTATAACATGACACCCCTTGAATTATGCCGTAGGTTTAAGTCCCGTGTTACGGCATAGGTTGATGATAGGAAAGGATACATACAGAAAAGTTTTATGATTATGATAACAATGAAATCTATGAATGCCTTATGACTATATCTAATACTGAAATCTTTGAAAGCTTCCGCGGCGGTAGAACGTTGGGTGGTAGAAGGCTTAACCGTGCACCACGTATTCTTTCTAGGGTATGTGTTTGGCCCTGAAAAGGGCCTACCTAGTCCAATGTTTCGGCAAGCATGTTCTGCCGTTCAAGCATGTTCTCGCCGAGAATGGCGAGAACATGCTTGCCAAAACATCGGGACTGGGTAGGCCCTTTTCAGGGCCAAACACATACCCTAGAAAGAACATGTGGTGCACCGTTAAGCCTTCTACCATCTATATCTAAAACTATTCAACATATCAATTCAAATCATATGTTTCAATGAAAGCAGTCATTGACTTTCTTTGCAAAACACAAACTTTACAGTTATCGATTCTGTCAAGGCTCAAGTGCAATAATTGGTCTGGGAATGAGGACTACAAAACAAAAAGTGTAGTGTAGATGTCACACATGCGCTTGAAATCAAAATCCAGGTGCTCTCATTAACTTTGTTCTCACTTATCTAATCCTTTCCGAATTCTTTCACGTATTTCTTCATTAAGTCATCCACACATTCTTCAAGATATTCATTCATTGAGTAACTTATTCTATTTTTCCGTTGGTTATTTTTTTTTTTTCTAAATAGATTCACAAAGACACGCATATGTCCCTGGGATGACAAGACATATTATTTCAAATTAACATGTATTAAAAAAAGCAAAACAATGTTCCTACATTATTGGCATCAACATTGATGTCTTTTTTTTTCATGTTGTGAATATAAAAATCCTTCTTTAGCTCTCATGAAAATTCACTGTTTTGAGATGCACGGTCTTGTTACCCCAGGGACAATATGGAGTTCAAACTTCTGAAACATTCTATCTTGAACTTTCATCTGGATTGAGACTTGTAATCAAGAGAAAGATTAGTGGCTAACAACAATGAAATACAAAGATGAGAATGATGAAAAAAATGAAAAGTGACTGCTATCACAATCCAAGAATCAAGGGGGTTTCACCTCACTTATATTTCTTACATCAAACACTACTTAGCTATTTGTTCCTGCACTATTCTGGAAACCATTTAAAACACAAATGATCATGGCATATTTTGGAGTGAAACATTTTTCTTTCTTGTTTTCTGTGGGATTTTTTTGTCTTCTGCATTTGTCATCTTGGCACATTCTCTACTGTATAATATTGTTAATACAGGAAACTGCTCCAATGAGTGAAAGATTCCAATGATTTTCAGAATGTCCTTTCAAACCAATCTCATTATGCAAATGCTTTGAAAGCGTGGTTTAAACAAACTGGATAAAATGTGAGAGAGTGTGCACAGAATTTGTGGCTCTCATAGGACGCTGGGACAAAACTGGAGGTCACGATAATTTCCCGGTATGAAAGTTATAGCTTCATTCCAAGCACTGCAAGCAAATCATATACTGAAAAACCAGAAACCATCATGTGCATAAAAATTTAAACGAATTTCTTGAAGAGCAAAGATTCACATTTTCTATAAGTAAAATGCATGCGAAAGTTTTGTCTTCAATGCATTGAATGCCAGTGGCATTTTGTGAAAGTTTCATGGCACAAAAAAGGCAATCGGCTCCAATTTGCAAAAGTTTCTGTATTTAAAGTAATTTCCTGCACTCACTGCGTCAGCAAAGACTCGGTTCATCATGTGGGTGTTGATTCGCTTGAGAAGCGCCTCCTTCTCACCTCCACTCAGTCTCCTGAAGGGAACGAAGAGCGCCCTCAGTGTTGTGGCTTCCTTCTGCGTCTCTTTCACCTATGGCCATGAATTTACACAGAGCAAAATTGTGAGCTAGATACCTCTCAACATGAGTGTCTCGGAGCATGAAATGTTCCTCCCACTTCTCCTCTCTCCTCTCTCCTTATTCCTTCTCCTTTTCCTTTTCCATTTCATTTTCTCTTTTTTCTTTGTCTGAACTAATCAATATCATTGAAAAAAAAAATGATTCTTAGTTCAGCAGACAAAATGTGTCTTTGTGTCTTGCTTGAAGGTTGCTTGAATGTGTCTTTAGATTACATCGAAAGAAATCACAAATATTGAAACAACAATTGAACTCACATGAAACTACGGCCGTGAGATGGCAAAACAATGCATCTATATCCAACATCATTGCCAGGAAATCGAGTTTGAAGTTTCGCAAACCTACAGCCCTTTTTTCTGTTTTTGTGAAACACTTCATATCTTACCCTAGAAGGACCAACAGTATCAGTAATACAGTGAATGCAAATTGATTTCACTAGACCCTTTATTTTTAGAATAATTTGAATTCAATCAAAACATACGTTGTTTTGCCATCTCAACATAACCATTCTATTGCCATTGCTACGGCAAAACAATGTAAGTCTCCATCCCTGGCGCGCCTATAATGTCCAACAACGTCAATATGCACGCGCTTCTGCAGCCGCACGCAGCCTACTCCTGCGTAAACATGTAGATGGCAAAACAACATATTGCATGCAGATACGTTGTTTTTCCAAGTCCATGCCCGACGTGTGTTGAGCAGGAGCAAGCGTATCATCGCTTACATTGTTTTGCCAACAAAATTTGAACAATTCATACTGGGAGGGGTCATCATATCTCAGTAACGGAATGGGTTCTGATTTCAAGATTAGGTCAAGAGTTAGATTATACTAAAATAAGTTGAGATATGTGACTAAGCCAATTTTCATGAATTTTAGACATATATGTTGTTTTGCCATTTCATGTCCAACTAGGCAAAACTCTGCCTGGCATTTCTTTTCATCTCTTTCTGAATGGACCGACACCACTGTAGAGATGATGAGAGGTACAACAGCAAGAGTTGGTGCAAGTTCGACAACAAAATGTACATACTGATGACTCTGAGGAACACCAAATATTGAGAACAGACACATTGGACTCACATCGAACTGGGCCAAAATCTGCTTGGCATTGGTCAGCAAGCAGCGTGCCTTGTATTCCTCACCGCCGTCCAGGTATTCGACAGGGAGGACGCCCACCGAGTTGAGGGGGTAAGGCACGCCTATCAGAGAGGCCATCAGTGGGGCGATGTCCGCCTGGTTCACGTCGATGCGCTCCACGTGGTCCAGATGCCACTCTGTTCAAGAGTGAACGAGAGAAAGAACGTTCAGTTCAGAATTTGAACCATCTACCCATCTGGATCTGGTGATAAATCCCTCCCCCCCCCCCCCCCAATCAAACATCCCTCTCCCCATCCCCCCCCCCCCCCAAAAAAAAAGGGCAGTGTGTGTTTTCAACACAATGTCAGTTGAGCTTTCAAAAAATTCTCAATAAAGGGACTTTAGAGGGGAATGATATCCGAATATATATGCGGATTGAGTAAGTGCAGCAATATTAGTAGAACGCATCAGTGACACTTGAGGAAAATCAGACAATCTGTTCACAAGTTATAAAGTATTCAAGTTTTGGTAAACTCATCGCTGGACAAGAAGACTACGACTGATTGTGAGGTCAGCGCAGGACAATGAAAATACAAAGAGAATTTTACAAAATGTTATTTTCTGCAAAAAAAGTACACATTCCCTCAGTTTGTTACTGATATACATCTATGATATGGGTAATATTATTCCCACGGCTTTCTGAAAAGAGGTAAGTCAAGTGCTCTTTCACTATGCAACTGGGCTTTGGGGGCATGGTGTCTATTTGAATAAATTGAGATCCTACCACCCTAGGGATGCTACATGGCAGATTTGGTGAAAATAGTCAAGGGGTTTTCAAGAAGCTTAAAATGTAGAAAGTTTATGCATGACTTGTGACACAGATGTTGAATGATCACAATGGCTATTCTGAGCTTTTGGTTCAGGTGAGCTGAAAAAAACAAAAAAACAAAACAAAACAAAACAGATTATCAAATTTTCCTTAAATTACACTGATGTTGTCTACTAATATTGCAGCATTCACTCAATCCCCATATCAGATATATAGATTTGGGTATCATTCCCCTTTAATAATAGAGGTCTTACCTTTCAAGAAGTTGTCACTGAACCTCTGATCCCCTCCTGCCCTGGCTGCTCTGATGCCAGCCCCCCAGGCTACCAGGGGGGTCAGAGTCTCTGAGGGATGGCTAGCCCCATGGGATCCTGCAGGCAGAGACACAGGGGGGATGGAAAATATCACAAAATTTGATTCATAGGCACAAATGAATACTTACACAATTGTCATATTACTATATACTTTTATTTCATCACACCATTCAGATACTGGTATATGATCAAATCGTTTGTTTCCAAAAAAAAATGGTGAACACATCATGATAAGTTTTTAAACTCATTGCCTTTGTGCTGCAACCCAACCTCCTGAACACTTTTGTGAGCACCATTAATGCGCAGCAGGCAGAAACAAGGAAAATTTGAAATAATTCCTTCTCTTTCTTTACTCCATCATTGTTTACAGGAATATTTCAGTGTATATCCTCAGCTTTTTATCTGTACTGCTAGTTCAACATGTGCAGTGTCAATCAGTCAATTGAGCAAAAGACAAAAATATCATAGACTCCTTGAATAGACTACGAGCGTGAGTGTGGCAGAAGAGACATTGCAACTGATTGACAAATTGCCCTACATCGACAAAAATAAGCATTGAATTGATCAGTGTTTTTAGTAGTAGTCATAATAAAAGAAATCATGGGCATATGTACTCAAGCAGGATTCGAACTTACGACCTCCTGTTCTCTGGACAGGCGTCACCTCCACTAGACCACCGAGCTTTCACCTGACAGCAAGTGGTGGTTCTCATCGGGCGGAAGCTCGGGGGTCTAGTGGAGATGACGCCTGTCTGGAGATCAGGAGGTCATAGGTTCGAATCCTGCTTGAGTACAAATGTACATACGCCCATAATTTCTTTTATCATGGCCACTACTAAAAACACTGATCAATTCAGTGCTTATTTACGTCGATGTAGGGCAATTTGTCAGTAAGTTGCAATGAAAACATCTCGACAGAAGAATTTCATGAATTTGAAGAAGAGACATTGTTTGTTTCACCCCAATCTGTCATGCCGTGGTCAGCGGTCAGCACATAGGCAGTCTTCCCGTCGTGCCCGAAGGTGTCCTCCAGGGTCTTCACCACGTCCTGTACCCCTCTGTCCACCAGGCGGATGTTGTCCAGATACTCCCGAGAGTATGGCTTGTGCGAGTGACCGTTGGTGTCCAGACCAAGGAGGTGCAGGAAGAGGACGATGCGATCTCTCCGAAGTTTGGCGTTCAGCGTCGCATCATCTCTGGCTCTGTCTAGGAACTCCTGTCATTTAAAATTTTTGCACATTGAAAACGTTGGAGGAGCTCCAGTTGCTCTATATGCGGTAAACGTGGTATATTTCAAGGTGTTTTTATTTTCACAGATTTCTTGAATAAACCAACATTCATGACATTTTGTGAATTTGGTTAATATGTATCCTAATCAAATGATTGGCTGAGAGCAATCACATGACCAGTTTTTTATTTTGCCCAACATGCCCAGCAGGCATAAGTTTTTACCACTGACCGTGTACTAATGACCAGTACTAATTACTGCTCAGAGATAAGCACATGACTGCGACTTGCTGTAATCACGCTCAATGATATCATAATTGCATACTTTAGCAATGCGCACTTAATTAGTTACCAGCGCGCACTCAATCACCTATTTACCGTCAACAAGTTTGCATTCAGTACCGGTATGTTTTGGGCATTTCTTCGGACATCTTGGCTTTTTCAAATTTAAAGCAAGTTCTACATGTAGCTGACTGGTATTCATCTGCGAAGGTAAATGAAAAAATAGTTCATACTACCATTCCTAAGGCAAATAATGCACATTTTTAAGTTTGGGTCGTTAGTGGAGATGCAGTCTCGGTGATTCACAATGTTGTGCAGCATGCACTTATTTGTATATTGCAACATGTTGCATAAATGTTGTATGTATCGATTCCAAGGTGGGAAATTGCAATTTTTTTCTCTCGAGAAGTGACAATATTTCATTCTCATGAATCACAAATTAATCAAAAATTCAACCACTTACAAACTTGCCTCACAAGTCCCAATTGCTTATACAGAATTTGCTCATGCTTTCATCAAAGCAGTGTGATGGGAAAGCAATTTATTTCTCTGTCTGAATGACACAGAGACAACTAAATCAGTGGAATTTCAAACATCTTGTATACCTTGACCCTGTCAAAGACCCAAGTGTCCAGCGCAGATGAATCGGCGCCTGCAAAGTCCTCACTCTCCGCCGGATACATATGAATGAAGACGTGATCCCCAGATGCACCTGGAATGCACATTACATAACATCCCAATGACATAGACGCAGGTAACGCAATTTTCTGTAAATTTTTGTCATAGTTTCCAGACTTATTTCCCATTCCGTGTGAAAGAGGGCAGTCTCCCATGCAACAAAAAGACAAGAGACCCATGGGTCACGCGCTCACCTGAGTATCGCAATGTACAAACTCATGGTATTAACTTTGCTTTATCATTTCTGGTTCTAGAGTAGAAGATTTTAAATATTCCTTCATGTGGGGGGGCCCTAGGGGCCCCCAAGAGGGACATGGTGCCCATTTGAAGGAATTGAGATTCTATCCCCCTAGGGATGCTACCTGCTAAGTTTGGCCAAAATTCATCATGAGGTTTTCAAGAAGAAGATGAACATGTACAATTCAGGCTCCATTACAACTAGGACTTCTCCCCATCCCTTCTCCTGGGTCCCGGGGGGGCATCCCTGATTCCGCCAACCCCCATGAACAAACTTGAAACTACAGTCATCAATGTACTAGCTCATAGTATTAATTTAGCTCTATCACTTCTGGTTCTAGAGAAGAAGATTTTTAAAGATTCCTTCATTTTGGGGGGCCCCCTGGGTGGGGCATGATGCCCATTTTAAAAAATTGAGTTCCTAACCCCCTAGGGATGCTACCTGCCAAGTTTGGTGAAAATCGGTCTCGCGGTTTTTGAGAAGAAGATGAAAATGTAAAAAGTTTACGCACGACGCACGACGCACGACGCACAACGCACGACGGACGCCGGACGAAGGGCGATCGCAATAGCTCACTTGAGCTTTCGGCTCAGGTGAGCTAAAAAGGGAGCTCCGATTATTCATCCAAACACCATTTATGAATCTAGCTGGTAGAACTTCGAGATTAGCCTGCCATGAAGAAAATTGGTCAAGTACTTTATCACAGCACTTCCTATACAGAAGTGAAAATACACCAGATGGTGGACTACACTTACTCGAAAGAAGAGAAGAGGAGAGATTACTTACTATTTACCACAATATGAAAACGTACCCTTTGCAAACATGGGAAGGATGTCGGGGCTTCCCCACGACCATGTGTACCTGCTTTCGTTGAAAACAGAGTCAAATTCCACTGGGTTCTCCTTCCAACCTGCAGAAAGATGATTTGCATATGGTCAGAATGTCAGTTTCACAGGGAGTAAAACCTTTAGAATGTAGCCTTTAGAATCAATTTTTTTTTTTTTTTGCTCTGTGCTCAGGTCTGATAGTAAACACCTTGTGTCTGGATGTATGACAGCAGAAGAAACAATTCTGCAGCAACTTACTTTACAGGAATCAAATTGACAAATGAAATGCTAACTTATTTTGAAGATGGTCCACACAAATTTATTGAAAGCTGTCAAATTGGCAACACCAAAATGTTGCCATGACTACACGCATTTACACTGTATTTGTCAAACAGTAAGACGTGCATCATTGCAAATAGACAAACGTCCTCTCATAAAGCCAAGGAGAAAGTGTTAATTTAGAAATCTCAGAAGGGAAACGTACAATGTACATTTGAGAATTTTCTCTTCTCTTGTCCAATGTGTAGAGCTGTATTCTACAAAGACTTTCAGACAAAGTCATGCGATGATGCCACACACAATCAAAAGTTCAGTTTAATAGGGCATTTCAAAATATTCATTTTTGCTGTCAAATGAAAAAAACAAACAAACATGCAGAGTTCAGTCCAAAAGCAACCGTGGTCACTTCACTTGACCAAGGTGCTGAGTGAATTCTGATTCAGATATCAACTTTCCGTTAAGAAGTCATATTTGGCTGTATATCACATACAAGAGAAGTAAGTTTGATGAATATCTATCTCATGTGTTCCATTTCAATGTCTTCTGGGTTTTTTTTTTCAGCTATCTGCAGCTTTTGTATTAAAGCAGAAATTTGCAAAACACACTTGAAAGCAAATCTCCCTTTTGGAAGTACATATGCTCCTCCTGGCTTACCTTTGGCTACAGCACTGACATCTTCATAGAATCCTGCGATAACAGCAACATGGCCAGGCCTGGATTCGGTCGGGACCCTTGTGTGGGAAACGCCCCAAGATCCCTGTTTCTCCATGATGTTCCTAAAGAGAATACCCAGCAAAGAGAATGCAAATAATTCTAGAGGTAGTTGAGGTGTTGATGAAGTATTTCATCGCATCCTCTGATTTTGATTTGTCAAGAAATGGATTTTAAGAGGCTTAAAGTGGCTTTAAGATGATGTATGATATGGCCCAGTGTCGGATATTAAAAACAGCTTTAAAAAAATGAGAAAAACTGTCTCAATGTTCATGCGCCCTGTTCAAGATCCTAACCTGTTTTTATCTTAGACAACTGTCTCATAATGATTGTGATCATGCAGGATGGCCACTGTAAACATGCCATCATGTACTTGAGCAAGAGTTTGCACACTTAGCAAGAGATAGCTTCTGTATAAGCTGTTATTTTCACGAGGGTTTAATTTTTGCAAATTTCGTGAATCACACATGGGCCGCAAATTTAACAACACGCAAAAATGTCACTGTGTGCTAAGGTAATAGTGCACTTATGAAGATCTCTGCATCACTTCGCGAAAACAACATCTCGCGGAAATGTCTGTGATCCCCTCATTCGTGAAAATATCTGTACGCGAAAATAACAGCGTATACAGTGATTATGCATGTTATGTGGCAAAAATTTGTTCGCTATTCTATAAAACGGATGATGCTTTCCTTGCATCATTACGAATAGTGTGTATGCAGGAACTATAGAATCTAGTCTAACCCTCAAGGCTGCACCTCGCAGGTTATCAATTCTATAGTTATCACAGGGGTACAATTCCTTCTGACACACTCAGACCTGTGCATCATTCATATAATGACACATACAGACCTGTGTACACCCTAGCAATGGGGGCAGAATCTCAAGCTGGTCAAAACAATATGTGACTCTGCATCACAAAATCATCATAAAGTTGCCAGACATGGATTTTTAGTTGAAAGGCCATTCCCAAATGAAGTGACATTTTTGCGCATTTTGTGTGACCAGAAGCTAACGTAAAAATAAAAGCATGCATGTACTTTTGCTTGTTATACGTAACACTATTTAATGTCTCTATTCTGCTGAATCATGAATCGCATCTTTTACCCAGCTAAACACAAAAATTACTCACACAAACATTTCCACTTTTACAGTGTACAAATTAGTCGTACCATACCTCAAATAGGGAGCCCTTGTCCTCCCCTCTTCATTGAGTTCAAACAGCTTATCGGCTCGAAGGCCATCAGCCACGAACAGGACGAGTCTCTTGGCTGGCGGCTCGTGGGGCGTGGCATACGGGGTCATGCCGTGGACCAGAGGGGACGTGAAGTAGATGTCGAAGATGGAGGCGAACAGGATGAGATGGACAATGAAACCGACAACCACGAGCACCAGATTCATGGTGGTACATTCTGCCAGAAACATATGAAGAGTATGATCGCAAAATGGGTAGCATTTTTAAATATTTTAAGTTAAGTCCACCATGGGGTAGAGCAAAATAGAACCTTTCCAATGATATTTCACTAGTTGCATAACAAGGAATATTCTGAAAGTGATGATTAAAAATATCCCATATTTTCTTAGTGTTTTTCTCTTTTTTTTTTGCAGGTTTAATTGCAAATATCTCAAATTGACAAGAAAGGATTTAACTTGTTTTGAGATGAAACTCTTGATTTGCAGAAGGCACTATACTGTACTAGGATATAGCTCTTTGCTAGAGGCATACTTTGTAGCCCAACAAGAAAACAGATATTCATATGACACACATACAAAAAGAGTGGCATATAACACTAAATCAACACTGTTAATATTTGACCAAAAAAATTCGAACTGAAGCAGTTTACAGAAAGAGAAAAAGTTTCATGATCTATTCAACCATGCGAACCACCCGCCCCCTTCCTGTTCTTCTTGAATATCTAAAATTCAGGTGAATGTTGATACACATACCTAAACTTTCATATACCATGTTTAGAAACATTAATCTTCAGATTGCTAGTTGGGTCATCCACAATTGTCAGTCTATCACAGGGTAGAACACTATCTAACTTTTCATACAATGTATGTTTATTCTGTGGCATTTTCAGCTGCACACAAAGTTCGAAATGTGGAACCTTGCAGTTGTCCAAACAGAAAATCATCAGAATCAGATAGGGTTTGCTGTCTTAATACCTTTATTTGGCTTTGTGAACTGTCATTACTAAGATCATAGTATATTCCCAATTTTTGCCAGTCAATGGTCATACGATACCCTTAACCAACAGGTTACATGATCCACAATTGCTGGACTCATCACTACTAAATGCAGTATGTTCCTGTGTTGCACAGCAAAAATTTTACTGGATTAAGAGACATGTGCCAACTTATTTCTGTACTCATACAGTATACATTTGTGATTCTTTGTTGTTTATATATTTCATACATAAAAATGAGCTAAAGAAGTTCTGAAGCTTATAATTTATATGAATATTTGTTCAGGGGTTGGCAAGCCAGGTTAAAAAATTCCACAAGGAAGAGCATCTACGTCAGTACTCAGCAAAGTGCAATTCTTGATACAGTGAAACCCCGTTATAACGAGTTCGGTTATAACGAGGAACCGCTTATAACGAGGTGATCGCGTCGGTCCCGTTTTCCTTTGCATGTAAACCTATGGCAGAACGAATCGGTTATAACGAGTTCAGTTATAACGAGATTCCGGTTATAACGAGGACAATTTCGGTGCATCATTATAAAGAAAAACATAAGCAATTTGATCGGATATAACGAGGTTCCATTTCTGGACCAAATTGTCACTTTCAAACACGCGACAAACGAAACATTGAAAACTGAAATGACGCTATCCACGTCTTTTTCCCGTTTTGCAGAGAGCCGTTCCTTCCATTTTTTGTTCTAAACCACGCAATAAGACACAGGAATGCCTTCCGATGTTCCTACTGAATTATTAAACATAATCATTCGATTTTCTTTTTCGCGAGATACGCGTGCGTGATAGGTCAGACCACAGCGCAACGAGGAAAAAAAAAGGATAACGCATTCAAAAACTTTCATGTAGCGACATTTGTGGCCAAAAATGGACAATTGGAATGCGTGTCAATTATCATTTAATATCCTTTCCATTTTTAGTTCCGAATTCCAGTTCTTTTGCTGGTTAGCAAATATGAGTGTGGATGATTAAATCATCGCGCTCCCACCGAGTGACAGAAGCGTAAAAGTTGTTGAATAACGCATGTTAACCTATTTAATCGCTGTTCAGAAAAAGAAACAAACGCATTTATTTAGTTTGAATAGATATGGATTTGTTCATTATCATTTAACAAATGATAATTTGAATATGAGTGAATATGATTAAAGCCGAAATAATTAATGAAATCATCGCGATCCCGCCGGGTGACGGTAGCATAAAAATAGTTGAATAACGCATGTTAACCTTCGAATCGGTGTTTAGAAAAAGAAACAAACGCATTTATTAGTTTGAATAGATCTGGATTTGTTCATTATCATTTAACAAATGATAATTTAAATATGAGTGTGTATGATTGAAGCCGAAATGATTAATGAAATCATCGCGATCTCGCAGGGTAACCGTAGCATAAAAGATAGTTGAATAACGCATGTTAACCTACTTAATCAGTGTTCGGAAATACAAACAAATGCATTTAACAGTTCAAGACGGAATCGATGTACAAAACGCGAAGAGATTTTCGGAAGAAAATAAAGAACGCATTTTTAATCCCTTCGGGCGCAACGATCATGCATTGTATAAGATTACAGCCGAAATGATTCATGAAATTATCGTATTCCCGCTGGGCACTAACAGCGCAAAATACCTCGCAAGTTAACGGTAAACAACGCATGTATGTTACCCTGAAATCATCGCGATCTCGCCAGGTGACAGTAGCGTAAAAAAGTTGAATGATGCATGTTAACCTAAATCAGAAAAAGAAACCAACACATTTATTAGTTTGAATAGATCTGGGTTTGTTCATTATTACAATTTAGCACTGCATTTCACAATGAAGATTTTTCTTTCTTTCAGAATGGTCAACCAGGTACAGATTTGCGTAAAAAGGATCACAACCTTCCACATTCAATCCTGTTGCATATTTTTCAAGAACGGATGTACAAAACGCGAAGAGATTTTTGGGAAGAAAATAAAGAACGCATTTTTAATCCCTTCGGGCGCAACGATCATACATTGTACAAGATTACAGCCAAAATGATTCATTAAATCGTCGCATTCCCGCTGGGCACAAACAGCGTAAAAATACCTTGCAAGTTACGGTAAACAAGGCCTGTAAGTTACTCTATTTGTGCTGGTGTTTAGAAAAACTTCACAAACAAGAATTATTACAATAAAGATTTAACTCATTTCAGCCCCTACTTTTTCATCTAATTCACAAATAATTTCCCTTTATTCTCTCAATAATAATGATCCATAATTGTTTAATAACAACGCAAAGGATGTCCTTAAGTTTCATTTATGGGTATATGATGTCGTGCTTATGTTTTTCTTTGTTTTTGAGGCGTACGGTTATAACGAGGTAATATAGCCGGTCCCACAGACCTCGTTATAACGGGGTTTCACTGTATGATGACAAGGATCAAGGGTGAAACTTGCATAGGGGTCTATGTGAAGCTGGTGGATGGCTCACAGCTATGCAAATATTCACATGGTGCAAGTCAAAACTACCTCCAGTGTACAGTTTGGAGCTAGCATGCATGCAGAAATGCGAGTTCTGAAGCGGAATTAGGCCATTGTGGGCAATACCATTATTAGACAGAAAGATCTTCTGTCTGAAGGAGTCTTTTATTTCTTTGAAGTTATCGCTCTCCTCTGTAGGCAGACAAAAGGTTGTCCTGTACCTCGCTGTAGGGAAGCTCTTAACCACGCACTGTCTCAATGGAGAATTGGGTGAGGTACAACGTACCTCACCCTTCTCGATTGCTTCTAATTCACAGACCTAGATCAGCAAATTTAAACTCATATAGCAATATCAACATTTCAAGAATGCATTGCACTCACCAGATTAATGAATTATCCAACATTTTGGTAGAATTTTCATGAAAAAAGATGCAACTACCAGCCCATTGGTACGGCCGAAACAGCTCTTCAACATATGAATCCGTTAGCCAATCACATGCAAGGTAGATTTCTATGTGTTTTATTAAAACACGTTCCTCGCATGTGATTGGCTAACGGATTCAAAATGGCGACTTACAGCTAGCGAACGGCAATGTTGTGATATGGATACAAATTTCTGCGATGTAACCTAGTTATTGTGGGTATTTCGATTGCACAATGTGAGAAAGTTACCCCAAATATTGATGCATAATGTGTCATGTCATATCAAACTTGTTTGAATGTAAAAAAGCTGTATTAAATTGGGTTCGTCATAACGTTTGGTCTGTGCATGACCGCTGGCAGAGCATCCCTACAGCACCACACAGGAGCCAGTATGATAGCCTTCGGTCTGTATGGGAGGGATCAGTGAAGCCAGATGCAGTCTCCACGGAACATATCCGCGATGATCGACCAGATACAGAACGATCTTTCGGTCAATGCCATTATTACTAAACCGGTTTTGATATGGAATGTTACTACTACTAGTGTACTACTAGACTAATGATATTGTTAGATCTAGAGTAAAATATCCCGTTTGCAGCAGTTTAAGCATTGTTAAGGGTTTTTCCAACTTGTAAACAAATCAGGCAAATTACGTGTATTTTCAACCATTTCATATATCATAGACAAGATTATTCATTTAACGCAATTGTTTTCATGAAAGAAATTTACCATTGACCGACGCAGTTTTCATGATTTACCAGGGCAAAACCCGGCACAATTTTCGCCGATAAGGGCGATATGCGACGCAGTATTTCTGCTTGCGGCACGATGTACAATCCCTATGCAATGCGCGCGTGCTCCGCGATCTTCAGCTGAACGCCTTCACATGTCTCGCGAACATTGCGTAAGCGCCAATTCCCATAGCGAAAGCACGTGAAAATAGCGGGTGCACATGCATTGGCCGCAAACAAGATCGCAATTCTGGCGGTGTTGTTGATGTCTTTCTCGTGTTTTTCTGAATTTTTTCGATGGTAACATCCACTTTCCGAACAAAAATGGCGGCCCACATCGGCTCGCGAAAGTTCTATTTTATGTGAGGATATGTTTTCAAAATCCATGAGCATCGGGAAAACGACAAAAAATCAAGTTTCTTGGACCATTATTTCTTAATTGTTATGTTAAGAAGTACCGAAAATTTTATTTTGGATGCGATATGTTGTCATTTAGGTGAGAAAATTTCACTTTCGTCAGAGATCGTGCCCATTTTATCGGTTGGTTTTTGTTGATTGCTAGTGTGTTAGTATATGTGTAGTGTGCATGTAACAGTGCAATGCTGTGTTTAGCTGTATATTACCGTGTATGTTGTACCTGCCGCGAACGGCTGCACGGCCGCTTACTGACGCAGTTACTCTAATTTAACTCAGTTCGGGAAACCCACTCACAAGGGGGGCCCCTCCTTATAAGTAACCCGTCCCCCTTATAAGTAACCCCGTCCCCCTTATAAGTAACCCCCGGGGCACCCCTTATAAGGAGTCTCCACGCTTTTTTGCAATGCAACGCGAAAATGAAAGGACTGCGGCAATTCGCTTGATTATGTCCATAAAGCTTCACAAGTTCCTAGTTACTCACGAAATTTGAGCAAAATCGGTTTGAGGCATCATATCTAAAATCATGGATTTAAATGCGATGTCAAACGACCCATGCGAATGCTGAAATGCGAGCGATTACTGGCGTGAGTGTCGCCAGGCGCGGCGGGGCGGCAATGCTTGAGTGCAGACGTGGCGACTGAGTACATGTACTCAGTCGCCACGTCTGCACTCCAAGCATTGCCGCGCCGGCGCCCCTGGCGACACTCACGCCAGTAATCGCTCGCATTTCAGCATTCGCATGGGTCGTTTGACATCGCATTTAAATCCATGATTTTAGATATGATGCCTCAAACCGATTTTGCTCAAATTTCGTGAGTAACTAGGAAACTTGTGAAGCTTTATGGACATAATCAAGCGAATTGCCGCAGTCCTTTCATTTTCACGTTGCATTGCAAAAAAGCGTGGAGACTCCTTATAAGGGGTGCCCCGGGGGTTACTTATAAGGGGGACGGGGTTACTTATAAGGGGGACGGGTTACTTATAAGGAGGGGCCCCCCTTGTGAGTGGGTTTCCCGAACTGAACTTATCGTAGTTATGGGTGAACTCGGCCTAGCACTAACCGCATTAAGCGGTCATTAAGTAGTTGTACTGTACGCGCTGGGTGCCGACTTTTACCCTCTAGGCCGAGTTTACCCATTCATTGCCTTAACTTAGGCGGGCATAACTACGGTACAGCTAGAATCTAGATCTACACCACACCAATACACAG